>NC_071506.1:157752794-158377794 GCF_027887155.1 Malaclemys terrapin pileata | reverse complement strand
TCCCTGGATCACCAGGGCTTCAACTTCAAACAGAATGACACCAAGGTCCTGTATGCAATATGTGTAGGCCCTTGACACCAGAACTTGGGTTGTTGTGATGGATAATGTGAACTCTGGTCCTTCCCCCATAGGGCTTGGGGTTGTAATGAGAGAGGAAATCCAGTTCACTGCCACTGCTTTGTACAAGGGTCTTAAAGACGTGGTAAGTTGCATATGTGAGACTCACCCATGCTCTGTATATTTGCTCTTCCTCCCTCAGAGGTAAGAGCAGGCATCAGAAGATAATGCCGGAGTATCCATAGGCCCACACCTGTCACTAGCCTAGGAGGACAAGCAAATCCTGGAGGATGCTGCTTCTTTTTATCGTCCACCATTTCGGAGAAAAACAGAGTTCTCACTATTTGTTTAGGTATAGCAAGTCAGATGCTTTATTAACTCTCACAATTGCGCAGAGGGAGAGAGCTAAGCAGGTCTCTCAACAGGTAAACAATTACAGCAAGCATTTATACCTTTTGTTACAGACAATAATGAGCAACAGTTGCATTTTGTTTATACATAGGCCATCTTGATATCTCATTTCCTCACTTGTTTTGACTCTTGCCAACATACAATATTTTCTATACCTTATCTACACAAGGTCTTCTACACCTTATCTATACCAGGTCATAATGATTTCTTACACAGTTCTTTCTCACCCGCCTCACACAATCCTCGCTTCTACAAATCTCGCGTTATCAGGGTTACAGTTAGCCTGACTCTTGCTAACGAACTGTCCTGTATTGCATCCCCTTCCTGTCAGTTCTTTCTCTGCTTCCACAACCCCCCATTTTGTACTACTAGTACAACAAACATTTTCAAATCTCTATTTGCATTAAATCTCGGAATTCAGATTCTACATCAGATGCTTCAACCTTAGGGGTTTTGATTGGATGTAATGACAATGCATGATGAGCATGGACATGAAAGGTATTACTATTATTACGTCCTTTACAACAACAATAACATACTCCTGCACAACACAAGCAATAACATTCCCATAGCAATAATATGATGGGGTTGTTGTACAATCTTAGTCATATAACACAATACATCATACTTAGTACATAAGGTGGATACTCTATAAGCTGTCTGAAAGGCATACTTTTTAACTTGATACATATTTTGAAGCATGTGAATTTGCCCTTGTACTTCAGAGATTTTTTGAACCTCTGGTAACAGTGAAAGCAAATTTTGAAATCGATCAGGTACTAAACTAGTCCAATTAAAGGGTATCTGGAACCTAAGGACTACTTGCAAAATTCTATCTGCAGGCCAGTAAATAATATGATTGCCTGCAGTGGTAATGAGATTAAAATGTATGTCTTGCAATGTGGTGGTTTTAACATACACACAGCTATCATTAGCTTGAAAAAATAAGTGTCCTGTCAGGGTAGTTCCTTGTTCCCTACCCTCCCAGCAAACGTAGTCATGAAGAGTAACAACTTCTCCTGGCTTCAGTTTACGGATACACTGAAGCTGTGGGGGTTGTAACGGCCAAAATGTCCATTGACTCCCTAATCCCATCCAAATATCAGATGTAATCCCAGGAGCACTGACTAAAAATCGATTGGGCATACCAGGAGGTCTAATTTCCCAGATGTCTCGGTGAATTACCCAATCCCACATGCATCCTCCCCATGGACCTGGCAGGATTCGGTATGTGGGAGCCCACACCCCCTGAACCGGTCCATATTCTTGGAAGGAGCACTGAGAACGTCCACACTTCCACCCAGAAAGTTTCCAAGTATGTCTCCATGGCCACAGATCAGATGGTACTCCTGATGTGTCTGTAAGGGCAGTGGGCCAAGCCTGGTGCTCTAGATCATTACGAATGGCCATTAGCTGGTCATTCAAGAAATCCTGAATCTCTGAGCATGCTAGATCCCACTGCAATGCCTTCCCAGCCTCAGTGATATTCAATACCATCTCTGTCAGCAACTTCTGGGTCATTGAACTAAGGGCGGAAATAACATGTAACTCATCAACTCCAGCCTGTACCTGGGTTAGTTGTGCTCCAGAAACAAGGCCAATGGCCTTCTCTAGTTGCCCCAATTTCTCATCATGTTCTTGGTTCTTAAAAATATTCCAAACTGCTGCTGCATTATTGGCCCCATCCCAAAGGGATCCGGTCAAGTCTCTCTTCTTTCTAGAGGAAATAACCGAAGCCCACTGTTGTGCTAATCTAATGGCAGCCCCCTGTGAGCAATTATAAATTCTTGGGGTTCACTGGTAGTGATATCATATACTTTTATCTCCACTGATCCATTCAATTGTTCACTTATATGGGATATCCTGAACCTTAAAAATATATTTTTTCAAACAATATTTAAATAAATCACGAAAGTGTGAAGGCCTTAGTCATTGGTTTTATCAAATATATGGCATTGTCTGTATTTGGATGTGTTACAGGGGTAATAGTGTAATGGAGGAGATGGCAGGGGCAATGGCAACAAGGTGCCTTTGGTACTTATCATTTAAAATACAATTAGGGAGGGCAATACATGCTGAAGGACTTATCCAAAACACAGGGCGCAGCCTGTAGAATAAACCCCAAAATCCAATCAATACCATGTTCCCAAGCATGGGTCCCACAAGTTTCTTCCTGCCAGTGTATAATTCTTTGTTTCTTCACCAGGGTCAGTTCTTAATGTCTCTTGTAGTCAGGAATCCCTGGACTTTGGTGGTTCCAATGAAGCAAGTGTTCCTTCTTCTCTTTTCCTGAAACAGTGTGGTTTAGCATCATACAGGGGAGAGGTTACTAGCACATCACCCTGTAATGGTTTTGCTTCTTCTAGAAAAATCCAGAGGCACAGTAGGTCTGTCAGTGGACAAGGGAGAGGTTACTAGCACTTCACCTTGTCTTTTTTTTTTTTTCTTTCTTTCTTTTTTCTGCTGTCCAGAAGACACAGCAGAGCTAGAAGGAGAAATAGGCTTATCATCAGTCGGAGAGTCCTCCCGAGGTGGAGGGGTCTTTTTACAGTGAGAAGCATGGGTCCAGGCAGGTAGTCCTTGGCACTTCACAGTGGTGGTGGTGGTTAACAGGACTTGGAAAGGGCCTTTCCAGTGTGGAGCCAAAGCAGTCTTTCGTTGATGGACTTTACGTAGACTCAGTCTCCTTGTTTCAATGAATGGCAGGGCTGCTAGGGTCTTTGGGTAGCACTTCTTTTATCTGTGAGAAAAGAAACCTAACACATTTCATTAATGCCTGGCAGTGTTTTGCAGATCTCATAGTTGCTTGGGCACATTCAGGCCCCCCTTTTCTTGGCTGTCAGCCAAGTCTTAGCTGTGGGCAGTGTCCTTGGATTGGGCCAGCATCTTATCTTTGGACTGAGCTTGCTAGCTATTTTTCCTCAGTTAACTCGTTCTGTTCTTTTTCCTTCTCCCCTTCTTGGCTTCTTTTAACCTACAAAGGAAACTTCCACTTTTCACTCATACACCTTTTCCCAACAATGAACACATACACATTGCCATTATACAGTACATTAGTCTTATTATTCAATGTATGCCATGTACACCCTTCCAGTAAAATAACTTTATTACAGAGCTTTGGAGCAACAAACCAGGACAAGCACACCCACTTTTGAGGAGTCCACTCGGTACAACCTCAGGTGTCCAATAGCTTTCCTCCCTCCCCAGCCCTCTGACTAGAAATCTGAAGTAGCCAGAAGGATCTCATGGGCAATATGGGGAGTGGGTTAACATTCCATGTCCTTGCTTCCAAAGACTGTTGGTATGCAAATTTTAACAACAATTTTTTCAATTAAAAAAAATCTGGCCAATGAAGTTTCTTTTTCTTACTTAAGCAACTGTATTAGACTTTAGTATATCATATTTTCCTGATTTATCCAAACACTTTTTGTATTCCAAGTTGAATAAAAACAAGTATCTTTTTTTTTATTTAACCCTTCTATTTAATTTTGAACTAGACTGTCTTATGAAAATATTAAACCCAACAATTCTGGCCACAAGACAAACACCACAAGACAGGACAAAGAACACAAAAATAATTCCTATTGTACCAGTAAATGCATGGTACATTGAATGCTGTTCAGCTGGCATCCGTTTTCTCTGATGATCTGAAAGACAAAAGAACAGAGGTCTACCCCTTCTGGGTAGTCAGTCATTGCTTAAAATATTTCCTTTATATACACACACACTCTTGTTGATTTTAGACAAAACAGAGGAATTACCCCATATTTCCTTGTATTTGTTTCATAGGCAGCCCAGGTTTCAGTGGCTTCTACCTTATTAGTTAGAAAATTGCATTAATACAGATGCTTTCTGGCTTGCTTTCAGATCCAAAGCTATCCACAGCTTAAAGATTCTTACTTAAGAAGTCACAATTAACTTTCCCAGACTTTTGATTGCCTTTTACTTCTAACTCCTGCTTTCAAACACCCAGTGATCTGAAAAGAGACAACACAACCTATATTGGTAGGTTTGCATTTTTTACCTCTGCTACAATATACACTGCACATGTTCTGGGGAAAATGCACATCCTATCCACAATTCAATTTCCACAACACTAGCCACATCAATTTCTACACAAGGTATAACTGTTTCTTTTGTGCTTACAAAATCTCCATGCACCCCTAGTAAAGTGACAGCTCGATCACACAGAGCAAGGGGCACTGTCCTTCTCTCTCTTTTTACCAGATCTTTTATCTGCTATTTTGTTATCCAAAAACAAATTCAAATCTTTATTCTTTCCTGAACATCGGGTAAAGGCCATTTACTTAACATATAATTCAAAGGGCTATCCTTAGAGGGTTTTACCAGAGACCCACCCATCTGCCTGCTGATACTCTAACAGAGAATTACACAGAGAACAGAGGGAATTATGGCCTAATAGGATCCTATTACAGGAATTTCTACTAATACTGACCGCTACAGGGGACGGGACAGAAGGATCCCAATTCAACCTCAGAGCTTCATTGCACACGATGGCTTCCACTCTGAGGAATTACAAATGAGAGGCTCAGTTCCGTCCACACACCTAACACCTAAATGTATAAGACAGAAATTCATTAACCGGAGTTGCCAGTAACTGTCACCAAAATATCGGGTCCACCTAGCTGAGAGCCAATAACAGCCAGACAGGGATAAGGAAGAGTTGCTTTATTCAGCAGAAGAAAGGAGAGCCTTGCACCTTGGTACAAAGACGCTGTCTTACACACATTTTACCATTTCAATTATTATCCTGGGGATTTGAAATCCCCATGCTTATAATTACTTACTCCTTTCCTTCCACTATGCCCTCAAAGTTTCCAACCTGTTCTCCAATCTCTCTATCTATTGCCTGCCTGCTTGGGCCCGATCCTGCTTTTCTTGCTGAACCGTCCCTTCCATGGGCACCAGGTTTTTCACTACCAATTTAAATAGGAGGGTGGGCTTCTCAACTAGCCCCCACCCTTCCTGGTCTCTTCTCTTAAACATTCTTACTCACAAGGCTACCCGAGTCCTCCCTCGTGAGGCTTGCCACTTGGGCAAAACGCATGACCCATTGGCATTTAACTATTCAATTTTCTCTTGTGGCAAACACACTGCTCTTACAGCATATGCAAAAACAAATGGTTAAATTCTGACAAGTCCCTGAAGGACCAGTACTTGCTTAGCCAGTGCTTCCTTTTCTGCCTGGAAGTCCTGCCTCAAGGCTTGCAACTTGCCCTGGGCGTAGGTTTGAGTTGCTGCCTGGTTCATGATCTATGCTCTTAATTGCTCAATTCTAGTTATCAAGTACACAACTCTTCCCTTTTCTCCAACTTCTCTATTGCCCAGTCCTGCTACGACTGGGGTAGATCCACCTGACACCCTTCCCGGTCAACCGGGGTGGAGAGAGGAATGCTAAATCCCTCTCCGGTTCTCAGACTTACTGCGGCTGAGAGTAGGCACACTTTCATACTCACACACGTACGTCCAGACTGGCCACGTCTGTGTATAACGTTCAGAGAAGGTGCTGTGCAATCTCCAACTTGCTTCCTCTCTTGGGAGGGCAGTTCTTTTACACCCTGAGGTCTCCTGGGGCGTTTTTTCAGTGATTCCAGTCCAGGCCGGCTGCCTGTGGCTTCTTCAGCGTCCCCAAACCACGCCGGCTCCAGGGTCGCAAAGGCAGACTGTTGGATCTCACTGGACAGTTAAGCTTTGCAAATGTAATCTCAGCACTGTAACTTGTATTGCCTTTGATTTGACTATGTCTATATTTTTTCACAGTCAGCTGGGGCCGAAAGCAGTTTTTCTTTGTACTTAGCCCGGTCTGCATTGATTCTTGACCTTGAACGCAGATTAACTTTCTCTTTATCTCTGGACCAAGCTGAATTTCAAATTAACCCATTCCTTTCCTCAATAGACAAATTGCTCCCATTGTGTGTCAGAGGCTTTTTGGTGATTAAAAGCTCCTCTGAGATGTATGATCTTATCTAGATTGAAGGTACCTTCTAGTGGGCATTGTTTAGATGAATTTTCACGCGTGTAATGATTTCAATTCTCTAAATACCTGCAGGTTTTAGTACCATAATGTACGTACATGAAATAAGCTGGGGTACCCTTAGTGGGTGAGAGGGAATCCTTAGACTGTCCCCCACCCATTTTCCAATCACACACACAGGGAGGAGGATGCCCTGTCCGCGCTAGCGGCACATAAACTAAGGATCTCTCCCTACAGGGTATTCACACAGGAGAGACTAACGAGGATGGCCACGACCCTCCTACACCTCCCTTCAGCAAAGAGCGTCGGCTAGTCTCAGAGAGACGGCGCCGCTTACTCTGTTGCATCCAGTGAGATGATCAGACTGTCAGTGGCTCACACAGAGAGGAAAAGGGGGAGGGAAGATGGGTTCACACACTCCTAGACCCAGGTAGCCTCCTCGCCGGACGATGCCAGGCCGAGTTAGCCCACCGTGGGTCGGATCGCCTAAAAGATCCTCTAGTTACTGGGCTTGCATTAGAGTAGTTCTGGTCACGAGCCAAAAGACTTCGCAGAGTACTCTGGGCGTCTTCCGGTAACACTCAATTCACACTGGTGTACACACACACACACACCAAGGCCTTATTCCAGGTACTATTCCCAAGTACCTCCAGGTACTATTCCCAAGTACCTCGATGCATCACTCGAGGCGGTAAAAACCCCTCCTGAGGCGGTAACAACCCCTCAACACCGGTGCATACCTATGCACCTCGCATATGCATACAGGGGGCGGCAACAATTCCCCTAAGCCGCTCAGCATCTGACCTTGCTGCACAGTCAATAAGTTCGGATGGCATGAGCCCAACAGGGACAGACGGCCCCACGGACAGTCCTCCTCCGACACCCCAATAGAGATTTCAAAAGGTCTCCTACCTCTATTGTGGCGCCATGGGGTTCAAAGGGGAATGATCCGTAGCAGCTGCCGGTGCCTCTGCGGGCGTTGCCATCCCGGACGAGCCCCTAAATTGTCGGAGGAAAACAGAGTTCTCACTATTTGTTTAGGTATAGCAAGTCAGATGCTTTATTAACTCTCACAATTGCGCAGAGGGAGAGAGCTAAGCAGGTCTCTCAACAGGTAAACAATTACAGCAAGCATTTATACCTTTTGTTACAGACAATAATGAGCAACAGTTGCATTTTGTTTATACATAGGCCATCTTGATATCTCATTTCCTCACTTGTTTTGACTCTTGCCAACATACAATATTTTCTATACCTTATCTACACAAGGTCTTCTACACCTTATCTATACTAGGTCATAATGACTTCTTACACAGTTCTTTCTCACCCGCCTCACACAATCCTCGCTTCTACAAATCTCGCGTTATCAGGGTTACAGTTAGCCTGACTCTTGCTAACGAACTGTCCTGTATTGCATCCCCTTCCTGTCAGTTCTTTCTCTGCTTCCACAACCACGTGAAACGGCAGACAGGAATTCAGAAAGAGGACAAGTACAAAAAAATCAAGCCGATCATGTACCACTTCATTCCAAACCTGCTGTTTGCTCAGCGGGGTGAGCTCTCCGACGTGAAGGAGGAAGCAGTGGAGGAAATGGATGTGGATGAAGCCACTGGGGCTGCGAAAAAGCACAACGGAGTTGGGGGCAGCCTCCCTAAAGCCAAGCTGCTGTTCAGCTACGGGTGGGGGGGTGGGTGGACAAAGTGTACAACCTCTTCTATGTCAACAACAACTGGTACGTCTTCGTGCAGCTTCACCAGATCCTATGCTTGCGGCTGCTGAGGATTTGCACCCAGGCTGAGCAGCAAATTGAAGAGGAGAACTGGGAAAGGGAGTGGGAGCGGGAAGTGCTAGGTATAAAATGAGACGAGTGACAGCCAAGCAATTCAGCTGCGACTGAAAGAGCCCAGTGAGTGTTCTCTTCCATGGGTCTGAGTAGGGGAGGGCAATTGTGACAGGTGCTTTAATTTGCAGTGTGTGGATCTGGTACTCAATCTGTTTCCTGGTGTCTTGAGGAATCTGTGTTCCTCCCCCTCACCTGCCTTTAGATCTTTGTCTCTGTAAATACAGTACCTGCATTTTGGTAGTTTCCAAAATGTGAAATATAAGGATGCTGGTGGGCACCGAATGTAGCACAGGATGTTATCAAGGAGGAGATCTCTAGACCTGACCCTGCGACTTGGAGCATCCTACTTCATGGGGGTGTGTTGGAGCGGCGTGGTATTTTGTAATGCTTTAACACTCCTTGCCAGCTGAATTTCTTAATTTTGGATTTTGCTCTTTTTCTACCTCATGAATTTACAAGTTGGCTAAAAATCTTCTCTGGCCTCAAGCTTGTTCTAAAATATCTCAATGGAGCAATCAGCCCCTGGCAATTGACAAAGCAGTCAGTTTTGGCTCTGGTATCAAAAAGTATGGGTCCTTTTCAACTGATGTTCAACTAATTCACTGACTAAAGAAAGCAGGGCAGGGCAAACCCAAGTAAGTCTAGGCAGTCATATGTAGACCGGTAAAGAGCCTCCTTGATCTTCCTATTTTCTGTTACAATGTTAATGGAATCTGAGTGGTCTCAGGAAATATATGTATTTAGAATTCTCCAAGGGATGGTTTCCTTAGTGGTGATAATGCTACAGTACTAAACTGCCGATGGCTGCCTGTTTCCTGCCAGCTAAAACCGGAGTAAAGTAGCTAATTTGGATTAAAGCAAAGGAGGAAGTGTGGACAGTCTCTGTTGGCCTTGAGGGATGCTGAGGTGTTTGAACCTATAACAATTAAAAACAAACAGAAAACACAGATAACTTTTCAAATTCCCTTTAAAATGGCATTGTTCCTTAACCAGTATTTTAAAAAACTTTATTTTCATCTTCCCTTGATGCCTCTACCACAGTGATGAGTGTTAGTTCAAAACTGGGTGTACCCTGAATGGCTTTTTTCATTTTCCTCCCCTTTTTGCTGTGTTTCTGCTACAGTCCACAAAACCTTTTAGAAACTACATTGGCACATTCAGCTTGCAAAGGTGGTAACTGTCCATGTAGCTTGCTGGATAAGATGCTGGAGAAACAGGCGACCCTGGTTCTAGTCTGAGCTCTGCTACTTAGTAACTATGTGACCTCAGGCAAGTTGCTTCCCCCTTGGTCTCTGTTTTATGTTCTTCAAGGCAGGGACTCGTCGGTTATGTGTCTGTATGGTGCCAAGCACAGAGGGGTCCCAGATATAGTTTGGGACCTCTGGGTGCTACTGAAATACAAGTTAATAATAATGTGCAATGGGTATATTTCATAAGAGCCTTAGTACATATCTGCGTTCATATCTATTTGGTGAGGTGTCTGCTTTAATGGTGTGCATAATGTTGTTTTGGTAGCAAGAACCTCTTTAGTTCTGAGAATTTTACCCCCTCTGCCCTCCTCCATGAGGCCTCTGATGGGTTACAATCCTGGCATTAATTTGAAAAGCTCTCATTTAAAATCTTACAACGTTGTCCCTCATTTTATAGACCATTCTGGTAATTCATCAGTTTGTCTGAGACTTTCAACATGTGGCCCTTTTGCTCCCAGAACTCATAGTGGGCCTGTAGGAACTGCCTTTGAGGGGTGTTACAAATGTAGTTCATGTTGCATCTTCTCTTCCTCTAATGGATATTGATGTGGAGGATTACTACCCAGCTTTCCTGGATATGGCGCGGAACCTGCTAGATGGCAACATGGATTCGTCCCAGTATGAGGACTCCCTGCGTGAGATGTTCTCCATTCATGCCTACATCGCCTTTACCATGGACAAGCTGATCCAGAGCATTGTTAGACAGGTGACTTGCAGCATACTGCCAGGGGAAGGGAAGGGTGGTGTCCAGGTGATAAAGAGGAAGTAGCTGATGCTTTCCCACAAAAGAGCACTCCCCAAGGTTTAAAGGAAGCTTGGGAATATTGAATGTATTTGTGTGATGTATTTCAGAGTGGAGGAGAGAACAGCAGGGGTTTCTTCCTGTGTCTCTAACATATTTCTGGAGATGGGGGAGGAAAAGTGTTAGTGTATTTAAGTGATGAGGCTCAACAAGGCGTGTACAGATATTTCGGTTACCCAGCTACCTGTAGTGCTTTGTCTTCCCTCTTCAGCTTCTTCAAAGGTACGTGTATCTGGCATAACAACACTTCCCTAAGTAATGTTGCTTTAACAAAGAAATTGCTACGCGAAGCGTGCTTAACAATATTTAAAATGCCCGTTTTTGAAGATTTGTAAACCTTCTATAAAAAGCAAAAAGATTGAATATTCAGATAGATAGAATTTTGTTTAAAATACACGTCTGTCTTGAGGGCAGGAATAACATGAGCCCAGCCACAGAGGATTTTTTTCAGACTGTAGCATGTGTCTGAAATCATAAGAACATAAGAATGGCCATACTGGGTCAGACCAAAGGTCCATCTATCCCAGTATCCTGTCTTCCAACAGTGGCCAATGCCAGGTGCTTCAGAGGGAATGAACAAAACCAAGTAATTATCAAGCAATCCAGTAATCAGGGGGATTATAGTGAAGCTTCTCATTCAGAAAGATAATGCTGCTAGCACTGTGTTGTAATAAGTGGTCCACCTAGTGTGTGACTGTAATACGCTACTCAGGTATGTTCAAGCCTCATTCTTAAGGCAGGTTTCAGAGGGGTAGCCTTGTTAGTCTGTATCAGTAAAACCAACTAGGAGTCCTTGTGGCATCTTAGAGACTAACAAATTTATTTCGGCATAAGCTTTCGTGGGCTATAACCCACTTCATCAGATGCGTGGAGTGGAAAATACAGTAAGCAGGTATAAATATACAGCACATGAAAAGACGGGAATTGCCTTACCAAGTGCAGACTGTCCTCAGCTATCCAAGAGGTGCCTAGTATCAGATGGGACCACATCTGAAGTGTTCTCTTGCTCTTAGAAAACCTGAAGCATTTGTAAACACAAGAACCAAAACTGTAAGGACTCTTGGAAAAGGTTCTGTATTTCTTTTGAATAACAACTTCCTTCTGGATTTCACACACGTTGCCTGGCTCTTGAAGCTGATATATTTGTTGATTTCAGCTGCTAGTTGTCACTTGAACTCTGTAAGCCCAAGTGTCAACTCTCACATGCTGGCTACCTTAATGATCCCATTTGTATGGAGAATTGTTAAGCACAAATTAGAGTATCAAGACAGGGCTAAAAACAAGTTCTTAATTTCAGTTTTGACAGGAAATCGGCAGTCAACCGGCTCTTTCTTTAAATTTAGGAATACAATTAATAATTAGAATTTGATTTAATTATTTTTAATTTCTCCTCCACAAACAACCAACTAATCAACCTTTGGATTTGGTGTAGCGATTTCATGGCAAGAGAACTGCCTAACAAGCCCTTCCCAGGTACCTCGATGGTCTAAATCTTTGCAGCTGTCAGGCATTTCCTTCATAATGCTCACTTAAAGGTTATTAATCTGTAGTTACTTTGCATGTGTAACTGTATTTTGCCAGCACCGTTATTTATTTTAAAGGACAGAATGTTTTCCAATGGGTGTAGTAGTAATTCACAATAGAAGAGGCTACTATGTATTTTGAGCAAACTCTGTGGGTAACAGAGAGATTTTGTCTGATGGTTAATAAAATACCAACTGTGCAGTTCATGCTTTTTTCTTCCAACTCTCTTTAAGTATGTCATGGTTCTCTATCCAGGAATTCTCTTCTGCCGACATATGTAGAATAATTTCTTTCTTCTTTTACCCTCTGTTAGGTAAGCTCCTTAGTGATCTAGAACTTTCCACTCATTGTCAAAACTCCTTCTGTGTTCAGATTGTGTAATTGGGGCTAGTATCCCCCCGTTGTTCCCAGCAAAGTGGAAGGCACAGTGTTATGCTAGATAGTTGCATGAAGTTTATTGGATTCTCCCCTTTTCCCTGGTGGAAAGGGATTTATTTTTCTGAATAATTTGTTACTAAGTCCCCTTCCGCATTCTGCTTTGTAGCTGATGTTCATTCTGGGGCCAGGTCCAAATAACCATCGAGCTGCTGGACACCGAAGAGGAGAACTCGGATGACCCTGTAGCGGCAGAGGCAAGAGCCGATTGTCCTCGGAGTTCAGCTGCAGCTATTAAGCATGTAAAGTTTAAACGGGGGTATACTGGATGAAGATGGCAGAGCTGTCAGTGTTTCAGATGCTATAGTTTATGACCTGCTTCTAGTCCTACAGGACACATTCATTACGTGACACAGTGCACTCAGTGAATTGGATTGAACAAGCCTTGTTGGCATTTCTTCTTAACAATTTCAAAAACCAGACGGTACAGGTGCATGTCCGTCCACGGGGGGAGAGTGAGTGGGACCTGTGTGAAATATATGGAGTCTCCAAAGATTGCTTTTCTTTCATCTGCTTCCAACCAAACCCCTTCAGAGTTGGGTTTGAATTGTTTGATTTGGCAGATGTTGGTTAACCCCTTGTGTTCTGTGCCCAATTTCAGCATTGGTCAGACTCCGTAGAGTGGTACGTCAACTCTGATTCTACCTCTCCCGAACTTCGGGAACACCTGGCCCAGAAGCCGGTTTTTCTGCCAAGGTGAGTGAACAAGCTGTGGCTGTGAAAAGTGACACACAGACCGCAAGTACCCATGTCAGCAGAGGGAGAAAATCTTACTCCGTCGCAGTGTTGGCTATTGCAGTCTCTTGTTTGTTTTTAGTACTCTGCCACTTTAGAAGACATTAACCTGGGAGTAGCATATAGAGACACGGTGCTGCTGTTTATTTCAAGAGCCCACCCTGGGCTCCTGCTCTCCAGTGACTGAGAGAGGGCATAGTCCACAGGCAGCAGGGAAGTCAGAGGTTTGGGGAGTCACCAGCCCCTTTTTTGGTGTGGCAATCCTGCCTTTGCTTACAGTAGCCCTCTAGCTGAGTGCAGAAGGTGCTGAGTCAGTGCTTTTCACTAGCAGGGAGTTGGTTGTAAAATAGCTTTGAAAGGTCCTCACTCTCTGTAAACAGCTGAGATCGGTGGGTTGGCTTATGGTAGGCACATGAGCCTAAACGACTTTAATTTGTGACCATTCCACTCTGAGCAATACTTCAGGTTCCGAAAGGCTGGCCTGGAGCCACCAGATACGTCCAGCCTAGTGGACAGAGGATGAGCACTAATCCCAGCAAGGATTCTCTGGTTTACAGGAACCTGAGGCGGATCCGTAAGTGTCAGCGTGGTCGGGATCAGCAGAAGAAGGAAGGGAAGGAGGGAAACAGTAAGAAGTCCATGGAGAATGTGTAGAGCTTGGACAAGCTGGAGTGTAAATTCAAACTGAACTCCTAGAAGATGGCAAAAGTGATCAAATTGGAGGTTTAAGGCTCCCTGAGGGAGGGATAGCTCAGTGGTTTGAGCATTGGCCTGCTAAACCTAGGGTTGTGAATTCAATCCTTGAGAGGGCCATCGGGGGGGGGAACCTCTCAGGGACAGTACTTGGTCCTCTTAGTGAAGGCAGGGGACTGGACCCAATGACCTTTCAAGGTCCCTTCCAGCTCTATGAGACAGGTATATCTCCAAATATTTATCATATGTACAGGAGGACCACTCTGCTGCATGCTCAGCAGGAAGGAGTTGAGTGAAAGGAATGGGATGAGCAGCTGGAGTTTCCCTGAACCTCTTGCTCCCAAAGGGCATCTGGGGAGAGTCAGATAAAATTTCCAGAGGGGGTGGGGTCAGGGGTATTCTCCTGTAACATTTAGTAGTCTTCATATTGCTTTGAGGACTGGACATGATACGGTTTAGTCCACTGGACACGGTAAACTTCCTCTGAATGTTCCTGAGATGTAACCCTTCCTTTCCTCCCCCTCCATTTCCCAAACTCTCCTGTTAGAGTAGGCAGCTGTTAGCATCCTTTTCCTCTTGGTTTCTTGCCTAGGGGCACCTCACATTGGTTGCTAATCCCCCTTGTTAGGGTGGGCCTAAAAAGGGGGATAGCAAAGAACTGAAATGCTGAAAAACTGACACATGTTCTGACATAGCCCTCCAAGCTCATCTCATCAAGGAGCTGTGCCTTGTCCCTGCAGTCTCTGAGAGTGGGAGTCTAGGGTTGCTCCCAGGCAGCAAAGCACTGCAAATGAATATACCAGCTGCTTGAAAGTGCTGGGTTTGTGACTAGGATAGCTGCAGTGATGTCATAATTACAGAAAGGTCCAGGGTGGATAAAAATTGGAAGACTTTTTTTTAAATTAAATAAAATTCCTTTTAAAAATTTTTTGTTACTTATAAGTTTTTCTTTTTAAAAATGAGCCAGTTTAAAATGAAATCAGAATTTAATACAAAATATGTTGAGGCCTAAACTTAGAAGATTATAATAAGACATTTTAAATAACAAATAAATATGCTGAATCCATGACCCTTTCTAAAAAACAAAAACAAAAAAAACCCCCAATTTGAATGAAAGGCTTCTTTTCTATAGAAAGAAAGAGTCAGGGAAAGCATCTAACTTTTGAGGTCAAGTTTCAAAAATATGCTACAGTTGGTTAGCCTAGGTAATTTAGGAGATTGTCTTCTTTTCAAGAGACATAGGCGAGACTAGAAATTTAAGCCCCAGTTATTTTCACTTAGGCATATTTGAAAATTTTCCCAGACCAACCTGAAATAACCAGTTTAATTCACTGACTACAGTGAATCCCTCTATTTAATAAATTATTTAATTGTCAATGTGAAACATCTTTTGACAAGAGAAGTTTGTGTCTAAAATATTTAAGGTTGTCTTGTCTAATACAAATACATTGTATATACCGTTTTGTTTGTTTAAATTCCAGTTACCATTCTAATGCAGATTGACACAAAACATGAGCAAAAAGTTAATTATCTAGTAAATAAGCAATATTTCATTCACCATTTTCTAACATACTAAAAGTGTTCGCGTAATAAGAATCTGAAAATATTAAGCTATATAATTGCTTAAATGTATATAGTTATGGTGTACACTTCTAGGTAGCAAACAGATGTACCAAATCTACTGTAAAGTGTCTATTTAGTTGTAAGTCAAGGTGTTTTAATGGTTATATCAATTAATGAGTGCATCTTTCTTCAGAAAATAGCTGAAATACAAATGGAAAAGCTGATTTAAATCCGTCCACCCTGGAAATGTCACAATGCATATTTTCCCAGGACTCAGAAGTTCAGGTTCTAACAGAATAGCACAGCTATGGGAATATGTATAGTAGTTACTGGGACTGACCACTGTAATTAAGTCAGTGTTGAACTTCAACTAACCCTTTATTAAATTACTCCTAACTTTACTCAGATTCCTTTTTGGTTTGAAATTTCTTAGGGTACGTCTAAACATTTATCCGGGATTGATATATCGCATCTCGTTAAGACACGATATATCAATCCCCGAACGCGCTCACTGTCGACTCCGGAACTCCACCAGAGCGAGCGGCGGTAGCGCAGTCGACGGGGGAGCTGCGGCCATCGATCCCGCGCTGTCTGGACCCCCAGTAATTCGATCCAAGATACTTCGACTTCAGCTACGCTATTCGCGTGGCTGAAGTTGCATATCTTGGATCGATCCCCCCCCACCCCAGTGTAGACCAGCCCAAAGGCTCTATTTCAGTCCAAAAATAACTTTATTTTAGTGGGGGTGCCGTGTGCATGCGCGCATGTGCTGTGAGAGGTTGGGAACAAATCTATCTGTCTCAGCAACCCCCTCTTCTAATCCAGCTGGAGTTCTTGCACGCACGTGAGACTGTTTCAGTATTGTTTTTATAAACACCTGCACTGAAGGCTGAATACAGTCTTGCATCACCTGACGCTGCCATTAATCAGGGAAAAGATATGAGAAGCTTAGCATTATTGCAGCGTTAGGGTTATAATCAAGCAGTCAAGTCAGGAACTTCTGGAAGTTACTTCTATTGAGTGTTTAATTCTGCTCTGGTGCACATGTATTTTTGTGTGTGTCCCTGTTTTGATCATTAACACAGTGTTGAATCCATTCCATAAAATATACAGGATATACATTGTGGCAGAGTTAACATTCTAGTTCCGAGTTCAAGAAACATTTGATGATTTTTGAATTTGATGACTTCTGAGCACTTGATTTCACAGACTTAATTTTCACAACACTAGGCTTTTGGGGATTTCCAGTTGGGGAATAAGGATGGCTGTGCCTGCTTGTTCATACACTGCCTCCAATTTACTGATGCTTTCCCTTGATCAGTCAGCAAGGGTCAGTGTTTGTATTGCCAGTTCCCCAGCAGAACTAAACATCCCAAATCTGTTGGCCTAGGGAAGTGGATTTGTTTTTGCTTTTTAAGTGTTTCATGATCTTTGGTCTCTCCCGTTTCTGTAGTCCCATGAAAGAGTGAGCAAGCGGCTACACCAGCGGTTCCAAGCCTGGGTGGACAAATGGACGAAGGAGCACATGACCCATGAAATGGCAGCCGAGACAAACAAATGGCTAATGGGAGAAGGGTTGGAGGGTTTGGTGCCCTGTACCACTACCTGTGATACAGAGACCCTGCACTTTGTGAGCATTAACAAGTACCGTGTCAAATACGGCACAATATTCAAGACACCGTAAAGTGTAGAGTGAGGGAAGATTGCGTGTGTGTGTGTGTGTATCAAGGAAACGAGGAAGATGCCTTTCTCCCCTCACTGTGTATCCCTGTAACATGGCCAGTTGACTAGTGCACAGCTGGTACAGCCTGTCACCAGCGGGATTCGGTTTAGGAATACGGATCTCTACAAACCTAAGCTGGAACTGTTGCCAAGAGGCCTCTGACTTCAATGTGCACTGTGGAGAGAAGGACCCTTTTCAGAACTGAGTGATCCTAGAGAAATGCAGCTAGCTCGTACGCATCAGCAGTTTTCAGACTAACTCCTCAATGGCCTGAGCTTCAAGGGAAGAGAACTGGATGTTGCATCCATCCTGACCGGAGTGGTGCATCTAAAGTTACATGCTCAGATATGTCGTGAAACCCAGAGGTGCTTATCACAACCGGATTCTCCTCTGTTAGGCTACTGCAGGTTTGCCAGGGTCACCCATCTCTGCAGTCCAAGAATACCATCTCCTGGATTTGACCCTTGACTCCTCCCTCCTTCACCCTGCTGGACTCCTGATTCAACCTGTTCAGATTGGTCTGTCCTTTCTAGTGCCAGTGGGATTGTTTTGTACCTGCTTCTTTACTAGTCTCTCCTAGTGCCGTGCACCAGCTTTTCACACACATTCGCACACACAGCAGAAACAACACAATTTTAACATGTTCCCCTTCCTTTTTTGTAAATAAATGTACATATTGTCAACTTTTGTTTGTTTGTTTTTTATTAAAGGAAGTATGCTTGATGTGCTAGCGTAACTGTACCAGCTTCTTGTGTACCATAGTACCAGGTGGCTTGAGAGTTAGTACCTACAAACAGACCTATGGAGACATTGATTACACTTTTTACCAAAGGGAGTTATCATTGTAGTGCTTTTGTGTGGAAACTTTTCTCTTCTTTCTTTTGTAAATAAAAATACATCTTGGTTCTTATTGAGGAAGACACTCGCTCACCCACGGCCCTGTTCCTGTTCTGAAAGGCACCATGCAGCATGCAGTTTGCAGTGGGGAGAGGGGACATTTGACCATTTTATTATTGGCTTCACAATCTGAGGGGAGAAGGCAGAGGCAATGTGTGTGTTTTGTGGTGAACATGACCATGTTCTAAGCAGCCTGTTAAGATATATACATATATATTATATAATTTTTAATTTTTATTATTTTGGTGTGGCTTTTTTGGTGGGTAATTGTTATCCATCTGATCTTCCAGCTCAGAGAAACTTTGCTTTTGGGAACTGTTGCTGAGCTACCTAGCTGGGGTTGATTGTGCTTATGTATTTTCCCTCTCGGTACTGGAGAAAACATCCTAAGTACCAAACCAGTATTTCATTAGAGCTGCTTTGTGTGTGTGTGTGTGTGTGTGTCTGAGAGAGAGAAAGGCAAGGCGGGTAGGCTGTGTGATGCATTTCACTAGTGAAATCCACAAATGGTATATATATATTTTTTAAGCATAGAAGTCTCGTGCTGGGAGATATTTAAAAATCTGTACATAAGCATTGGAAGATTTTGGTTTTCAGACAAGGTGGCACGGACTTCGTATAATGGCTGACAGGGGTCAGGCTGGTGACTCTTGCCTATATGCTCGGGGTCTGACTGATCGCCATTTTTGGGGTTGGGAAGGAATTTTCCTCCAGGGCAGATTGGCCGAGCCTCTGGAGGTTTTTCGCCTTCCTCCGCAGCATGGGGCAGGGATCTCTAGCAGGAGGGTCTCTGCCGATTGAAGTCACCTAAAACAGGATTGGGGACTTCAACAGCAGAGTCCAGGGAAGGGGTAGGGACGGTTTTATGGCCTGCAGCATGCAGGGGGTCAGACTAGATGATCATAATGGTCCCTTCTGACCTTAAAGTTAAAGTCTATGACAGACCCAACTGCACTGTCTCTCCTCCTCAAAGGAGGCATCCTTTCCTTGCACAAAACAACGCTGCCAGTTGTGCCCAAACAGCTTCCGTCGTCCCAGCTGGAGAGCTGTGAATGAAGTTTTGCTGCTTTTCAAAGTCCGCTTCTGAAATCTGTCCCAAGACGGCTGATTGTCCCCTCAAAACAGAGTTCTCTTACCTTCCCCGGCAGAGAGATGGAGAAATTGGGGAGAGAGGGTTGGGGGAGGGCAATCCCTCCAGCCTTTGTGCAGCCTGGGAGAGCAGAGTGGTGAAAATGCATGGCCTATAAGGGTCACTAGTCATTGGCAGCCAATGTACAGACGGTAGTTCCAGCCATGGTGATGAATGGGAGCCTCCTATGGAGAGAGGAAAAGAGAGTAAAGAGCCCACTGGGAAATTTTCAGAGTTTGCCAGCAATAAGTTACCTGTCCCGTTTCTCCTCCTTTTGCTTTGTTCAGACAGGAAGGGGGTTTTATTGCATCCTCTTCCCTTTCAAAGCTTTTACACACGCTCCCCTGTGCCTCACCCCACCCTCAGGTGTTTCTTTTCAATGTATGTTAAAGCTGATCTGGAAGTGGAAGTCTGGATGATTTAGACTTTACCAGCTTGGAAGTAACAGCTGCTGCAGCTTTGTGGGTGTTTTGTCCAAGAGTCTGTGCCTGCATGTTATTTGAGCGGAATGGGGTTAACATGGCGGGATTCCTGCTGTTCAAGGTACCCAGGAAAAAACCCTAACAAAACACAAGGAGATCTCCTCCTGCACCAGGGTTTCCACCTACAACTTTCATCCCTCCCGATGTCTGACTTCTGAGCTCCAAGCTCTGATCCCAGCCTGTACAATAGCAAAGATTTCCTATTCATGTGATGATATCTATACAAATGTTGTAAACTTGACTGTAGTGCAGTACTTCCATTAAAATATCAGGGCTAATCATTGTGTACAGATTTTTCTTCCTTCATGATGATACACAATGAGATTTTGACACACACACTCTCCTGAGAGAGGAAGATGCAGCTGATGGAATCACTCCTTTAATAAAAACAGAATTAGAGGTGGTGGGAGAAGATAGTAGACCTGAAAGTTTGATCTCTGTTTAGGACACTCACAAATGACCAATGTTTGACTCACCCTTAAATTTATCTGCTAGGGTATCGCCTCTGGATTCCAGATACTAATTTGTAAGCAATTCCCAGTTCCTGTTCAGAGGTTATAAACTCTTTATTTTGTAGCAGTTGCAACATTTTGTGGTGGCCGAGAGCCAATAATTAGCTACCTCTTCCCCTGGAGTTGGGAGGTCATCCCAGCTGCTATAGATCAGAACAAATAAGGAGGTTAGCAGCCCTGTAAATTTCAGTTCCACTAAAGTTGCTGGGGGAAGGGGTTATCCCCCCAACACACAATCCCTTGAGTCAGTCTGGGAAATGGGGTGTCAAGGTTCCTTCCCCACTCTGAACTTTAGGGAAAAGATGTGGGGACCTGCCTGTGAACCCCTAAGCTCAATTAACTTCTTAGATCTAGTCTGGCTGCCACCGCTCCCAAGTACTGATTCCCTTCCCTGGGTAGCCTTGAGAGACTCCTTCACCAATTCCCTGGTGAACACCGATCCAAACCCCTTGGATCTTAAAACAAGGAGAAATTAACCACCACCCCTCCTTTCTCCCACCAACTCCTGGTGGATCCAGATCCAACCCCCTTGGATCTAAAAACAAGGAAAAATCAATCAGGTTCTGAAAAATAAGACTTTTAATTAAAGAAAAGAAAGGTAAAAGAAAACCCTCTGGGAGAGATTAGCATACCAGCTACTCTCACAGACAACAGATTCAAAACACAGAGGATGTTCCCCTGGACAAAAACTTAGTACACAAATGAATAACCAATTTGATTATTCCTCTAATTGCACAAGACAAGTTACAAAAGAAAATAAACATAAACCTATTTATTCTCTTCACTCATACTCACTACTTGATAAGAGGCTGAATTGTGGAGCTTTTCCACTCCGGTCCAAACTGAAACTGCCTAAACAAAGGAAACTTCCCTCCTTCCTTTTGAAACATCTCATCCCCCCATCGGTTCCTCTGGTCAGGTGTCAGCTAGGCTAGGTGAACTTCTTAATCCTTTACAGGTAAAAGAGGCATTAACCTTTAACTATCTGTTTATGACATGAGGTAATACAATTTACCAGCCAGTGGAAATGTCAAAACAAAACAAAAATTTCTCCCTCCGTCTTGTTAGCCGCAGGGCTGTTAAATAACAAATCAATTCTTTTTGGTTCCTTAACAAATTAACAGTTCTCTTTAGCCCGATTCTTTTTTGATTTAGAGCTGTCTTCAGCACTCCCTTTGCCTACATCCAGTGCTCCGAGATTGAGGTCTATCACATACACAGTCATGGTGTTTAGGGCCACTAAACACCCAGCCACCCTGACGTGAACGTTGAATTTTTTTAGCCTAAATGGTAACATTGCACTTTATATGGCTGAGTATTTTGTGGAACAGTTTAATAGTTTTTCCTCCCTGCTTTCTGTCTCTTCCCGTTGGGTGAGAAAGCCCCATGAGGTAATTGGGTTGTATAACTACACAGGTAGAACTACCGGAAAAGCTCAACCAGCTGTCATGGGGTATCCAAAGCCATATGCTAAGGAGCATTGAATACAGACTGCAAGTCCATTAATAATGAATAGGGGGACCCGAGAGATGCAAATAGCGGCAATGTCTGAAGGTGCTCTAAGTTACTGGATAACCCGTCTGACTCATTTTCAACAGTGCTTTAGCCTCCCTTTGAAGTCATCCCTTTTGGACTCTGAACTTAGGGATGCCAGCAACCGAGGGTCATAGATCACAATGATCCCTTCTGGCCTTAGAATCTTGTCTGACTGCCTGTATAACCCAGAACTTTCCCCAAAACAGTCCTTTGGAACTGCAGCTTAAAAAAAAATCCCAAAAAGATGCATGTGTGGAAGTGCAGCCCACATGCTTCAGTTCAGCTGAGTCATTTGTCCATCTCCCCATTCTTTGAGTTTGGAGGCTGTGGTGCCAAAAAAAAAAACCAAAAAAATCCCCCTCAGATTTGCCTGTCCTGGGACACTGCCTCACATGCATGTCTGTAAAGGTGGGCCATTGGAGTACTTTCAAGGGAGCCAGAACATCTGGTGAGTGCTGGCTTGACTCAGTGATGCTGCCAAGCGGGTTTGTGCGGCCAGACCAGGAGCACTGCAGCATGTGCAGCTTCCTTCGCCAGCAGTTGGCGACAGGTCAGCAAAGGTTTGTGACTTCAGGGTAGCCATTCTGTGTCTCCAGGCAGTTTCTTGCTTGTGTCTGTAAGGGCTGCCACATCTTACTGAAGGCTGAAAATCTGAGGAAGCATTTGCATCTCTGGTACTTAAAGCTGCATCGCTTTCAAGGGTTCTCAAGAATCTGTTGTTCCTTCCCTTCCCAGGCAAAACCTGAATTCTGTATCTAGGTCAAGCAAAACAGCTGCTTGTAAACCACCGCGTTTGCCTTTGCACTCTGCGATGTCCCTGGCATGCTGGATTAGTGACATGGTACTTGTGGCAGTTAATCCTGGCATTGTCTGGTAATCAGAATAGTTTCACCAAGGGGTGCTTTAAAACTTCTTACTCTCAGCTTCCAGGAATTTGACATTTTGGCCTGTAAGTGATCCCGTCTTTGACACACATGGAGACTTTTCCCGGTTGGGTGGTAGAGAATCTGTTGGAAGTACATGTTCCCAAGGCAGCTGTAGCACTTCTCCTTAGCTGCTTTCTGGAAGGTGTCCCAAATGAAACCTAGTCTCTTTTGGATTCCCCTAGGAAGTGGCTGTGTAGTAGAAGCAGTTTATTGGTCTTCCAGGAGCATGTTTATAAAACATCACCTCCACGACTGCAACCCCACCCTAGTGTCTTCACATCCAACCAGCAGAACTTGCATGGAGGAGGGAGTTGGCTTTGTATTGTCCAAGCATTATTTAAAGTCTGCCTTGTGTGCATTTACCCCATCTTGGACCCGGATGGTGCAGATACTGTATTCTCATTCTAGATCAGTGGTTCCCAAACTTTAACAGCCTGTGAACCCCTTTCACTAAAATGTCAAGTCTCAGGAACCCCCTCCTCAAAATGAATATTTCCAGGGATTTTCTCCTTTACCTGAGTATAAATTATAAAAGCAGTGATCTTTGAAATATTAAATTTGTTTTTATGACATGCTTATTGCACACTTTATTATTAATTATTATTTATCATTACAATAATTTTACTACATTCTTCCAAGATCTTACTTTCGTAGCTAGTATCACTTTGAATAACCCTGTTATAAGACAAGGCTCCTATGTTTCATGCTGTTTCACATCTGATACTCCTTGACGAAGGTATTTAAGAAGCCAACTCAAAGAGTTCCTCCTACACAAGCATTCAGGTCTTGAGCAGTCCAGGCAAACAACGCACATTACAACAAAGCTTAAACTTGTTCTTCGTAATAATTTAAAAACAATACTAGCTGCCTATTTAATTATGAAATCAGCTAAAAATATCCACCTCCTTTTCCATTTCTTATAAGGAGCTTTGAAATTTAAATCTCCTCAGTGTGATAGACATGATTGCTTTGATCTGCTTAACTCTTGGAAGTCCAGGGGCTCTGTGTTGCTGGCCCTGTGCTGCCTGGGGTCCCTAGGGACAGCTCTGTCCGCCATTAGGGATTTTTTTCCGGAGAACCTCCTGTAACATTTCACGAACCCCAGTTTGGGAACCACTGTACTAGATTAATTCATCAATGCTGCTGCTGTATGTCTGATGTGCAGCGTGTAGTCTGCTGAAGAGCAGATTCGATATGAGCGGTGGCGTCACTCTTCTCTTCCCTGAGCTCTCCTACTGAGAGGTGAACAAGAAAAGTTTGTTCTTGCTTTGAGTCCAATAGCTTGGTGCATTGTTCAAGGATCTCCTATATAAAGATGCTACAGTTGATCTGTCTACATCCTTATGTAACCCTTCTGCCCATCTAAGTTGGCAGCAACAAGGGCCGGGTTCTGTATCTAGGGGTTCCGTTTCAATAACACAGTGCAAAACCGGCTCGAGCCCCCACCCAGTGACCTGGGACAATTATATACCACCCCCTGGGCGCCTCTAAGAGGCAATACTTCCCCTCTCGCAAGCACAGAGTCTGAGTGTAACAGAAAATGTTTAATAACATGAGGTAAACGACATCAGCGTTAAATTGGAAAAACACCACAAACAGGCTTCATGAGCAAAAACTCACCCCAGCAAATTGGGCTGTGTCCTTTCCCTTTTGGTTCTTGAAACCAGCAACCCAAGGATCGCCAAAGTCCCCAAAGTCCAACAACCCCCCAAAGTCTCTTGGGTCCAGCAACCCAAGGATCACCAAAGTCCCCAAAGTCCAACAACCTCCCAAAGTCTCTGTCCCTGGTCAGTGCAGCCCCAGAGTTCAAGCGGGGGGGGGGGGCACGCAGGGTGTTAAGGGGCACCTTACGTGATCCAAGGCCGACCGGCTGCCTCTCCGTGGGGTTCCGCCACAGCCTTCTCCACGAGCCGCTCCACTCCACCAGCTGTCCCATGAGCCGCTCCCGCCGTCCACGAACTGCTCTGGCAGCTGCTCCGCTCTGCTCACCGACCTGTGAGCCACTCAGCTCTGCTCCACTTTAGCCGTCCCTTGGGCCGCTCCTACAAGGCTCTGCTCTGCTCACTGCTTCTCCAGCCGCTCCTCCCTGCTCACCGACCTGTGAGTCGCTCAGCTCCGCTCCAACCGTCCCCGTGAGGCTCCACTCTGCTAGCTGCTTTGCCAGTCGCTTAGCAATATAGCTTCAGGCTCCCCCACTAGTTAACACAGCCTCAGTGATCTCAGCTCTTTTGTGATTTCAGCTCATAGTAGGGGAGCCCCAGTGCTAGTGCACCATTGGCCCACAGTGAATTCAGCTCAGCAGTCTGTAATTAGACTTCTAATGGAATCAAAGTTAGCTCTGACATTCAACAGTGGAGAGAGGAGGTAGTGCAATTGGTGTTTCAACCCCTCGGGGAGGGGGCCATACCATCAGGTACAAATACCTGTCCCCATCCTCTCTCCTTTCACTGGGTTTTGTAACCCATGCCCCTTGTCAAGCAAGTGCTACTTAGGTAATGGTGATGGACTCACTCAGTCCTTCTGTCATACAACAGGTTCACTGCCCTTGATTCACAGAATCAGGGTAACAAAACTTTATTCTTCCTGCCCCAATAACAAAGAAACTGGGGATCCCACACCAGCCAAAGTAACCACTTTGAGTTGCTGTTGTTTCATGCCAGGCGAGTGGGTGTGCCTATGCAAACAAGATCAGCCCCTGGAGTTCTTTTCCACACTCGCCATAATTCACCACCAGATGTCAGGGTAGAGCTCATCCTGACTCTGCTTACATCCTCCCCCCAGCCAAAAATTTGTCGTCCCGACAAATCACACTCCCTATTATAACAACTCACAGGTTCCCTCCAAAGGGCCTTAGATAGCCCACATTAGCTTCCACAAGCCTGTGTGCTAAACATATTGGTTCCTCACTAGTCACCCCAGGTGCATCATAAGTCAACCGTTTTACTGGCCTTATTACCCTGTCTCGTCTATTGAGAATCTCTGTTGTCGTGGTAGAGGGGACAGCCTCTTGAACAACAGTTGGGGAGGTTTCCTTTGAGGGCCCCTTGGCTACTGGCATAGGCCCCTGCAGTTCTAGTTCTAACAATGGAGGGTCCAAGGTGCCCAGGACATCCTCCACCTGTATGTCTTCACTGTCCAATAACCTGTGTGTGTCATCACATGGGAGTCCCACCAGTGGTCCAGGGGTGTCAGGAATGGGCCTAAATACTTCTGCCATGGGATTTAGGGCGGAAGAGGAGGAGCTCTCTTTTGATGCTGATCGAGACTGAAATCTTGTCTCCATCCCAGGATACACCATGGCTGTGTCTTCCTCCTCAGACTCACTCTCGCATGTGCTGTATAGGGGTAGTTTAGCTGCAGGGGGCTGGCTGTCCACGTTGGAGGGCAGCTTTGGTCCAGCACCTTCGTTCCGCCCGGTTGCCCTGTTGTGGCCCATCTCATACGGGGTGTCTACCAGTTCTCCCACAGGGAGCAAAAGGTTTCTATGCACTGTCTTTATCTGCCCTGGACCCTCTTCAGGTTTAATCTTGTAGACCGGCAGGTCTCCTGGCTTTTCCATCACCAAATAAGGTATTGCCTTCCACCTGTCAGCTATCTTGTGTTTGCCAGCAATACCCAAATTTCGCAGCAGGACTCTGTCCCCCGGCTGGAGCTCTTGTAAACGTACCCTAGCATCATATCGCTGTTTGTTGCGGTCTGCGTTCTTCCGAGCAGCAGATGTAGCTAAGTGATAAGCATCCCGCAGCTTTTCTCTTAGTCGGGATACATATTGCTGATGAGTTTCATGGCTATCTCCATCCTCTGATACACCAAAGCACAGGTCTATGGGTAATCTTGGTTCTCGTCCAAACATTAAGAAATATGGGGTGACTCCTGTAGCATCATTCTTTGTGGCATTGTAGGCGTGCACCAGAAATGCGACATGTTGGCTCCAGGTTGCCTTCTGCTCTGGCCGCAAAGTCCCCAACATATCTAATAGGGTTCGGTTGAACCTCTCTGGCTGAGGATCACCTTGTGGGTGATAAGGCGTTGTCCTAGACTTTTTAATTCCCGCTATCCTCAGCACCTCCTTCAGAAGATGACTCTCAAAGTCCCGCCCCTGATCCGAGTGTATCCGGGCTGGAAATCCATAAACTGAGAAATATTTCTCCCACAGTACTCGAGCAACAGTGGTGGCCCTCTGATCACGTGTGGGATATGCCTGCGCATATCGCGTATAATGGTCAGTCACTACTAGAATGTTCCCAATATTCCTCTTGTCTACTTCTAAAGACAAGAAGTCAATGCATACCAGCTCCAGAGGTTTGTTGCTGGTGATGTTCTTCAGATATGCAGCCCTCGTGGGCAGAGTTTTCCTTTGAACACATCGAGCGCAGGTCTCACATTTCCTGCGAACATCTTCAGCCATCCGAGGCCAATAGAACCTACTACGAATAAGTTCCAGGGTCCTCTCCATCCCTAAATGTCCAAAGTCATCATGCAGGGCCCTCATGGCCAGGGCTCTGTACTCT
The DNA here is from genome assembly GCF_027887155.1 of Malaclemys terrapin pileata. Taxonomy (NCBI): domain Eukaryota; kingdom Metazoa; phylum Chordata; order Testudines; family Emydidae; genus Malaclemys; species Malaclemys terrapin. The sequence goes on along the minus strand of NC_071506.1, from coordinate 158,350,770 downwards.
TTTGGCAGCACTAGCTGTGCTCGTTGCTTTTGTAAAGGGTCTGTGGTCACTCGGTGTAGCACTCCCTGAATCAGTTTTAGTTTGGTCCATTCTCTCAATAGTAGTTTACCCTCCGGGTTAGGTGGGACAACCACAGCTGGGCTTCGCCCCTCCCTTTTGGCAAGTAGTGTATCACGAATGTCAATATCTTGCAGCTGGGCTTCCTGCCAGTCAGTCGCATTGAGCATGGGCAAAGGAGATTGGTCCAACGCAATATAGTTCACTGAAGCAGAAGGCACGCATTCAGGGGGCAGGCCCAAAGCTTCTGCAGCACATCCATGAAGACTCTCCTGGGACTCTGGTTCCCGGCGACTCACACTGCAAATAGCCCTCACTCCATCTGTGGGTATCACAGCAACTCCTGGTGCCTGTGGTCGCCTGGACAATGCATCTGCATCTACATTGCTTCTCCCTGATCGGTACTGAATGCTGAAGTCATAGCTAGCCAAAGCGGCCACCCATCTTTGCCCTGTAGCATCCAGCTTAGCACTTGTTAACACATAGGTCAGTGGGTTGTTGTCCGTCCACACCTGGAACTGAGCACCATACAAGTAGTCTCGAAATTTCTCAGTGATGGCCCATTTCAAGGCCAAGAACTCCAGCTTGTGGGTGGGATAGCGAGTTTCACTATCAGACAGTCCTCGGCTGGCAAAGGCTACAGGTTTACGTCTTCCTTCCACTTCCTGGTACAGTACTGCTCCCAGACCCTCCAAACTGGCATCAGTATGCAGGATAAATGGCTTGCTTGGGTCAGCAAAGACTAGGACCGGAGCATGAGTTAGGCATGTAATGATTTCTCGAAAAGCCCTTTCACATCTCTCATCCCACCGTGGCCCAAATGGTTCGAAGGGGCCATAGTGTCTCTGCACAGGAGGCTTTGGGGACCTCCCCTTATTCTTGGTCTTAGATTTGTTCCTGCTGGACTGGTATCCCCTGGTAAGATCATTCAGAGGTTTTACAATCGTAGCATAGTTCTTCACAAATCTGCGGTAGTAGCCACTAAACCCAAGAAAGGTCTTGAGTTCTCTGTAGTTACTTGGACATGGCCATGTAGTGAGGGCTTCTATTTTATCAGGATCAGTACTCACACCCTCTTGGGACACGATGTGACCCACATACTTCACTGAGGTCCTGCAGAACTGGCATTTGTCAATTGAAAGCTTCAAACCATAATCCTCTAACCTATCAAGCACTTTAAGAAGTCTTTCTTCATGCTCCTCCAAGGTTCTTCCAAACACAATCAGGTCATCCAAATAAACTAGCACTTGCAGTAAATTCATGTCTCCTACAACTTTCTCCATAAGACGTTGAAATGTGGCAGGTGCTCCAGAAATCCCTTGGGGCATGCGTTCAAACTGATAAAACCCTAATGGGCAGATGAAGGCTGTCTTCTCCTTATCTTCTTCACCCAGAGGGATCTGGTAGTATCCACTCCGAAGATCCAACACAGAGAACCACTGGCTTCCCAGCAAACAGTCTAATGCATCTTGGACGCGAGGCATTGTGTACTGGTCAACCACAGTACGGCGGTTTAGGGTGCGGTAGTCAATACACATCCGGATTTTCCCATTCTTTTTACGGACCACCACAATGGGTGAGGCGTATGGACTGCGGGACTCTGTAATGATGCCATTCGCAGCCAGCTCCTGAAGATGTTGTCGCACATCTTCCATCTCGGAGAGGGCAATCCTCCTAGATCTCTCCCTGAAAGGTCGAGAGTCATGTAGTCTGATGTTGTGCTCTACTCCTTTTGCACATCCCACATCCCACTCATGCAATGAGAACACCTTGGATCTTTCACAAAGTTTCCTCCTCAGGCGATCTTTCCACTCCTCGGACAATGGTGAATCTCCAAAGTCAAACTTTGCAGGGTCTATTGTCGGAACTTGAGTCTCACACTGGGGTTTTACAATTGATTCAGGCTCGAAGAGATCTGCTATCTTTTGTCCTTGCTTCACAACAACATCTCGACTTGTTTCATTAGAAATCAGTATAGTCACCTTTTCTTGGGCTTCAGCAGGTAGGGTTATGACTCCACTGGGGACCAGCACTCCTTCCGGGAGCTCTCCTTCAGCTGGCTGCTCTACCATTGCTAATGCCCCTTTACTGCCTTTCAGCCGAGTACTCATGACAAGCACTTCTTGCTCCGTCCTCGCAGGCACTACTAAGGGGGTTGTGCCCATGTACTTCAGTGCCCCAATCGGTAGCTCAGATGTCTCCTTTTTAGCACCCTCAATCTTCCTATAGGCTTCAGCACAAAGCGTATGGATCATCAGGGTATTCAGGTACTGGTCCCCAGCCCGTCGTCTGCAGTAATCCGCGAGCACCTTGAAGAGACTGGAGTTGGTCCCTATCAGCACAGACACATCAGAGGTCCCTTTAGGGTCAGGGCATATTAATGCAGCTGTGTCCACCTCTTCTCTTACCCCAGCAACCTCCTCTGGGAATTCCAGGTGCACTATGACATACCCTTGGTAGGGGTATTCATCCATGCTGAGGCCACACAGACCAACGCCAGTCAGTGGCTGTATAGGCAGGTGCCTAAGCATTTGTTGGTAGAATGACTGAAATATAATGGTCACTTGAGATCCAGTGTCAAGCACGGCTTTACACTCCTCCCCTTCAATCTTCACCATGACCTCTGCTCGAGGCCCTATCAGTCCTGCGGGGATCCCAGCTGGACGGTCTTTTCTGGGGGAATCTTCAAATCCTGCAGGCCTGGGTGGTACCCGTCCCCGGACTCTCTGGCAGCTACCGGATCTCTCCCAACTGATCCTCAGCTTTCCATACACTAAGGAGGGGTTTTCTTCATTATGGCACCTGGCAGCACTGTGTCCATCCTGACCACATCGGTAGCAGAAGAATTGTCCTTTCCCCCTTCGCCCAGATGGGATGGTGGCTCTAAATGCTGACTTCTCCATCGCCAGGGTCAGAGGCTCCTTATTCCCGGAAGTCTTAGCTCGGTCAATGGTGCTTTGCAGTTCAGCTATCCGTTCTGTCAGGACCTGCACCTGTTGGGCAAGTTCCTCTGTGGTGCTCACCATCAGTACACTGGCCGTTTGCAGTGGTGTTGTGCCGGCTGGCTCCAATGTTTGGGCTTCCCAAAACTCGCTGGCAGCCTGCCTTTCTTCCTCTTCTCTGATCTCCTTTATCAGCTGGGAATAACTTGGGGGATGTTCCCGTCGTTCTCTTAGCCGGAGATGGAGTAGAATCGGGTTCTGATACTGAGCTCCTCTTACAATTTGAGCCAGTCTGGTCCGATCCATCTGTTCAGCAGTCACTGCACCCCTCATGACAGCTCTCTGAAGCAGTCTCTCCAGCCTCTGTATATAGGCTGAAATCTTCTCACCAATTTGCTGTCGGGAATTAAGGAACTTACAGTAACTGTCTTCAGGGCCCTCTACACTCCCAAAGGTATGATCAAGGGCCTCCAGGCAGTCCTTCACACTGACCCCAGGGTCAACGAGCTTCAGGGTGCGAATCACATCTAATGCTGGGCCACTAAGGCTCTCTATTAGACATCTTCGCTTTTCTATATCAGGTACGGCCCACTCCTGCAGCATTTCAGTGGTATGCTCCAACCAGGGTTCGAACTCCTCTGCCCCAGCAAATAACCTTAACTCACGACAAGAGTTTGACCTAGCATGGGACAACACAACCTTTTCCAATATTTGCCCCAGTGCTTTTGCCCAATCATTAGCTGAGGCTGCGGCCCCTGAGCTAGAGGCTGCAGGGCCGGGGCCCAACAAACCTGACATATTAGCCATTATACAAACAGTAATTTCCTCAAAATATAAACCCAATTGTTTCCCAGTGCAGTGGGACACTCAACAGGTGCTTGCGAGGGGTACTGACCCAGGGCATCCCGGACGAGCCCCCAAAAATGTAACCCTTCTGCCCATCTAAGTTGGCAGCAACAAGGGCCGGGTTCTGTATCTAGGGGTTCCGTTTCAATAACACAGTGCAAAACCGGCTCGAGCCCCCACCCAGTGACCTGGGACAATTATATACCACCCCCTGGGCGCCTCTAAGAGGCAATACTTCCCCTCTCGCAAGCACAGAGTCTGAGTGTAACAGAAAATGTTTAATAACATGAGGTAAACGACATCAGCGTTAAATTGGAAAAACACCACAAACAGGCTTCATGAGCAAAAACTCACCCCAGCAAATTGGGCTGTGTCCTTTCCCTTTTGGTTCTTGAAACCAGCAACCCAAGGATCGCCAAAGTCCCCAAAGTCCAACAACCCCCCAAAGTCTCTTGGGTCCAGCAACCCAAGGATCACCAAAGTCCCCAAAGTCCAACAACCTCCCAAAGTCTCTGTCCCTGGTCAGTGCAGCCCCAGAGTTCAAGCGGGGGGGGGGGGGCACGCAGGGTGTTAAGGGGCACCTTACGTGATCCAAGGCCGACCGGCTGCCTCTCCGTGGGGTTCCGCCACAGCCTTCTCCACGAGCCGCTCCACTCCACCAGCTGTCCCATGAGCCGCTCCCGCCGTCCACGAACTGCTCTGGCAGCTGCTCCGCTCTGCTCACCGACCTGTGAGCCACTCAGCTCTGCTCCACTTTAGCCGTCCCTTGGGCCGCTCCTACAAGGCTCTGCTCTGCTCACTGCTTCTCCAGCCGCTCCTCCCTGCTCACCGACCTGTGAGTCGCTCAGCTCCGCTCCAACCGTCCCCGTGAGGCTCCACTCTGCTAGCTGCTTTGCCAGTCGCTTAGCAATATAGCTTCAGGCTCCCCCACTAGTTAACACAGCCTCAGTGATCTCAGCTCTTTTGTGATTTCAGCTCATAGTAGGGGAGCCCCAGTGCTAGTGCACCATTGGCCCACAGTGAATTCAGCTTATAAGCCCCCATCAGTGCAGTATTTGAGTGCCTGTTTCTGCCCAAGTTGCATAACCTCGCTGCCTGTTCACACAACACGGGCATCTATCGCCATCTTAATGTCGAGAAGGTAAGAGTTTGATTTCAGGTTTTGGATAAGGACAAAATGGAGTCTTGATTACATGACAGGAATCTGCTCGTGGTGAGGCTGAACATGACGATGATGTTGTCTTTTGGATTTGCGGCGTTGCTGGTTGCCCAGCTCTACTGTCCAAGAGAGGAAGCTCATCCTGGGCTCATGTAATTCTGATCCAACCCCATCTTGATAGGGCTGCCCGCCAGAGGTGAATTCTCACTGAGTGATACCCTCGTGCAGCCTACATGTAGCTCAGAGATTCTGGGGAAGATTTGTGGAATGGCCAGAGAAGGCCAAGCCTGACTGCTGCTGCTTGGCGGGCCACTAGCCTTTTCTCCTGAGCCTTGGTTCCCAGAGGGTATACATGGCAGCCCTCTGTGTCCTTGGCCACTAATCTCTTGTTTTTCTGTTAGGCTCCACTCAGAGATAACTGTTACCCAAAACTGGGCCAGTTAGTAAGCTTAGGGAGGACTAATGACCCACCAGAGTTTGACAGAAAGCAGCACATTTATTATATTGCTGTCTAAAAACTGAAAATTGTCTAAAAGATCTGAATGGCTCAGTGTATAATGTTTTTTCATGTTCTAAAATTTTTAAAACTGGTAATGTTTTGCTTTAAATAAAACATTTCTATACTTTAAAAAAAAATCTGTGTACTTTTTCTGAATTGGTCATTAGTTTTGTTTTGTTTTGTTTTTAAAAAAAAGAACAAAAAATTCACCAAACCTAAATTGTCTTTAAACCCCTCACCTAGGTTGCTTTACTGGGTAACGTGGCTATGAAAATCATTGCAAGATGCACATGTCTGGGCTTGTTGAAACATGTTTTGAGCAAGGTTAGACATGCCCAAGAATTTAAATGGATTTTTTACAAAATTCATTACCATACGGTCGTTTAGCATTAAGTCGTTAGGATACAATTTTAAAATCCAGTCAAAAGATAAACCCTTGCTATGATGATATAAGAAAAACATGCAGTGTCCGCCACAGGCAACGGAGCGGGGGCCTTGTAATTGTCTATTGTGAAACACAATGTCTGTGGCATTTTTGTTTAAAAATTTCATAATGCTTTTAGGAAACAACACACTGTTCGGGGGTGCCCATATGAGTTAAAAAACTCTCCACGGTTACGCTCCGCCAGATACAAGGCAAGCCAGTGTTCACCCGGTTGGTTGTGTGGATGCGTGTTGACCACCAAATCTAGGGGGCTTTGAGACAGCTTGCCTCCAGGGAGCCAATCGCAAGGGAACACATCTAAGAAATTCGTTTTCGTGTAAGGGTCCGTTGATAAGACACGTGAGACCTGCACGGTGTCCATGTTCACATGTAGTCAAACAGAATGTTTCTCCTCTGATTTATCTCTATGACATTCTCAAAAACCCCAAACACGATCATATTGATGGTGACCAGTAAAGCCTTCCCCAAACGTATTTCTGCTCTCAGGTTCCCGGTTTTAATCAGGGAATAGTGATCGGTGCATTCCTGGTCGGGAGCCAGGTCAATCCTGTGCAAACTCCTGACGGTCGATTAACGGAGAACTATCTTTCATGTGTTTACCAGCCATCTGTACCAGATTCATGTATTCTCTCACGCAGCGTCCTGCCTCGAAGTCTGGTTCCAGAGGCGTGGCTGGTATCTGTTCACCATCCACATACAAGGCCACAAAATTAATATCGTAATATTTAAAATGAAAGGGATTTTTAGCATAACTTCCACTAAAGGCATCATTAGCCACAAACCGTAGGACAAGCATTTTGGGTAACTGTCCCAAGAACAGGTTGTCCTGATTACTGACCCTGCTGCCCGCAGGAATGCTAAAAACTTTCATTCCCACAAGGTCCACAGGGTATTTAGCATTAGCGGTAAGCAAGGCCTCTGCGTACCCCAGACGGACACTCGGGGCCACCTGTACTTTCTTCACAAAAAGGGACGCTGATACAATGCGCAGTTTAAAGCCTTCGGCCGCACTGCCCATTAAACAGAAAGCGTCTTTACTGCATGTCAGTTTAATTTTCACATCCATTCGGTTCAACCTAGATTCCCTCCATCCAACTTCATTTCTTCGTGTTGTCCAACAGTGTCTTTGTAAAACAGGCTGGCAGAAAATTGCGTGGCAAGGATGTCGTCACTGTAATTGAGCACCGATTCTATAAAGGCCCTGTAAGGGTAATAGTTGTTGCTTTGGCTTACGAGGCGGTCTCCCGGCGTGACATCCAACTGATTGAAAATAGAGGCCCCGGGGTAATTCACCAGGCCCACCGCGGCGTTCTCGGCGAGTTCAGTTCCATCTTCTTTTACAATCTTGCAACACAGGTACAGCAGCGTGTTGTTTAAATCCATATAATCTATGCCATTCCCTGCTATAAAAAAGTCAATGGGGTCAGACTCCGTAAACGGCTTTTCTCGATGCTGGTCTGTGCAGGGGCTATTTGGAACAAGTCTAGTTCGGATTTGGTGCACGCTTCTGACCCACAGTGAACAAAAGCCATGTTGATTAAAATATCTCTCTTTTACCAGGCAGAGCGCGTCTCCTTTTTCGCCCAAGTTTCCTCTTGGACTTTTGCTTATGGCAGGCCCTGCATGTCAAAGCCCTTCTTTTAAAGAGTTTTGAGAGACCTGTGCATTGCGGGTATGAAGCATTTCTCTTTCTCTTCCTCTTTTTAATGTACATCAGCCCCGATCCCGCCATCGCTCATTTCTCTCTCTCTCTCTCTCTCTCTGTCTTTGCAGGAGGAATCTTTTTTGTCTGTGTTGTGACAAAGTTCCTCCTCTATCTTGGTGGGTCCTGTGCTTATTGGCGGATTTTCTTGCCTCAGAGATTCACCATGTGGGTTGGGGAACAGCCCAGAGATCTTCCCCTCTGGGAGAACCCACAGTCCAGGTCAATTGGGAGGTTTGGGGGGAACCCGGGCCCGCCCTCTACTCCGGGTTCCAGCCCAGGGCCCTGTGGACTGCAGCTGTCTAGAGTGCCTCCTGTAACAGCTGCATGACAGCTACAACTCCCTGGGCTACTTCCCCATGGCCTCCTCCAAACACCTTCCTTATTGTCACCACAGGACCTTCCTCCTGGTGTCTGATAACGCTTGTGCTCCTCAGTCCTCCAGCAGCACACCCTCTCACTCTCAGCTCCTTGCGCCTCTTGCTCCCAGCTCCTCACACTCCCACCACAAACTGAAGTGAGCTCCTTTTTAAAACCCAGGTGCCCTGATTACCCTGCCTTAATTGATTCTAGCAGCTTCTTCTTAATTGGCTCCAGGTGTCCTAATTAGCCTGCCTGCCTTAACTGGTTCTAGCAGGTTCCTGATTACTCTAGTGCAGTCCCTGTTCTGGTCACTCAGGGAACAGAAAACTACTCATCCAGTGACCAGTATATTTGGCCTCTACCAGACTCCTGTACCCCACTGGTCTGGGTCTGTCACATATCCCTCCCCCCTGCTCAACGCCAAGGGGTTGAGCAGCTTGGGACGCCAGACAGTGCACACGTGACAAGCCATCGGCGTTCCCATGACGGCTCCCTGCTCTGTGTTGCACACAGAACTGGAAAGGTTGGAGGGATAAGAACCATCTGGTCACCCTTGCGTTCTTCTTCTTATTCCACTGCATCCATTGAAGAGGGGCATGGTCGGGCACGAGGACAAATCTACGCCCGAGCAGGTAGGAGCGCAATGTTTCCATGGCCCATTTTACAGCGAGGCATTCTCTCTCCACCACTGCATATTTTTGTTCCCTTGGAAGGAGTTTCTGACTGAGGTATAGAATTGGGTGTTCCTCCTCCCCGACCATCTGTGATAGAACGGCCTCCAACCCTACTTCCGATACATCCGTCTGCAGGATAAACTCCTTGGTGAAATCAGGGGCTATCAATACGGGATTACTGCAGAGGGCAGTCCATAGGTCTGTGAATGCTTCCTCTGCTGTGTCAGACCATCTCACCAGATCAGGTCCACGGGCTTTCACTAGGTCTGTCAGGGGGCTTGCCCTTGTGGCAAAGTGGGGGATAAATCGTCGGTAATACCCCACCACACCTAGGAATGCCCGGACTTGTTTCTTGCGACTTGGTCGGGGCCAATTTTGGATGGCCTCTAACTTGTTCACTTGGGGTTTTACCAGACCTTTTCCAACAATGTAGCCAAGATATTTGCCCTCTGTAAACCCTACAGCGCACTTGGCAGGGTTTGCTGTAAGGCCAGCTCACCTGAAGGTATCGAGGACTGCCTCCACCTTCTCCAGGTGGGTTTCCCAGTCTGGGGTATGAATGACCACATTGTCCAAGTAGGCAGCAGCATAACTGTTATGCGGGCGTAATAGCTTGTCCATGAGGTGCTGGAAGGTAGCTGGGGCCCCATGTGGTCCAAAAGGAAGGACAGTATACTGAAAAAGACCCTCTGGTGTAGAGAACGCAGTCTTTTCCTTTGCGTCTTCTGCAAGGGGAATCTGCCAGTATCCCTTTGTCAAGTCTAGGGTAGTCAAGTACCGGGCATTACCCAGACGGTCCACTAGCTCATCTATGTGAGGTATGGGGTATGCATCGAACTGGGATACTTCATTTAGTCAAAAGCAACAGAGGGTCCTGTGGCACCTTTAAGACTAACAGAAGTATTGGAAGCATAAGCTTTCGTGGGTAAGAACCTCACTTCTTCAGATGCACTTGCCCACGAAAGCTTATGCTCCAAATACTTCTGTTAGTCTTAAAGGTGCCACAGGACCCTCTGTTGCTTTTTACAGATTCAGACTAACACGGCTACCCCTCTGATACTTCGTTTAGTCACCGGAAGTCGTTACAAAATCTTGTGGTGCCATCAGGTTTGTGCACCAGCACGATTGGGCTAGACCACTGACTGTGGGATTCTTCGATGATCCCCAACTCCAGCATTTTTTTTACTTCTGCTTTTATTTCCTCCCTTTTTGCCGCTGGCACCCGATAGGGCCTCGTTGTTACTCTGGCCCCAGGGTTCGTGACGATGTGGTGATATGTCTCGGTTGTTCGACCCGGTTTTGTCGAGAACACATCTTGGTTCCGGAAGATCATCTCAGACACCTCATTCTTCTGGTCTGGTGTTAAATCGGGAGACACTCTCACCTGTTTGAAAGGCTTGTTTTCCTGGGTTAGTCTTTTTGGACCATTGTGCATGCCTCTTGTGCATGCCAGGGTTTCAGAAGGTTAACGTGATAAATCTGTTCTTGTTTTCTGCGTCCTGGCTGCCACACCTTGTAGGTTACTTCCCCCATGGGTTCAACCACCTCATAGAGCCCCTGCCATTGGGCCAGAAGCTTGCTTTCTGCCGTGGGTATCAACACCATAACCCGATCCCCTGGTTGGAACTGTCGCACTTTTGCCTGGCGATTGTAATGGGTTCGCTGGGCCTCCTGTGCCTTCTCCAAATGTTCCCGTACAATAGGGGTAACCTGGGCTATCCGGTCTCGCATCTGCATTACATGCTATATTATATTTCTCCTCTCATTGGGTTCCTCTTCCCAGATCTCTTTGGCAATATCCAGTATGCCACGGGGGTGATGCCCGTATAATAACTCGAAGGGGGAAAACCCAGTTGAGGCCTGTGGTACCTCCCGGATAGCGAACATAAGGTAGGGTAGTAGGGTGTCCCAATCCTTCCCGTCCCGACTTACCACCTACCTTATCATAGCCTTGAGGGTTCGGTTAAACCTTTCTACCAACCCATCAGTCTGCGGATGGTAGACCAAAGTTCTCAGGGTATGTATATGGAGCAGCGTACAGAGGTCCTTCATTGGCTTCGACATAAATGGGTTTCCTTGCTCAGTTAATATCTCCTTCGGTAGCCCCATTCGGGCAAAGATCCCCACCAGCTCTTTGGCTATGGTTTTAGAGGCCGTGTTCTGCAGGGGGACGGCTTCTGGGTAGCGAGTAGCATAGTCCAAAACAACAAGTATATATTGGTGGCCCCAAGCCGACTTCTCCGGGGTCCCACTAGGTCCATGGCTATTCGCTCAAAGGGGACCTCTATGATGGGAAGGGATACTAAAGGTGCCCTCAAGTGGGGACGGGGACTGTGCAGCTGACACTCCGGGCAGGAGGCACAGTACCTCCGCACTTCTTCATGTACTCCGGGCCAGAAGAACCATCGTAGGACTCATGCCAGGGTCTTCTCTACCCCCAAATGCCCCCCAAAAAGATGACTATGAGCAAGACTTAATACAGCATTCTGGTGTTTTTAAGGTACTAGGATCTGCTGTACCTTCTGCCCCTGTACTGGTGCAACCTGGTATAAGAGATCCTTCTTCATTATGAAGTAGGGTCCTGGTCCCTGCGTTTTTCCTTCCACGGGGACCCCATCTATTTCAGTCACCTCCTTCCTAATGTTGTCATACCTTGGGTCTTCTGCCTGGTCCCGTCCAAAATTTCCTCTCCCAGGGCTAATCTGCCCAAGATCTAGGGGTCCAGTCTCTGTTGCCCCTACTGGTTCAGAAGCATTAGGGTGGGGGGTCAGACTCAGGTGCTTCTCCCTCCTGCGTGGCCTCCTTTTGACCTGCGTGGGTTCGCCTACCTACAAGAGCGAGCCTCTGGCTTTGGGTCAGTATTCGGGTTCCCAAGGCCTTAGCTGCGCTTCTTTCCCTTTTTGTCTTTCTACCCTGTCTGGGAGTGGAGAACAAATCTGGGGATATTTCAGAGAAGATTGGAGGTTGACAGTCTGCTGTGGATGCCTCACCAATTTTAGGGTCCCCATCTTTCTCCAATCCCCCTACTGGGAGTAAGTTTCCAAACCCTGGGAAGTCCCTCCCTATGAGCACCGGGTATGGGAGTTTAGGGACTACACCTGCTGCTACCTCAGTAGTGTTCCCTTGGATCTCGATTTTTACTGGGATGGTGGGGTAGTAACTAACTGTCCCTTGGACACGTGTTATCCCCGTACGTTTAGCCTGCAGCAGCTGACTACGCTTCACAAGCTTCCCTGAGATAAGCATGATAGCACTCCCCGAATCAATCAGTGCCGTGGTTCCTACCCCATTTAGTTTCACTGGTCTGGTATGCATATTTGGGGTTAGTGAGACCCCCACAAGGTGGATTAGGGAGCATGGATCTGCCCAGTTCCCCAGGTTACACTGCATAGGCTTCTCAGCATTGGGACACTGTGCAGCTATGTGTCCCCACTCCCCGCAGGCATAACATCTGTATGGAGCCCTAGGCGTTCCCCGGTCTCTTGGTTTGGGCAGTCTAACATCACGATCCTCTTCTCCCTCAGTGCTCCGACTCTTTGTGGCCTCTAATGTGCCTTCAGCCTCTCTCTTTTTCCACCTGGGCCCTCCTGGTGGCCCAGTCACCCGAACTTTAGGGCTTGGTGCTGCTAGTTTAATCCGGGGTGCCTCTTCCTTAACTGGTCGGGTCAGCTCCCTCGCTGTCCTTCGCCTCTCTACCAGGGCGACAACCTCATCATAGGTGGAGGGTTCGTTCTGGCGTACCCAGACCCGAAGGTCTGGTGATAGTCCCCTCATGTATCCGTCGATGACCAGAACCGCTAGTATCTTTTCCGGACTCTGGGACCCTGTTTGCAACCACTTTCGTGCGAGATGGATGAGGTCATACAATTGGGACCGCAGGGTTTTGTCTTCCTGGTACCTCCAACCGTGATACTGCTGGGCCCGCACTGCTGTCGTTACCCCAGATCTGGCCAGGATCTCTGCTTTCAGCTGGGGGTAGTCTGCCGCAGCCTCTTCAGGCAGATCATGGTAGGCCTTCTGGGCCTCCGCACACAGGAATGGGGAAAGGATGCCAGACCACTGATCTCGAGGCCAGGCCTCCCATAGGGCTGTCTTCTCAAAGGCCAGAAGGTATGCCTCTACATCATCCTCCCGTGTCATTTTCTGCAGCCAATGGCTGGCCCTTATGAGCCGCGTCCCATCATGGCCGCGATTCAGCTCTGTAAGGGACTTTACCTGGTTTACCAGTTCCCGCAACATAGCTCGGTCTTGAGCAGCCTGGTCCATCAGCAGGCGATTAGTCTCTTGCTGCAGCCGCACTGCCTCCTGTTGGGCGGCTGCCTGGACACGGGTAGCCTCCTGCTGGGCCGCCGTAGCTTGTATCAGTGCCTGCACTACGTCATCCATTGTGGTGAAAAAATAAACCCTCTCCCTTTTTTGTTTTTGTTTTTTGTTTAATTCACCCTCCTTCTTCCGCCGCGCTGTGCACCCCAAGATCCCACCCCTGACACCACTGTGACAAAGTTCCTCCTCTATCTTGGTGGGTCCTGCGCTTATTGGCGGATTTTCTTGCCTCAGAGATTCACCATGTGGGTTGGGGAACAGCCCAGAGACCTTCCCCTCTGGGAGAACCCAGAGTCCAGGTCAATTGGGAGGTTTGGGGGGAACCCGGGCCCGCCCTCTACTCCGGGTTCCAGCCCAGGGCCCTGTGGACTGCAGCTGTCTAGAGTGCCTCCTGTAACAGCTGCATGACAGCTACAACTCCCTGGGTTACTTCCCCATGGCCTCCTCCAAACACCTTCCTTATTGTCACCACAGGACCTTCCTCCTGGTGTCTGATAACGCTTTTGCTCCTCAGTCCTCCAGCAACACACCCTCTCACTCTCAGCTCCTTGCGCCTCTTGCTCCCAGCTTCTCACACTCTCACCACAAACTGAAGTGAGCTCCTTTTTAAAACCCAGGTGCCCTGATTACCCTGCCTTAATTGATTCTAGCAGCTTCTTCTTAATTGGCTCCAGGTGTCCTAATTAGCCTGCCTACCTTAACCGGTTCTAGCAGGTTCCTGATTACTCTAGTGCAGCCCCTGCTCTGGTCACTCAGGGAACAGAAAACCACTCATCCAGTGACCAGTATATTTGCCCTCTACCAGACTCCTGTACCCCACTGGTCTGGGTCTGTCACAGTGTCTAAATGTCACAGAGTTGAGAAACTTCCACCCAGCTGTTAAACTTATCGGGCCACCCCAACCATTTCACCAGTAGCTGCTTTTTTCTCCCTTTTCCTTTCTCCACTAGAACTTTTTCAATCCTGTAAATCCTGTCTCATTTGGGGTTTACTTTTTGTAATTCTTCAGGGTAAAAAGATCCAGTAACTGTCTCACCCTCATAATCTTTTAATGGGTATACAGGTCTCTGGCCCCTGGTTAAGGCTTCATCCACTATGAATATCTCATTGGTAAATGGCTGTTCATAACCTTTTTCAAAAGCTCCTTTGGTTTCAGATAGTCTCTCATTGGTCGCCTTTCTAAAAGGGGCAACAACCGGTTTTATTTTAAAACCAGCTCTGGTTGTAACTCTTTATAAACTCAGGTAACATGTCAATGTAGCAAAATGTGTTATGGGCTGTAAAATATATCCACGTCCTAGTCTTTAAAGTTCTGTTAAATCGCTCCGCAACTCCTGCTTTGACTTCATTATTAGTAACAAAATGGTGAACTCCATGTTGCTTTAACAATCTGCTTAAAGGTTTGTTTAAAATTTCTTTCCCCCGATAGGTTTGCAATTTTTGAGGCACGCAACCTTCACTGAAAATAGCTTTAAAGGCCTTGGATACCTCATCGCTTGTCTTGCCTTTTAGGCCTAAGGCCCAAGCATATTTGGATAGAATGTCTATCACTTTTAAGATGTACTTAAAACCGCTGTTGTGTTTGGAGAACTGGTGCCAAATCTGCCTGCCATTGCACATCCACATCTGAAACAATGGTCTTGTTTCTTTTAAAACGCATTCGAGCTGGTTTGTGTAAAGTGTAAGCATCCTGGTCTGAAAGCCATGCTGTTACTTGTCTTCTATTGAAAGTTTTACTATGCTTTTTGGCCACTTGAAAAAGAGGGTTCACCCCGCCGAAGCTCCCAACTTCCCCAGGGGTGTAATATATTTTCTTTAACAGAGCTGTCTGCGTAGACATGACTGTTACTGTACCGTCTTTTACTTACATTATTATGGAGGGGGACATATTCGTATTGACACATTTAAATAAGTTTTATTAATCGCCTGGTTTAACACAACCTTTTACAGCCGCCTGTAAGAATGGACGCCATGACCGCTACCATAAGGGAGTCTGAGCTGGTTCATTCTTCCATTTTGTACTTTTCCGGATTTTCCTCTTGAGATCTGTGTCTCAGACATGAGCAACAACAGCTGATGCACTATATATTTACTCCCACAGGGCTACTGATGTGTAAGTTCTCAAAGGCCTCTAGAAAGGTATTGTGGAGCTGTTGAGAGATTTTTCAGAAAAGAAACAGTGTAAGCACCCCCACTGCTTGTTTTTAGATTTACGCAATCCCAGGTCAGTTCCTAACCCCATTACACCCCATCCTCAACCGTCACTTCTTAATCATTCATTTACCTGAGCGACGTCTTTTCCGTTCACCTTGTCCGCTGGTGACTCCTCCAAGCCATGATCGCCTAACACCTCTTTTTATTTATGGTTATTTAACAGCATGCAGGTCACCAGCCACTGCTTGTATTTCTGTCCTTCAAGGTGCTACCTGCCCCCAGTCCATCTGGGCAGAGGAGGGAAAGGAGCTAGGTGGAGAGTCAGTCCCCAGATTACTGGGATCATTTTGCCTTTGGCCTCGTGCCCCACAAAGGCCGGGAGAGGTGTTGTGCACAGAAGCCCCACTGGGCGCTGGCGTGAAGCACAGTGTGGCAGAGCTGCTATCCTGGCTCTTTGCCTGCATGGCTGGTGGTAGCTGGGGTGGGCAGGGCTCGGGCTTTCTGTGAATCTCTTCTCTCCCTGTACAGGCTGCAGGGGAAACTGGCTGAGGCCTGTGCCTCCGGGGGAGGGGAACCAGGGTCAGACCTTTGGGAGGCAGGATCTCTCCCTGGGGCCTGCTTCTGCTGCAGGTGCCGGGCTTGCCCAAGGCCAGGACAGAGGAGACCCTCTGGCCGCAGAGCCCTCCCGCATCAGGCTGCAAGGAGCCTTGGTTCCCCCTTTGTCCCAGGAAAGTGGGAAGGTGGGCGGGGGAGTTGCGGGGGTTTGTGTGTGGGTAGAGAAGGCAACCCCCGCCCCCACTGGCAGTGTGCATGTGGCACTGGGCCCCGGACTCATGGGGCAGGGAGGGATAATAGAAAGTAGAGCTCCAGCCCTTTTCTTACCTATCAGCTGCTGGGCAGCTGTTGCTCTCAGGGCAGCCTTCTTGCTCAGCCTCCCTGGGCAATCCTGGAACTGGGAGGCCAAGAACCCAGTTAGTCCCAAGCCACACATCCTCCCCAGGCTGAGGGGAGCTGCCTGCTATGGAGGTGAGGAACCCCTGGCTGTCAGAGCCCTCTCCCCCTTGACTCCTCCCATGGGACAGAGCTGACTTGTAGGGGAGCCATGCTTAAGGGCGGGGGATGGGACTGAGTCAGTGATGGGGCTCCCTGGAGCAGGGAAACCCCTCTGTGCCTAGGTCCTCCCACCCCCCCATCCTGCAGGGCCCACGCCCCAGAGCTCACTCACCAGGGTCCTGCAGGCTTCTCTCAGGAAGGTGGGGATGGTGGGGGCTGCCCCCTCGGCCAGCTGGCTCCA
Organism: Malaclemys terrapin pileata; assembly: GCF_027887155.1. NCBI lineage: Eukaryota > Metazoa > Chordata > Testudines > Emydidae > Malaclemys > Malaclemys terrapin. Next base: position 158,334,312 of record NC_071506.1, on the reverse strand, counting down.
CACGAGTGTGCGCAGGGGTTGGTAGCTGAGGAAGGGTGTGCAGCGCAGCAATGCCATCCTGCACCCCTGCCGGAGAGGGCGAGAAGGGAGCTGGGTGAGCCTCCCCGAGCACAACGGGCTGCCAACTCGCAGGCTCTACGTGGCTGGGGGAGACTACACTGCGCCAGAGCAGCAAGGAGCCACCTCTTTGCAGAACCTCCTCTGGCCTGACAGTTGTTCCCCAGGCCCCATCTCCAGCTTGGCTGGGTTGAGGGGAGGCAGGCCCGAGTGCTGGGGCCAGGGAGGGCTGGGGAATGGAGGAGGAGAAGGAAACCCCACAGATCTACCCCACAGCTACACTCTGAGGGCTGGCAGAGCTCTGTGTGGAATGGGGGAGGGCTGGCTTGGGGGGAGGGTGTCCCTGTCCTGGGTGCCACAGCTCAGCACTAAGGAAATCTGGGGCTTGGAGGGCGGAGTTTGCACCACCCTTGCCATGTTGTTATAATGCCCCCAGCCACCCCTGCCCCTATGAGCCCTCAGCTGCACTCACCTGGGGGTCCCCATCCTGTAGGTGGATGAGCAGCGTCCCCATGCTCTTCTCCATCTCAGCCCTAAAGAGGGACAACTTCTTGCAAACAAATTTGCTGAGGTGGCCAAAGAGCTCCATAGAGGCTCACCTCAGGTCGCTGTTCTCCTGCAGACAGGAGGCACAGGGTGGTTAGGGGGACAGGCTAAGGTCCTCACATGCTTTGGGAATCAGCCTGGCAGCTGCAGAGCCCGGAGAGGTTTCAGCTAGTTCAAATGACAGGGTGATTCTCTGCAAACTCCCCTCCTTCCTGCTGGGCCACAGAGTTACCGAACAATTGTGGGCCCAGGGCCCAAGAATGATTCTATCCCTGCCTCCCCTGGCAGAGGAGCTGAGCTGCCCCGCAAGTCCAGGAACATGCCTGCATCGGACACTGAGCCCCTTCTGCGTGAGGGCAGGTCCTGAGCATCTCCCCCTGTGGGGTGCCCTATAATGCCATGGAGCTGCCCTGCTTGGTACTTACATCTTCAAAGTACGTTATCGCCTGCAGGGCCAGTGGGACGGCGACATGTGCCTTTAGCATCCAGCAGAGCCCTTCCATGGCTTCCAGAACGGTGTGGGGGTCGCAGCATTCGCACACGGCGCGGACAAAGCTCCCCAGGATATGGTCTTGTTTCTTCCTGACCTGCAGAGAAGGGGTTGGACGCCACTCGGTGAGCAATGCTCTGTCAGCCTGAGTGTAACCACAGTCCGGGCAAGTCAGCCTACAGCCCAGTCTGCTCCACAGGGGAGAAGGGGAACCAGGAGCTTCCTACCCAGCCCATGGCTCCAGACGCACCTTGTCCGGGAACTCGGTTACTGCGTTCCTGAGGCCCTGCAGCGCTCTGCCTCGAATGTGGACGTTGCTGTCCTCTGTTCGCTGCAGCATGGCCTTCACAACCTGCTTCCGCATGGCCTTGGGCTCATTCTCCATCAGCAGGGGGCTGCCGAGGAACTAAAGGGACCGAAAGGAGCTGTCAGAGAGGGCTGGGCGAGGCCAGTGGGTCCTAGCCCGGCCGGAGCAAGGGGAAGTGAGTATGATCAGGGGCCAGGAGGTGACTTAGATCCGTACCGACTGCTGTTCACCAGAGTCTGGCTTTAGCTGAGCTTAACAGAAGTGACACGAGCAGGGCAGAGCGCTCCCTCTGCTTCCAGTGGGGTGCTCCCAAACCCCACCACAGAGCCCCCAGCAGAGGGATTAATTTACAAGCAATACACCACCAGGACCATCTCTCATTGGCTGACCAGCTATTGGCCCCCTGTTCCATCAGCTTCTGGGCCTGGTTAACCCTCCCCCCTGGTCCTCCAGGCTCACCTCTGCCAACAGGACAGTGCAGGCCATGCGTTCCCCCTCCTGACTGGCCTGGAGGCTGGGAAGGAGGAGCCATGGGATGCTCTTAAGGGCCTGCTCTGGGTGGCTCACCCTGGCCCTGGGAGAGAACAAGAGCTCGTGTTTACGTGTGCATGACAACCCTGCACATGCCAGAATCCAGCCCGGTCCCGGCCACCCCCTCCCATCTCTGCCCCACTGGGCTCCAGAGCGAGAACGTGACTCCTCCAGCCTCTGTCCTCACCTGCTAAGGAGAGTGAACCCCTCGGGCTGGGCCTCCTCTAGCAGCTGCCAGCCTCGCTCCTGGTTCATTAGCTCCACAGCCGGCTGACTGCCCCTGAGGTGCAGCACCCGCACCAGGGCCTGCATGGCCATGCTGGGAAGAGAAGGAGGCAGGAGATGGTGATGCGGGGATGCCTGCTCCCTGGGTGGCGGGGGGAGGGGGTTTGGACTCCCTTGCTGCAGCACTGAAGGGATCAGGGTGAGAATAGAAGCTGCTCCACTTCTGCTTTTGGTTCCCTGCCGCCAACTGTGGAGGCGGAGGCGGGGGGGGGGGGGGGGGGGAGCGTGTCTGCAGATGTGACCTACACTCTCCTCTAAAGATGTGAAAATTGCTCCCCCCCCGCCCAGGAAGCTGACCCTGGGGAGAAAAGTACATGCAGTGCCCCCCTGAACACCCTGCTGCCCTGAGCCTTGCCCCCATGAGTTGCCCACTCTGAGGAGCTCTCTGGCTCCCTGAGTATCCGGGGGCAGCTCTGCCTGCTCCGAAGCACGAGAAGCCTGGCTGATCTGAACTCTTGGTCCCCTGAAGGCGTTGGGGGTCCCTGGACAACGAGGGTCCAAGCAGGAAGCTTCCCCCTCCTAGGGGCTAGCACAGACACTGCATGGGTGCTGGGATCCATCAGCCCCACACGTTACCTGCGGGGCCTGGCGTCACTGGGCAGGTCCTGCTGGGCTCCCGAGAGGTGCCGTGCCTGGGAGCAGGCGATGGCGAGGAAGCAAGAGGTGAACAGGTCGTCCTCGAGTCCCTCCAGCGAGTCCGCTTGCCCCAGGACCCCGACCAGCTCCCACAGGCCACGTGTGGTCTGGAAGGGAACAAGATACAGTCAGAAGACCGTGGCCGTGTGCAGAATGCAGTTGGGAAGGAGGGCTCAATGCCAGCGCTGGGAACTTACCGCCGGGGGCAGCCGGGCTGGCTGGGGCCAGCTCCTGTCCTAGGTCTGTCTAGCGTTAGCCCGGCCCTTCTCCAGGCTGTCATAGAGCAGGATGTGCAGTACCTCCCTGGTCAGCGTGGGGTCTGCACCTAGGAATCACCAGCTGGCTTTGGCCTGGCTGTGACGGACAGAGGGACGTCAGGAAAGGAATTAACACAGAGGATGGGCCCAGTTGGTACACACCGGGGATGATGCCCTCCGAGGGGTGACTGGCCAGAAGCAGCAGGTTGAGCTGGTGGCTGAACTCAAGGCCTTTCAGGCACTGGCCAGTCCTAAGGGGTTCATACCCTCCTGCCTGGGCACTGCCGGGGGCGCTGTGTCACAGCAAGGGATGGGCGGAGGTGGCCAGACTCACTTCTCCCAGCTGGGGGGGCCCCCTCCCTCCCTTGCTGCCTTCTCCTGATGGGAACCAGAGGGGCTGGGGCTAGAGCCCCCATGGGGGAAAGCAGTGACTCCAGGCTCAGGGGTGGGGGCTGGTGTGAGGAGGTGCCCACCCTTGGGGGGGCTATGTGCTGGGCTGGATCTCCTGAGCTGGGGGGGGCACAGAGTGGGGGCTGCAGGCAAGGAGAGCTGGAGCTCCTTCCCCATGGGGCAGAGGATGGGGGATTCAGGAGGAACAAGGCTCCAGTTCTGGCCACGGCATGGCTCTGGGGTGGGGGGGGTTGGAGAAGGCTATAAAATGGGCGCTGTGCTCGTTGGCTCTGGGCAGGATGCAGGGAAGGTGCTGCTGGCCCGGGGGAACCTGGCAGGCTGGAGAATCGGACAAGACCCACCTCTAGGGGTGGGATGAGGCATCTAAAAGCGTGCGGCGATGGGGAAGATACCAGGCTGGGATTCCGGGGGGAGAGGCCATTTCCCAGCTGGGAGGAGGGGGGTGCCTCTGCGGGGACATGCTTAGTATAGGGGCGTCTGTCGGGGCGATGCAGTTAGGCAGGGCTGGCTCCAGGCACCAGCAGTCCAAGCAGGTGCTTGCGACTTGATACCAGACACCTCTGTGTTCTTGGGGAACCAGGGTGCAGTATCCAGCCTGACTCATGAAAGGCACACCCTCCCCCCCAGCCTCTGCTTAAATCAAAACCCATCAGAGGGGAAAAAAACTTGCAGAGAGCAGTGAAGGGCATTGGGAGACACACCTAGACCCCTCCTGAGAAGGGTGACAAGATTAAGACATCTCCATTAGCATACAGAATGGAGAGCAGAGACAACTCCCCTAGCCTCATCTGCATGAAAGATGGGACAGGAAGACATCTCAATATATATACAGAATGGAGAACAGAGAACCACACTGAATTCTGGGACCAGAAAAAGCAGGGAAGCACTGCATCATGGGAATCTCTGCTCCAGATGCTAATGAACCTATGTCTGCCCACACCCAGCTCAGCAATTATCAGACCAATTCTAGTAATGAATCCTTGATTGATATCCAAATACTGAAGCAGCCTAGTTGCATTGTGAGCTCCCTGGAAGACAACACCACCCATAGCCAAGAGTGATCAGCTCCTATTGTCTAGCCTAAAGAAAACCCTTGAGTCATCAGTTTACCCATAAACAAATCTAGCGTTCTCCCTTGAACAATTGTATTTTCTCTACAAAAATCCCTACTCACCCTCCAGTCAGGGTTCTGATGCTTAGATCCAAACTATGCATCAGTTCCACTGGAACTCCATCTTCTCCTGACTGATCGTGTTGCGGGCTCTGCCTGTCTGCAGCACTCAGGACCCTCAGCTACCACCATCAACTGGGAACCCCAACCAGTTCAAGCCTCATGGAGTGGGTGAGATCCTCCCCTCTTTCTCTCTCTCTCTCTGTTTTCCTTTCTACCTTAGGTATTAACCTTTAATAATGTATGTTATGTTGGTTTAGCCCTCCTTATGTTCTCCCACTATGAGAAAGGGACCAAGTGACCTTCTCCGCTGGATCATATGAACTGGAACCATAAACTCCCTGAACATTAAATCTCACCAAATGAGGGTCAATCCATCCTCATCATCATATCCACTCATTATAATCCACACCTGAACATAGCCACTTTATGAACTTAATACCCTCATATCTTAATGTCTATACTTTTACCCCCAATCAGGGATATTGCAGATTATGTATTCCTCATGCCACCTTATCTTAAACCAAACTTTGCCCCCTCTATAATCTGTATGTTATTCCCTGATAACCAGAAACTTCTATGCTCAAACTCTGTTCACTATTTTTTTTAACATCATCTTAATAAAATTTTTAAATCACTAGTATTCAATACATAACTTTTATGGTTAACTTGGTCGCTTCTCTCTCTCTCTTGCTGAACTTTACTCTTCTGTGTTTTTAGCTTCCCGCATTCACTCTACAGCAACGCTTCTTTTACCTAATCTAAAGATCCCTGCAGCACCCAAAATACTGTGGGGTTTGCTCATCAAGTAGGTTACTGCCAGTACAATTGTGATGTGAGAGTGGGGATAGGGACATGCTGACTCTGGGACGCTTGAAAGTGCTGCTTGACCCATTCCATGGAGCCCAGAGGCATATAAGGAGAGGCAGCTTAAAAGTGCTGCTTCATCCAGCCCAGTGAGTCCAGAGACATATAAGGGGTCAGCTTGACAGTGTTGAATGACCCGGTTCGCTCAGACTTGCTCTGTTAATGTATGTGTGGATGTGGGTGTGTTCATCCGGTTCTGGGGCTGGAGAAACCCAGCCCTAGGGAACCTAGGTCCTGCAGGGTAGATCCATTGGGAGGGGACTTGCAGCAGGGAGAAGTAAAGCTCCACATGAAAACACAAGTGACACAAGCAGTACATTGATAGAATTACAGAATCCCCTTCCCCAGAAGAGTAACCCGAATAAATGAGCATACCCCAAAGTAATGGGCAAATCTGGTAACAGGCGGCAATCTGCAAGGGGCGGCAGTCCATGTGTTTTTGCCGCCCCAAGCAGCGCGCCAAATTGCCATCGCAGACGGTGGGGGCAGTCCGTGTGCCATTTCCACGGCAGCGGCAATTCGGCGGCAGCTTCTATGTTCAGCTTCCCGCGGGATTAATTCGGCGGCTTCTGTCTTCCGGCTGAAGGAAGAAGCTGCCGCCGAATTGCCATTGCTGCGGAAACGCTCGTACCGCCCTAACAGCACATGGACTGTCCCCGCCGTCCGTGGTGGCAATTCGGCGCGCTGCTTGGGGCGGCAAAAACAGTAGAGCCGGCCCTGCAGTTAGGCTGGCCTCTCTCCTGCCTCAGCCTGGAGGGATGCCCTGCCGGGAGCGGGGGGCCATGCTGACAGAGGGGGTGACCCGGCTCACATGGCGTCTCTCCTGGTCTGCGTTATGATGGGGGGGCCCTAGAAGACTGTTCTAGCCTCCAGCCAGCCAAGCCATTGCACAGCCGAACCGGGAGGGCGTGGACTGGTTAGCACAGAACGAAGTGGGGGAGGGTGACAGCTGTGTTAGGAATAGCTCAGCTGGGTGAGCCCTGAGCCGGGGCTCCCAGAGCACACAGAGCTCTCCAAGGGACAGGGAGGCGAATGGTGACAGCATGCCGGGGCAGGGCTGTTCCCTGGGGGCCTGTGTGCAAGGGGAGGATCTGTGCTGCGTGTAACTATGGTGCTGTGGAGTGACCCTGTTAAGGGGGGGCTCGAAGGCTGGAGGGTGGTGTTCCATCCTTTCCCCAGGGCCGGCGCTCACCGCTCGTAAGGCCAGGGCATCTGCAGGAGGATGCTGACCGCAGCCTTGGTGAGCTGTCTGGCCAGCAGGTGCAGGATGTCTCTTGTCCCCTCACTCAGCCGCTCCCCCCAGGGTGGGCTCAGCGTGGAGGAGAGAGCCGCGTGCAGATTCTGAACCTGTGGAGGCAAAGCAGGGGCTGAGACCCTACCCCCGCTGTGGGTGTCTGGCAGGCAAGGGCCAGGAGGAGCTGGGCAGGCTCAGAAACAAGTCAGCGGTCACATGGCCTGGCGGAGGCCATGGATAAACTCTCCTAGCCAGTGACTGAGCTGAGGGGGGTTTTAGTAGCTTGAAACCCCCACCCCTGATCCAGCTCCGTAGCACTAAGGGTCCCAATCCCACTGCGCAGTGACACCCCCCGAATATCCCGGCTGCACCGCCCCTTGTGGCAGCACGCCTGGGCTCCTTCAGCACCAGAGTGGGATCTAAGCATCCGGGATGCATTTCCATCCTCAACGTCAATCCGTGTCCACTGGGCAAAGAGTCAGTGGACATGGGGGACCCACTGTGGGCTCTGTTCCCCCAGCTTTGGGATGAGTCTGGAGACAGGGCACATTTCCCAGGGAGTAAGCCAGGCAAGCCAGACTCCTGGGATCAAAGCCTGCAAATGATTACAGGGCCGTGCCCAGCGGCCGCCCTGCAGACAGGGGATGGATGGTTCCCATTGATCAATGATGGGGAGAAGGGACATCTCCCCTCCACATCCTCCCTCCTGCCCCAGGAATTCTAGACACAGGGCAAGATGGAGCTGCCCGAGATGTCCAATGCCCAGCCATTACTTGGCCCTGTAGCTCTGCTTCTTTCTCTCTCAGCACCGTCTCCATGACGCCCGCCAACCGGTCAGCACACTCCCCCTTCTCCAGCAGACCCACCAGCAGGGTGAAGCTGAAGGGAATGAGGTCACGTGAGGGCAGGTGCTTCGCGATGAGCTGCAGGGAAAGGAACAGGCCGAGTGTGAGCAGTGAGCCCCGGCCCGGGCAGGTGGGTTTGCTCTTCGGGAAATGGGGACAGAGGCACTGGCAGCCTGTGCCCAGAGCTATGTGAGTGGGCATTGGAGCCCATACCCAGGAATTTCCATCTGCCGGCTCCTCATCGAGGGAAGGAGACAATAACCCCCTTTCCCATGGGCGTGTCTGTCTCTCCAGCCACAGTCTCTTTTACTCACCATAGAAACATGGGCAGGGCTCTCTCTGCAGCTGGCATCCTTCTGCGTCTTGCTCAGCATGGTCACCACCACCTCTGTCTTGGTGTGCACGACAGCTGCACAAAAAACCAGCAGCGCTCAGGCAGAGCTCTCGGGGCTGGATTCTTCCCCCTCCCCGTCCAGCCAGGTCAGAGGTGCCAAAGAGCCAGACTCCGGACGCAGCTGGGAACACCCAGCGAGGATGAGCTCTTAGCTGGCTCCTGAGCCAACTGCCCACCTATCACCCTGCTGTACAAGTTGTGATGGGTCTGGGGTGGGATCAGGGGAGGTCCCAGATGGTCCCAGGCCCCTGGTGAAGGCAGATGCCAGGTCAGCCCGGTAGGTACCAACCCACTTCTACTCTGTGTCCCTCTGGTCAGGGATGGGATGAAGGCGCCATGTTCTCTCTGCAGCCCTGCTTGCTAGTTAACGTCCGGGGCTGCGAGGCCTGATAAGTGGCGACTGCTTCCGCTCCAGCTTACCTTTGCAAGGCATGAAGAGCCAGTAGAGAGCCTGAGATGCCCAGTATCTGGTGGCCTCCTGGACATCGAAGGCCTGGCTTGTCAGGAGACCGGCCATGTAGCCCTGCTCTGCCATGGGTTTCAGGTCCTAATGGGCCACCGAACAGAGAATCAGGCCCAGCTCTGTATGTATCACCCTCTCCCCCCATGAGTGCTGTGGGAGGCAGCAGGGTCTGTGCTGCTCAACTCGGTGATGGCTTTGAAACGATAGAACATGAAGAGCTGGGCGCTGGCTTTCACAGCTCAGCTCCTCTCCTGGGCCCGGGGAGAGCAGATCCACGGCTGCAAGTGATGGGGGCAGGGAGAAAGCCGTGTGAGCGGCAGCAATGCTGGGGCGACCCCCAGAACCTGCTTCCCGCCCCAGCAGGGAGAGGACATGGAGCATTTAACCCCTTCTCCTCCGCTTCCGGACACTGGAACTCAGCGCTCCTCTCCAGTCTGGGGCGCGCTGGGACAGGTCTGAGAGTCTTGGGCTCAGCGCTTTGAGGATTCTCCTCATTGATCCTGTGGGGTCTCAGGGCTGTTTCCTTCAGGGGCACAGAGGCGCCAGCCCAAATTTAGGGGTCAAAGTGACACCCCCTGGAGCAGGACTAGGATTGTCTTGCTGGATCCCAGGGTCAGGTGTATGCCCCGTGGGGACTGGCTAGTTCACAGCAGCTGGGAGGCCTGCTCAGCCCCCTCGGAATCAACTGGAGCCTTCCCTCTTGTGGTTCGGCTAGAACCTGAACAGCTGGCCCAGCCCCAGATGGCCAGAGCGAATGGGCCCCTCCCCATCCCCCTCGCTATCATACCAGAAATAGACGCAGTAGTGTGGTGGGGGTCAGGTGCTTCTCCAGGAATGTCTGCAGCACAAGATCCAGGCCCTCCCAGGGCAGTTGTTGGAGAGACTGGAGCAGAGAGAAGCAGGGAAGTAAATAGCAAGGGAGGTGGGGTGCACGAGACAGGGGGACGAGTGGATCCCCCATCTGGAGCCAGGTGCTGTTGGTATTCCGGTCCCTTTACCCAGGTGATACTGATCCCACTGCACGTAGACATGGGTCTCATCTGGACCAGGGGCTGCCCTTCCCCAAAGAATCCTTCCTCCCACCTGGGCTCCCCAAGACATGTACTGAGTGGGGCTCTGGAGGGAAGGCCTCCTCCCTCCCCCTCTGGAGGGACCCCAGCTGCCACCCAACACCCCGCTGGCTCGCCCAGGGCTGAGCTGTTCATCCCCGCTCCAGCCAATCTCTTTTTCTGTGGCAGGGCGAGTCGTGGCCTGGCCGTGTGGCTGTCCCGAATCCATGCTTTGCTCCCTCTGCACCAAATGCTATTTAACGCTCTGGGCCAGATCCTCAGCTGGTGTAAACTGGGGCTAGGTTCTAGCTCCCTGTGCCAAGAAGCCAGAATAATTCTGTACAGTCTCACAGACACTCACCGCTACAGCTGTTCTCCCTGCCAACCCCACTGCAGAGTTAACTGTGTAGCCAATTGTCACCAGCCCTTTGGAAAATAAACCGAGGGGCTGGATTCGGTTGGACATGCAGCTCTCTGCATCGCGCCAGGGTCCAGCTATTCAGCAGGGGGGTGGCTGAGTTTCCCAGCCAAGGAGGCAGATAGCAGCTGCAGCTTTGTCCATGCCTCACTAACCTCTGCCCGGATAGCGGAGCTTTCTGCCACCTCAGTCTCTCTCAACTTCGCCAGGGCAGGGCGTTGAATAATGGCGCTGGCGATACACGTGCTGATGGTCTCACCCTCCTGTTCCTTAGACAGGCGAGGCTCCAATTTCCTGATTGGAAGGAAGGGAGCAGACGGGGCCATTAGAGCGGAGACAGGTCCTGGTATGAATCAGGTTGGGTTTGATGGCAGGAGGGACAGCTCCCTCCCTAAGCAGCAGAGCTCCAGGGGGCATCTCTAGCAGAGCCACTGCCTAGGGAACGGTCCTGTCTGGAGATGCCTATGCCCCCTGGGCCTGGCAAGGGCTCTGCTGGGGAAGCTGCTCTCTGGGGATGATCCTGGGCCCTGCTCTGTGGCTGCACCATTCACAGCACTTCATGCTGACGGGAGGGGCTTCCACTTACCAGGCAATACGCAGAGATGGGGGCTGGATAAAGTGACCTGGAGGCCGAGGAGGATATGGCTCGTTAGTGAGCCAGCAGGGAGGAGCATCCTCCGGTTCTTCTTGCAGCTCGTCCCTCCCCCACTTCCTCTCCCTCCATCTGCCCCTCCCTGGCTGCTGGGCTCCGCAGGTGAGTAAGGCCCCATGGACGTACCCTAAGTATGAGACGGCCAGATCGGGGCTCTGCAGCCGGGCCTGGTCCTTGCCTGTGAGCATCTCCTGCAGCACAAAGCAGAGAGTCAAAGGCAAAAGAATTTGGGGGAGCCTGGTTGCTCAGCAAGACGTGGAAACTCCAAACGCTGTTTGATGCCCCCAGCAGTGCACTGGGGGCATGGAGCTGGGAAAATGGCCTGGGAGCGGCCACGTGGCCAGAATGCAGGGGACATTCACAAGAACCCCTATTTCGCCATTCCTGATGGCACATCTGGCAACTTCAGCATCTGCCACAGAGCAGGGAAGGGGGATCTGGGCAGAGGCAATTTTGTGACGGGGAGTATTAGAGTCCTGAACAGCTGAGGTGTGACGTTATTGATATGAACTGGGACTGTAAAGATCATCGCTGCAACCAAAGTCCTGTAGTGGCACCAAATCTTGTATAAAGCAGGTCAAATAGGGTGTCAAAGACAAGGTTATGGTTTGCTGGTTATGCTATCTGTATATGTGTATCATTTTTGTAGTTGAAGTTATGAATATTGGCTCTGTACTGTCTGTATTTCAAACTTCTGATATGCTTCTGGGTGACACCGCAGACAAGTTGGTGTCAGCTCTGCCTAGCCTGCTTGATGGCCCATTAAGGACCATCAGCTATACAACTGACCCATTGAGAGAAGGCAGATATGCCTTGTGACTCAGCAAAGTATGCAGGGATTTGCCCATGTGACTCCAAACTCCATTTTAGTGTAATGTTCCACAGTAAGAACAAAGAGGTGTTTTTACACCTGGAAAAGACTATAAAGGGTTGATGCCTCTCCTCCATCTTGTCTTCAATCCTCCTTCTTACGTCTGCAGGGACTTTGCTACAAACGGAAGCTCTACACAAAGGACTGATGACCCATCCCAGCTGAGGATGTACTCCAGAGACTTGATTTGAACCTGCAGTTTATTCTATCACTGCTAAAAGACTAAACCAAGTCTTTGCCATTACTGTATGTAATAGCAAACCAAAGACTAAACCAAAGAACTTTGCCATTACTGTATGTAATTGATTCCATTTAACCAATTCTAGCTCTCTGTATCTTTTTCCATTTATGAATAAACCTTTAGATTTTAGATTCTAAAGGCTTGGCAACAGCGTGATTTGTGGGTAAGATATGATTTGTATATTGACCTGGGTCTGGGGCTTGGTCCTTTGGCATCGGAGAGAACCATTTGTCTTTTACTGGGGTATTGGTTTTCATAACCATTTGTCCCCATAACGAGTGGCACTGGTGGTGATACTGGGAAACTGAAGTGTCTAAAGGAATTGCTTGTGTGACTTGTGCTTAGCCAATGGGGTAAAACCAAAGTCTTCTCTGTTTGGTTTGCCTTGCATTGGTGTGCATAGAAACCCCAGCCCTGGGCTGTAACTGCCCTGCTTTAAGCAATTTCTCCTGAATTGGCACTCTCAGTTGGGTCCCACCAGAATCAGCATCGTTACGAGGTCAAATATTTTCCTGCAAACCTAGGGAGGGCTGCACCTGTTAACTCCTCAGGATCACGTCCCAGAGTGAAAACCCTTGGAGTTAACCCCAGGGCACTTTCTGGGTGCCGGGCAGATCCCTCAGAAGTGGGATGGGGAATCGTCCCAGGTGTAAGCAGCATGAATCTGCTAATGGAAAATAGTGTCATTTCATTCCTTGGGCTGGAATCGCACCAGAAGAATCTGGCATCAGCACTGGGTTTGCAGTGCACAATGTAGAGCCCTGGGCACCCGGTCGCAAACACAGCACAGGGCCTTCAATGCCAGATACTCTGGCATGTGCATCTGACCTAGGGCCCCCTCCCAGGACCCCAGCGTGCTCACTCACCAGCAGCGGGGACAGCACGGTGTATGTGCCCTGGCTCGCCAAGGGAATCCTGCTCTCTTGGGTGACAGCTTCACCCACAGCACGAGGCTTCTCAGAAAAGCAAATCTCACCAGTGGGTCCTGGGCTCACAGGCAGGACGGGGAGAGAACAATGAGGAAACAGCCACAGGCAATAGAGAGCTGAGACACAAGGCTACAGGGCGAGTCTCTACAAGGGAGCTGCTGTCCTAGGCTGGATTGCCCTCACGCCCTAAGGGAAAGGACCTGGCTTGCTGAGTGGAACATCTTTGCATTCCCTAGGGGACCATCTCTGGAGATGGGTGCAAGATTTCCAGAGGTGTTGAGCACTTGCAGTTCCCAGAGTTGTCAATGGGCCCTGGGGCTGCTCAGCTCCCCTGACAATCAGGTCGTAATTGTCTGATCTGGGACAGCAATCTGCTGCTCTCTGGAGCTGGCTGGGCTCTCCCTACCAAGGCGTCCGTTCTCCAAGGAGAACATTCAGTTAAACCAAACTAGCATCCCCTCTCCTTTTCGCTGGGACGCGCATATGGGCATTGTAATCAGCATAGGACTGAACGTCGGCCTCAAATCTCCGATGGCAAGAAAACAACCTAGAGATATCTCAAAAATCCCCCTTCAGCACCAGAGCCTGTCAGCCAGGCTAGGGGCCTGAATCCCCCCGTGCGCCTTTTGTACCCAGCTACACCATTGACTGCAGTGTGGGGGAAAACAGGCCCTAAATCTTTATCTTCTGATCCCTGAGTGCAGCACAAGCCTAGAGGTACCAAACAGGGTACAGTCGTCTCTGGGACAATAGCACCAAGTGATGCTCAGTTACACTCTAACAAGGCCCAGATGGGAGCCCTTCCATTAGCTTCCATGGGCCGGGAATCAGAGAAGAAGCTAATCGAGATGGGGAGTCACAGAGAATGGCGCTGTTCCCATGTCTCCTGTCCCTCCTGGGGCTAAGGGCCAGCCCTCTGAGCTGAGTTTATGCAAAGACATAGCTCTGTGCTGCTGTGCACAGCCTGGGTAGGTGCTGCGTGGGCGGTCAGGGGAGGGCTCTGACTTACGTGTGGGCTCAGAAAATAGTGTTGCCACATGGGAGACAGGATCTTGCAGTCTATGCTGTCTAGGACGAGATCCGTGGGGCCTGAGTGGAGTACGTGCCCATAGGTGAGGAGCAGGAGGCTTCTCAGCTGCTCGAAGGAAGCTGGCTCCTGAGAATTGCAAAGGAAAGAGTGAGGAGAAGGGATGGCCTCCAGCTGCTCCTAACTCACAAATGGGGCCAGGGGAGGATTTTCACCCAGCCGGCTTAGCAACCAACTACTCTGCTGAGCTGAATTGCCTGGACTGCGAGGCCCTTCCCAGCTCTCCAGGATTGGGTGGCTGAGGTGACCCGCCAGCCGAAGGGGACGCACTAGCAGCTGCTTTAATTCAGCCTAGCTACAGAGATGTCACTGGGACTACAGTGGATTGCACTGGCCCAGAGAGTTACTGGGAAGGTGGTGGCGGGGTGGGGGGGAATGTCAGATATGCCAGCCCTGGTGAGTCTGCCAGGAAGCTCTGTGAAATAGCCCAGTTCAGGGGAAGACCAAGGGTCTGTTCTGCTGAGAAATGTGTCAGCTGGAGCTGATGGCATGGCAGTGTCTTTTGGGCCCTCTCTGAGCCTTGTTTATGGGGCTGCGTGGAGCATGTCTGAGCTCCCCAGGAGATACCCTGGAAAGCCTATTCAACAGGACCCACCTTCCCCCCTGGATCCACCCCATTGTGCTGTGATTGCAGCTCCATGGAGGAGTAAGGAATGGGCTCCCTCCACAGAGGCTGAGCCACTGCTTAGAAATTCATCTCTTCACTGAAGAGGCTTCTGGGAAGCAGGGTCCTCCCTGGCAGGTCCCTTTACCTGCAAAGGCTGGTGAAGGGATGGATGAAAGAGCAGAGATGCTAGGTGGGACCGTACCTCCAGAGAGCCACTGGCAGAAGGCTGGAGCTGAACCCTGCTGACGAACTCCTCCCAGTGCTCCAGGATGGCGAAAATCTTGCCTAGGTGTTGCCTAGCACACAGCCCAAGCGCTCGGGCGAATCTCTGAGAGACAGAAAGATGGAGGTTGGGAATGCTGAGCAACAAGCCAAGGGGCCAGGATGGGATCTCAAAGTCATCGCCATGGGCATGGGTATAAGGAAGATTTTTTCATTCCACTGGACCTTGTCCAAGGCATAACATACACATGTAGCATCAGGGAATTGACAAGGAATATGGGAATTCTTGACAGTGGAGGAGCAAAGACCTCACCTCTCTTTCCTCTTCTTCTCGCTAATCGACCATCTCCACCAGAAGCCATAGCTGGGGCTTGATGCTCTCTGCTGGAAAAAACATCAGCATGGTGCACCAGCACTTGTAGAGAAAGCTCTGCGAAAGAGACACCATCATGCTGGATGCATTGGGCATGGCCTGGCATGCACAGAGCCCACTAGGTAGAGTTGTTTGCTTCACTGGCCCCAAGCTGCCCCTGGGTAGCGACTGCTGTTCTGAACTAGGCACTGACCTCCAATTCCTTCCAGGACACTGACCTTGTCATCGGGCGCCTTATCACTGTGGGCCAGCTGGCGCCTGATACTAGCGATGAAGCAGCCCAGCCAGGTATGGTCCGAGATGAAGAAGAGAAGGTTTTCCAGGAACTGCCAGGGAAAGAAGAGCCAGTTAGAACTGAGTGGGGCCAAGAAACTGGTCCTCTAAATAGCTCCAGCCAGGAACCCACCACAGCTGGGAGAGGAGGGAAAGAGGGAGCATGCACTGTCACCCCCCACGTCTCTCCTAATGCTTGTGAATCCTTATGAGCTGCCCCTGGTGCTTCTCCAATTGTATCTACTGGGCTCAGCCGCTTCCTCTGTCCCACAATGCAGTGCTGCTGAGAGGCCTCTTAATCCTGCCTCAGTGTGGGGTCGGGGGGCTGGACTAGATGACCTCTTGAGTTCCTTTCCAGCCCTCCATTTCTCTGACCCTTACCTGCAGCAGCTGCTGCTCCCACTCCCTCTGGCAGAAACAGGTCTTGGGATCTGGAAGAGATGGGCAGGTCAGTTTCCTTTGTGTTTAGACCCTTCTACTGGGGAGCAGCCTACAACATGGCTCGTTTGGCGGTGGGTGGGGAGGAGCTGCCAACTCACGGGCCCCGAGGGGACCCATGGCTCTTTGCGAATCGCTGATGGACAACACTGCTCCTCAGACCCAGACCCCTTGATGTGAAATACCCAGGAGTTCTGCTTGCCAAGATCCTTCCCCAGGGTGTGAGGTGTCAGAAGAAGGTTAGATACGGTCCTGGAAAGGATCCTTCCTGTCTGGGCATGGGGGGCTGGGCTAGATGAACCAGGGATATGATCCTGACGTGATCCTCTCTGATTCCAAGGTCACAGCATCATATTATCCTGGATTCAGAGGGAGGCCCTGGCCTCTCCCTCTCTGAGCCCAGCACCACAGTGTCCCCTCCCTTCGCTCTTGCAAGGGGAGACACTCCCTCCTCACCTTCCACGTAGAGGAGCATGTCCGTCATGTAGTTATCCCAGAATTGGCCCGACCCGGCCTGGAACATGCCCATCAGCTGGAAGAGGAGGAACATGGCTGCCCTCCCGACCTGCACCGTAATATACAAAGATGCGCCGAGCAGCTGGTGGCCAAAGAGGCAGAGGTGGCTGGACCCCTCCCTTGCAAGGCAGTGTGAGAAGGGAGCTCCCTACAGGTGCAGGGGGAGAGCTCAGTGATGGAGGGCAGGAGACAGCAGGGAGGTGGAGCTGACGACGAGGACAGGATCGAGATGGATATTTCAGTTGATCAGGGACACTCCATGGACCAGCTATTGGCTCCTTCCATCCTCTCACTCCTGGGCTGGCTCTAGCTCGGATGAAAGGAGACAGGATTATCCAGAGGCCGTCAGGCAGCTGCTGGGTCAGATCCTTGGCCTAGGTCAGAGCAGCACAAGGGGAGCTTGAAGCAGCCCGAAAGAGGCAGCTGGGCCATAAAGGGAATCCCCAGCTGCCCCTTGGTAAGGGAGGATGCTGGAGGCCAGGGGGCAGGAGGGGGCCTGCACAACAGTCCCTAAGGGCTCATTCCAGCTGGCTTCTATTGGAGCCGTCCGAGGGCTGCACTAACTTGTGCTGGGGGACCTGGTCCAGCCCCAGGATCGGGGAGCCAGGAAGGTGGCTGGCTCAGAGAGCTCGCTGGTTCTGTTAAATGCCGAGAGGCGCTGGGTCGATGTGCAATGAACGTGAGGAACGTGACGAGCCAGCTCCTCTGGGGGCTGCGGGGAGAAGAGCCACCACTCATTGCAGGCCAGCTCCAGGAGCGGCCCCTTCCCACTGAGGATAAGGAAACCCCCTGGCTGCGGGTTACTCACCAGCAGCCGAGCCAGCAGCTCCTGGGCTAGAGTGGCCCTGGGGCTTGACCGACACCCTGTGAACAGAAACGGGGGACATCCCATCAGGCTCTGGAGGGATCTTTTGCATTCGTCTCTGAGCTCTACCTGTGCCCATGACGCCTGGCTGTGTGAGCCATCTCAGTACCGAAATATCCTGTTCCTGCAACAGGTCTCTCTTTCCTACACTAGACAGGACCCCTGGCCTCGCCACCGCCAGCCAAACCTCTCTACCCAGCCTGAACCATGAG
Source organism: Malaclemys terrapin pileata (assembly GCF_027887155.1). Taxonomy (NCBI): domain Eukaryota; kingdom Metazoa; phylum Chordata; order Testudines; family Emydidae; genus Malaclemys; species Malaclemys terrapin. The sequence goes on along the minus strand of NC_071506.1, from coordinate 158,317,065 downwards.
CAATCCCCACCCCCCCACTTTCACACATGTCAGTGTCTGCCTCCAGCAACAAATCAAGTGACATATGACTGACCCCCCACCTGTTGTCGAGTGTAGCATCATCGTTGACAGCACAGTATTTCCTAACTCCAGTCCTGCTAGGAAAGGCTGTGTTCTCACGGCGTGAACAGAATACACCAGCTTGATCAATAAAGAGGAGACTAGGAAAACCAATACTATCGAGTGAAACCATAACAGGTGCTCAGGGAGGTTTGAGCTCTAACCTTCACATCCCCACACAGACCTACGCCACTTGAACCACAGACGCAATGGCTGTCTGCTGTGTGGACAAGAGGGGAACTTAACACACACTATGCCAGAGGGTTACACAACTCTATCCCCACCTGTAGTAACTAAAGCACGTAGATTTGGCATGCTCAATCAGAAAGACAGTGTAGCTGAGAGCACAATACTTTTGTCTGCCTTATTAGAAGTGTGGCTTCTAGTCTCAGCTCTGCCTGTAGTGACCTTGCGCAACGTCGCTGTTACTTTGTTTAGTGTGGGGAGGGGGCTGGCTAATACTCGACTGCTCAGTCTTGCGTTCTGAGGCCTGGGTCAGTAATCAGGTCTGTGCAGTGTGGGAAACATAAGCACTAGTCAGCAGAGATGAGATTTGGATGTAGTGTCTCCCAGCTCAGGGGACTCTCCCTTAGGCACCAGGGTGGGTGAGAGGCAGGAACTCCTGGGCTAGGGTTGGCTTTTGCAAAACAAGAATGTGATGGGTTGGATAGACCCCACCCTGGAACAGCCAGGAAAAAGTTACCAGAGGGACCAATGAAGAGGGACTGAGCTATGGAAGCTGAAGAACCAGCATGACTGATCCCAGGGGATCCTAGAGCGGAAGAGCCCCTGTGACCCCTACCCTGGCATGCAGCGGCACTCAGCTGGGGAGTGTTCCCTGTTCCAAAAACCCAGGTCTGGCTCGGATCCAGGCTCCATTTTACCCAACCCCAGGATGTTCTGGAGCGGGGAAGCTCAGTCCCCAGTTGGTCTGGTTGGGGCCTGTCTCATCGAAAAGCTCAGACCCAGAGAGGCCTGCGTCCAATGCAGAGGGGCAGGATCACTTACATTGGCCATTCTGGGAGAGTCAGCCAGGGACTGCAGGGTGCTGGAGCAGAGCTGGCGCACATCGAGCTCCATGGTGCGCCTCCCGTCTGCTTCCTCCTGATGGTGAGAAATAAGGGAGATACCAAGGAGATTTAGATTCGGTGGAGACCGCCGTGGCACGGTAACTCCAGTGGGCATGGCAGGGGGTGAAAATGGGGCTTGACGGGAAAAGGCGCAACCCTGGCTGTGACTGTGCCATAACCAGCCCAGGGTCTGTGTGGAGCCAGTTCTAGACTCCACCCCTTTGCCTGGGGAAAACCAGCTTCATCATGGCTTAGTCTCCTGTAGGGTGGAGGATCACAGTGGGGCGAGAGAAGGAGGAAGCCAGGGGTCCTGCCCTCCCAGCTCGAGGGACAGAGCCCGGATGGCAGCTGGGAGAAGGAGCAGAGAGAATGGGCTGGGAGGAAAAAACAATGTCTTCTATTTGTCATCAACTTCCATCAGGAGACGGAGGGTGCCGTCCCCAGTTCCATCTGCTTCTGAAGCCCTATTTGCTGCCCATCGCCTGCCCCTCCCCATCTGCAGCTGCCCCTCCTTCCCTACCCCTTGACCCCATTTTCTGCCATGGTCACGGACTCCCATCACTAAGGTCTCTGCGGATTCTTACCGTGCTGTCGACGGTCAGGGTGCACTGACACACCAAGAAGTCGATGAAGGGTCTCGATTCAGAGTTCTCCAAGAGCCCATGCGCCCCCATTGTCCGTATAAAATAAGCCAGGGCTTCTCTGACGTGCCAGACCCAGACAGAAACAGAAAGGATTTGCACACAGTGTGGAGGGACCTTGGCCCCTCCCAGTCCACGCTGGGATCCTTTCTCAGCGCGGGGGTTGGTGAAATGCTGCTAGGCAGCCCAGAGATGGAATCCAGCTGGAGCCCTGCTGGGATTCTTTCCCGCACCTTCTGCCCTACACTATGGAGCACTGGTGGGTCATGTGTTTTGATGCACAGGGTCCCGGCAGGCTCTGCACTGGCAGGCAGACATTCACTAGCTTTGGCCACGTTGGCCATTCTTCCAGACTCACCCGTATGCTTGCGCTCGGCAGGACTGGCCCCAGGGCTATGAACAGCTTCTCCGTGTGGTGTGTCATTTCGGAAACTGTAAGAGACACAGACACACGGCTCGGCAGGGCTGATGTTAAACCGGAGTGTGCAGGGACCGGAGATCTCAGGAACCTTAGAGCAACCTCAATGTCCCTACGTGACCCTGCCGGCAGGTTACCCCCATGGTTAACCAGCTGCATCTGCCCAGGCTTGCAGTTCCAGCAGTGATTGTCCTCTCTCATTGCCGCAGCATCGGCTGAGGGGCTGCAGGACTTGGATTATCTACAGCAGACAGGGACAAATGACCCCAATGAGGCCCAGTGCTAAGCGCTGCTAATTGCAGAAGAGGCCATAACACATCAAAAGACAAGACCTCGCTGTGGGTCACTTACGGTTCGATCGGACTATCCGGTCCAGAATGCAGGGACTGGCACAAGTCTCCTCTTCCTCATCCTTGTTGAGCCTCCTCAACAGGAACACAAGTAGCTCCACCAGGAAAAAGGGGGCTGCAGGAAGAGGAGTGAATCATAATGGGACGAGTCATAAAAGGGAAGGGAATAGAGTTCTATGCCTGGGCTCTGAAATTCCGCAGGCTGTGATCTCCTTCTCTGAGAAAGGCGAATGGGTTTCTTACCCAGATGGACCAGAGAGTCCAGAGCCTCTCTCCGCTCCTCCAGGTGCTCTCTGGGGAGATGACACACCTAAGGGAAGGAAGCAACACCAGCAAAGGTAAACTAGATCGAGTGTCTCTCAGGCCAAGCCCTCGGATGGCAGTGTGAAGGGGTGAGGGTAGAGAGGCAGATTCTAATTCTCATCTAAAGAACGGACAAGAAGCTGGATCAGTCTATGACTGATGCCGAGGCTTCGGGGGCCGCGGCTCATGTAGAAGCAGAGTTTGACGGGTCAGGAACCGAAGATGTGGAGCGCTGGAACAAGGTGTGTGATGCTGATGTTCCCAGTCAAAGAGACGCAGGACATGGCGATGACGTGTCAGGCAGACAAGCCCCAATGTGTAGAGTCTCCATCAGCAGCTGGGTTACCACAACCCAGACTTGGAAGGAATAAAGTTGTGGCCCTTGTGGAGAGCAGCTTCCAGCTGGTGCCGGACTCGCCCTTCTCTGGGAGGGGCATTTGACCCCTTTGTTTGCACTAGCCTAGTATCACTTATGGTTGGTTCAACAGGATAGTTGTACCTGGTGCCAGGTGGCGTGGTGTGTGTGCTGAGAGGATGGCAGGGATGGCGGGGCCCGGTTTGGAAGAGCGGGGCCTGCCCTGATTACTTATCACTACTGATGTCATGGCAGCGCCCAGAGGCTCCAGTCAGGATCAGGCCCTGTTGCACTGGGTGCAGCACAACATAGACAGAGACAATCTCTGTCCTGAAGGGCTGACAGTCTAGAGACCCACACAGACAGGTCAGGGATGGGGAGACAGCATCCAAGAGCTCCTCCCTGCCCCGTGCTGGGGTGAGGAAACCACACGGGAGCTTGGAAGGGAGAGCTTAATGTCCCTTCATGCAGCCTTACCAGGGGCCAAGGATCTGGCCAATTGTCTCTGCCTGCTCACCTCCTACAATGGTCACTTCCAGAGTGTACCAGGGATGTATACTCCTGCTTTCTGGCCTTGGGCCAGCCACTTCCCCTCCTGGAGCTTTGCTCTCCACAGGTATAGCTGGGCTAACAGCTAACCCTGCCCCGGGCCCAGGGAGAGGTGAGTGCGCGGGACACTCTGGGGAGAGGTGAAGCTCAGGACGATGGTTATTAGTTCTCTCCCTGGTTCCCTAATGCAGACCGTTGCTGAGCAGCCAGCAAAGAAGAAAGAAAGCAGAGGCAGGTGCTGGGAATGGAGTCGCCTCTCTCCTCCCGTCTGCAACACCTGCCCTGGCAAGGGGGGTCAGAGCATGTTCTCTAGGGCCAGAGAATGGCAGTGAATCTGGGAGCAAGCCGAAGGGGAAAGGGGGTCAGAGCCTTAGAGGGTCAGTGTGTCGTGGGGAAGGCAGTGGGGGGCGGGAGTCCAGGCTGAGTTGGTGATGGAGGGAACCTTGTACCATCTTTTCCATGGGCACTTCCCCAGTGTGCTGTGGATTTCCTGCTCTCTCCTCACTCACTCTGCTCTTCTTTGGCCTTTCCTCGTCCTCGCTGATTGGGGCGAACTGTCCCCTGGGTGACGAAGAGGCCTTTCGCTTGGTGCCTAAAATGAACAGAAGGAAACTAAGTTTGCTCTTAAGCAAAGCAAGCAGTCATGGGATTAGAGGGACGGTCCTCTCATAGACTGTAGCTGGTTAAAAGACAGGAAACAAAGGGTAAGAATATATTTTCAGTTTTCACAATGAGGTAAATAGTGGGGTCCCCAAAGATCTGTACTGGGGCCTTTGCTGTTCAGGGGTAAAATGGTGAGGTGGCAAAATCTGTGGATGATACAAAATTACTCACCATAGTTTAAATCTAATGTTTCCTCTAATTTTTGACAGGCCATAGATGCAAACATTTTCTTCTGTGCAAAGCCGAGTTGAAATTTGTGCGCCATGAGGCAAATGCACCCAAGCAAGCAAAATGCTTATACATTTTAAAAGTTTTAATTTGCAATTTGTGATAATAATAGTTTTACACCATGTTATTTTATAAATGTCATTTTTAAATACTTAGAAAAAGGAAATGTAACCTTTCTTCATGAAGCAGAAGTTAGTTTTAAGCATTATGCTTTGGGATCTTTTTTATAGACAATCATGAGCATATTTCAATCACATATTAATCATGATCATTATCAGTCCATAGGCTTCTGACCATTGGCGTCCACTTTCACCTTTCATTCTATACACGTCTGAAAAGATTTTGATAAACATATAATAAAGACAATTTAATAAGTATGTCATTATGTCAATTTATATGGGTTTTCAGATAGAGACATCATAAGTAAAAAAAAGAAAAACAAGAGTTTGTGTTTTAAATTTAAAATTTTCCTAAAAAATATCAATACATGATTATCAGCCAAGAATAAGATATGTGATTACAAATGCATTTTAATTTCCTTATTGGTCGAAATGTCAAAAACTGCTAAACTAACCTTACTGTTTTTCCCTGCGATCTTTTTTATTTGCCCATTCAATATAAACTCTGTCCAGATCTATAGTCCTCCATCAAGCTGGTAACTCTTAATACACATCAGCATGTCCAAATGATCTACTTGTAAACGATTCCGTAGTTTATTTTTTTGAGTGTTCATTAAGCTAAAGCCACGCTCACAGTCTGCACTTGATGTTAGGAATGTTCCTCCAATAGCCATCAGCTTTGCAAGATCCTGAAACTGTTCCTTCTGGTGAGCAAATGTCACCATATCCAGGAAACCTAAAACCAATTGGCTTTTGATTCTTTCGGCTACTGCAAACCTGAAGTCATTGTACTGATTGATTATAACAATCTCTTCAGCAAGAAAGTCTTTGTATTTTGAACTTAGGGATTTGATCTGATGAAGTCACACTGATGAAGTCAAAATTGAAGTCACACTTAACTATTGCTGCACAATCAAAAGTGGACCACTCCAGTTATTATGGAACTAGTATCAATTTCATTTTCTTGAGAGCTCATATCTAAGAGACCCTTAACTTTGTCACTCCATCAGACTGAATCTCCAAGGTACTGATTTCTGATCTTGTTCAGTTTACCTCGGGCAAGATGAAATGCTTCAAGAGCTGTACGGCCCCGTTTCTGGAGCAGCCTGGATAGTGAAGCCAGCTCCGACAAAACATCATTCAAAACTTCTAATGTTATTCGGTATTCCATGGTATTCAGCTTTTTGTGGCAGTATTTATATGTTCCTCCGGGAACTGCAGTGCCCATAGGACAGAAGAGCGGATTCCCTGAGGATCCTCCTGTACTCAGGGTCTCCCTAGAAAGGAGCCAGTGACTTTTCTCAAAGGCCCATGTCTTGGATCTCACAGGGGTTTCAGTCTCTCAATCCCCAGCCAGGCCTGGTGCCCACTGTTAGTGCTTAACAGAACCATGCAGAGCTCTGGCTTACAGTCCCAGCTCTTTCCCTCTGTCCCCCCAAAGGCGGAAGGGTCCCAACATTGCACTGCACTGACAGCTCTGGCAAAGTCTGGCCCGCTGGGTCTCAGCTGGGAGGAGACAATGGAAACGTGGCTCTTCCAGTCTTTTCATCACAACCCTCCCATAGGGTTATGGGGAAATTCCCCACAGACCCTGCCATTGTGCTCACCTCCGAGAGGTGCTGCAGCTTGTCCGTGGTGGGGGTTTCCGTCAGCATGATGTCCAGCAGAGCCTGCAAGAGGAGGGAGCACCCATCAGTCATGGGATCTGGGGCTACACTGGTCAGGGGATGATTAGGAGGGTTCTCCGGGGAGCCCTGGCAAGACCCCAAAGACACATCCTGGCCTCTCCCATTCACATCACCCCAGGGCACTTAGCAAGAGTTCATGGCCGGATTCCAGCTGGCTCTTCAATCCTGGCCCTTAGCAGTTCTCTGTACAGGGCCTGGTACCCAGCAGGGTATGGAACAGCCAAACTGCAATGGATGGGAGCCAGGCGCCTGGGCAGAGTCCAGGCAGCAATGGACAGAATGAGGAGGGAAGGAAAGGATCTGCCAAGGACGGGTAACATTATCCCCTCTGGAGGGAAGGGCCCTCCCTGCCATTTTGTTCACCCTCGGCCCTGTTCCCAGCTCTGTTCACACCTCCCCTATTCGCAGCAGCTCCATCAAACCAAGGGAGCAGGGACCACAGGCCGCTCCTGCTGTGGGGACAGAGAAGTAGGACGGTGACCTACCCGGAAGTGAGCGGTGTCCTTCCCTGGACGCATGGTAAAAATGCTGTACAGGATAGTTCGCAGGAGGCCTGATTCCAGTTCCAGAGGTGGCTTCAGTTGCTGGCAGGAGAGAGGAGCCTGTATTAGATTTTGCAGCACCAGAGTGACGCTGGCACCACCATGGACATGAAACATCAGGGCCAGCACAGGCCAGCAAAAACGGAAACGGACGTCCCAAGGAGCACAGTGACCTGGCTGAAGTCACAGAGCCAGTCAGTGGCAGTGCTGGAATAGGGCCCATTCCCCTGGACCCTGATGCCCCTGTTATATGCTCCCCGGTGATCCTCTCCCTAAGGCCACTGTAACAATTCTGGAGTGAAATCAACCACTCAGCCAGGAAAGACTGAACGTTCCCCCTCCTTGGCCAGAGGATGCAAACAGCCACAATTCGGGGTGAGCTAGGCAGGGGAGGATCTGTGACTCCCAGCTCTGGGGCTGAACAGCACCTGAGTTAGGGCAGCTGAACGGGAGTGTCCTGGTACCTGAGGTAGCAAACCGCGGCCATAGAGCTGCAGAGGATGGAACTTGGCTCAGACCCCAGGGCAAGGTCTTAAATCAGCTCCTGGGAGACCCAAAGGAGACAAAACAGCGGGTGAGATTCAGGCCCTGCTGACCCACAGGCACGTCCCAGAGAGGAGACCAAACTGCGCTGCAAACACAGCCAGCATAACCTCCCACCCATCCAGCTGGGCCACCCCATTCCTCCCACCCTTCAAACTTAGTCCCTGTCCCTCTCCCGCTGGGACCACCCAATTCCTCCCTCCCCTCAGCCTCAGCTGCCCCCCCGGCCCTACAATTCCCCCACTGCCAGCTCCAGATCAGTGCCAGAATTTCCCCTTTCCCTGCTCCCCAATCGTCAGCCCCAGGAATCCCTGTCCTCTGCTGCCCCCTCCAGCCCCTTTAGGGGGTTATGAGTTTTCTGGGACAAGACCCCGCTGCAAGGGGTGGGGATGGAACAAGGGACAGGACCAACTCGGTGCCAGCTCAGCAGCTGGATTTTTGTACCTCATCTCTGCCCTGGAGATGCTGCTGGATGACCCTGATGGCGGCTTCCTCCAGGGACACGTCCTCCTCCTCCCCCTTGACCTCCAGCTGGAAACTGGGAGTCCCTGCTCCAGGCAGAGAAGGAGAGAGAATGACTCCTGCTGCTGCAGAGGGGAAGGATGGGGAGCAGTGGAGAGAGACGGGCTAATGTGCCCCCCTCCTCTGTAAGGAACCCCATGGCAGAGAGGGCCCCACCCTGCCCCTCCCAGAGATGCCCACAGCCCCATCAGCCTCAGGGCCCCATGGCAGGTAGGCCAGCCCCCAACATCATCAGGGGCCCGGGAGGCTGGAGCTCCTCCAACTCCACCCAGAATGCCCTGCACCATGTGTGGCTGTGCCACTCCCACTGGTGTCAGTGGGGATCATGTGACTCAGGCCAGACACCTTGGCAAACCAACGGACACAGGGTGTTACTAGCCTCCACACCCCAGTCCTTCTCCCATTCGCTTTGATCTCCCCTCACCTGCACTGGGGGAGCCTTCAGCCTCAGGGCTCTCACACTCTTCTGAGGTGCTGCTGGCCCCTCGGGAGTAGGTAGAGCTCCCGCCCTGTCCTGGGTCCCTCCTGCACAGTTGCACCCTGGGCCACCTCCATGTTGGCCCAGAAGGGGTCTTCCTCCTCCAGAACTCCAGGAACTTCCAGCGCTTGGCCTGGACACATGCTGCTTCCTGCCAGCGGGGACAGAGGGGCTGCTCTCCTAGGGAAGCCAGCAGCTGCTTCCCACTGGCTCTGGAGCCACCTCTGCAGTCTTCTTCCCTAGCATCTGCCTGAGCCTCTCCATCCTGGAACTGAGTGGGGAGCAGCCATGAGTCTGAGGAACAGGGGCTGCTAACAGGGAGTTTCGCAAGGGAGCTTTTGCGACCAGGGGCTGCTAACAGGGAGTTTCGCAAGGGAGTTTGGAAGGGGAGCAGGAAGGGGGCGAAGGTCCCTTGCCGGTTCTATCTATAAGCCAACTACATTCAAAACTTCTTGCTTAACAACCCTTTCAGCGGACAGGGGGCTGTAGACCGGAGTTTGACAGAGGGAGGCTTACGATGGTTAGGAAGACCCGCAACACCTGTGCCAGCACTGCTTCTGTCTCCTCCACCTGTGCCTGTAGCCAGACAGAGCGCCTGAGCATGGATGCTTCTACCCAGATCCTGGTGTGGTCTTGCAGAGACTGTAACTTGCAATTTCCACTTACTGATATCCAGGCTGGGGGGACCATCCAATGTGAGACGTGCCTGCTGGTGGAATCTCTCAGGCAGCAGGTGGGAGAGCTACAGGAGGAGGTGGCTAGGTTGAGGAGCATCCGAATCCACGAGCAATTCCTCGACAGTGTCCATGTGGAGACAGCTGAGGTAGCTGTCCCAGTACACAGGACTGCTGACACACCACTGGTGGAGGAGTAGATGGCTCAGGGTGGACACTGGCAGCTGGTTACTTCTGGCAGCAGGCAGCGCTCCACCCCTGCTCCGAACCCTCCTGCCGTGGTAATAGGTAACCGTTATGCTCTTCTTGATACAGGAAAGAAGGAATCACCCCCTACAGTAAAGGAGGAGAAGCCTCGTACCCCTAAGGCTTGAAGGTCTGCTGCCACCACTGCGAATAGGAAACGTAGGGTAGTGGTGATCGGAGACTCTCTGCTGAGGGGGACGGAGGCGCCCATCTGTCGCCCTGACATTTCATCTCGGGAGGTATGCTGCCTGCTGGGAGCCCGTATCCGAGATGTTACGGAGGCATTGTCGAGGATTATCCAGCCCTCTGACTACTATCCCATGCTACTCATCCATGTGGGCACAAATGATACTGCGCGGTATGACACTGAGCGGATCAAGCGTGACTACAGGGCTCTGGGAGTACGGGTGAAGGAGTTTGGAGTGCAGGTGGTATTCTCTTCGATTCTTCCTGTCAAAGGTAGGGGCCCAGGCAGAGACAGATGCATCATGGAGGTGAATGCCTGGCTGCGAAGATGGTGTCGCCAGGAGGGCTTTGGCTTCCTAGACCACGGGATGCTATTCGAGGAAGGACTGCTAGGCAGAGATGGTGTTCACCTTTCGAGGAGGGGAAACACCCTATTTGGACACAGACTGGCTAACCTGGTGAGGAGGGCTTTAAACTAGGTTCGACGGGGACAGGTGAGCAAAGCCCACAGGTAAGTGGGGAACATGGAGACCTGGGAGATGGGTCGAAAACGAGAGGGAGTGTGGGCTCTATTGGCAGAGAGAAAGGAGGGTCAGGACAAAACTGGGAGGAAAGATCAAACCAATATCTTAGATGCCTATATACAAATGCAAGAAGTATGGGGAATAAGCAGGAAGAACTGGAAGTGCTAATAAATAAATACAACTATGACATTGTTGGCATCACTGAAACTTGGTGGGATAATACACATGATTGGAATGTTGGTGTGGATGGGTACAGCTTGCTCAGGAAGGATAGACAGGGGAAAAAGGGAGGAGGTGTTGCCTTATATATTAAAAATGTACACACTTGGACTGAGGTAGAGATGGATATAGGAGATGGAAGTGTTGAGAGTCTCTGGGTTAGGCTAAAAGGGGTAAAAAACAAGGGAGATGTCATGCTAGGAGTCTACTACAGGCCACCTAACCAGGTGGAAGAGGTGGATGAGGCTTTTTTTAAGCAACTAACAAAATCATCCAAAGCCCAAGATTTGGTGGTGATGGGGGACTTCAACTATCCGGATATATGTTGGGAAAATAACACAGCGGGGCACAGACTATCCAACAAATTCTTGGACTGCATTGCAGACAACTTTTTATTTCAGAAGGTTGAAAAAGCTACTAGGGGGGAAGCTGTTCTAGACTTGATTTTAACAAATAGGGAGGAACTCGTTGAGAATTTGAAAGTAGAAGGCAGCCTGGGTGAAAGTGATCATGAAATCATAGAGTTTGCAATTCTAAGGAAGGGTAGAAGGGAGAACAGCAAAATAGAGACAATGGATTTCAGGAAGGCAGATTTTGGGAAGCTCAGAGAGCTGATAGGTAAGGTCCCATGGGAATCAAGACTGAGGGGAAAAACAACTGAGGCGAGTTGGCAGTTTTTCAAAGGGACACTATTAAGGGCCCAAAAGCAAGCTATTCCGCTGGTTAGGAAAGATAGAAAATGTGGCAAAAGACCACCTTGGCTTAACCACGAGATCTTGCATGATCTAAAAAATAAAAAGGAGTCATATAAAAAATGGAAACTAGGACAGATTACGAAGGATGAATATAGGCAAACAACACAGGAATGCAGGGGCAAGATTAGAAAGGCAAAGGCACAAAATGAGCTCAAACTAGCTACAGGAATAAAGGGAAACAAGAAGACTTTTTATCAATACATTAGAAGCAAGAGGAAGACCAAAGACAGGGTAGGCCCACTGCTTAGTGAAGAGGGAGAAACAGTATCAGGAAACTTGGAAATGGCAGAGATGCTTAATGACTTCTTTGTTTCGGTCTTCACCGAGAAGTCTGAAGGAATGCCTAACATAGTGAATGCTAATGGGAAGGGGGTAGGTTTAGGAGATAAAATAAAAAAAGAACAAGTTAAAAATCACTTAGAAAAGTTAGATGCCTGCAAGTCACCAGGGCCTGATGAAATGCATCCTAGAATACTCAAGGAGCTAATAGAGGAGGTATCTGAGCCTCTAGCTATTATCTTTGGAAAATCATGGGAGACGGGAGAGATCCCAGAAGACTGGAAAAGGGCAAATATAGTGCCCATCTATAAAAAGGGAAATAAAAACAACCCAGGAAATTACAGACCAGTTAGTTTAACTTCTGTGCCAGGGAAGATAATGGAGCAAGTAATTAAGGAAATCATCTGCAAACACTTGGAAGGTGGTAAGGTGATAGGGAACAGCCAGCATGGATTTGTGAAGAACAAATCATGTCAAACCAATCTGATAGCTTTCTTTGATAGGATAACGAGCCTTGTGGATAAGGGTGAAGCTATGGATGTGGTATACCTAGACTTTAGTAAGGCATTTGATACGGTCTCGCATGATATTCTTATCGATAAACTAGGCAAATACAATTTAGATGGGGCTACTATAAGGTGGGTGCATAACTGGCTGGATAACCGTACTCAGAGAGTTGTTATTAATGGTTCCCAATCCTGCTGGAAAGGCATAACCAGTGGGGAATCGCAGGGGACTGTTTTGGGACCGGCTCTGTTCAATATCTTCATCAACGACTTAGCTATTGGCATAGAAAGTACGCTTATTAAGTTTGCGGATGATACCAAACTGGGAGGGATTGCAACTGCTTTGGAGGACAGGGTCATAATTCAAAATGATCTGGACAAATTGGAGAAATGGTCTGAGGTAAACAGGATGAAGTTTAACAAAGACAAATGCAAAGTGCTCCACTTCGGAAGAAAAAAATCAGTTTCACACATACAGAATGGGAAGAGACTGTCTAGGAAGGAGTACGGCAGAAAGGGATCTAGGGGTTATAGCGGACCACAAGCTACATATAAGTCAACAGTGTGATGCTGTTGCAAAAAAAGCAAACATGATTCTGGGATGTATTAACAGGTGTGTTGTGAGCAAGACATGAGAAGTCATTCTTCCGCTCTACTCTGCTCTGGTTAGGCCTCAGCTGGAGTATTGTGTCCAGTTCTGGGCACCGCATTTTAAAAAAGATGTGGAGAAATTGGAAAGGGTCCAGAGAAGAACAACAAGAATGATTAAAGGTCTTGAGAACATGACCTATGAAGGAAGGCTGAAAGAATTGGGTTTGTTTAGTTTGGAAAAGAGAAGACTGAGAGGGGACATGATAGCAGTTTTCAGGTATCTAAAAGGGTGTCATAAGGAGGAGGGAGAAAACTTGTTCACCTTAGCCTCTAAGGATAGAACAAGAAGCAATGGGTTTAAACTGCAGCAAGGGAGGTCTAGGTTGGACATTAGGAAAAAGTTCCTAACTGTCAGGGTGGTTAAACACTGGAATAAATTGCCTATGGAGGTTCTGGAATCTCCATCTCTGGAGATATTTAAGAGTAGGTTAGATAAATGTCTATCAAGGATGGTCTAGACAGTATTTGGTCCTGCCATGCGGGCAGAGGACTGGACTCGATGACCTCTCGAGGTCCCTTCCAGTCCTAGAATCTACGAATCTATGAAAAGGCAACCTCTCACTAACGGGCCTGCCTGCTCCGCCCCCACCTTCCCTCCGCTGGGGCAACTCCCCGTCACTGCACACCCCACCACGGGGCTCAGGGACTGCAATCTACACACACTGGCAGCAGCTCACAGCACAGGTTGCTCCCAAAGTGCCCCCTCCCCACTGAGGCACTGTGACACCGGGGGAGTCTCATCCTTTCAGAGCAGTGGGGTTTTCAGGCTGTTTGGACAAGCAGCTCCCTCCTCCCCCCAAGACCACAGGCCCTCCCTGGCTAGAGAAAGAACAGAACCCGGGAAGGGATCTGAGCTTGCCCTGCGAACTCGTCCCCAGCTAAACTTCACAAGGTCCCAATCATATGAGGCATGAGTCCCCTTCAGTTCCCACTGATGGGGGTTGTGGGTGTTCAGCAGCTGGCAGGGTCTGACCCCCCAGAGACTCAGGCTGGGGAACAGTCTCCTACAAGGGAAGGGCTGGGAGCCCTATTACTGGGCTATTTCCACCATGCTGGAGGTGGCTCTGGAGAACACCCTGCCCAGGCCCAGAGTGAAGGGCTGCAGGGGGCTGTGTTAGCAAATCTAGTCTCACTTGGACGAGATTCCCCCTCCCCCCATATCTGCCCCTTTCCAAGCAGAACAGGGAAGTCTCTGAGGAAATGCTACATGCCACTCACTAGCTCTAGATGGCGCAGTGCTGGGTGGCAGATGCTCAGCGTTGGTCTGTCCCTTGCCCTCTTCCTCACTCTCCCGCACCAAGGGGGGCTGGAAAGGGAGCTGAACAATGCCCTGCCAGCAGGGCAAGGTGTAGAAACCGGGAGACTGACAGTGGCTGTGAAAACAAGACTATGTTTTATTGCTAAAGGAGGGATAAACTCAGGCAAGCAGCCGGGGTCCAGAACACTGACATACCGCGGGCAGGACGCCTCCTGTCTCAAGATCTCCTAGTACCTCACACACATTCCTGAAGCCTGACAAGCCAAGGCCTATAGGGGAGGGACTCCAACCCCACTGACAGAAAACTGTGGCCTGGGCAGTGACAGTGACAGAGCCAGGGATGGAGCCCAGGAGCCCTGTGTCCAGTGTCCAGGGCCCTACACTGATCACTAGAGAACATTTCTTTCCAGAGATGGCAATTGCAAGCAGGACACTATTCCCAGTCTCCCTGGCTCTGAAAGGGAGTGTGACCTGCTGGAGTGACTGAGGCAGGGGACTGGGAGGCAGGCCTCCTGGTTTTCACTGGCAGTTTTCCTATTGATTTATGGACCACGGGCAAGCCATTTCCCCTCTCTGTGTTTCAGTCCCCAGCAATAAAATGATGATTTAATACTTACTCACTATTGTAAAGCGCTGTGAGATTTACCCAGGAAAAGCCACTCTGTGAGTGCTATGCAGCACTGCGCCATCAATGGTCAGATCCAAATTCCTAGAGTTTAGTTCTGGACTTTCAGCCCAGTACAGGGTGAGGAGCCCAGCCCTAGATCTTGGATTGAGGATCAGCCCTTCCTGGGGTGGGAAATGAGCCAGGAGGCTTTTCCATCCCTAGCCTGGTAAATTAACAATGAAGATTTTTAAAATGTGAACTGGGTTTTTTTCAATTAAACTCACCACGGGTTTTTTTATTCAAAATAAACCTGCTTAAAATTCTATTTGAATTTGACAATCTATGTTAAGGCCTAAATTTATTATAATCTCTTCAAATAATATGGATTTTTTCTATTCTCCTGACATTAGGTAGTACATGTTTACTGCCAAGTTTTAAGGACAGTCAAACTACTTGAAGCACCTGGAACCAGAGTTAATGGAAGTGCTAGAACAGCTTTAGACAGCAGTAGCCCTTCCTTTGAAAGTGCAGAAGGAATATTTTCTTCATTTCCGTTTATTCATCTAGTTCAATTCAATGACTAGTTAATTGAATTTAAGAAACACATTGGGAGTTGACAAAGAAGGCAGACTTGTTTTCTTCCTTCAGTCTAGGAATAAACACTAGATGTGAGGGGATGAGATCTACCAGTTCATACATCTGGAAGGATATGGTGACCAGAATGTATCAATTCAGTTCACTAACTACAGATAGTATTTCCTTTCTTTAAGAAATCAGGTAGTTTTAAATGCAAAACCTTTTTGATTAATGTTTTTCTTATGCTTCTTTCTGGCTCAGCCACGGCATTGCTGTGTAACCACCTCTTGCTCTTTACCTCTGTTTCACCACTTCTGTTCGGGATAGAAACACTTCTCTAACTCCTAGCAGTAGTGCGATTTGAGTTGGTCATAAGTGTTAGACACCTTTGAGTTCCAAAGGACAATGAGTGATTTATCAAGAATCCCTGGTGATTTCCTGCTTCTCCCCCATCCAGAGCCAATATCACATCTTTGGGTTTGGAAATTCTCAGCACCCCTCAATCGTCTACTGCCTTCAATTGTTCCTTAGATTTAGAGCCTTGGATGCTAGCAGGACTGGAATTTGTTCCTGGGTTCCTGGCTGTTCCTAGTCAATGAGGGTCTCATTGAGGGTAATCATATTTTACATTTGTATTTTTTAGTTATTTTCTTAATGATAGGTTGATTCTCATTAGTTGAGAATCATTACAAAATGTTGATTTGCAACTAAATGTAGTATTTACACTAAATTTGGTGCCTTTTCTTTTGCTAACCATGACGGTAAAGTATATCTATGTACATTTATTTAAGCAGTTATATGGCTTAATTTACATTTCTTGTATCTAATTTTTTACATTTTTATTATGTTGCAAAATGGCAAATGATGCATTTATTTCCTAGACGATGATGGATTTTTTACTTGTGCTTTTTCTACACACTGTTTCAATGGAAATTCAAATGCACTTAAAAATGCACAAAAACAGCATTTTCAATTTGTTTATTAATTGAATAAAACTACTTTCAATGTGCTGGATTTACTGAAACATATTTTTCATTTAAAACTAACTGATTTAAGGAAGTATCCGCAGTTAGTGAAATGAACTGATTGTATCTGGTCATCATGTCTGTCAGATTTTAGAACTAATAGATCTGATCCCCTCACGTCTAGTATTTATTTATAGACTGGAAGAGGAAAACAAGCTTTCCTTCTTTTTCCACTCCCAGTCAGTTTCTGACATTTGAATGAAATTGTTATTGAACTCAACTAGCTGAATCAACTGAAATGAAGAAAATATTCTTTCTGTGCCTGCACAAGAGGCTGCTGCTGTCAAAAGCTGGTTTACCATTTCAGCAAACTCCGGTTCCAGCCAAAGACTGCCACGAGTTCAGTGGTTTGATTTCCATTAAAACTTGGCAGCAAACATGGACTTCTTAATATTTATGATTACTAAGCTATTGCAAGTTTAGGCATTAACATGGGTTGCCATCATTTCAAATTTAATCTCCAATAGTTTGTTTTTCAAAAAATAAACCTGTTTTTAATTTAAATAAAAATAATCCAATTATATTTTTAAAAAATCCCTTTTTGGGTTTCTTGATTTTGAAACAACCATTGATTTTTATTCACCTGATTTTAGGAGAACTACTACCTTCATGAGAATCATAAACTGCTCATGTTCCATTAAAGGAGAGAAGGCAGCAAAATTCATCATATCAATAATTTCTTATGAATTATTTACTCAGTCTTAAAAGACACTAACTATAGGGTTGGACACTTGTTTGTTTATGTAGGCCGAGTTTCTACCTCTGAACCAGTAGCAGTTGCACAGGATACTGCCGCAAAACCTACATTTTATTGTTAAATCATCTAAGTCATTCCTCTTCTGCTCTTCTTGTTTTACAAGTTTCAGATCAACAAAATCTTCCCCTTGACAGTCACTGCCCATGTGACGCTACAGGCAGAGTAGCATGAGCAGTAACATTGTGACACCAGAGGTAACTCAGCCCCCCATCACACACTCACTCCAATAACCCTGACCTTAAATGCTAACCCTATGGCCTGCTTTGGTCATCTCTCCTATTGAAACCTGCAGGATCATTTGCTGACACCTTTTAATCAATGGGGTTGAATTATGCAAATCATCTGCACAGAATTAGCATTGACTGGCTGAGTTAACTCTGATGTCACAATGTGCCTCTACCTGCAGCACCAACTAAATGGGCACAGTGTGGAAATCAAGCTTTCGTGGTGGTGGTGGTGGTGGTGGTGGTGGTTTCCATTTGTCACCAAAATCAACAAGGTCCTTTCCACTGATGCCTAGAAATTCCCTGAAATTTTGGAATCAATTGGACGTAGTCTTGAAAAATTACTGCATTACAGACAGACAAAGAAATGCCATTGAATTGAGTGTTAGGCCTCACTGCACTCAGCCAACAATGACTTGAGTCTCCTCCTCCCTTTTAACTCAGTAATAACACCCCCAGCTCACCCAATCAGTGTGGAGACTCTCAGGGACTGGTGGCAGAGCATTCTCAACAGATGGCCAAAAGACAGGACAGGAGATCATTCTGGTGGAGATCTCTGTCAGCGCACTATTCCAGCCCCACCTCTTTGTGAGGGCTTCCTAAAATGACAGCTGGAGAACAGCCTCACCCGCCTCAGGAAGAAGAGCAGCAGAGAGAAATGGAACAAGAGAAGAGAAAAGAAAAGACAAGAGGAAGGGAAGAAAAGAGACACAAAAATGGACAAATTCCAAATGCCTCAGTGATTCACAGATTTCGAGGCCAGAAAGATCCACTCTGACCACCTAGTCTGTATAACGTGGGCCATAGAATTCCCCTCAAAATAATTCCTCTTTGAATTAGAGCACATCTTTTAGAAAAAAACAGCCAACCTTGATTTTAAAAATACCAGTTGTGGAGGATCCATTACAACCCTGGATTAATTGCTCCAAACCCTGACTGTTAAAAATGTTCGCCTTATTTCCCATCTGAATTTGTCTAGCTTCAACTCGCAGCCATTGGATCCCGTTATATCTTTGTCTGCTCAAGCGAAGAGCCCATTAGCAAATATTTGTTCCCTTTTGCTCATCTGTTAATCTTCTCTTTCTTAAGCTAAATAGATTGAGCTCCTTGAACCTATCTATATAAAGCATGTTTTCTAATCCTTTAATCATTCTTGTGGTTCTTCTCTGAACCCTCTCAAATTTATCAGCATCTGTCTCAAATTGTGGATACCAGAACTGGACACAATATTCCAATAGTGGTCACACCAGTGCCCAGTACAGAGATATAGAACCTCTCTACTTTTACCTGTGATTCTGCTATGTATTGGTCCAAAAATCACATTTGCCCTTTTGGCCAAAGTCTCTCAGTGGGAGCTCAAGTCAGCTGATTATCTACCATGTCTCCAAGTCTTTTTCAGGGTCACTATTTCCCAGGATAGAACCCCCCTCTTGTACACATAACCTATATTTTTTGTTCCTAAAGGGAAACTTTACATTTGGACATACTAAAATGTATGTTATTTGTTTGTGCTCAGGTAACTAAGCAACCCAGATGGCTCTGTATGAGTGACATGTCCTCTTCATTATTTACCACTCCCACAATCTTTCTGTCATTGGCAGATTTTACATTGATGATTGTATATTTCCTTCCAAGTCACTGATCAAAATGTTAGATAGTGTACATCCAAGAACTGATCCCTCCAGGACCCTACTAGAAAGACACCCCTTGATAATGATTCCTTATTTACAATTATGTTTTGAGACCTATTAGGTAGCCAGTTACTAAAGGGCGGAGTCCTAGGTGGGACATTTTTCTCCCAACTTACCTTTAGTTTTACGAGCCTAGAGCTCAGCTGGCAACATATGGATCAGACTGAACAGGTTCCAACTCTCACTGAGAATCTTACCTTGTACACAGGGAATGTCTGCTTTCTATAAAATCAACTCCCAAATAAGCTCCTCCTTAGCACTCAGGTGTGTGACCACAAATCCTCTCTTAGTCCTCTAGGAGAGACCGCGAGAAGGAGGCTTACTGCAGCAAGGCTACAGGGGTCTCCGAGGTTCCCCCTACCCTGCATCCCTGTCCTGACTGGCTGAGGTTAAGGCTGCTGTGTGAGGTCACAGCCTCCTCACCACCTTTGCCCAATAGGCTAAGTTCCTGCCAAAGGCCCTTGTGAAGTCACTGCCACACCAACCTCTGCCTTGCAGGGCTGATGTCTGCCCTGGGTCAGCCCAGTTGTATGTTTGAGCTGCTCTCCAGATCACCCCATATGCTCATTATTGATTCTAGGGAGTAAGCAGGTTACCCAGAGTCTGTTCCTCACCCCAACACTGAGTTTTTCACAGATTCATAGATTGTGAGGCCATTAGATCTCCTAATTAAGCCTCTATTTCACAAACCATGAAATTTCACACCCTTACTCCCATATTAAGCCCAATAGCTTGTGTTTCACTAAAACACACCTCCAGAAAGACAGCCAGGTGTGATGTGAGGCAGGGGCGGTTCTAGGCACCAGCAAAGCAAGCACGTGCTTGGCGCAGCCCATTTGCAGGGGCGGCAGGGATCCAGCATGAGAGCTGAGAACCAACAGGGGACCCTGGGAGCTGTAGTTCCTTGGTTAGCTTCCTGCTTATAGAGTCAGCCCTGGAGCAGGGAAAGAACTACATTTCCCAGCATTCCCTTGGCCACTACCAACAGGAAAGGGGGGAGGGAGTGAGATAGCTGAGACGTCAAGCTGCAGCCTGCTGTGAATGGAGAGCTGCGCTGTGAGTAGAAAAAGTAGGAAAAAATTGAGCAAGAAATGCTTCCCAGTGGTTATTAGGACTAGAATTGCTATTTTCAACAGCCATTGCCTTTTTTGTTTGTTTAAAAGGAAGACAGTGATATTGCATTGGCAAATTCCCCATAGAAAGAAAGAGAGGGACAAAAGAATAATAAAGGCACCTCAACTTTTCCTCATTTATGTAGGACAGTCTAATAATATGCATCCAGATATCCTCCAATCACACAAGCTGAAAATTGTTCCACTTTACTGCAGTTCTGTAACCATATAGGAACCAATCCTGTCTGTGTTCTGTGCACATCTAAAATTCCTGCTGAATGACCTGCCGTGGGAGCGAGTTACCAGTGACCCAGAGCTGCGGTGGAAGGAGGGTGCAGGTGGGACGGGGGAGAGAGCCCAGGGCTGGGGCGGCAGGAGGTGGGGGGGGACAATGGTAGGGGGGAATGAGGGAGCCCAGAGCTGGGGCGGCAGGGGGTGTGTGTGGGAGGGGGAGCCCAGGGTTGGGGGAGCAGGGGGGTGCGGCAAGGAGCCCAGGGCTGGGATGGGGGGCAGCCAAAATTTTTTTTGCTTGGGGCGGCAAAAAGCCTAGAGCCGGCCCTGATGTGAGGCCATCAGGAAACAGAGAATACCCCTCTTCCCTTGGTAATTTGTTCCACTGGTTAATCTCCCTCACTCCTAAATTAGGACTGGGTGTTTGCTGTATTCAAATGTGTTTTGTGTGAATGGGCTGCCTTGTCTTCATCATTATTTACCATGAAGCCAATCCTTGTGCCACCTGCAGATGTTACCAGCTGTAATGTGATATTGACTTCTGGATCGTTGGTGTAAATGCTGAAGACAGTTAGTGGCTGAGAGCCTGTTCACCCCCCAGGCACCAGGCATCCACTCCCCCCGTAGAACAGGAAAAGGGCATCCAGCCCTACTCTCATATAGGGTCAAACACATGATTAGCAGCAGGATTACCAGCTCCACCTCAGCCCCACATGCTAAGGATTTTCAGAAGATACCGCTAATTTCGGATAAACAAAGCAGCTAAAATGAGGTCAGCATGGGTGGATTTACTGAGCAGACAGGTTCTGAGAGAAGAGGAAATTTCTCCCCTGATCTAGTGAGATTCCCATAGAAAAAGTATCTGATGGTGGGGGTGAGGGTAATGCAAGCCTTCAGCCCCTAGAATGGCAGGAAATCAGAACTCTGGGAGTTAAGGGGTGTCTCTGTCCTGCTGGAGGGAGCAGTGCTGGAGAGCAGAAAGGACACTGGTATAATTGTATGAAAGACAATGACCTCTACCTGTGAAGGTGACTGAAGCTTCTTGCGGGCAATTGAGTCCAGGATCCTTATACACGTCCTTTGGGGATGCTTTTCCTAGGAATAAAATCAACACAGCACAATGAGAACAACGTCTCAGTCCCAGTGCTGGGATCCAGGGATAAGGGATACTCTCAGCCAGGCTGTGTACCAGGAACTTGATCTTTGTCCCAAACGCCACAATCACCCAGATGAGAGAGTGGTTCCTACCTCCGTGAGGAGTGTGTGGTTTTCCATCTAAGCATCACTGAGAGCCAGCTCTTCCCGATTTGACAGGATGAGGTCATTACTCCCCAAGCTGGGCCAGCTGCAGACTACATTGGTGTAGGAGGCAGAGACAGATCCCAGAGCCTGGAAGACAGAGAGCGGAGGAAGCCCCTGCTCATTTCCCGTTCAGAGACCCCATTGAAGAAGGGCCAAGAAGGGAGGGGAGAATGAAGGGCAGGAAGTGAAGCTACCTCTGTGGGGAAGGCACTAGAGTAGAATCCAGTCCAGTTCCCAGATCCACCCCATGTTTCTACGTGTGACCTTGGAGAGGTCACTTTATTGCCTTCATTCTCTATCTGTAAAATGGGGGTAGTAGTGTCCTCCTCTCCCCAGGAGGTGAGGGAAGGACAGTCCCATTGTCTGCATGGGGTTTGGACACTCTGGGCATGGATTGTGCCAGAGTGAGGGAAGGGACCCAGAGTTTGTTCCACTACAGCCAGGGGAGGAGGATGGGATCAGGAGTTCAAGGAAGGGGGATGGGGCAGGAACTGCTGCCACACACGGAGCTTAGGAATTCGGTCAGTGCCAAGGGCTCAGTACCTCCCCTCAGCAAATGGTTTCCCTACTGAAAAGACTGGCCCCTCCTGTCATTGGCAGTTTGCATACTATTTGAAGTCTTTCCTAGTGTCCTCTAGGTGCCCCCTTAGTTCTTCTTGAATGTGGTGGATTAATTGAACCAGGTTGCTAGCCAGGAAGTTCAGAGAGGACACTGCTAGTGTACAATGAAATCAGGGGAAAATCTATAGTTAGCACACACACAAAAAAAGGTGTCATTGGCATTGTGGTTTGCAAATTTGGAGCTGATCTGTCCTCTCAGCTGAAGGTATGCGGTCACAGGGGGATGAAGCGTGCCGTCTTCATCAGTTGATCATGATAGTCAGTTGCACTGTGTGGCCAATTGATTCAGGGAGGTCTGCAATGAAATCCATTTGCACTGGCTGCCCATGGCTGGGGCGAAGACATGAGGTGCTAAGGTATTTGGTGATGCCTTGGTGCAAGTACAGAAGTCACGTGAGTCAACATATGTCTGAATTTCAACCCACATCTGGCACTACCAAACAAAGCAGGAGGTTAGGCAGGAGGTTTTGTGGCACCCAAAGTGCCCTGCCAGGGAGTTGTCCTTGTTCGGATGTAGTACCTTCAACCGGGGACATCCTGGCAGAACATACAGGCGGCCCTCGGTAAATGTTATCGCGTCTACATGGAATGTTGTTTCTCATTCTCAGCTCCTGATTGTCCGGAGGTGTCCCCCATTTCCCGGCCATGGGTCATCCCAGGAGACTGATTAAATTAGCATGATTAGAGCTTGAGGTCTGGTAGTGTTAAGCACATTGTAGGGCTTGAGGAGGAAGGGCCGTTCCTCACTAGCTTTCTCCCTTCTTGGTTATATTCTGCATTAGGGAACGGGGCGTCGGCCTGGCCATTCTTAGTTCCTAGTCGGTAGTTATGTAATCTTGAAATTGAAGCAGGAGAAGAATAAGGTCTAGCTGAATTGTCCCTGATTCAGTGCTTTGGCTCTTCACAGATACTGAAGGCTTTTGTGATCAGTCCAAACTTGTGCTGGATAGCGAGTTCCCTTCAGCTACTGACATAAGTCTTCAAATGAGGATTTAATTAGAACCCACTAATTATCAAGGATCTCCTAGATTTCGTCTGTGAGGTCCAGAAGTGGTATGCACAGGGGTGCAGCAGGTGCTGGGGGCCAGGCCTGAGCAAGCAGGCCCTAATTGTCATATTAGATGTGTCAAGTTCCATGATGAATGCATCAATTGGATTGGGGTGTTCCAGAATAGGTGGAGCAGTGAAGGCAATTTTGAGCTGTTTGAGGGCTTATTGGCCCTTGGGCGACCAAACAAATGTGATAATCTTGTGGAGGAGAGCTATCATGGGGCTTATTCGCTCTGAGAACCCTGGGCCGAAGCAGCAGTAAAACTGGAGAAACCTAGAAAGCGCTGCTCTTCTTGAGTACTTCAAGTCCCTCCTAGTAGTGAATGGCTTCCACCTTATTTGGATCATTCTTAACTCCTTCTGGGGAGAGGATGTACCCCCAAATCTCCATGGAGAGTTGGCTAGAGGTACACTTCTCCAGTTTTGTATAAAGACCATTCTACTGCATCCTCTTCGGGTTCTGATGTGGGGCATGTGCATTACCAGACTGTTAAAGTGTCTATACTGTGTTTTGAAATCTGTCTTCCATTTTCCCCCCACCCAAATGAATGTTAGATTGTAAATCCTTCAAGGTCTAGTTTAATGAATATCTGTGCAGGTTTCATGTGATCCAACAATTCTTGGATTAAGAATAGGTTGTCACGGAGTGTGAGGGGAGACAAGGCCTTGCACCCCCGGCTTCCTGCGATTCACCATGACTCTCAGCCAGCCAGTAAAGCAGCAGGTTTATTTAGATGACAGGAACACAGTCCAAGACAGGTCTTGCAGGTACAGACAACAGGATCCCCCCCCCCCCAGTTAGGTCCATCTTGGGGTCCCAGGGGCACCACAGCCCCATTGGGGGGTCAGAGCCCCATCTGGGCTCCCCTCCATTACTCCAGCCAGTTCCTGAAACTCTAACTCTCTCCAGTATCAGAGGGCCAGTGTTAGTCTGAATCTGTAAAAAGTAACAGAGGGTCCTGTGGCACCTTTGAGACTAACAGAAGTATTGTGAGCATAAGCTTTCGTGGGTAAGAACCTCAATTCTTCAGATGCAAGTAATGGAAATCTCCAGAGGCAGGTATAAATCAGTATGGAGATAACAAGGTTAGTTCAATCAGGGAGGGTGAGGTGCTCTGCTAGCAGTTGAGGTGTGAACACCAAGGGAGGAGAAACTGCTTCTGTAGTTGGATAGCCATTCACAGTCTTTGTTTAATCCTGATCTGATGGTGTCAAATTTGCAAATGAACTGGAGCTCAGCAGTTTCTCTTTGGAGTCTGGTCCTGAAGTTTTTTTGGTGTAAGATGGCTACCTTTACATCTGCTATTGTGTGGCCAGGGAGGTTGAAGTGTTCTCCTACAGGTTTTTGTATATTGATCTGGGAGGTCACCAATGCATTGTAGTTTTCTCAGGAAATCTGTGGTGTCACGGAGATAGCTGGGAGTGCTGGTGGCATAGGGTCTGAGTAGGGAGTCCACATATCCAGACAGTCCTTCAGTGAGAGTGCCAATGCCCGAGATGATGGGGCGTCCAGGATTTCCAGGTTTGTGGATCTTAGGTAGTAGATAGAATAACCCCAGTCGGGGCTCTAAGGGTATGTTGATTTGTTCCTGTGTTAGTGTAGGGAGTGTCCTGAGTAGAAGGTGCAGTTTCTTAGCATATTCCTCAGTGGGATCTGAGGAAAGTGGCCTGTAGAATTTGGTATTGGAGAGTTGTCTGGCAGCCTCCTTCTGGTAGTCAGACCTGTTCATGATGACAACAGCACCTCCTTTATCAGCCTCTTTGATGATAATGTCAGGGTGGTTTCTGAGGCTGTGGATGGCATTGCGTTCTGCACGACTTAGGTTATGAGGCAAGCGATGCTGTTTTTCCACAATTTCTGCCTGTGCACGTCGGCGGAAGCATTCTATGTATAGGTCCAGACTGTCATTTCGACCCTCAGGAGGAGTCCATGTGGAGTTCTTCTTCCTGTGGTGTTGGTGGGATGGTATCTGTGTATCAGTGCGCTGTTCAGTGTTATCTTGAAAGTATTCTTTGAGTCGGAGGCGGCGAAAGTAGGCTTCCAGATCACCACAGAACTGTATCATGTTCTCACCACAGACAGCCCCAGAAGAGAAACCAACAGAACTCCACTGGCCATCACCTACAGTCCTCAGCTTAAACCTCTCCAACGCATCATCAGTGATCTACAACCCATCCTGGACAATGATCCCTCACTTTCACAGACGTTGGGAGGCAGGCC
Organism: Malaclemys terrapin pileata; assembly: GCF_027887155.1. Classification (NCBI taxonomy): domain Eukaryota; kingdom Metazoa; phylum Chordata; order Testudines; family Emydidae; genus Malaclemys; species Malaclemys terrapin. The sequence continues at coordinate 158,291,782 of NC_071506.1, read as the reverse complement.
AGTCCTCGCCCACAGACAACCTGCCAACCTTAAGCATATTCTCACCAGCAACCACGCACCGCACCATAACAACTCTAACTCAGGAACCAACCCATGCAACAAACCTCGATGCCACCTCTGCCCACATATCTACACCAGCAACACCATCACAGGCCCTAACCAGATCAGCTACGATATCACCAGCTCATTCACCTGCACATCCACCAATGTTATATATGCCATCATATGCCAGCAATGCCCCTCTGCTATGTACATTGGCCAAACTGGACAGTCACTACGCAAGAGGATAAATTGTCACAAGTCAGATATCAGGAATGGCAATATACAAAAACCTGTAGGAGAACACTTCAACCTCCCTGGCCACACAATAGCAGATGTAAAGGTAGCCATCTTACAGCAAAAAAACTTCAGGACCAGACTCCAAAGAGAAACTGCTGAGCTCCAGTTCATTTGCAAATTTGACACCATCAGATCAGGATTAAACAAAGACTGTGAATGGTTATCCAACTACAGAAGCAGTTTCTCCTCCCTTGGTGTTCACACCTCAACTTCTAGCAGAGCACCTCACCCTCCCTGATTGAACTAACCTCGTTATCTCCATACTGATTTATACCTGCCTCTGGAGATTTCCATTACTTGCATCTGAAGAAGTGAGGTTCTTACCCACGAAAGCTTATGCTCACAATACTTCTGTTAGTCTCAAAGGTGCCACAGGACCCTCTGTTGCTTTTAACTCTCTCCAGCGTCTCTCCCCCTGCCTCTCCCTGGCCCCTCCCCCAGACTTTGTCCAGTTTCCCAGGCTGAGGTGTCACCTGGCCTCCAACCCCCTTCCTGTGTTCTCACGTTACATGCTCAGGTATCCTCCCTCAAGACTAATCTTCCATCCCCCAAAACTCCCCTGCAACCTTCTCAGGCCAACACTCCCCACTCAGCATTCAAAGACCACATTAAGAACAGTCCCAGTTCGTCACAAGGGGATATCGGTTCCAAACTCTCACTTTGTTCAGGGGCTGGTAATCTACACAGAGGCATAGAGTCCCACCTTTCTTCTACCCAAAAAGGGCACCTGTGGGAAACGTTTAGTAGTGAATAAACCCTTTGGACTGTTTTCATGATTTTATGCAGGGAGAGCCACTAGTTCTGGTTCGGACATTGCGTAAATACGGCCAAAGGCAACTTAGGGCCAAGGCTGAAGGTCAATAGGGCAGTCATAGTCTCGGTGCAGAGGCAATATGTCCTCCTTTCTTTCAAAGATGTCCACATAATCCTGGTATTTATCAGGAATGTTGGGTGTCAGAGCCAATAATGGAGGAGTAGGTCTAGGGACGGAGGATGGTTAAGGAAACCCCTACATTTTCAGTCATCTCCACTGAACCACAATGGTAGGGGCACCACAGGGCTAGGCTCACGTAGCGAGGCCATGGTTCACACCTGGTGTGACATGTCTCCTTTTGAATATGGGCCACTTACTTCCGGAAATCCTGCTTTTTTGCAAACAGTTGCACCATCTGATGTCACATGCTACATCCGATAATTAAGTCTACTGGTTAGAGCGTAGGTCACAGGTAGGTGTAGGATTGCGCCTAGGCTAAGAGTGTTGCTAGAATCAAGGTCCAGGGACGCGACAGGGTCAAAACTGAGATCAGAGTCCAAGACAAACCAGAATCAGAGGCAGAGTCCAGATACAGGCAGAAGTTCGAAGCCGGGTAGTCAGAGACTGAGGACTTGGGGAGGCTCAGGAGGAGGAGGCAAGGTTGTAGCGGGTCAGTGGTGGGGCTGGAGTGAGGCTAGAGCAGGGCAAAGACAATATGGGCCAGACTTGGTAGCTAACATCAAGAACCGAGAGTTACACCTAGGTCAGCAGTCAGAGCCTGGTCTGAGTGTCAAGCCAGAGTCAATAGCTGGGAAACAGAGGGCAGGGCGGTGCACGCAGGCAGGAACCAGGTGAGCACTGTCTCCACATCAGGGCAGGGGTCTGCCTTGTTGCCCAGATGACTTGCGGGTACTCCCAGGCACTGCTCAACTGGAGCCCAAGAGACCTGGGTTCAAGTCCCACGAATCCTCATCTGGGGACTTTCTTCCTAGGAATAAAAGAAGGACAGCAGGATGACAAAGATGTCTCTGTCCCTGGGCTGGGATCCAGGCCATGGGGAGCTCACACCAAAGCTAGGTGCCAGGACCTCCGCACCATCCCTAGTTCCTCTTCATTTCACACTCAGAGATCCCCTAGCAGGAGGGGAGAATAAAGGGCAGAAAGTGAAGCTGCCCCTGACGGGAAAGGCACTAGCCTGGGACCCAGTCCAGTTCCCAGATCTACACCCAGGATTGTGAGACCAGGACCACAACCCTACCTCTGTGTCTTAGTCCCCACCTGTCAGATAGGGATGATCCTTCCCTGTTCTAGGGTGCTTGGGGGCGGGGGTTCATTCCTAGCTGGGAAGGGTTCGGATACCTTGTAGGTGGAATGGGCCCCTGGTGGGAGGGTGGGCCGGACATTCACTAGCACATGGGTGACACGGGCCTTGGGAACATCTGAGCAGTGAACATGGGGACGGGTTCCATGTCAGGCCACCATTCCCAGACTGCAGTGGTTATTGATGATAAATCCTGGTTCTACAGATGTTCTCATGTGTTGTTGTCCTGGGATGGGCCAGCCTCATGGCCCTGTCAGCCTGATGCTTCCTAAACTGGCCTCTGGGCATGGGGTAGGGTGTTTGTGGTGAGAGGGAGGCGGCATTCTAGGTCTGGGTCCCTGATGGCAGATTCCTTCTGTACCCCCTTGGCATGGGGGAGGGACTGAGGGGCCCTGCCACAGCAGCCCTGGGTCAGTAAGTGCTGCAGATGTGGCACTCGGCAATTCCCCTGCTCTAATGTGGAGTTCTCAGAGCTCCACCGGGGGACATGGGCCCTGGCCCTAACATGCAGGCTCTTCTGCATCAGGCTGGGCATGGAGAGCTTGGCCTGGGAGCAGGGGCAATGGCAGAGAGGCCAAGGTCAAGAAAAAGGAGGATGGGAAGAACTTAATGCCCCAGACAAAGGGGATTCAGGAAGGCCCCACCCCACGCAGAAGGGAGAGCGTTTCTCTCAGCTCTCTCTCCACACCCACTAGCCCCTCTTCCCCATGAGACAGAGAAGTACCTGCATCAGGGAGTGTGAGCTGCTGGACGTGCGAGGGGGGGCTCTTAAAGTTGTCCAATGGGGCAAAGTCCCTGCAGTGCCATGGGCACCGGGTGCAAGCACCGGATGTGAAATAGATGCTCCATCACTTTATCTGTAATCTCCTCCTCCTGCAAGGGAAAAGGATTAGTCAGAAACTCGGGCACCCTCAGGAACAAGGGATATTAACAGCACCTGGAACCTGCAAAATTTCCACCGAGCCCTCCCCACGTCTGAGGGATGGATTCCCCCATCCAACATCCAAGATGAAGTCTTTTCTCCTCTCTAGTGACCTCCCACCCCACTCCCACCATTGCAGAGTGACCTCCTCCCACATTCCTCTCAGTTCCGTGAGAGCTGTTCTACTTCCAAACCCATCCAAGGGAGAAGCTCAGTTCCCCAGAATCCGGTCCTTATGGTGAAGCCGTGGACGGTAGCTCTGGTGAACGGGCCACATGGGCAGCCTCTGCTGACTGAATCCTCCAGTTCTCCCAGAGCAGGCTCAGCCCGGCCAGCAGCAGGGCAAGCTTTCCCTGGCCCACGTGCCCGAGCCCAGCCGGGTTAGTCTTCGTAGCCCTTTCAATCTTTGGCCTCCAAGGCTGCCAGTGATGGGGTAGCTCTGGATGGTGGCTCTGATGACATGGACACAAGACCGCTAGGGACCGGCCTGAGGCCCTGAGGGGCAAGAAAAGTTTGCAGAGATCACAAGGGGGGTTTCCAGCCCCTAGCATGAGTAATGGCAGCTTGTCCTGTTGATGTGATGCCTGTTATGAAATAGCCTTGCTGGAGAGCTGGGTCTGAACTGCTTTGGGCTGCACAGGGGACAAACTGGCACCGAACAAAACCACCTGCCGTGCCTCATTTGTCTTCTTTCTCCAAGGTCAGTAAAAGGGGATGGGATGGCAGGGACTTTCCATGGCCTGGAGGCGAAAGGCCCTGGGTCCCTCCCCAAAGCTAGATCAATCCTTCTCTGGTTACCTCGTCCCCTATCAGCTGGCCGGGTTCCCCCATGATGGAGAAGGCTAGGACCAGTTCAGCCTGCTGACATGTAGCCAGGGGTCATGAATGGCCTTCTGAGAAGATCCTTCTGAAGACATAAAACCAACAGCACCAGAGCCCTTGGCAATTGTCCAGAACCAGGCTCCAAATCCCTCTAGTGGCTCACGTGGACGGTCAGAATCCTGCTGCAGCTCAGGCAGCTAATTCCCCTCGAGGACCTTTGGGGTCCCATGGCCCAGGGAACCCCCTTCAGTAAGAGGTCACAGACATTGAGGCCTCTCATAGCTCTTTCTGGAGCAGAATTAAATGCAGGTGCCATGACATGCTGGGAACGTGTCTGTGTGCATGAGCCTGGCGCGCTCTGGAATGTAGCTCACAAAGACCACACAGGACCCTGTACTGCTTCCAGCAGCGATATCTCCTGGAGCTCACATGCTAGAGGTATGGGCCTTTCAGAGCTGCCTCCGTTCCCACTCCCCACCCCATGAGCCTTGCGTACAGTGCAGCAATTCAGCCCAGGGGAATAGCTCAGTATCCCTGACCCAACTCCCAGGACAGGGGTAGGTTCTGCTTCCTGACTCGTGATAGTGCTGGGTAAACCCCACACCATTCCTGTGCTTCCACAAGGTTCAGGGAATCCAACGAGGATCTGGTCAGACAATAGCTGGTGTCCTTCCCAACTCACTGACCCAGTGGCTCCCGTCTCGCACACTCGGGTGTCAACCAGGGAGTCAGTGAGCAGAGCCGGATCCCTCGAGATACAATCCTCCATTAACTCAACTCCGAAGGGGATTCCTTTTATGCCACTTAGCAACGGATCCATCTAACACACACAAACCATGGCCATTAGCAAGATTCCAACACAGAATCCTCAGCCTCTCGCAGCTGAACACTGTCAGCTGGAAATAAGTAGCAGGGTCTTGTCCTGCATCCAGGACACAGCTACTGCCAGGGGAGACACAGCTCCGCACCTGAGCTGGTGCAATGCACTGGTTGAGAATCCTTACCTCCCCCACCCTGGCCATATTCTTGTAGCCAAGGCACTTGGTGTCCTGGAGCCCGTCCTGGCACCACAACTCCTTGCCATCTCTGATGTGCAGCCCTGGGAGAGAAAGACACGCACATTTGTGGGGTTTGGCATTCTGGTTTTAGTGCCTGTCTCCTTCTGTTTGCATTGCTGGGTGCACACTGGCTGGGGCCTTCACAGTATCCATGCCACAATGGAATTGCAGGGTCACCAACAGGCAGTTTAGTACCTGGAAGCGGATTGGTCCCATTCATCACAGAAATCATGTGACCCTTATGGCCATTGTGTTCTGGGAATGGTGGCCTGTTAATGACGGTGTCTAATGCTGAGAAGCCCCCACTCCCACTGAAGTCAGGATCTGACCCTAGGTAACCAAATGGTGACAACCTACAAGTTTATGTCCTTCCCCTGTGGTCCCTGTTGCTGCCCCTGACTTCCCAATGGGCTCTTTCCCTCCACGTGTCTCAATAGCTCCATTCCTGTCCCCTCACCAGCTGGCAGCCCCATGAATGGGCTAATTTCCCTGGGGTGGGGAACAGGGCTGGGCTCTGAGATAAACAGCCAATTTGCCTGGCACTTTCATACTCATTTCCCTGATTCAGGGAGCAGGGAAGAGAAAGAATCAGCATCTTAGCTGGGGTTGGTCTCAGAGGAGGGGGCTTCTTTCTATAGGGTCCCATTGCCCAGCAGTAGCTGGTAGAGCCAGTAAATCCCCCGACCTTGCCGCCTGTTGTCATCTGCTGGGTCAGTGATATACAGACCCAGCTGTGCCACAAGGTAGCCCACCTTGGGGAAGTCAGATGAGCTCTGATGGAAGGAGGAGGAGAGGGGCCTGGTACCTTCAGCTCTCCATCTGCCCTGGGCCAGGAGTCTCTCTCCTCCCACTCCATCTGGAGGAGGTGCTAGGGGAGAGGAGCTACAGCTAGAGCGCTCAACCTCTCTGCCCCCAAGGGAGCTTGGAGCAAAGGGACCAGGGCAAGGGCCCTCTATGAGGACTTGCTCCCCAGCTGCTCCATAATAATAAAGGCCTTGAGGCCAGGCACGAATCTGCCAGCCAGTGGGCTCTGGAGCACAGTTCCTTATGGGCCCAGGGGAAACCACTTAGCCAGGAGAAGAGAAACCTGAATCAAGCATAGTTGAATCTCAGATCTGACACTGGCAATGCACAGGGGTCATCAAAATCTAGAACCCCTGCAGCTGCAAATCCTACAGCCTGTCAGAGCCAGCCCTGACTATTCAGGATGCTGGGGTCAAAGGTCACTTACATCAAATCGGGGGAGGCAAGCGGCGAATCAAAGCAGGGCAGTGCTGCTCCATATGGCCCTGGCTCTCTCCTACTTCTCTCTGGAGTGCATCCAGAAATTGATGTGCTGTGGGAGAAGGAGGCAGGTGAGGGTCAATGGGCACGTGAACCAGCTCTACAAACGTGCTTCTCCCTCTCCGGATGGGGCTGAGGCATTCTGCTCAGGGTGGAATAGCTGACTGGCTGATCTCAGAGTTTTAAAAGGGGTTCTTGCACCCAGGACGCTGCCCATGTCCTGCTGGGCACAAGCTGTCATTGTCTCACCACACTGGGACAATGTTCAGTCTTGGGGCTGGTCCATCCTCTCTGTACTCCTGATCCATGATCAGCACATCAGGATCAAGGCACACACCCTGGGCCCTCCCCAACTGCAAAGGCCTTGGTAGGATGGAGGGAGTGGCCGTGAGGACAGTCCCTCCGGTACCTGCAGTGCCCATAGGACAGAAGAGCGGATTCCCTGAGGATCCTCCTGTACTCATGGTCTCGCTAGAAAGGAGCCAGTGACTTTTCTCAGAGGCCCATGTCCTTGATCTCACAGGGGTTTCAATCTCTCAGTCCCCAGCCAGGCCTGGTGCCCACTGTTAGTGCTTAACAGAACCATGCAGAGCTCTGGCTTACAGTCCCAGCTCTTTCCCTCTGTCCCCGCAAAGGTGGAAGGGTCCCAACATTGCACTGCACTGACAGCTCTGGCAAAGTCTGTCCCGCTGGGTCCCAGCTGGGAGGAGACAATGGAAAAGTGGCTCTTCCAGTCTTTCCTTCACAGCCCTCCCATGGGGTTAAGGGGAAACTCCCCCCAGACCCTGCCATTGTGCTCACCTCCAATTTGTGTGGTCCGTGGTGGGGGTTTCCGTCAGCAGGCTCCTCTGAATGATGTCCAGGCTGTCTGCATAGGCCTTGTGCAGAGCCTGCAAGAGGAGGGGGCACCCGTCAGTCATGGGATCTGGGGCTACACCCATCAGGGGATGTTTAGGAGGGTTCTCTGGGGAGCCCTGGCAAGACCCCAAAGACACATCCTGGCCTCTCCCATTCACATCACCCCAGGGACACTTATCAAGAGTTCATGGCCAGATGCCTGCTGGCTCTTCAATCCTGGCCCTTAGCATTTCTCTTATATAGGGCCTGGTGCCCAGCACGATATGGAACAGCCAAACTGCAATGGATGGGAGCCAGGCACCCGGGCAGACTCCAGGCAGCAAAGCACAGAATGAGGAGGGAAGGAAAGGATCTGCCAAGGGCGGGTAACACTATGCCCTATGGAGGGAAGGGGCCCTCCCTGCCATTTTGTTAACCCCTGGGCATGTTCGCAGGTCTCCTCACCCCTCCCCTATTCTCAGCAGCTCTATCACACCAAGGGAGCAGGGACCACAGGCCGCTCCTGCTGCTGGGACAGAGAAGTGGGATGGTGACCTACCCGGAAGTGAGCGGTGTCCTTCCCTGGGCACAAGGTAAAAACGCTGTACAGGGCAGCTTGCAGGAGGCCTGATTCCAGCTCCAGCTCCAGAGGTGGCTTCAGTTTGCTGGCAGGAGAGTGACGCTGGCACCATCATGGACATGAAACATCAGGGCCAGCACAGGCCAACAAAAACAGAAATGGAGGTCCCAAGGAGCGCAGTGACCTGGCTGAAGTCACATACCCAGTCAGTGGCAGGGCTGCAATAGGGCCCATTCCCCTGATCTCACCACTGGACTGACCCTGTTGCTCCTTTTATACAACCCTCCCCCCCCCACCCACCCACACACACACAGTGATCCTCTCCCTAAGGCCACTGTAACATTATCGAAGTGAAATCAACCACCCAGCCAGGAAAGAGTGAATGTTCCTACCTCCTCGGCCCGAGGATGCGAACAGCCATAATTGGGGGTGACCTAGGAGGGGGAGGATCTCATTTCCCAGAGAGGAGGCCAAACTGCGCTGCAAACACAGCCAGCATAATCTCCCCCTTCCAATCCAGCTGGGACACCCGATTCCGCCCACCCATCGAACTTACTCCCTCCCTGTCTCCAGGTGGGACCACCCAATTCCTTACTCCCCTCAACCTCAGCTGCCCCTCCAACCCTACAATTCCCCCACTGCCAGCTCCAGATCAGTGTCAGAATTTCTTCCTTCCCTGCTCCCCAATCCTCAGCCCCAGGAATCCCTGTCCTCTGCTGCCCCCTCCAGGCCCACCATCTCCCCGCACTGGCCATGGGGAGGCCTCTCTTTGTCCCATGTCTGTCTCCCTCCCCCCATGCAGTCTCACTCACCACAGTGCTCTTCACAAGGGCTGCTTCTCCTGCCCCTGCTTTTATGCGGAGAAGCACAGAGTGGGGATAGCGTGCAGGAAGCGGAGCTGTTTGGATCTGTCCTGCACCGACTAGGAGTGGGGTTGGGGGAGAGAGAGAGCCTGTTAGGTAGGGACCTTCCCGCCCCACCCAAACTGGCTCCAGGGCCCAGGTCCTCCTTGGGGTTGGACAGGAAAAGCCCAAAACCACAGTGTTCTCTTGCAAGGCAGGGCTTGTAACTGGGACAGTCTCTGTTGGGGGAGGAGACCCTGGCCAGTGTGGGACAAACACTTCCTCTTGGGGGTCTCAGATCACATGAGAGAAATGCCCCCCATTAAGTGGTTATGGCTTCTCTGGGAAAAGACACCCCTGTAGGGGCAGCTCTATGTATTTTGCCGCCCCAAGCATTGGAGTCAGGCAGCCTTCGGCAGCACGCCCGTGGGAGGTCCGCCGGCCCTGCGCCTTCGGCGTATCTGCTGCCGAATTGCCGCCAAAGCCGCGGGACCAGCGGACCTCCCGGAGGCAAACCGCCGAAGGCTGCCTGACTGCCATCCTCATGGTGACCGGAAGGCAGCCCCCCTGCGGCTTGCCGCCCCAGGCACACGCTTGGAGCACTGGTGCCTGGAACCACCCCTGCCCCCCTGGAAGTGGAGGGGAGGGCAAAAGGGGCAGAACAGACTCAGTGCCAGTTCAGCTTGGAAATTTTTGTACCTCATCTCTGCCCTGGAGGTGCTGCTGGATGACCCTGAGGGCAGTTTCCTCCGGGGACACGTCCTCCTCTTCCTCCTCGTCCTCCAGCTGGACACCGGGGGTCCCTGCACCAGGCAGAGGAGACAGGATGACTCCTGGTGCTGCTGAGAGGAAGAACGGGGTGCAGTGGAGAGAGAAGGGTCTTCTGTAAGGAATCCCATGGCAGACAGGACCCACCCTGCCCCTCCCAGAGACACCCTCACTCCCATCAGCCTCAGGGCCCCCGACTCCGCCCAGAATGCCCTGCACCGGGTGTGGCTGTGCCACTCCCAGTGGTGTCAGTGGGGCTCATGTGACTGAGGCCAGACAGCTTGGCAAACCAACGGACACAGGGTGTTACTAGCCTCCCCTCCCAAGTCCTTCTCCCTTTCCCTTGGGTCTCCCCTCACCTGCACTGGGGGAGCCTTCAGCCTCAGGCCTCTCACACTCCTCTGAGGTGCTGCTGGCCCCTAGGGAGTAGGTGGAGCTGCAGGTGCCAGAGCAGCGGTGACCAATCTCCTGCCCTGGACAGGCTGGGGGCCAGGCAGGGGGATGGCTCCTCCTGGGCCCTGGCGCTGGGCTAGAGGCTCCTCTGCGCTTACTGGAGAGAAAGCCCCAGAGCCGCCTTGCCCAGCTCCCACCCTGTCCTGGGTCCTTCCTGCACAGCTGCACCCTGGGACACCTCCATGTTGGCCCAGAAGATGTCTTCCTCCTCCAGAACACCAGGCACTTCCACCGCTTGGCCTGGCCACAAGCTGCTTCCCCACCAGCGGGGACAGAGGGGCCGTTCTCCTCCTAGGGAAGCCAGCAGCTGCTTCCCACTGGCTCTGGAGCCACCTCCGCAGCCTTCTTCCCAGCATCTGCCTGAGCCTCTGAGGGTCTGTGCTGCGTGTAACCATGGTGCTGTGGAGTGACCCCATTAAGGGGGGCTCAGAGACTGGACAGGGGTGTTCTATCTTTTCCCCGGGGCCGGCGCTCACCACTCGTAAGGCCAGGGCATCTGCAGGAGGATGCTGACCGTGGCCTTGGTGTGCTGTCAGGGTGGGCTCAGCGTGGAGGAGAGAGCTGCGTACAGATCATGCACCTGCGGAGGCAAAGCAGGGGCTGAGACCCTACCCCCGCTGTGGGTGTCTGGCAGGCAAGGGCCAGGAGGAGCTGGGCAGGCTCAGAAACAAGTCAGTGGTCACATGGCCTGGCGGAGGCCATGGATAAACTCTCCTAGCCAGTGACTGAGCCGAGGGGGGTTTTAGTAGCTTGAAACCCCCACCCCTGATCCAGCTCCGTAGCACTAAGGGTCCCAATCCCACTGCGCAGTGACACCCCCCGAATATCCCGGCTGCACCTCCCCTTGTGGCAGCACGCCCGGGCTGCTTCAGCACCAGAGTGGAATCTAAGAATCCGGGATCCATTTCCATCCTCTACGTCAATCCGTGTCCACTGGACAAAGAGTCAGTGGACACGGGGGACCCACTGCGGGCTCTGTTCCCCCAGCTGTGGGATGAGTCTGGAGATAGGGCACATTTCCCAGGGAGTGAGCCGGGGAAGCCAGACTCCTGGGATCAAAGCCTGCAAATGATTACAGGGCCTTGCCCAGCGGCCGCCCTGCAGATAGGGGATGGATGGTTCCCATTGATCAATGATGGGGAGAAGGGACGTCTCCCCTCCACATCCTCCCTCCTGCCCCAGGAATTCTAGGCACGGGGCAAGATGGAGCTGCCCGAGATGTTCAATGCACAGCCATTACTTGGCCCTGTAGCTCTGCTTCTTTCTCTCTCAGCACCGCCTCCATGACGTCCGCCAGCCGGTCAGCACACTCCCCCTTCTCCAGCAGACCCACCAGCAGGGTGAAGCTGAAGGGAATGAGGTCACGTGAGGGCAGGTGCTTCGCGATGAGCTGCAGGGAAAGGAACAGGCCGAGTGTGAGCAGTGAGCCCCGGCCCGGGGAGGTGGGTTTGCTCTTCGGGAAATGGGGACAGAGGCACTGGCAGCCTGTGCCCAGAGCTATGTGAGTGGGCATTGGAGCCCATACCCAGGAATTTCCATCTGCCAGCTCCTCATCGAGGGAAGGAGACAATAACCCCCTTTCCCATGGGCGTGTCTGTCTCTCCAGCCACAGTCTCTTTTACTCACCATAGCAACATGGGCAGGGCTCTCTCTGCAGCTGGCATCCTTCTGCGTCTTGCTCAGCACGGTCACCAACGCCCCTGTCTTGGTGTGAACGACGGCTACACAAGAAACCAGCAGTGCTCAGGCAGAGCTCTCGGAGCCGGATTCTTCCCCCTCTCCGTCCAGCCAGGTCAGAGGTGCCAAAGAGCCAGACTCCGGACGCAGCTGGGAACGCCCAGTTAGGGTGAGCTCTCAGCTGGCTCCTGGGCCAACTGCCCACCTATCACCCTGCTGTAGAAGGTGTGTTGGGGCTGGGGTGGGATCAGGGGAGGTCCCAGATGGTCCCAGGCACCTGGTGAAGAGCAGATGCCAGGTCAGCCCAGTAGGTACCAACCCACTTCTACTCTGTGTCCCTCTGATCAGGGATGGGATGAAGGCGCCATGTTCTCTCTCTCGCTAGGTAACGGCCGGGGCTGTGAGGGCTGAGAAGTGGCGACTGCTTCCGCTCCACCTTACCTTTGCAAGGTGTGAAGAGCCAGTAGAGAGCCTGAGATGCCCAGTATCTGGTGGCCTCCTGGACATCGAAGGCCTGGCTTGTCAGCAGCCCGGTCACGTAGCCCTGCTCTGCCATGGGTTTCAGGTCCTAATGGGCCACCGAACAGAAAATCGGGGCATGGGTTGGGGCAAGCCCCCAGCTCTGTCTGTATCACACACACACACACCCGCCCCCGTTCAGGGCCGGCTCCAGGCACCAGCTGAACAAGCAGGTGCTTGGGGCGGCCTAGGGGAAGGGGAGGCACGTCGGGTTCTTCAGTGGCAATTCGGCAGCGGGTCCCTCTCGGAGGGAAGGACTTGCCGCTGAATTGCCGCCAAAGAAGAAAGCGGTGCGGTGGAGCTGCCGCTGACCGCGATCGCGGCTTTTTTTTTTTTTTTTTTCCCCTGCAGCTTGGGGCAGCAGAAACCCGGGAGCCGGCCTTGCCTCCATTAGTGCTGTGGGGGGCAGGGTCTGTGCTGCTCAACTTGGTGATGGCTTTGAAGCGATAGAACATTAAGAGCCGAGCGCTGGCTCTCACAGCTCAGCTCCTCTCCTGGGCCTGGAGAGAGCAGATCCATGGCTGCAAGTGATGGGGGAGGGAGAAAGCCGTGTGAGCAGTAGCAATGCCGGGGCGACCCCCAGAACCTGCTTCCCGCCCCAACAGGGAGAGGACATGGAGCATTTAACCCCTTCTCATCTGCTTCTGGACACTGGAACTCAGCGCTCCTCTCCAGTCTGGGGCGCGTTGGGACAGGTCTGAGGGTCTTGGGCTCAGCGCTTTGAGGATTCTCCTCATTGATCCTGTGGGGTCTCAGGGCTGTTTCCTTCAGGGGCACAGGGGCGCCAGCCCAAATTTAGGAGGCCAAAGTGACACCCCCTGGAGCAGGACTAGGATTGTCTTGCTGGATCCCAGGGTTGGGTGTATGCCCCGTGGGGACTGGCTAGTTCACAGCAGCTGGGAGGCCTGCTCAGCCCCCTCGGGATCAACTGGAGTCTTCCCTCTTGTGGTTCGGCTAGAACCTGAACAGCCAGCCCAGCCCCAGATGGCCAGAGCGAATAGGCCCCTCCCCATCCCCCTCGCTATTGTACCAGAAACAGATGCAGTAGCATGGTGGGGGTCAGGTGCTGCTCCAGGAACGACTGCAGCACAAGATCCAGGCCCTCCCAGGGCAGTTGTTGGAGAGACTGGAGCAGAGAGAAGCAGGGAAGTAAATAGCAAGGGAGGTGAGGTTGTTAGAATAAAGGCCAAATACTTGCCTATTATCCCAGCTGTTTTTCCCATATATAAAGGTATAGCAAGACAATCAATCAAAGAGGCCCAACAGCAAGGAGGCCCAGCAGATGTATCCCATTACCCCTACCCCTGGACCCTGGAAGGGCAATCAATCAAGGGGACCCAACAGATGTATCCTATATACCCCTAGAAAGGAATTTAAAATTCCTTTGGTCAGCAGAATGTATGCACGTTAAGTCATTTGTTACTGGGTATAAAAAGGCTTGCTCTCCGCTTGTAAGGTGTGCTCCTCCCTCTGGCATGAGTCGAGGGGGACACCCGCTCAGCTGACTGATCAATAAAGAACTTGAAGCCGTCTTCTAGACTCCCGTGCCTCCTTGGGGTAATTGGGCAGCTCCAGGGGGAAACGAGCCCATTTGGCTAACAAATGGCGACTCCGCCGGGACTTCTCTCCCTGTAGAGGGCACTGACCGACGGCCGAGGGCGATTCCGAGGAGTGGCCACCTCGAGCTGTTGCTTTGCTCGGGCCTCGGATCGTCACAATCGGCCGGGGCGGCTGTGTCCTCTCTAAAGAGAACTCTGAAGGACACGGAAGCAAGACGGCTTCAGAAGGAGGGGAAGTCTGACTGCCGGACGCGGCCACTTCGGGCGGTAAGTGCGTTTACCTCCTGGGTTTGAGGAATAACGCCCCCGAGGTGTGGGTTGGACAGTGGAAATCCCCTAGGCAGCCTGTATACGGGAAGGTATGTTAACATTATTGTAGCTTTGTAAATGTCTTGTTGTTGTGTTTTTGGTTAAAGGGTAAGCAAATAACGGCCAATGAGTAACGTAACTAACTCCACAAGTCCATGGGCCGTTTTTAACAATTATTGGGACTTGGAGCAACCTCAGGGATTACTCTTGTCTATAGGAAGGGTAATCTTGTTTCTCCTCTTAATGGTGTGTTGGAAACCGAGATTGTAACTGATTAAAGGATCTGTGTGAAAGATGAATGAGTGCTGCTGACAGGTCTGAGGCTTAAGCTGACTTCAGCCGCCCCAAGACTCCTGCAAGGGGAAACCCGATGACCAGGATATCTTGATTGCAAGGGGGGTCAGCCGAACCTCGTGACCCAGCGGATATCTGAGTTAGAACTAGATCTATACCTCTTCCCCCTCTTGATATCTCTGTCTCGGAAAACTCTGGGTAAAGCATAATGGGGTCCGGACAAAGCACCTTCTCCTGGACACCCCTGGGATGTATGCTGCATAACTGGAAGGCGTTTAGACGCCAGGCTAATTATGGAATTGTATTATGTAAAGACAAGCTTGTAAAATTCTGTACTCTTGAATGGATGACATTCGGGGTGGAATGGCCCGAGGGCGGGACGCTGAAACCAGGGGTTGTACAAGCAGTACATAGCATTGTGATCTGGGATGGGCATTGGGACCAATATCCCTATATAGATATTTGGCAGGACCTTGTGGCCAATCATCCCCCATGGTTGCAAAAATGTAGATCACAAACTATTAAAACCTTAATGGCCCGTGCCCCTGTTAGGAAACCCTGTTTCCCTGTTAAGAAATCTTGTCTGCGGGCTGTGATTCCCTCTGCCCCTGATCCTATGCCCCCTCCCCCTTTGTATCCTGGCCTCCCGGCTCCGGTACCCTCAATTGAAATCCCCCCCCCCCATCTCTGAGGATAATGCCTCAGCTGAAAGGGGTGAGCCAAGCAACCAGGATTTTTCCAAACGGGACCCCCCTCCGATCTCTCTGAGCTCCCCGGTGTCTAACCACACCAGGAGCAAGGGTGGCCCGGTACTCCAAGGGCCCCTGCAACAGAATTATTTGTGTCCACTGCAGGAAACTGTAGCCCCTGAGGGTAATCTCACTATGGTATATGTTCCCTTTACCACTAGTGAGCTATATAATTGGAAGGGGCTTCGGGCAAGAATATAGAGGAACTTTTAGAAATAGCCATGAAGGTTTATGATCGGAGGGATGATGAGGAGCGAAAGAAAGAGGCCCGTGTTTTGGCCATGGCCCTGAGAGAAGGATATGCAGAAAGGGGGGACAAGGTTAAGGAGAAGCCAGGGCCACCTGGGAGAGGACGGGACCCCCGCCTGGGTCAAAACCAGTGCGCTATCTGTAGGGAAGAGGGGCACTGGAAGAATGAATGCCCCCGGCGACAGGCCATGGGAAAGGAACGTAAAAACAAAACCCCGTCCCTTCCCATCCTTTACAACAACACGGGACGTTCAGGGGAGGGATCTTCCCCATAGGGAAGCCGAGGGACCCAGCGGCCCCTCCTGGCTGCGCAAGCTGCCAGTCTGGATCCCACGGTAAAAATTAATGTGGAGGGCCGCCCAATTGAAGCCCTTATTGACACTGGGGCCACTCTTAGTTTGCTCCCCCTTAGTAAGGCTCCCCGAGGTAGAGCTCGGGAATGTGCCATGGTACAGGGGATAGAGGGACAAACTACAGTTTTGAAAAAAAAACTTTGCCTCTCCTAGTAAAGGTACGGGACCACCAAATTTCCCACCAATTTGTTTGCAGCCCCTCTTGCCCCATCGCACTGCTTGGACGAGATATTCTTACTAAACTACAGGCAGAAATCTCGTTTGATAAAGGGACTATGGAAGTTAGACTTCCTAAGCAGCAGTCTTCAAATTACCAGATGACCCTGATAAGCGCTGGAAATCACCTCCCGGAATGCTGGGGAGGAATGAAGAAAGCCAGCTGTCAGGGGTTAACCTTGAGGTTTGGGCAGAGGAGGGAGGTGTCGCTTGAGCCCGGAATGCTTCACCAGTGCATATTTCCCTTAAGGAAGGAAGCAGCCCGGTCCAAATTCGACAATACCCTCTTAAGCTGACCACTAGAATCGGGTTAAAACCTCTGATTCAAAAGTTTCTGCAGTGTGGGTGGATCAGGGAAGGCACGTCCCCGTACAACACTCCGATAATGGGAGTGCCTAAGCCTAATGGGCAGTATCGGTTGGTCCAGGACCTGAGACAGGTTAACAAGTTAATAGAGGCTCCCTATCCAGTCGTCCCAAATCCCCATACTATTTTGGGCCAAGTTCCCAAAGAGCACAGTTGGTTCTCTGTAATAGACTTAAAAGATGCCTTCTTTTCTATCCCCCTTGATTTGGAATCTCAAAAACTGTTTGCCTTCAAGTGGGAGGACCCAGATACTCATTATAAGGCCCAATACCTTTGGACCGTGGTCCCACAGGGACTTACCTGTGCACCTGAGATTTTTGGCAGCCAGTTGAGAAGGGACCTTGCCCCATTCCTGGCTAGACACCCCTCATGTAACATAGTCCAGTATTGCGATGATTTGCTCTTAAGTACTGAAACAGAGGCAGCTTGTAAAGAGCAGACTGTAAAGCTCCTTAATTACCTTGGGGCACAGGGGTATAAGGTCTCAAGGGAAAAAGCACAATTGGTTAGGCGACAGGTCACTTTTCTTGGGTATCATTTGTGCCAGGGAAGTCGTAGTCTAGGTAAAGAAAGAATCCAGGTGATACTCAATAACCCTCGACCTCAAAACCCCCGAGAGTTGAGGGCTTTCCTGGGGTTGACTGGGTTTTGTCAACTCTGGATCCCTGACTACGGGGGAAGAGCCAAACCGCTGTATGAATCCTTAACTAAAGAAGGTCTGCTCCATTGGACGTGGACCAAAGAGATGAAAAAAGCATTTCGAGAGCTAAAAGAAGCCTTGGTTCAGCCTCCTGCTCTAGCCCTCCCCGACCCTCGGAGGCCGTTTACTCTATACGTTCATGAAAGGGGAGGGGTGGCTGCTGGAGTTCTATGCCAAAGGTCGGGACCAACCTGGCGACCCATTGGATACTACTCAAAGGTGTTGGACCCTGTCGCCAAGGGTGGCCTGCCTGTTTACGGGCCGTTGCAGCAACCGCTCTTCTTGTACAAGAGGCTGAAAAATTAACCCTGGGAGGGGACACTGAGGTTGTGGTTCCTCACGGGGTGCCTCAAATACTGGGGACGGGCGCTGGGGAAAAGCATTTAAATCCCAGTCGACATACCAGATATGAGGTAGGGCCCTTGCTAGCCCCTAACTTAACCTTTAGGACAGTTAGCTCCCTCAACCTAGCTACCCTATTGCCTGACCCTTGGGTTTCCTATGAGACCAGCCCCACTCATGACTGTATTGAAGTCTTGCAACAGGTGTCCCAGGCACTCGGTATACAATGGAAGCTACATACACCCTGGAGGCCGCAAAGCTCGGGTCAGGTGGAAAGAATAAATAGAACTCTCAAGGATACCCTCACTAAACTATGCACAGAGTCTAGTTTAAAGTGGCTTGATGCGTTACCACTCGCCCTTAACTGCATTCGAAGGGCCCCACGTAAGGGTCTTAAGCTTTCACCATTTGAACTGGTCTTTGGGTTCCCTCCCCGAATACTTATCCCAGGATTCCGGGAGGATGTAACCTGGGAAGTGGGAAATGACTTACTATGGAAACAGGTTTCCGGGTTGCAATCTGTTTTGTTACAGCTGCATCGACGCGGCGCCATTCCAGGCTCTCCCCTTGGACCAGACCGTGCATCCGTTCCGGATCGATGACCAGGTCCTTGTCAAGAAGTGGAAACGCGACCCCCTTACGCCAAGGTGGGACGGTCCACACACCGTTTCGCTCATTAGCCAGGCCGCAGTTAAAATTCTCGGGAGCGACAAATGGACACATCACACCCGGGTAAAGCGGTTTCTGAATCCTGACCAGGGAACCAATCCCACGGAAGAGGACACCGGCCCTCTGCCCACCCCGGCCCCGGAAGTCCGGGGTGGCACGGGCGAAGACACCGTCTGGGAGTATCAAGGACTCGATGGGCTAAAAGGACTGTTTAGGAAAAAGCAATAATGAACTCATTATTAATATTTCTGTTCATAGGTGTCTATCTTGGTTATGGTTGGGAGAATAGGTTTATACAACTGGGAGAAATAATAGCGAGTTCCTTCAATCTTAGTAGCTGCTGGGTTTGTGGAGGTCCAGGGGGTTGAAATGAATGGCCTTGGGTAGCCCAGCCAGTGCAAGCTAAATGGTGGATCAGTAATTTAAGTATAGTCCACAAAGGAACAGAAGTTTGGGATGAGGATAGTAGCCCTTGGTGACTCTATTCCTCTGAGATGGGGATCCTTTGTCTAAACCGAACAAAACCAGAAGGGGTGTATGTGGGCAAAAGCCGATGTGACTGGACCCTATCTCTAGGATTTGACTGCTATGATCACCCTAGTTGCCATACGTATGACTGTTCTAAATATCAAGGACGGTGGAACCATACCCACGTAAAACTCACTAATCATAGCTGGGTAAGTTGTTCCTACCAACAGCATACCGGCGAGGGCTGTAAGGCAGTTGGACAAGATGGGTTCTTTGATGCCCTCTTTCTAAGTTGCCAGCGAGATAATACCGACAGTAAGGATCACGTGGTACGCTGGTATCAGTGGGCATGCAACATTCTAATGGAACTCAGGTAACCCATTTTAATCATTTTTGGTCTACTACCAATAGCCCTAAATTTGGTTGTAATTGCGCTTGGAAGGAAGGGGCTGGGCCTTGGAAATGTGACTATTGTAATCCTGACGGTACATCTATTGTATTAGGGGGACCCCTGGAGATGGGTAACTCTTTGTATTACGAAGAACCAGGCCCCAAGGACTATCCCGAAACCTGGGATGGCCCCTTTGCGAATGGACAATGGGCCCTAAAAGGCCATTACTGGATATGTGGGCAATACGCTTATCGAAGCTTGCCTCCAAATTGGTCAGGAATATGTTATGTTGGGTACATTAGGCCCTTATTCTTTCTACTACCCCAAATCCAGGGAAATAAATTAGGAATTAAGGTATATGACGACTTGATTAGGGAGAGGCGGTTCGTTGATTCCGCATTGACTGCTGGAAGCTCCCAAAAGTGGGGGGCTCAAGAGTGGCTCCCTGTGTAATTGCATTAGTCCGACGAATGGCTAATCAAATTGTATGCCAACGCATGATGGCATTATATCAACCGGTAAAAGCTGAGGATTGGGGGCCATAAGGCTCTCAAAATGCTTTTAAGGGGGGAGAACCTTGTTAGAATAAAGGCCAAATACTTGCCTATTATCCCAGCTGTTTTTCCCATATATAAAGGTATAGCAAGACAATCAATCAAAGAGGCCCAACAGCAAGGAGGCCCAGCAGATGTATCCCATTACCCCTACCCCTGGACCCTGGAAGGGCAATCAATCAAGGGGACCCAACAGATGTATCCTATATACCCCTAGAAAGGAATTTAAAATTCCTTTGGTCAGCAGAATGTATGCACGTTAAGTCATTTGTTACTGGGTATAAAAAGGCTTGCTCTCCGCTTGTAAGGTGTGCTCCTCCCTCTGGCATGAGTCGAGGGGGACACCCGCTCAGCTGACTGATCAATAAAGAACTTGAAGCCGTCTTCTAGACTCCCGTGCCTCCTTGGGGTAATTGGGCAGCTCCAGGGGGAAACGAGCCCATTTGGCTAACAAGGTGCACGAGACAGGGGGACGAGTGGATCCCCCATCTGGAGCCAGGTGCTGTTGGTATTCGGGGTCCCTTTACCCAGGTGATACTGATCCCCCTGCACATAGACATGGGTCTCACCTGGACCCCAGGCTGCCCTTCTCCAAAGAATCCTTCCTCCCACCTGGGCTCCCCAAGAAATGTACTGAGTGGGGCTCTGGAGGGAAGGCCTTCTCCTTCCCCCTCTGAAGGGGCCCCAGCTGCCCCCCAACACCCCACTGGCTCGCCAAGGGCTGAGCTGTTTATCCCCGCTCCAGCCAATCTCTTTTTCTGTGGCAGGGTGAGTCGTGGCCGGGCCGTGTGGCTGTCCCGAATCCATGCTTTGCTCCCTCTGCACCAAATGCTATTTAACGCTCTGGGCCAGATCCTCAGCTGGTGTAAACTGGGGGTAGGTTCTAGCTCCCTGTGCCAAGAAGCCAAGGTAATTCTGTACAGTCTCACAGACGCTCACCTCTACAGCTGTTCTCCCTGCCAACCCCACTGCAGAGTTAACTGCGTAGCCAATTGTCACCAGCCCTTTGGAAAATAAACCAAGGGGCTGGATTCGGCTGGACATGCAGCTCTCTGCATCGGGCCAGGGTCCAGATATTCAGCAGGGGGGTGGCTGATTTTCCCAGCCAAGGAGGCAGGTGGCAGCTGCAGCTTTGTCCATGCCTCACTAACCTCTGCCCGGATAGCGGAGCTTTCTGCCACCTCAGTCCCTCTCAGCTTCGCCAGGGCTGGGCGCTGAATCATGGCCCTGGCGATACACGTGCTGATAGTCTCAGCCTCCTGTTCCTTAGACAGGCGAGGCTCCAATTTCCTGATTGGAAGGAAGGGAGCAGACGGGGCCATTAGAATGGAGACAGGTCCCGGCATGAGTCAGGTTGGGTTTGATGGCAGGAGGGACAGCTCCCTCCTTAAGCTGCAGAGCCAGGGGGTATCTCCAGCAGAGCCACCGCCTAGGGAATGGTCCTGTCTGGAGATGCCTAAGCCCCCTGCGCCCGGACATTTTTAGCTTTTTGCAAATTCCCCCCGGACAGCTATTTAAAGACCCAAAAGCGGGACATGTCCGGGGAAACCCAGACGTATGGTAACCCTACCAGAGACCTGATTTAAACCTGCACTTTATTCTGTCACTGCTACAAGACTAAACAAAGAACTTTGCCATTACTGTATGTAATTGATTCCATTTAACCCAATTCTAGCTCTCCTCTGTATCTTTTTCTTTTATGAATAAACCTTTAGATTTTAGATTCTAAAGGATTGGCAAGAGCGTGATTTGTGGGTAAGATCTGATTTGTATATTGACCTGGGTCTGGGGCTTGGTCCTTTGGCATCGGAGAGAACCATTTGTCTTTTACTGGGGTATTGGTTTTCATAACCATTTGTCCCCATAACGAGTGGCACTGGTGGTGATACTGGGAAACTGAAGTGTCTAAAGGAATTGCTTGTGTGACTTGTGCTTAGCCAGTGGGGTAAAACCAAAGTCTTCTCGGTTTGGTTTGCCTTGCATTGGTGTGCATAGAAACCCCAGCCCTGGGCTGTAACTGCCCTGCTTTAAGCAATTTCTCCTGAATTGGCACTATCAGTTGGGTCCCACCAGAATCAGCATCGTTACGAGGTCAAATATTTTCCTGCAAACCTAGGGAGGGCTGCACCTGTTAACTCCTCAGGATCACGTCCCGGAGTGAAAACCCTTGGAGTTAACCCCAGGGCACTTTCTGGGTGCCGGGCAGATCCCTCAGAAGTGGGATGGGGAATCGTCCCAGGTGTAAGTAGCATGAATCTGCTAATGGAAAATAGTGTCATTTCATTCCTTGGGCTGGAATCGCACCAGAAGAATCTGGCATCAGCACTGGGTTTGCAGTGCACAATGTAGAGCCCTGGGCACCCGGTCGCAAACACAGCACAGGGCCTTCAACACCGGATACTCTGGCATGTGCATCTGACCTAGGGCCCCCTCCCAGGACCCCAGCGTGCTCACTCACCAGCAGGGGGGACAGCACGGTGTATGTGCCCTGGCTCGCCAAGGGAATCCTGCTCTCTTGGGTGACAGCTTCACCCACAGCACGAGGCTTCTCAGAAAAGCAGATCTCACCAGTGGGTCCTGGGCTCACAGGCAGGACGGGAAGAGAACAATGAGGAAACAGCCACAGGCAATAGAGAGCTAAGACACAAGGCTACAGGGCGAGTCTCTACAAGGGAGCTGCTGTCCTAGGCTGGATTGCCCTCACGCCCTAAGGGAAAGGACCTGGCTTGCCGAGTTGAACATCTTTGCATTCCCTAGGGGAACATCTCTGGAGATGGGTGCAAGGAATGGGCTGATTTCCAGAGGTGCTGAGCCCTTGCAGTTCTCAGAGCTGTCAATGGGCCCTGGGGCTCCTCAGCTCCCCTGACAATCAGGTGGTAATTGTCTGATCTGGGACAGCAATCTGCTGCTCTCTGGAGCTGGCTGGGCTCTCCCTACCAAGGCGTCCGTTCTCCAAGGAGAACATTCAGTTAAACCAAACTAGCATCCCCTCTCCTTTTCCCTGGGATGCGCATACGGGCATTGTAACCAGCGTAGGACTGAACGTCGGCCTCAAACCTCCAATGGCAAGAAAACAACCTAGAGTTATCTCAAAAATCCCCCTTCAGCACCAGAGCCTGTCAGCCGGGCTAGGGGCCTGAATCCCCCCGTGCGCCTTTTGTGCCCAGCTACACCATCGACTGCAGTGTGGGGAAACAGGCCCTAAATCTTTATCTTCTGATCCCTGAGTGCAGCACAAGCCTAGAGGTACCAAACAGGGTACAGTCGTCTCTGGGACAATAGCACCAAGTGATGCTCAGTTACACTCTAACAAGGCCCAGATGGGAGCCCTTCCATTAGCTTCCATGGGCCTGGAATCAGAGAAGAAGCTAATCGAGATGGGGAGTCACAGAGAATGGCGCTGTTCCCATGTCTCCTGTCCCTCCTGGGGCAAAGGGCCAGCCCTCTGAGCTGAGTTTATGCAAAGACATAGCTCTGTGCTGCTGAGCACAGCCTGGGTAGGTGCTGCGTGGGCGGTCAGGGGAGGGCTCTGACTTACGTGTGGGCTCAGAAAATAGTGTTGCCACATAGGAGACAGGATCTTGCAGTCTATGCTGTCTAGGACGAGATCCATGGGGCCTGAGTGGAGTACGTGCCCATAGGTGAGGAGCAGGAGGCTTCTCAGCTGCTCGATGGAAGCTGGCTCCTGAGAATTGCAAAGGAAAGAGTGAGGAGAAGGGATGGCCTCCAGCTGCTCCTAACTCACAAATGGGGCCAGGGGAGGATTTTTCACCCAGCCAGCTTAGCAACCAAAGGCTACTCTGCTGAGCTGAATTGCCTGGACTCCTAGGCCCTTCCCAGCTCCCCAGGATTGGGTGGTTGAGGTGACCCGCCAGCCGAAGGGGACGCACTAGCAGCTGCTTTAATTCAGCGTAGCTCCAGAGATGTCACTGGGACTACAGTGGATTGCACTGGCCCAGAGAGTTATTGGGAAGGTGGTGGTGGTGCAGGGGGGAATGTCAGACATGCCAGCCCTGGTGAGTCTGCCAGGAAGTTCTGTGAAATAGCCCAGTTCAGGGGAAGACCAAGGGTCTGTTCTGCTGAGAAATGTGTCAGCTGGAACTGATGGCATGGCAGTGTCTTTTGGGCCCTCTCTGAGCCTTGTTTATGGGGCTGCGTGGAGCATGTCTGAGCTCCCCAGGAGATACCCTGGAGAACTTATACAACAGGACCCACCTTCCCCCCTGGATCCACCCCATTGTGCTGTGATTGCAGCTCCATGGAGGAGTAAGGAAAGGGCTCCCTCCACGGAGGCTGAGCCACTGCTTGGAAATTCAGCTCTTCGCTGAACAGGCTTCTGGTAAGTAGGGTCCTCCCTGGCAGGTCCCTTTACCTGCAAAGGCTGGTGAAGGGATGAATGAAAGAGCAGAGATGCTAGGTGGGACCGTACCTCCAGAGAGCCACCGGCAGAAGGCAGGAGCTGAACCCTGCTGACGAACTGCTCCCAGTGCTCCAGGATGGTGAAAATCTCGCCTAGGTGTTGCCTGGCACACAGCCCAAGCGCTCGGGTGAATCTCTGAGAGACAGAAAGATGGAGGTTGGGAATGCTGAGCAACAAGCCAAGGGGCCAGGATGGGATCTCAAAGTCATCGCCATGGGCATGGGTATAAGGAAGATTTTTTCATTCCACTGGACCTTATCCAAGGTAGAACATACACATGTAGCATCAGGGGATTGACAAGGAATGAGGGATTTCTTGACAGTGGAGGAGCAAAGACCTCACCTCTCTTTCCTCTTCTTCTCGCAAATCGACCATCTCCACCAGAAGCCATAGCTGGGGCTTGATACTCTCTGCTGGAAAAAACATCAGCATGGTGCACCAGCATTTGTAGAGAAAGCTCTGCGAAAGAGACACCATCATGCTGGATGCATTCGGCATGGCCTGGCATGCACAGAGCCCACTGCGTAGAGTTGTCTGCTTCACTGGCCCCAAGCTGCCCCTGGGTAGCGACTGCTGTTCTGAACTAGGCACTGACCCCCAATTCCTTCCAGGACACTGACCTTGTCATCGGGCGCCTTATCACTGTGGGCCAGCTGGCGCATGATACTAGCGATGTAGCAGCCCATCCAGGTATGGTCTGAGATGAAGAAGAGGTTTTCCAGGAATTGCCAGGGAAAGAAGAGCCAGTTAGAACCGAGAGGGGCCAAGAAATTGGTCCTCTAAATAGCTCCAACCAGGAACCCACCACAGCTGGGAGGGAATGGGAAGGGAGGAGAGGGGAAGAGGGAGCGTGCACTGTCACCCCCCACGTCTCTCCTAATGCTTGTGAATCCTTATGAGCTGCCCCTGGTGCTTCTCCAATTGTATCTACTGGGCTCAGCCGCTTCCTCTGTCCCACAATGCAGTGCTACTGAGAGGCCTCTTAATCCTGCCTCAGTGTGGGGTTGGGGGGCTGGACTAGATGACCTCTTGAGTTCCTTTCCAGCCCTCCATTTCTCTGACCCTTACCTGCAGCAGCTGCTGCTCCCACTCCCTCTGGCAGAAACAGGTCTTGGGATCTGGAAGAGATGGGCAGGTCAGTTTCCTTTGTGTTTAGACCCTTCTACTGGGTAGCAGCCTACAACATGGCTCGTTTGGCGGTGGGTGGGGAGGAGCTGCCAACTCACGGGCCCCGAGGGGACCCATGGCTCTTTGCGAATCGCTGATGGACAACACTGCTCCTCAGACCCAGACCCCTTGATGTGAAATACCCAGGAGTTCTGCTTGCCAAGATCCTTCCCCAGGGTGTGAGGTGTCAGAAGAAGGTTAGATATAGTCCTGGAAAGGATCATTCCTGTCTGGGCATGGGGGGCTGGGCTAGATGAACCAGGGATATGATCCTGACGTGATCCTCTCTGATTCCAAGGTCACAGCATCATATTATCCTGGATTGAGAGGGAGGCCCTGGCCTCTCCCTCTCTGGGCCCAGCACCATAGTGTCCCCTCCCTTCGCTCCTGCAAGGGGAGACACTCCCTCCTCACCTTCCACGTAGAGGAGCATGTCCGTCATGTAGTTATCTCAGAATCGGCCCGACCCGGCCTGGAACATGCCCATCAGCTGGAAGAGGAGGAACATGGCTGCCCTCCTGACCTGCACCGTCATATACGAAGATGCGCCGAGCAGCTGGTGGCCAAAGAGGCAGAGGTGGCTGGACCCCTCCCTTGCAAGGCAGTGTGAGAAGGGAGCTCCCTACAGGTGCAGGGGGAGAGCTCAGTGATGGAGGGCAGGAGACAGCAGGGAGGTGGAGCTGACAACCAGGACAGGATCGAGATGGATATTTCAGTTGATCAGGGACACTCCATGGACCAGCTATTGGCTCCTTCCATCCTCTCACTCCTGGGCTGGCTCTAGCTCGGATGAAAGGAGACAGGATTATCCAGAGGCCGTCAGGCAGCTGCTGGGTCAGATCCTTGGCCTAGGTCAGAGCAGCACAAGGGGAGCTTGAAGCAGCCCGAAAGAGGCAGCTGGGCCATAAAGGGAATCCCCAGCTGCCCCTTGGTAAGGGAGGATGCTAGAGGCCAGGGGGCAGGAGGGGGCCTGCACAACAGTCCCTAAGGGCTCATTCCAGCTGGCTTCTATTGGAGCCGTCCGAGGGCTGCACTAACTTGTGCTGGGGGACCTGGTCCAGCCCCAGGATCGGGGAACCAGGAAGGTGGTTGGCTCAGAGAGCTCGCTGGTTCTGTTAAATGCCGAGAGGCGCTGGGTCGATGTGCAATGAACATGAGGAATGTGACGAGCCAGCTCCTCTGGGGGCTGCGGGGAGAAGAGCCACCACGCATTGCAGGCCAGCTCCAGGAGCGGCCCCTTCCCACTGAGGATAAGGAAACCCCCTGGCTGCGGGTTACTCACCAGCAGCCGAGCCAGCAGCTCCTGGGCTAGATTGGCCCTGGGGCTTGACCAACACGCTGTGAACAGAAACGGGGAACATCCCATCAGGCTCTGGAGGGATCTTTTGCATTCGTCTCTGAGCTCTACCTGTGCCCATGACGCCTGGCTGTGTCCTTGCAGTGAGCCGGAACCAGAGCCAAGAGCTGATCCCCACCCCCACCTGGGGGCAGACGCCTCTCGCTACAGAAGGACTAAGAGCGGGTGGATAAAATACTGGGACTCACCTCTGATCTCCTTGCCGCACCTCCTGGCCAAGGGCAGCCTGCCTTCCTCTTGCATCCTCTTTACCACCCTAACCGAGGTCTGCAGGAGGAGAGGCAGGGCTGGTCCATGGGCTGCTGGGCTCAGCTGAAGCAGCAGCGCAGGCCAGAAAACCTGCAGAGCAGAGAAAAGCCATCTCAGTACGGAAATATCCTGTTCCTGCACCAGCTCTCTCTTTCCTACACTAGACAGGACCCCTGGCCTCGCCATCACCAACCAGACCTCTCTACCCAGCCTGAACCATGCGGTGATCCCCACCCCCTCCCCTTTCACACCTTTCAGTGTCTGCCTCCAGCAACAAATCAAGTGACACATGACTGACCCCCCGCCTTTTGTCGAGTGTTGCATCATCGTTGACAGCGCAGTATTTCCTAACTCCAGTCCCGCTAGGAAAGGCTGTGTTCTCATGGCGTGAATGCAATACACCAGCTTGATCAATAAAGAGGAGACTAGGAAAATCAATACTATTGAGTGAAACCATAACAGGCGCTCAGGGAGGTTTGAGCTCTAACCTTCACATCCCCACACAGACCTACGCCACTTGAACCACAGACGCAATGGCTGTCTGCTGTGTGGACAAGAGGGGGACTTAACACACACTATGCCAGAGGGTTACACAACTCTATCCCCACCAGTACTAACTAAAGCACGTCTATTTGGCATGCTCAATCGGAAAGACAGCGTAGCTGAGTGCACAATACTTTTGTCTGCCTTATTAGAAATGTGGCTTCTAGTCTCAGCTCTGCCTGAAGTGACCTTGCCCAACGTCGCTGTTACTTTGTTCAGTGTGGGGAGGGGGCTGGCTAATACTCGACGGCTCAGTCTTGCGTTCTGAGGCGTGGGTCAGTAATCAGGTCTGTGCAGTGTGTGGAAACATAAGCACTAGTCAGCAGAGATGAGATTTGGATGTAGTGTCTCCCAGCTCAGGGGACTCTCCCTTAGGCACCAGGGTAGTGTGGGTGAGAGGCAGGAACTCCTGGGCTAGGGTTGGCTTTTGCAAAACAAGAATGTGATGGGCTGGATAGACCCCACCCTGGAACAGCCAGGAAAAAGTTACCAGAAGGACCAATGAAGAGGGACTGAGCTATGGAAGCTGGAGAACCAGCATGACTGATCCCAGGGGATCCTAGAGCGGAAGAGCCCCTGTGACCCCAAACCCTGGCACGCAGGGGCACTCAGCCGGGGAGTGTTCCCTGTTCCAAAGACCCAGGTCTGGCTCGGATCCAGGCTTCATTTTACCCAACCCCAGGATGTTCTGGAGCGGGGAAGCTCAGAGAAATAAGTCTGGTTGGGGCCTGTCTCATCGAAAAGCTCAGACCCAGAGAGGCCTGCATCCAATGCAGAGGGGCAGGGTCACTTACATTGGCCATTCTGGGAGAGTCAGCCGGGGACTGTAGGGTGCTGGAGCAGAGCTGGCGCACATCGAGCTCCATGGTGCGCCTCCCGTCTGCTTCCTCCTGATGGTGAGAAATAAGGGAGACACCAAGGAGATTTAGATTCGGTGGAGACCGCCGTGGCACGGTAACTCCAGTGGGCATGGCAGGGGGTGAAAATGGGGCTTGACGGGAAAAGGTGCAACCCTGGCTCTGACTGTGCCATAACCAGCCCAGGGTCTGTGTGGAGCCAGTTCTAGGCTCCACCCCTCTGCGTGGGGAAAACCAGTTCCACCATGGCTTAGTCTCTTGTAGGGTGGAGAATCACAGTGGGGCGAGAGAAGGAGGAAGCCAGGGGTCCTGCTCTCCCAGCTCGAGGGACAGAGCCCGGATGGCAGCTGGGAGAGGGAGCAGAGAGAATGGGCTGGGAGGAAAAAACACTGTCTTCTATTTGTCATCATTTTCCATCAGTAGACGGAGGGTCCCGTCCCCAGTTCCATCTGCTTCTGAAGCCCTATTTGCTGCCCATCGCCTGCCCCTCCCCATCTGCAGCTGCCCCTCCTTCCCTATCCCTTGACCCCATATTCTGCCATGGTCACGGACTCCCATCACTAAGGTCTCTGCGGATTCTTACCGTGCTGTCGAGGGTCAGGGTGCACTGACACACCAAGAAGTCGATTAAGGGTCTCGATGCAGAGTTCTCCAAGAGCCCATGCGCCCCCATTGTCCGTATAAAATAAGCCAGGGCTTCTCTGACCTGCCAGACCCAGACAGAAACAGAAAGGATTTGCACACAGTGTGGAGGGACCTTGGCCCCTCCCAGTCCACGCTGGGATCCTTTCTCAGCGGGGGGTTTGGTGAAATGCTGCTAGGCAGCCCAGAGATGGAATCCAGCCAGAGCCCTGCTGGGATTCTTTCCCCCACCTTCTGCCCTACACTATGGAGCACTGGTGGGTCGTGTGTTTCGATGCACAGGGTCCCGGCAGGCTCTGCACTGGCAGGCAGACATTCACTAGCTTTGGCCACGTTGGCCATGCTTCCAGACTCACCCGTATGCTTGCGCTCGGCAGGACTGGCCCCAGGGCTATGAACAGCTTCTCCGTGTGGTGTGTCATTTCGGAAACTGTAAGAGACACAGACACACGGCTCGGCAGGGCTGATGTTAAACCGGAGTGTGCAGGGACCGGAGATCTCAGGAACCTTAGAGCAACCTCAATGTCCCTACGTGACCCTGCTGGCAGGTTACCCCCACTGGTTAACCAGCTGCATCTGCCCAGGCTTGCAGTTCCAGCAGTGATTGTCCTCTCTCATTGCCGCAGCATCGGCTGAGGGGCTGCAGGACTTGGATTATCTACAGCAGACAGGGACAAATGACCCCAATGAGGCCCAGTGCTAAGCGCTGCTAATTGCAGAAGAGGCCATAACACATCAAAAGACAAGACCTCGCTGTGGGTCACTTACTGTTGGATCGGACTATCCGGTCCAGAATGCAGGGACTGGCACAGGTCTCCTCTTCCTCATCCTTGTTGAGCCTCCTCAACAGGAACACAAGTAGCTCCACCAGGAAAAAGGGGGCTGCAGGAAGAGGAGTGAATCATAATGGGACAAGTCATAAAAGGGAAGGGAATAGAGTTCTATGCCTGGGCTCTGAAATTCCGCAGGCTGTGATCTCCTTCTCTGAGAAAGGCGAATGGGTTTCTTACCCAGATGGACCAGAGAGTCCAGAGCCTCTCTCCGCTCCTCCAGGTGCTCTCTGGGAAGATGACACACCTAAGAGAAGGAAGCAACACTAGCAAAGGTAAACTAGATCGAGTGTCTCTCAGGCCAAGCCCTCGGATGGCAGTGTGAAGGGGTGAGGGTAGAGAGGCAGATTCTAATTCTCATCTAAAGAACAGACAAGAAGCTGGATCAGTCTATGAGTGATGCCGAGGCTTCGGGGGCCGCGGCTCATGTAGAAGCAGAGTTTGACGGGTCAGGAACCGAAGATGTGGAGCGCTGGAACAAGGTGCGGGATGCTGATGTTCCCAGTCAAAGAGACGCAGGACATGGCGATGACGTGTCAGGCAGACAAGCCCCAATGTGTAGAGTCTCCATCAGCAGCTGGGTTACCACAACCCAGACTTGGAAGGAATAAAGTTGTGGCCCTTGTGGAGAGCAGCTTCCAGCTGGTGCCGGACTCGCCCTTCTCTGGGAGGGGCATTTGACCCCTTTGTTTGCACTAGCCTAGTATCACTTATGGTTGGTTCAACAGGATAGTTGTACCTGGCGCCAGCTGAGATGATGTGTGTGCTGAGAGGATGGCAGTGATGGCGGGGACCGGTTTGGAAGAGCGGGGCCTGCCCTGATTACTTATCACTACTGATGTCATGGCAGCACCCAGAGGCTCCAGTCAGGATCAGGCCCTGTTGCACTGGGTGCAGCACAACGCAGACAGAGACAATCTCTGTCCTGAAGGGCTGACAGTCTAGAGACCCACACAGACAGGTCAGGGATGGGGAGACAGCATCCAAGGGATCCTCCCTGCCCCCGTGCTGAGGTGAGGAAACCACGCGGGAGCTTGGAAGGGAGAGCTTAATGTCCCTTCATGCAGCCTTACCAGGGGCCAAGGATCTGGCCAATTGTCTCTGCCTGCTCACCTCCTACAATGGTCACTTCCAGAGTGTACCAGGGATGTATACTCCTGCTTTCTGGCCTTGGGCCAGCCACTTCCCCTCCTGGAGCTTTGCTCTCAACAGGTATAGCTGGGCTAACAGCTAACCCTGCCCCGGGCCCAGGGAGAGGTGAGTGCGCGGGACACTCTGGGGAGAGGTGAAGCTCAGGACGATGGTTATTAGTTCTCTCCCTGGTTCCCTAATGCAGACCGTTGCTGAGCAGCCAGCAAAGAAGAAAGAAAGCAGAGGCAGGTGCTGGGAATGGAGTCGCCTCTCTCCTCCCGTCTGCAACACCTGCCCTGGCAAGGGGGGTCAGAGCATGTTCTCTAGGGCCAGAGAATGGCAGTGAATCTGGGAGCAAGCCGATGGGGAAAGGGGGTCAGAGCCTTAGAGGGTCAGTGTGTCGTGGGGAAGGCAGTGGGGGGCGGGAGTCCAGGCTGAGTTGGTGATGGAGGGAACCTTGTACCATCTTTTCCATGGGCACTTCCCCAGTGTGCTGTGGATTTCCTGCTCTCTCCTCACTCACTCTGCTCTTCTTTGGCCTTTCCTCGTCCTCGCTGATTGGGGCGAACTGTCCCCTGGGTGACGAAGAGGCCTTTCGCTTGGTGCCTAAAATGAACAGAAGGAAACTAAGTTTGCTCTTAAGCAAAGCAAGCAGTCATGGGATTAGAGGGACGGTCCTCTCATGGACTGTAGCTGGTTAAAAGACAGGAAACAAAGGGTAAGAATATATTTTCAGTTTTCACAATGAGGTAAATAGTGGGGTCCCCAAAGATCTGTACTGGGGCCTTTGCTGTTCAGGGGTAAAATGGTGAGGTGGCAAAATCTGTGGATGATACAAAATTACTCACCATAGTTTAAATCTAATGTTTCCTCTAATTTTTGACAGGCCATAGATGCAAACATTTTCTTCTGTGCAAAGCCGAGTTGAAATTTGTGCGCCATGAGGCAAATGCACCCAAGCAAGCAAAATGCTTATACATTTTAAAAGTTTTAATTTGCAATTTGTGATAATAATAGTTTTACACCATGTTATTTTATAAATGTCATTTTTAAATACTTAGAAAAAGGAAATGTAACCTTTCTTCATGAAGCAGAAGTTAGTTTTAAGCATTATGCTTTGGGATCTTTTTTATAGACAATCATGAGCATATTTCAATCACATATTAATCATGATCATTATCAGTCCATAGGCTTCTGACCATTGGCGTCCACTTTCACCTTTCATTCTATACACGTCTGAAAAGATTTTGATAAACATATAATAAAGACAATTTAATAAGTATGTCATTATGTCAATTTATATGGGTTTTCAGATAGAGACATCATAAGTAAAAAAAAGAAAAACAAGAGTTTGTGTTTTAAATTTAAAATTTTCCTAAAAAATATCAATACATGATTATCAGCCAAGAATAAGATATGTGATTACAAATGCATTTTAATTTCCTTATTGGTCGAAATGTCAAAAACTGCTAAACTAACCTTACTGTTTTTCCCTGCGATCTTTTTTATTTGCCCATTCAATATAAACTCTGTCCAGATCTATAGTCCTCCATCAAGCTGGTAACTCTTAATACACATCAGCATGTCCAAATGATCTACTTGTAAACGATTCCGTAGTTTATTTTTTTGAGTGTTCATTAAGCTAAAGCCACGCTCACAGTCTGCACTTGATGTTAGGAATGTTCCTCCAATAGCCATCAGCTTTGCAAGATCCTGAAACTGTTCCTTCTGGTGAGCAAATGTCACCATATCCAGGAAACCTAAAACCAATTGGCTTTTGATTCTTTCGGCTACTGCAAACCTGAAGTCATTGTACTGATTGATTATAACAATCTCTTCAGCAAGAAAGTCTTTGTATTTTGAACTTAGGGATTTGATCTGATGAAGTCACACTTAACTGATGAAGTCACACTGATGAAGTCAAATTTGAAGTCACACTTAACTATTGCTGCACAATCAAAAGTGGACCACTCCTGGACTTCATCCTCTGGAAACCTGTCTCCTAAATGTGTACACAAGATGTTTATCAGGGCCGGCTCCAGGCACCAGCTTAACAAGCAGGTGCTTGGGGCGGCCAAGGGAGAGGGGCGGCACCTGCGGCAATTCGGGGGCGGCAGGTCCCTCACTCCCTGTAGGAGTGAAGGACCTGCCGCTGAACTGCCACTGCCGATCGCGGCTTTTTGTTTGTTTTTTTGTTTGTTTGTTTGTTTGGGGCGGCAGAAATGCTGGAGCCAGGCCTGATGTTTATGAAAGTTATTATGGAACTAGTATCAATTTCATTATTTTCTTGAGATCTCATATCTAAGAAAGCCTTAACTTTGTCACTCCATGTGACGTTATTGACATAAATTGGGACCGTATAGATCATTGTTGCAACCAAGGTCCTGTAGTGGCACCCAAATCTTGTATAAAGGGGGTCAAATGGGGTGTCTAGGACAAGGTTATGGTTTACTGGTTATGATTATGCTGTCTATATGTGTGTATCAGTTTTGTAGTTGAAGTTATGAATATTGGCTCTATACTGTCTGTATGGCAAACTTATGCTATGCTTCTGGGTGACATCCCAGACAAGCTGAGATGAGCTCTGCCTAGCCTGCTTGATGGCCCATTAAGGACCATCAGCTATACAATGGACCCATTGAGAGAAGGCAGATACGCCTTGTAACTCAGCAAAGTATGCAGGGACTGGCCCATGTGACTCCAGACTCCATTTTGCTGTAATTTTCCACAGTAAGAACAAAGAGGTGTTCTTACACCTGGAAAAGACTATATAAGGCTGATGCCTCATCTCCATCTGGTCTTCAATCCTGCTTCTTACCTCTGGAGGAACTTTGCTACAAGCTGAAGCTCTGAACAAAGGACTGAATGGCCCATCCCAGCTGGGGATGTATTCCAGAGACTTGATTTGAACCTGCAGTTTATTCCATCGCTGCTGCAAGCCTGAACCAAGAACTTTGCCATTACTGTATGTAATTGATTCCATTTAACCAATTCTAACTCTCATCTCTATCTTTT
The DNA here is from genome assembly GCF_027887155.1 of Malaclemys terrapin pileata. Lineage (NCBI taxonomy): Eukaryota > Metazoa > Chordata > Testudines > Emydidae > Malaclemys > Malaclemys terrapin. The sequence goes on along the minus strand of NC_071506.1, from coordinate 158,258,176 downwards.
CCTTTTATGAATAAACCTTTAGATTTTAGATTCTAAAGGATTGGCAGCAGCGTGATTTGTGGGTAAGATCTGACTTGTATATTGACCTGGGTATGGGGCTTGGTCCTTTGGGATCAGGAGAACCTTTTTCTTTTACTGGGGTATTGGTTTTCATAACCATTTGTCCCCATAACGTGTGGCACTGGTGGTAATACTGGGAAACTGGAGTGTCTAAGGAGATTGCTTGTGAGACTTGCAGTTAGCCAGGGATGAGACCGAAGTCCTCCTAGTCTGGCTGGTTTGGTTTGCCTTAGAGGTGGAAAAACCCCAGCCTTGGGCTGTAACTGCCCTGTTTGAGCAATTTGTCCTGAGTTGGCGCTCTCAGTTGGGTTCCGCCAGAACCACATTGTCACACTCCATAAGACTGAATCTCCAAGGTACTGACTTCTGATCTTGTTCAGTTTACCTCGGGCAAGGTGAAATGTTTCAAGAGGTGTAAGGCCCCGTTTCTGGAGCAGCGTGGATAGTGAAGCCAGCTCCGACAAAACATCATTCAAAACTTCTAATGTTATTCGGTATTCCATGGTATTCAGCTTTTTGTGGCAGTATTTATATGTTCCTCTGGGAACTGCAGTGCCCATAGGACAGAAGAGCGGATTCCCTGAGGATCCTCCTGTACTCAGGGTCTCCCTAGAAAGGAGCCAGTGACTTTTCTCAGAGGCCCATGTCTTGGATCTCACAGGGGTTTCAGTCTCTCAATCCCCAGCCAGGCCTGGTGCCCACTGTTAGTGCTTAACAGAACCATGCAGAGCTCTGGCTTACAGTCCCAGCTCTTTCCCTCTGTCCCCCCAAAGGCGGAAGGGTCCCAACATTGCACTGCATTGACAGCTCTGGCAAAGTCTGGCCTGCTGGGTCCCAGCTGGGAGGAGACAATGGAAACGTGGCTCTTCCAGTCTTTCCTTCACAGCCCTCCCATAGGGTTAAGGGGAAATTCCCCACAGACCCTGTCATTGTGCTCACCTCCAAGAGGTGCTGCAGCTTGTCCGTGGTGGGGGTTTCCATCAGCATGATGTCCAGCAGAGCCTGCAAGAGGAGGGAGCACCCATCAGTCATGGGATCTGGGGCTACACCGGTCAGGGGATGATTAGGAGGGTTCTCTGGAGAGCCCTGGCAAGACCCCAAAGACACATCCTGGCCTCTCCCATTCACATCACCCCAGGGCACTTAGCAAGAGTTCATGGCCGGATTCCAGCTGGCTCTTCAATCCTGGCCCTTAGCAGTTCTCTGTACAGGGCCTGGTACCCAGCAGGGTATGGAACAGCCAAACTGCAATGGATGGGAGCCAGGCACCTGGGCAGAGTCCAGGCAGCAATGGACAGAATGAGGAGGGAAGGAGAGGATCTGCCAAGGACGGGTAACATTATCCCCTCTGGAGGGAAGGGCCCTCCCTGCCATTTTGTTAACCCTCGGCCCTGTTCCCAGCTCTGTTCACACCTCCCCTATTTTCAGCAGCTCCATCAAACCAAGGGAGCAGGGACCACAGGCCGCTCCTGCTGTGGGGACAGAGAAGTGGGACGGTGACCTACCCGGAAGTGAGCGGTGTCCTTCCCTGGGCGCATGGTAAAAACGTTGTATAGAATAGTTCACAGGAGGCCTGATTGCAGTTCCAGAGGTGCCTTCAGTTTGCTGGCAGGAGAGAGGAGCCTGTATTAGATTTTGCAGCACCAGAGTGACGCTGGCACCACCATGGACATGAAACATCAGGGCCAGCACAGGCCAGCAAAAACGGAAACGGACATGCCAAGGAGTGCAGTGACCTGGCTGAAGTTACAGAGCCAGTCAGTGGCAGTGCTGGAATAGGGCCCATTCCCCTGATGTCACCACTGGACCTTGCCGCCCCTTTTATATGCTCCCCGGTGATCCTCTCCCTAAGGCCACTGTAACAATTCACAGCTGCACCCTGGGCCACCTCCATGTTGGCCCAGAAGGGGTCTTCCTCCTCCAGAACTCCAGGAACTTCCAGCGCTTGGCCTAGCCACAAGCTGCTTCCCCGCCAGCAGGGACAGAGAGGCTGCTCTCCTAGGGAAGCCAGCAGCTGCTTCCCACTGGCTTTGGAGCCACCTCTGCAGCCTTCTTCCCTAGCATCTGCCTGAGCCTCTCCATCCTGGAACTGAGTGGGGAGCAGCCATGAGTCTGAGGAAAAGGCAGCCTCTCACTAACGGGCCTGCCTGCTCCACCTCCACCTCCCCTCCGCTGGGGCAACTCCCCCTCACTGCACACCCCACCACGGGGCTCTGGGACTGCAATCTACACACACTGGCAGCAGCTCACAGCACAGGCTGCTCCCAAAGTGCCCCCTCCCCACTGAGGCACTGTGACACCGGGGGAGTCTCATCCTTTCAGAGCAGTGGGGTTTTCAGGCTGTTTGGACAAGCAGCTCCCTCCTCCCCCCAAGACCACAGGCCCTCCCAGGCTAGAGAAAGAACAGAACCTGGGAAGGGATCTGAGCTTGCCCTGTGAACTCGTCCCCAGCTAAACTTCACAAGGTCCCAATCATATGAGGCATGAGTCCCTCTCAGTTCCCACTGATGGGGGTTGTGGGTGTTCAGCAGCTGGCAGGGTCTGACCCCCCAGAGACACAGGCTGGGGAACAGTCTCCTACAAGGGAAGGGCTGGGAGCCCTATTACTGGGCTATTTCCACCATGCTGGAGGTGGCTCTGGAGAACACCCTGCCCAGGCCCAGAGCGAAGGGCTGCAGGGGGAGGTGTTAGCAAATCTAGTCTCACTTGGACGAGATTCCCCCTCCCCCCATATCTGCCCCTTTCCAAGCAGAACAGGGAAGTCTCTGAGGAAATGCTACATGCCACTCACTAGCTCTAGATGGCGCAGTGCTGGGTGGCAGATGCTCAGCGTTGGTCTGTCCCTTGCCCTCTTCCTCGCTCTCCCGCACCAAGGGGGGCTGGAAAGGGAGCTGCACAATGCCCTGCCAGCAGGGCAAGGTGTAGAAACCGGGAGACTGACAGTGGCTGTGAAAACAAGATTATGTTTTATTGCTAAAGGAGGGATAAACTCAGTCAAGCAGCCGGGGTCCAGAACACTGACATACCGCGGGCAGGACGCCTCCTGTCTCAAAAACTGTGGCCTGGGCAGTGACAGTGACAGAGCCAGGGATGGAGCCCAGGAGCCCTGTGTCCAGTGTCCAGGGCCCTACACTGATCACTAGAGAACATTTCTTTCCAGAGATGGCAATTGCAAGCAGGACACTATTCCCAGTCTCCCTGGCTCTGAGAGGGAGTGTGACCTGCTGCAGTGACTGAGGCAGGGGACTGGGAGGCAGGCCTCCTGGTTTTCACTGGCAGTTTTCCTATTGATTTATGGACCTTGGGCAAGCCATTTCCCCTCTCTGTGTTTCAGTCCCCAGCCATAAAATGATGACTTAATACTTACTCACTATTGTAAAGCGCTGTGAGATTTACCCAGGAAAAGCCACTCTGTGAGTGCTATGCAGCACTGCGCCATCAATGGTCAGATCCAAATTCCTAGAGTTTAGTTCTGGACTTTCAGCCCAGTACAGAGTGAGGAGCCCAGCCCTAGATCTTGGATTGAGGATCAGCCCTTCCTGGGGTGGGAAATGAGCCAGGAGGCTTTTCCATCCCTAGCCTGGTAAATTAACAATAGAAGATTTTTAAAATATGAACTGGGTTTTTTTAAATTAAACTCACCACGGGTTTTTTTATTCAAAATAAACCTGCTTAAAATTCTATTTGAATTTGACAATCTATGTTAAGGCCTAAATTTATTATAATCTCTTCAAATAATGTCAGGAGAATAGAAAAAATCCATATTCGGTAGTACATGTTTACTGCCAAGTTTTAAGGACAGTCAAACTACTTGAAGCACCTGGAACCAGAGTTAATGGAAGTGCTAGAACAGCTTTAGACAGCAGTAGCCCTTCCTTTGAAAGTGCAGAAGGAATATTTTCTTCATTTCCGTTTATTCATCTAGTTCAATTCAATGACTAGTTAATTGAATTTAAGAAACACATTGGGAGTTGGCAAAGAAGGCAGACTTGTTTTCTTCCTTCAGTCTAGGAATAAACACTAGATGTGAGGGGATGAGATCTACCAGTTCATACATCTGGAAGGATATGGTGACCAGAATGTATCAATTCAGTTCACTAACTACATATAGTATTTCATTTCTTTAAGAAATCAGGTAGTTTTAAATGCAAAACCTTTTTGATTAATGTTTTTCTTATGCTTCTTTCTGGCTCAGCCACAGCATTGCTGTGTAACCACCTCTTGCTCTTTACCTCTGTTTCACCACTTCTGTTCGGGATAGAAACACTTCTCTAACTCCTAGCAGTACTGCGATTTGAGTCGGTCATAAGTATTAGACACCTTTGAGTTCCAAAGGACGATGAGTGATTTATCAAGAATCCCTGGTGATTTCCTGCTTCTCCCCCATCCAGAGCCAATATCACATCTTTGGGTTTGGAAATTCTCAGCACCCCTCAATCGTCTACTGCCTTCAATTGTTCCTTAGATTTAGAGCCTTGGATGCTAGCAGGACTGGAATTTGTTCCTGGCTGTTCCTAGTCAATGAGGGTCTCATTGAGGGTAATCATGTTTTGCATTTGTACTTTTTAGTTATTTTCTTAATGATAGCTTGATTCTCATTAGTTGAGAATCATTACAAAATGTTGATTTGCAACTAAATATAGTATTTACACTAAATTTGGTGCCTTTTCTTTTGCTAACCATGACGGTAAAGTATATCTATGTACATTTATTTAAGCAGTTATATGGCTTAATTTACATTTCTTGTATCTAATTTTTACATTTTTATTATGTTGCAAAATGGCAAATGATGCATTTATTTCCTAGACGATGATGGATTTTTTACTAGTGCTTTTTCTCCGCACTGTTTCAATGGAAATTCAAATGCACTTAAAAATGCACAAAAACAGCATTTTCAATTTGTTTATTAATTGAATAAAACTACTTTCAATGTGCTGGATTTACTGAAACATATTTTTCATTTAAAACTAACTGATTTAAGGAAGTATCCGCAGTTAGTGAAATGAACTGATTGTATCTGGTCATCATGTCTGTCAGATTTTAGAACTAATAGATCCGATCCCCTCACGTCTAGTATTTATTTATAGACTGGAAGAGGAAAACAAGCTTTCCTTCTTTTTCCACTCCCAGTCAGTTTCTGAAATTTGAATGAAATTGTTATTGAACTCAACTAGCTGAATCAACTGAAATGAAGAAAATATTCTTTCTGTGCCTGCACAAGAGGCTGCTGCTGTCAAAAGCTGGTTTACCATTTCAGCAAACTCCGGTTCCAGCCAAAGACTGCCACGAGTTCAGTGGTTTGATTTCCATTAAAACTTGGCAGCAAACATGGACTTCTTAATATTTATGATTACTAAGCTATTGCAAGTTTAGGCATTAACATGGGTTGCCATCATTTCAAATTTAATCTCCAATAGTTTGTTTTTCAAAAAATAAACCTGTTTTTAATTTAAATAAAAATAATCCAATTATATTTTTAAAAAATCCCTTTTTGGGTTTCTTGGTTTTGAAACAACCATTGATTTTTATTCACCTGATTTTAGGAGAACTACTACCTTCATGAGAATCATAAACTGCTCATATTCCATTAAAGGAGAGAAGGCAGCAAAATTCATCATATCAATAATTTCTTATGAATTATTTACTCAGTCTTAAAAGACACTAACTATAGGGTTGGACACTTGTTTGTTTATGTAGGCCCAGTTTCTACCTCTGAACCAGTAGCAATTGCACTGGATAATGCTGCAAAACCTAAATTTTATTGTCAAATCATCTAAGTCATTCCTCTTCTGCCCTTCTTGTTTTAGAAGTTTCAGATCAACAAAATCTTCCCCTTGACAGTCACTGCCCATGTGACGCTACAGGCAGAGTAGCATGAGCAGTAACATTGTGACACCAGAAGTAACTCAGCCCCCCATCACACACTCACTCCAATAACCCTGACCTTAAATACTAACCCTATGGCCTGCCTTGGTCATCTCTCCTATTGAAACCTGCAGGATCATTTGCTGACACCTTTTAATCAATGGGGTTGAATTATGCAAATCACCTGCATAGAATTAGCATTGACTGGCTGAGTTAACTCTGATGTCACAATGTGCCTCTACCTGCAGCACCAACTAAATGGGCACAGTGTAGAAATCAAGCTTTCCTGGTGGTGGTAGTTTCCATTTGTCACTAAAATCAACAAAGTTCTTTCCACTGATGCCCAGAAATTCCCTTAAATTTTGGAATTAATTGGACGTAGTCTTCAAAAATTACTGCATTACAGACAGACAAAGAAATGACATTGAATTGAGTGTTAGGCCTCACTGCACTCAGCCAACAATGACTTGAGTCTCCTCCTCCCTTTTAACTCAGTAATAACACCCCCAGCTCACCCAATCAGTGTGGAGACTCTCAGGGACTGGAGGCTGAGCATTCGCAACAGATGGCCAAAAGACAGCACTAGTCAGGACAGGAAATCATTCTGGTGGAGATCTCTGTCAGCGCACTATTCCAGCCCCACCTCTTTGTGAGGGCTTCCTAAAATGACAGCTGGAGAACAGCCCCACCCTCCTCAGGAGGAGGAGCAGCAGAGAGAAATGGAACAAGAGAAGAGAAAAGAAAAGACAAGAGGAAGGGAAGAAAAGAGACACAAAAATGGACAAATTCCAAATGCCTCAGTGATTCACAGATTTTGAGGCCAGAAAGATCCACTCTGACCACCTAGTCTGTATAACGTGGGCCATAGAATTCCCCTCAAAATAATTCCTCTTTGAATTAGAGCACATCTTTTAGAAAAAAACAGCCAACCTTGATTTTAAAAATACCAGTTGTGGAGGATCCATTACAACCCTGGGTTAATTGCTCCAAACCCTGACTGTTAAAAATGTTCGCCTTATTTCCCATCTGAATTTGTCTGAATTTGCAGCCATTGGATCCCGTTATATCTTTGTCTGCTCAAGCGAAGAGCCCATTAGCAAATATTGTTCCCTTTTGCTCATCTGTTAATCTTCTCTTTCTTAAGCTAAATAGATTGAGCTCCTTGAACCTATCTATATAAAGCATGTTTTCTAATCCTTTAATCATTCTTGTGGTTCTTCTCTGAACCCTCTCAAATTTATCAGCATCTGTCTCAAATTGTGGACACCAGAACTGAACACAAAATTCCAGTAGTGGTCACACCAGTGCCCAGTTCAGAGATACAGAACCTCTCTACTTTTACCTGTGATTCTGCTATGTATTGGTCCAAAAATCGCATTTGCCCTTTTGGCCAAAGTGTCTCAGTGGGAGCTCATAGTCAGCGGATTATCTACCATGACTCTAAGGCTTGGTCTACACTACCCCCCCTAATTCGAACTAAGGTACGCAACTTCAGCTACGTGAATAACGTAGCTGAAGTCGAAGTACCTTAGTTCGAACTTACCTTGGTCCACACGCGGCAGGCAGGCTCCCCCGTCGACTCCGCGGTACTCCTCTCGCCGAGCTGGAGTACCGCAGTCGACGGCAAGCACTTCCGGGTTCGACTTATCGCGTCCAGACTAGACGCGATAAGTCGAACCCAGAACTTCGATTTCCAGCCGTCGAACTAGCTGGTAAGTGTAGCCAAGGGCCAAGTCTTTTTCAGGGTCACTATTTCCCAGGACAGAATCCCCCTCTTGTACACATAGCCTATATTTTTTGTTCCTAAAGGGAAACTTTACATTTGGACATACTAAAATGTATGTAATTTGCTTGTGCTCAGGTAACTAAGCAATCCACATGGCTCTGTATGAGTGACATGTCCTTTTCATTATTTACCACTTCCCCATTCTTTCTGTCATTGGCAGATTTTACAGTGCTGATTGTATATTTGCTTCCAAGTCACTGATCAAAATGTTAGATAGTGTACATCCAAGAACCGATCCCTGCAGGACCCTACTAGAAAGACACCCACTTGATAATGATTCCTTATTTACAATTATGTTTTGAGACTTATTAGGTAGCCAGTTACTAAGGGGCAGAGTCCTAAGTGGGACATTTTTCTGCCAACTTACCTTCTGTTTTACGAGCCAAGAGCTTGGCTGGCAACATATGGATCAGACTGAACAGGTTCCAACCCTCACGGAGAATCTTACCTTCTACACGGGGAATGTCTGCTCTCTACAAAATCAACATAGAAAGGAGAACAGTCCCAAATAAGCTCTTCCTTAGCACTCAGGTGCGTGACCACAAATCCTCTCTTAGTCCTCTAGGAGAGACCGCGAGAAGGAGGCTTACTGCAGCAAGGCTACAGGGGTCTCTGAGGTTCCCCCTACCCTGATCCCTGTCCTGCCTGGCTGAGTTAAGGGTGCTGTGTGAGGTCACAGCCTCCTCACCACCTTTGCCCAATAGGCTAAGTTCCTGCCAAAGGCCCTTGTGAAGTCACTGCCACACCCACCTCTGCCTTGCAGGGCTGATGTCTGCCCTGGGTCAGCCCAGTTGTATGTTTGAGCTGCTCTCCAGATCACCCCATATGCTCATTATTGATTCTGTTGGGAGCAAGCAGGTTACCCAGAGTCTGTTCCTCACCCCACACTGAGTTTTTCATAGATTCATAGATTTTGTAAGCCATTAGATCTCCTAATTAAGCCTCTATTTCACAAACCATGAAATTTCGCACCCTTACCCCCATATTAAGCCCAATAGCTTGTGTTTCACTAAAACATATCTTCCAGAAAGACAGCTAGGTGTGATGTGAGGCCATCAGGAAACAGAGAATACACCTCTTCCCTTGGTAATTTGTTCCATTGGCTAATCTCCCTCACTCCTAAATTAGGACCGGGTATTTGCTGTATTCAAATGTGTTTTGTGTGAATGGGCTGCCTTGTCTTCATCATTATTTACCATGACACCAATCTTTGTGCCACCTGCAGATGTTACCAGCTGTGATGAGATATTGACTTTCGGATCATTGGTGTAAATGCTGAAGACAGCAAGTGGCTGAGAGCCTGTTCATCCCCCAGGCACCACGCATCCACTCCCCCCTGTAGAACAGGAAAAGGGCATCCAGCCCTACTCTCATATGGGGTCAAACACATGATTAGCAGCAGGATTACCTGCTCCACCTCAGCCCCCATGCTAAGGATTTTCAGAAGATACTGCTAATCTCGGATAAACAAAGCAGATAAGATGAGGTCAGCATGGGTGGATTTACTGAGCAGACAGGTTCTAAGAGAAGAGGAAATTTCTCCCCTGCTCTAGTGAGATTCCCATAGAAATGGTGATGGTGGGGGTGAGGGTAATGCAAGCCTTCAGCCCCTTGAATGGCAGGAAATCAGACCTCTGGGAGTTAAGGGGTGTCTCTATCGTGCCAAAGGGAGCACAGCTGGAGAGCAGAAAGGGCACTGGTATAATTGTATGAAAGACAATGACCTCTACCTGTGAAGGTGGCTGAAGCTTCTTGCAGGCAATAGAGTCCAGGATCCTTATACACGTCCTTTGGGGATGCTTTTCCTAGGAATAAAATCAACACAGCACAATGAGAACAACATCTCAGTCCCAGTGCTGGGATCCAGGGATAAGGGATGCTCTCAGCCAGGCTGTGTACCAGGAACCTGATCTTTGTCTCAAACGCCACAATCACCCAGATGAGAGAGTGGTTCCTACCTCTGTGAGGAGTGCGTGGTTTTCCATCTAAGCATCACTGAGAGCCAGCTCTTCCCAATTTGACAGGATGAGGTCATTACTCCCCAAGCTGGGCCAGCTGCAGACTACATTGGTGTAGGAGGCAGAGACAGATCCCAGAGCCCGGAAGACAGAGAGGGGAGGAAGCCCCTGCTCATTTCCCGTTCAGAGACCCCATTGAAGAAGGGCCAAGAAGGGAGGGGAGAATGAAAGGCAGGAAGTGAAGTTACCTCTGTGGGGAAGGCACTAGAGTAGAATCCAGTCCAGTTCCCAGATCCACCCCATGTTTGTACGTGTGACCTTGGAGCGGTCACTTTATTGCCTTCATTCTCTATCTGTAAAATGGGGGTAGTAGTGTCCTCCCCTCCCCAGGAGGTGAGGGGAGGACAGTCCCATTGTCTGCATGGGGTTTGGACACTCCGGACATGGATGGTGCCAGAGTGAGCAAAGGGACCCAGAGTTTGTTCCACTACAGCCAGGGGAGGAGGACGGGATCAGGAGTTCAATGAAGGGGGATGGGGCAGGAACTGCTGCCACACACGGAGCTTAGGAATTCGGTCAGTGCCAAGGGCTCGGTACCTCCCCTCAGCAAATGGTTTCCCTACTGAAAAGACTGGCCCCTCCTGTCATTGGCAGTCTGCATACTTTTTGAAGTCTTTCCTAGTGTCCTCTAGGTGCCCCCTTAGTTCTTCTTGAATGTAGTGGATTCATTGAACCAGGTCGCTAGCCAGGAAGTTCGGAGAGGCCACTGGTGTAGGATGAAATCAGGCAGAAATCTATATTCAGCACACACACAAAAAGGTATCGTTGGCATTGTGGTTTGCAAATTTGGAGCTGATCTGTCCTCTCAGCTGAAGGTACGCGGTCACAGGGGGATGAAGCATGCCGTCTTCATCAGTTGACCTATGATAGTCAGTTGCACTGTGTGGCCATTTGATTCAGGGAGGTCTGCAATGAAATCCATTTGCACTTGCTGCCCAGGGATGGGGCAAAGACAAGAGGTGCCAAGGTATTTGGTGTGTGGTGCCTTGGTGCAAACACAGAAGTCACGTGAGTCAACATATGTCTGAATTTCAACCCACATCTTGCACCACCAAACAAAGCAGGAAGTTAGGAAGGAGGTTTTGAGGCACCGAAAGTGCCCTGCCAGGGAGTTGTCCTTGTTCGGATGTAGTACCTTCAAGCGGGGACATCCTGGCAGAACATACAGGCGACCCTCAGTAAATATTATCGCGTCCCACATGGAATGTTGTTTCTAGATCTCAGCTCCTGATTTTCTGGAGGGGTCCCCCATTCGCCAGCCACGGGTCATCCCAGCAGACTGATTAAATTAGCGTGATTAGAGCTTGAGGTCTGGTAGTGTTAAGCACATTGTAGGGCTTGAGGAGGAAGGACTGTTCCGCACTAGCTTTCTCCCTTCTTGGTTATATTCTGCGTTAGGGAATGGGGCATTGGCCTGGCCATTCTTAGTTCCCGGTCTGTAGTTAATTAATCTTGAAATTGAAGCAGGAGAAGAATAAGGTCTAGCTGACTTGTCCCTGATTCAGTGCTTTGACTTTTCACAGATACTGGAGGCTTTCGTGATCAGTCCAAACTTGTGCTGGGTAGCGAGTCCCCTTCAGCTACTGACATAAGTCTTCAAATGAGGATTTAATCAGAACACACTAATTATCAAGGACCTCCTAGATTTGGTCTGTGGGTTGAGCCTCCAGAAGTGGTATACACAGGGGTGCAGAAGGTGCTGGGGGCCAGGCCTGAGCAAGCAGGCCCTAATTGTCATATTAGATGTGTCAATTTCCATGATGAATGCTTCAATTGGTTTGGGGTGTGCCAGAATAGGTGCAGCAGTGAAGGCAATTTTTAACTGTTGAGGGCTTGTTGGCCCTTGGGCGACCAAACAAATTTGACAGTCTTGTGGAGGAGAGCTATCATGGGGCTTATTCGCTCTGAGAACCCTGGCCCGAAGCAGCAGTAAAACTGGAGAAACCTAGGAAGCACTGCTCTTCTTGAATACTTCAAGTTCCTCCTAGTAGTGAATGGTTTCCACCTTATTTGGATCATTCTTAACTCCTTCTGGGGAGAGGATGTACCCCAAAATCTCCATGGAGAGTTGGCTAGAGGTACACTTTTCCAATTTTGTATAGAGACCATTCTGCCGCAACCTCTTTGGGTTCTGATGTGGGGCGTGTGCTGCTCTGGGTTCTCCAAAGAGAGAAGTATGTCATCTAAATAGATGACAATGTATTTGGGGACATTCTGGATCACTACATCACTGATGAAGTGTTGCAAGGTCACAGGACCCTTAGTCAATGCAAATGGCATTACAGTGTCCATACAATTAAAGTGTCCATAATGCATTTTGAAATCTGTCTTCCATTTGTCCCCCAACCAAATGAATGTTAGATTGTAAATCCTTGGAGGTCTGGTTTGATGAATACCCATGCAGGTTTCATGTGATCCAACAATTCTGGGATTAAAAATAGGGGGTATTGGTTCCAAACTTTCACTTTGTTCAGGGGCTGGTAATGTACACAGAAGCATAGAGTTCCACCTTTCTTATTCCCAAAAAGGGCCAGGGCACCTGTGGGAAACGCTTAATAGCGAATAAACACTTTGGATCGGTTTTCATGGCTGTACAAAGGAGAGCCACTAGTTCTGGTTTGGACATTGCGTAAATACGGCCAAAGGCAACTTTCGGCCAAGGCTGTAGGTCAATAGGGCAGTCATATTCTCGGTGCAGAGGCAATATGTCCTCCTTTCTTTCGAAGTTGTCCACATAATCCTGGTATTTATCAGGAATGTTGGGTGTCAGAGCCAATAATGGAGGAGTAGGTCTAGGGACGGAGGCTGGTTAAGGGAACCCCTACATTTTCAGTGATCTCCACTGAACCACTACGGTAGGGGCATCACAGGGCTAGTCTCACGTAGCGAGGCCATGGTTCACACCTGGTGTGACATGTCTCCTTTTGAATATGGGCCACTTACTTCCGGAAATCCCGCTTTTCTGCAAACAGTTGTACCACCTGATATCACATGCTACATCCAATAATTAGGTCTACTGGTTAGAACGTAGGTCACAGCTAGGTGTAGGATTGCGCCTAGGCTAAGAGTGGTATTAGAATCAAGGTCCAGGGATGTGACAGGGTCAAAACCGAGATCAGAGTCCAAGACAAACCAGAATCAGAGCCAGAGTCCAGATACAGGAGGAAGTTTGAAGCTGGGTAGTCAGAGTCCGAGGACTTGGGGAGGCTCAGGAGGAGGAGGCAAGGTTGTAGCAGGTCGGGGGTGGGACTGGAGTGAGGCTAGAGCAGGGCAAAGACAATATGAACCAGACTTGGTAGCTAACATCAAGAACCGAGAGTTACACCTAGGTCAGCAGCCAGAGACTGGTCTGAGTGTCAAGCCAGAGTCAATAGCTGGGAACCAGAGGGCAGAGCAGTACACGCAGGCAGGAACCAGGAACAAGGTGGGCACTGTCTCTGCATCAGGGCAGGGGTCTGCCTTGTTGCCAAGATGACTTGCGGGTACTCCCAGGCACTGCTCATCTACAGCCCAAAAGACCTGGGTTCAAGTCCCACGAATCCTTACCTGGGGGACTTTCTTCCTAGGAATAAAAGAAGGACAGAAGGATGACAAAGATGTCTCTGTCTCTGGGCTGGGATCCAGGCCATGGGGAGCTCCCACCAAAGCTAGCTGCCAGGACCTCCTCACCATCCCTAGCTCCTGTTCATTTCACATGCAGAGATCCCCTAGCAGGAGGGGAGAATAAAGGGCAGAAAGTGAAGCTGCCCCTGATGGGAAAGGCACTAGCCTGGGACCCAGTCCAGTTCCCAGATCTACACTCAGGATTGTGAGACCAGGACCATAACCCTTCCTCTGTGTCTTAGTCCCCACCTGTCAGATAGGGAGAATCCTTCCCTGCCCTAGGGTACTTGGGGGGAGTTTCATTCCTAACTGGCAAGGGTTCGGATACCTTGTGGGTGGAATGGGTCCCGGGTAGGAGGTGGGCCGGACATTCACTAGCACATGGGTGACACGGGCCTTGGGAACATCTGAGCAGTGAAAACAGGGAGAGGTTCCATGTCAGGCCACCACTCCCACACTGCAGTGGTTATTGATGATAATTCCTGGTTCTACAGATGTTCTCATGTGTTGTCCTGGGCTGGGCCAGCCCCATGGCCATGTCAGCCTGATGCTTCCTAAACTGGCCTCTGGGCATGGGGTAGGGTGTTTGTGGTGAGAGGGAGGTGGCATTCTAGATCTGGGTCCCTGAGGGCAGATTCCTTCTGTACCCTCTTGGCATGGGGGAGGGACTGAGGGGCCCTGCCACAGCAGCCCTGGGTCAGTGAGTGCTGCAGATGTGGTACTCGGCAATTCCCCTGCTCTAATGCAGAGTTCTCAGAGCTCCACTGGGGGACATGGGCCCTGGCCCTAACATGCAGGCTCTTCTGCATCAGGCTGGGCATGGAGAGCTTGGCCTGGGAGCAGGGGCAATGGCAGAGAGGCCAAGGTCAAGAAAAAGGAGGGTGGGAAGAACTTAATGCCCCAGACAAAGGAGATTCAGGAAGGCCCCACCCCACACAGAAGGGAGAGGGTTTCTCTCAGCTCTATCTCCACACCCACTAGCCCCTCTTCCCTATGAGACAGAGAAGTACCTGCATCAGGGAGTGTGAGCTGCTGGACGTGCGAGGGGGGGCTCTTAAAGGTTTCCCATGGGGCAAAGCCCTTGCAGTGCCATGGGCACCGGGTGCAACCACCTGATGTGAAATAGATGTGCCATCACTTTATCTGTAATATCCTCCTCCTGCAAGGGAAAAAGGATTAGTCAGAAACTCGGGCACCCCGAGGAACAAGGGATATTAACACACCTGGAACCTGCAAAATTTCCACCCAGCCCTCCCCACGTCTGAGGGATGGCTTCCCCCATCCAACATCCAAGATGAAGTCTTGTCTCCTCTCTAATAACCTCCCACCCCACTCCCACCATTGCAGAGTGACCTCCTCCCACATTCCTCTCAGTCCTGTGAGAGTTGTTCTACTTCCAAACCCATCCAAGGAAGCAGCTCAGTTCCCCAGAATCCGGTCCTTATGGTGAAGCCGTGGTGTTACCAGATTTGCCCATTACTTTGGGGTATGCTCATTTATTCGGGTTACTCTTCTGAGGGAGGGAATTCTGTAATTCTATTAATGTACTGCTTGTGTCACTTGTGTTTTCATATGGAGCTCTACTTCTCCCTTCTGCAAGTCCCCTCCCAATGGAGGTATCCTGCAGGACCTAGGTTCCCTAGGGCTGGATTTCTCCAGCCCCAGAACCGGATGAACACACCCACACCCACACATACATTAACAGAGCAAGTCTGAGCAGACCGGGTCAATCAGCATTGTCAAGCTGACCCCTTATATGTCTCTGGACTCACTGGGCTGGATGAAGCAGCACTTTTAAGCTGCCTCTCCTTATATGCCTCTGGGCTCCATGCCTGGGTCAAGTAGCACTTTCAAGCCATTACCCTTATGCGTCCCAGATTCAGCACATCCCTATCCCCACTCTCACATCACAGTTGTACTGGCAGTAACCTACTTGATGAGCAAATCCCACAGTATTTTGGGTGCTGCAGGGATCTTTAACTTAGGTAAAAGAAGCGTTGCTATAGAGTGAATGCGGGAAGCAAAAAACACAGAAGAGTAAAGTTCAGCAAGAGAGAGAGAGAAGCAACCAAGTTAACCATAAAAGTTATGTATTGAATACTAGTGATAACTACACAAGGAGGGCTAAACCAACATAACATACATTATTAAAGGTTAATACCTAAGGTAGAAAGGAAAACAGAGAGAGAGAGAGAGAAAGAAGGGGATCTCTCACCCACACCATGAGGCTTGAACTGGTCGGGGTCCCAGGTGATGGTGGTAGCTCAGGCTCCTGAGTGCTGGAGACAGGCAGAGCCCCCAGCACGATCAGTCAGGAGAAGATGGAGTCCCAGTGGAACTGATGCATAGTTTGGATCTAAGCATCAGAACCCTGACTGGAGGGTGAGTAGGGATTTTTGAAGAGAAAATACAATTGTTCAAGGGAGAACACTAGATTTGTTTATAGGTAAGCTGATGACTCAAGGGTTTTCTTTAGGCTAGACAATAGTAGCTGATCACTCTTGGCTATGGGTGGTGTTTTCTTCCAGGGAGCTCACAATGCAACTAGGCTGCTTCAGTATTTGGATATCAATTAAGGATTCCTTACTAGAATTGGTCTGATAACTGCTGAGCTGGGTGTGGGCAGACATAGGTTCATTAGCATCTGGAGCAGAGATTCCCATGATGCAGTGCTTCCCTGCTTTTTCTGGTCCCAGAGTTCAGTGCGGACTCTGTTTTTCATTCTGTATGCAAATTGAGATATCTCTCTGTCCCATCTTTCATGCAGATGCGGCTAGGGGAGTTGTCTTTGTTCTTTATTCTGTATGCTAATGGAGATGTCTTAATCTTGTCACCCTTGTCAGGAGGGGTCTAGGTATGTCTTTCAACGCCCTTCACTGCTCTCTGCAAGTTTTTTCTTCTGATGGGTTTTGGTTTAAGCAGAGGCTGGTGGAGGGGGGAGGGTCTTTCATGAGTCAGACTGGATATTGCACCCTGGTTCCCCAAGAACACAGAGCTGACTGGTATCAGTGGACGGTAACTCTGGTGAACGGGCCACATGGGCAGCCTTGCTGACTGAATCCTCTAGACATGAAACATCCTCTGGACATGAAACATCAGGGCCAGCACCACCCAGCAAAAACAGAAACGGAGGTGCCAAGGAGCGCAGTGACCTGGCTGAAGTCACATACCCAGTCAGTGGCAGGGCTGCAATAGGACCCATTCCCCTGATCTCACCACTGGACCGACCCTGTTGCCCATTAGACAACCCCCCCTCCCCCTCCACACACACACACAGTGATCCTTTCCCTAAGGTCACTGTAACATTACCAAAGTGAAATCAACCACCCAGCCAGGAAAGAGTGAATGTTCCTACCTCCTTGGCTGGAGGATGCGAACAGCCACAATTTGGGGTGACCTAGGAGGGGGAGCATCTCACTTCCCAGAGATGAGGCCAAAGTTCACTGCAGATACAGCCAGCATAATCCCCCCCACCCAATCCAGCTGGGCCCCCCTATTCTAGGGTTACCATATGTCCGGATTTTCCCAGACATGTCCGGCTTTTTGGTCCTCAAATCCCTGTTAGGGAGGAAATTCCAAAAAGCCGGACACGTCTGGGAAAATAGGGAGGGGTCGTGGGGCTTGGGTCCAGGCTGGAGCTGCTGGGGCCGGAGCCGCTGGGGCCAGTAGTGCTTGGCCGCCAGCCGGCACCACTTGGCCAGGGCCGGGGCCGGGCCGGAGCCACTCGGCTGGAACCAGGACCCGAGCTGGGCCGGAGCTGCTGGGACCGGGGCTGAGGGTGCTTGGCTGCCGGCCGGCTCTACTCAGCCAAGGCCGGGGCCGGAGCCTCTCGGCCAGGGCCGGTGCCCCAGGGCCCAAACTGAGCTGGAGTTGCTAGGGTCGGGGCCGGAGCCGGAGCTGCCGGGGCCGGGGCAGGCCGGAGCCGTTCAACCGGGGCCGGTGCGCTTGGCCAGAACCAGGGCCGGCGCCCCAGGGCCCGAGCCGAGCCAGGCCACAGACGTCGGGACCAGAGCCTCTTTGCCGGGGTCAGCTGCCGGAGGGAGCCGCTCAGCCGAGGGGGCCGGACTGGGCCGCGCCTCCTCGTGCCCTCCCCGCCCGCCACCGCCCCAGTTTACCTGCTGCCTACCTGCCTGCCTGTTTCAGGCTTCCCGCGAACATTTGATTCACGGGAAGCAGGGGAGGGGGAGGAGCAGGGGGGCAGAGCATTCAGGGGAGGGGGCGGAGTTGGGGCAGGGAAGGGGCCCCGTGGAGGGTCCTCTTTTTGTTGTATTAAAATATGGTAACGCTACCCGATTCCTCCCACCCATCGAACTTACTCCCTCCATGTCTCCAGCTGGGACCACCCAATTCCTCACTCCCCTCAACCTCAGCTGCCCCTCCAACCCTACAATTCCCCCACTGCCAGCTCCAGATCAGTGTCAGAATTTCCCCCTTCCCTGCTCCCCAATCCTCAGCCCCAGGAATCCCTGTCCTCTGCTGCCCCCTCCAGCCCCACCATCTCCCCGCACTGGCCAAGGGGAGGCCTCTCTTCATCCCATGTTTGGCTCTCTCCTCCCACGGGGTCTCACTCACCACAATGTTCTTCACAAGGGCCGCTTTTCCTGCCCCTGCTTTTGTGTGGAGAAGCACAGAGTGGGGATAGCGTGCAGGAAGCAAAACTGCTTGGCCCTGTCCTGCACCTACTAGGACCTGACCTCCCCACCCCACCCAAACTGGCTCCAGGGCCCAGGTCCTCCATGGGATTGGACAGAAAAAGCCCAAAACCACAGTGTCCTCCTGCAAGGCAGGGCTTGTAACTGGGACAATCTCTGTTGGGGGAGGAGACCCTGGCCTGTGTGGGACAAACACCCCCTCTTCGGAGTCCCAGATCACATGAGAGAAGTACCCACCATTAAGGGGTTATGGCTTCTCTGAGACAAGACCCCCCTGCAAGTGGAGGGGAGGGCAAAAGGGGCAGAACAGACTCAGTGCCAGCTCAGCTTGGAAATTTTTGTACCTCATCTCTGCCCTGGAGGTGCTGCTGGATGACACTGATGGCAGTTTCCTCCAGGGACATGTCCTCCTCCTCCTCCTCGTCCTCCAGCTGGACACTGGGGATCCCTGCACCAGGCAGAGGAGACAGGATGACTCTGCAGCTGCTGAGGGGAAGAACGGGGTGCAGTGGAGAGAGAAGGGTCCTCTGTAAGGAACCCCATGGCAGAAAGGCCCCATCCTGCCCCTCACAGAGACGCCCTCAGTCCCTTCAGCCTCAGGGCCCCATGGCAGTCAGGCCACCCCCCAACATCATCAGGGGCCTGGGAGGCTGGAGCTCCCGTGACTCTGACCAGAATGCCCTGTGCAGGGCGTGGCTGTGCCACTCCCACTGGTGTCAGTGAGGCTCACGTGATTGGGGGTCCCAGATAACATGGGAGAAGTGTCCCCCTTTGGAGGGTGTCAAGGCTCCTTCCCCACTCTGAACTTTAAGGTACAGATGTGGGGGCCTGCATGAAAACTTCTAGGCTTAACTACCAGCTTAGATCTGGTCCGCTGCCACCATTCCCAATGTGCTAATTCCCTTCCCTGGGTAGTCTTGAGAGACTCTTCACCAATTCCCTGGTGAATACAGATCCAAACCCCTTGGATCTTAAAACAAGGAGAAATTAACCATCCCCCCTCCTTCCTCCCACCAACTCCTGGTGGATCAAGATCCAACCCCCTTGGATCTAAAAACAAGGAAAATCAATCAGGTTCTTAAAAAGAAGGCTTTTAATTAAAGAAAAAGATAAAACTCATCTCTGTAAAATCAGGATGGAAAATAACTTTACAGGGTAATCAAACTTGAAGAGCCCAGAGGAACCCCCACGAGCCTTAGGTTCAAAGTTACAGCAAACAGAGGTAAACACCCTAGTAAAAGGTACATTTACAAGTTGAGAAAACAAAGATAAAACTAACACGCTTTGCCTGGCTGTACTTACAAGTTTGAAATATGAGAGACTTGTTCAGAAAGATTTGGAGAGCCTGGATTGATGTCTCGTCCCTCTTAGTCCCAAGAGCGAACTCTCCCCAAAACAAAGAGCACAAACAAAAGCCTTCCCATCACCAAGATTTGAAAGTATCTTGTCCCCTTATTGGTCCTTTGGGTCAGGTGTCAGCCAGGTTACCTGAGCTTCTTAACCCTTTACAGGTAAAAGGATTTTGGAGTCTCTGGCCAGGAGGGATTTTATAGTATTGTACACAGGAGGGCTGCTACCTTTCCTTTTATAATTATGACAGGGGGTTATGGCTTCTCTGGGACAAGACCCTGCTGCAAGGGGTGGGGATGGAACAAGGGACAGGACAGACTCGGCACCAGCTCAGCAGGGGGATTTTTGTACCTCATCTCTGCCCTGGAGATGCTGCTGGATGACCCTGATGGCAGCTTCCTCCAGGGACATGTCCTCCTCCTCCTCCTCGACCTCCAGCTGGAAACTGGGGGTCCCTGCACTAGGCAGAGAAGGAAAGAGGATGACTCCTGCTGCTGCTGAGGGGAAGGACGGGGTGCTGTGGAGAGAGATGGGCTAATGTGCCCCCCTCCTCTGTAAGAAACCCCATGGCAGAGAGGGCCCCACCCTGCCCCTCCCAGAGATGCCCTGAGCCCCATCAGCCTCAGGGCCCCATGGCAGTCAGGCCAGCCCTCAACATCATCAGGGGCCCGGGAGGCTGGAGCTCCCCTGACTCCGCCCAGAATGCCCTGCGCTGAGTGTGGCTGTGCCACTCCCACTGGTGTCAGTGGGGATCATGTGCCTGAGGCCAGACACCTTGGAAAACCAATGGTGTTACTAGCCTCCCCTCCCAAGTCCTTCTCCCTTTCCCTTGGGTCTCCCATCACCTGCACTGGGGGAGTCTTCAGTCTCAGGCCTCTCACACTCCTCTGAGGTGCTGCTGACCCCTCGGGAGTAGGTGGAGATGCTGGTACCAGAGCACAGGTGGCCAATCTGCTGCCCTGGACAGACTGGGGTCCAAGCAGGGGGATGGCTCCTTCTGGGCCCTGGCAATGGACTACTGGACTACTGTCTCCTCTGCTTCCTGGAGAGGAAGCCCCAGAGCTGCCTTGCCAAGCTCCTGACCTGTCCTGTCAGTGGTTACATGGCCTGGCGGAGGCCATGGATAAACTCTCCTAGTGAGTGACTGAGCCGAGGGGGGTTTTAGTAGCTTGAAACCCCCACCCCTGATCCAGCTCCGTAGCACTAAGGGTCCCAATCCCACTGCGCAGTGACACCCCCCGAATATCCCGGCTGCACCTCCCCTTGTGGCAGCACGCCTGGGCTGCTTCAGCACCAGAGTGGGATCTAAGCATCCGGGATGCATATCCATCCTCTACGTCAATCCATGTCCACTGGACAAAGAGTCAGTGGACACGGGGGACCCACTGCGGGCTCTGTTCCCCCAGCTGTGGGATGAGTCTGGAGACACGGCACATTTCCCAGGGAGTGAGCCGGGGAAGCCAGACTCCTGGGATCAAAGCCTGCAAATGATTACAGGGCCTTGCCCAGCGGCCGCCCTGCAGACAGGGGATGGATGGTTCCCATTGATCAATGATGGGGAGAAGGGACGTCTCCCCTCCACATTCTCCCTCCTGCCCCAGGAATTCTAGGCATGGGGCAAGATGGAGCTGCCCGAGATGTCCAATGCTCAGCCATTACTTGGCCCTGTAGCTCTGCTTCTTTCTCTCTCAGCACCGTCTCCATGACGCCCGCCAGCCGGTTAGCACACTCCCCCTTCTCCAGCAGACCCACCAGCAGGGTGAAGGTGAAGGGAATGAGGTTACACAACGGCAAGTGCTTCGTGATGAGCTGCAGGGAAAGGCACAGGCCGAGTGTGAGCAGCGAGCCCCGACCCAGGGAGGTGGGTTTGCTCTTTGGAGAACGGGGACAGAGGCACTGGCAGCCTGTGCCCAGTGCTATGTGAGTGTGCATTGGAGCCCATACCCAGGAATTTCCATCTGCCAGCTCTTCATCGAGGGAAGGAGACAATAACCCCCTTTCCCATCGGTGTGTCTGTCTCTCCAGCCACAGTCTCTTTTACTCACCATAGCAACATGGGCAGGGCTCTCTCTGCAGCTGGCATCCTTCTGCGTCTTGCTCAGCACGGTCGCCACCGCCCCTGTCTTCGTGTGAACGACGGCTACACAAGAAACCAGCAGTGCTCAGGCAGAACTCTCGGGGCCGGATTCTTCCCCCTCCCCGTCCAGCCAGGTCAGAGGTGCCAAAG
Organism: Malaclemys terrapin pileata; assembly: GCF_027887155.1. NCBI lineage: Eukaryota > Metazoa > Chordata > Testudines > Emydidae > Malaclemys > Malaclemys terrapin. The sequence continues at coordinate 158,236,615 of NC_071506.1, read as the reverse complement.
AGCCAGACTCCGGACGCAGCTGGGAACGCCCAGTTAGGGTGAGCTCTCAGCTGGCTCCTGGGCCAACTGCCCACCTATCACCATGCTGTAGAAGGTGTGTTGGGGCTGGGGTGGGATCAGGGAAGGTCCCAGATGGTCCCAGGCACCTGGTGAAGAGCAGATGCCAGGTCAGCCCAGTAGGTATCAACCCACTTCTACTCTGTGTCCCTCTGATCAGGGATGGGATGAAGGCGCCATGTTCTCTCTGCAGCCCTGCTCGCTAGGTAACGGCCGGGGCTGTGAGGGCTGAGAAGTGGCGACTGCTTCCGCTCCACCTTACCTTTGCAAGGTGTGAAGAGCCAGTAGACAGCCTGAGATGCCCAGTATCTGGTGGCCTCCTGGACATCGAAGGCCTGGCTTGTCAGCAGCCCGGTCACGTAGCCCTGCTCTGCCATGGGTTTCAGGTCCTAACGGGCTACCGAACAGAAAATGAGGGCACGGGTTGGGGCGAACCCAGCTCTGTCTGTATCATCCCCCACCCCCTGTGAGTGCTGTGTGGGGCAGCAGGGTCTGTGCTGCTCACCTTGGTGATGGCTTTGAAAAGATAGAACATGAAGAGCCGGGAGCTGGCTCTCACAGCTCGGCTCCTCTCCTGGGCTCGGGGAGGGCAGATCCACGGCTGCAAGTGCTGGGGAGCAGGGAGAAAGCCGTGCCCCAGGAATTCTAGGCACGGGGCAAGATGGAGCTGCCCGAGATGTCCAATGCCCAGCCATTACTTGGCCCTGTAGCTCTGATTGTTTCTCTCTCAGGACCGCCTCCATGACGCCCACCAGCTGGTCTGCAAACTCCGCCTTCTCCAGAAGACCCACCAGCAGTGTGAAGCTGAAGGGCATGAGGTCACGTGACGGCAGGTGCTTTGCGATGAGATGCAGGAAAAGGCACAGGCTGAGTGTGAGCAGTGAGCCCAGGGCAGTTGTTGGAGAGACTGGAGCAGAGAGAAGCAGGGAAGTAAATAGCAAGGGAGGTGGGGTACATGAGGCAGGTGCTGTTGGTATTCGGGGTCCCTTTACTCCAGTGATACTGATCCCCCTGCACATAGACATGGGTCTCACCTGGACCCCGGGCTGCCCTTCCCCAAAGAATTCTTCCTCCCACCTGGGCTCCCCAACACATGTACTGAGCGAGGCTCTGGAGGGAAGGCCTTCTTCTTCCCCCACTGGAGGGGCCCCAGCTGCCCCCCCAACACCGCGCTGGCTCACCAAGGGCTGAGCTGTTCATCCCCGCTCCACCCAATCTCTGTTTTTGTGGCAGGGCGAGTCGTGGCCTGGCCGTGTGGCTGTCCCGAATCCATGCTTTGCTCCCTCTGCACCAAATGCTATTTAACGCTCTGGGCCAAATCCTCAGCTGGTGTAAACTGGGGGTAGGTTCTAGCTCCCTGTGCCAAGAAGCCAGGGTAATTCTGTACAGTCTCACAGACGCTCACCTCTACAGCTGTTCTCCCTGCCAACCCCACTGCAGAGTTAACTGCGTAGCCAATTGTCACCAGCCCTTTGGAAAATAAACCGAGGGGCTGGATTCGGCTGGACACGCAGCTCTCTGCATCGGGCCAGGGTCCAGCTATTCAGCAGTGGGGTGGCTGAGTTTCCCAGCCAAGGAGGCAGGTAGCAGCTGCAGCTTTGTCCATGCCTCACTAACCTCTGCCCGGATAGCGGAGCTTTCTGCCACCTCAGTCCCTCTCAACTTTGCCAGGGCTGGGCGCTGAATCATGGCGTTGGCGATACAAGTGCTGATGGTCTCCGCCTCCTGTTCCTTAGACAGGCGAGGCTCGAATTTCCTGATTAGAACGAGGGAAGCAGATGGGGCCATTAGAACAGAGACAGGTCCCGGCATGAGTCAGGTCGGGTTTGATGGCACGAGGGACAGCTCCCTCCCTAAGCAGCAGAGCTCCAGGGGGTACCTCCAGCAGAGCCACCGCCTAGAGAATGGTCCTGTCTGGAGATCCTAAGCCCCCTGGGCCCGGCAAGGGCTCTGCTGGGGAAGCTGCTCTCTGGGGATGATCCTGGGCCCTGCTCTGTGGCTGCACCATTCACACCACTTCATGCTGACGGGAGGGGCTCCCTCTTACCAGGCAATACGCAGAGATGGGGGCTGGATAAAGTGACCTGGAGGCCGAGGAGAATATGGCCCATTAGTGAGCCACCAGGGAGGAGCATCCTTCGGTTCTTCTTGCAGCTCATCCCTCTGCCACTTCCTCTCCCTCCATCTGCCCCTCCCTGGCTGCTGGGCTCCGCAGGTGAATCAGGCCCATGGACATACCCTAAGTATGAGATGGCCAGCAGGGCATGCTGGTGATTGGGGCTCTGCAGCCGGTCCCGGTCCTCGCCTCTGAGCATCTCCTGCAGCACAAAGCAGAGAGTCAAAGGCAAAAGAATTTGGGGGAGCCTGGTTGCTCAGCAAGACGTGGAATCTCCAAACGCTGTTTGATGACCCCACCGACCCTCAGCCCCAGCGTGCAGTGCACTGGGGCACGGAGCTGGGAAGATGGCCTGGGAGCAGCTACGTGGCCAGAATGCAGGGGACATTCACAAGAGCCCCTATTACACCAATCCTGATGGCACATCTGGAAACTTCAGCATCTGCCACGGAGCAGGGAAAGGGGATCTGGGCAGAGGCAATTTTGTGACAGGGAGCATTAGAGTCCTGAACAGCTGAAGTGTGATGTTATTGACATGAACTGGGACCGTACAGATCATTGTTGCAACCAAAGTCCTGTAGTGGCACCAAATCTTGTATAAAGGGGGTCAAATAGGGTGTCTAAGACACGGTTATGGTTTACTGGTTATGGTCATGCTATCTGTATATGTGTATATTTTTGTAGTTGAAGTTATGAATATTGGCTCTGTACTGTCTGTATTTCAAACTTCTGCTATGCTTCTGGGTGACACCCTAGACAAATTGGTGTCAGCTCTGCCTAGCCTGCTTGATGGCCCATTAAGGACCATCAGCTATACAACTGACCCATTGAGAGAAGGCAGATACGCCTTGTGACTCAGCAAAGTATGCAGGGACTTGCCCATGTGCCTCCAAACTCCATTTTGCTGTAATTTTCCACAGTAAGAACAAAGAGGTGTTCTTACACCTGGAAAAGACTATAAAAGGCTGATGCATCTCCTCCATCTTGTCTTCAATCCTGCTTCTCACCTCTGGAGAGATTTTGCTACAAATCTGATTTGTATATTGACCTGGGTCTGGGGCTTGGTCCTTTGGGATTGGGAGAACCCTTTTTTTTACCGGGGTATTGATTTTCATAACCATTTGTCCCCATAACGAGTGGCACTGGTGGTGATACTGGGAAACTGAAGTGTCTAAAGGAATTGCTTGTGTGACTTGTGCTTAGCCAGTGGGGTAAAACCAAAGTCTTCTCTGTTTGGCTGGTTTGGTTTGCATTGGTGTGCATAGAAACCCCAGTCCTGGGCTGTAACTGCCCTGCTTTAAGCAATTTCTCCTGAATTGGCACTCTCAGTTGGGTCCCACCACAATCAGCATCGTTACGAGGTCAAATATTTTCCTGCAAACCTAGGGAGGGCTGCACCTGTTAACTCCTCAGGATCACGTCCCGGAGTGAAAACCCTTGGAGTTAACCCCAGGGCACTTTCTGGGTGCCGGGCAGATCCCTCAGAAGTGGGATGGGGAATCGTCCCAGGTGTAAGTAGCATGAATCTGCTAATGGAAAATAGTGTCATTTAATTCCTTGGGCTGGAATCGCACCAGAAGAATCTGGCATCAGCACTGGGTTTGCAGTGCACAATGTAGAGCCCTGGGCACCCGGTCGCAAACACAGCACATGGCCTTGAACACCGGATACTCTGGCATGTGCATCTGACCTAGGGCCCCCTCCCAGGACCCCAGCGTGCTCACTCACCAGCAGCGGGGACAGCACGGTGTATGTGCCCTGGCTCGCCAAGGGAATCCTGCTCTCTTGGGTGACAGCTTCACCCACCAGCACGAGGCTTCTCAGAAAAGCAAATCTCACCACGGAGTCCTGGGCTCACAGGCAGGAGGGAGAGAGAACAATGAGGAAATAGCCACAGGCAATAGAGAGCTGAGACACAAGGCTACAAGGTGAGTCTCTACAAGGGAGCTCCTGTCCTAGGCTGGATTGCCCTCACGCCCTAAGGGAAAGGACCTGGCTTGCCGAGTGGAACATCTTTGCATTCCCTAGGGGAACATCTCTGGAGATGGGTGCAAAGAATGGGCTGATTTCCAGAGGTCCTGAGCCCTTGCAGTTCCCAGAGCTGTCAATGGGCCCTGGGGCTGCTCAGCTCCCCTGACAATCAGGTGGTAATTGTCTGATCTGGGACAGCAATCCGCTGCTCTCTGGAGCTGGCTGGGCTCTCCCTGCCAAGGCATCCGTTCTCCAAGGAGAACATTCAGTTAAACCAAAGTAGCATCCCCTCTCCTTTTCGCTGGGACGCGCATATGGGCATTGTAACCAGCGTAGGACTGAGCGTCGGCCTCAAACCACTGATGGCAATAAAACAACCTAGAGTTATCTCAAAAATTGCCCGTCAGCACCAGAGCCTGTCAACCAGGCTAGGGGCCTGAATCCCTTCATGAACCTTTTGTGCCCAGCTACGCCATCGACTGCAGTGTGGGGGAAAACAGGTCCTAAATCTTTATCTTCTGATCCCTGAGTGCAGCACAAGCCTAGAGGTACCAAACAGGGTACAGTCGTCTCTGGGACAATAGCACCAAGTGATGCTCAGTTACACTCTAACAAGGCCCAGATGGGAGTCCTTCCATTAGCTTCCATGAGCCGGGAAGCAGAGAAGAAGCTAATCGAGATGGGGAGTCACAGAGAATGGTGCTGTTCCCATGTCTTCTGTTCCTCCGGGGGCAAAGGGCCAGTCCTCTGAGCTGAGTTTATGCAAAGACATAGCTCTGTGCTGCTGAGCACAGCCTGGGTAGGTGCTGATTGGGCGGTCAGAGGAGGGCTCTGACTTACGTGTGGGCTCAGAAAATAGTGTTGCCACATGGGAGACAGGATCTTGCAGTCTATGCTGTCTAGGACGAGATCCGTGTGGCCTAAGTGGACTGCGTGCCCATAGGTGAGGAGCAGGAGGCTTCTCGGCTGCTCGATGGAAGCTGGCTCCTGAGAATTGCAAAGGAAAGAGTGAGGAGAAGGGATGGCCTCCAGCTGCTCCTAACTCACAAATGGGGCCAGGGGAGGATTTTTCACCCAGGCGGCTTGGTAACCAAAGGCTACTCTGCTGAGCTGAATTGCCTGGACTCCGAGGCCCTTCCCAGCTCTCCAGGATTGGGTGGTTGAGGTGACCCGCCAGCCGAAGGGGACCGCACTAGCAGCTGCTTTAATTCAGCCTAGCTCCAGAGATGTCACTGGGACTACAGTGGATTGCACTGGCCCAGAGAGTTATTGGGAAGGTGGTGGTGGTGCCGGGGGGAATGTCAGACATGCCAGCCCTGGTGAGTCTGCCAGGAAGCTCTGTGAAATAGCCCAGTTCAGGGGAAGACCAAGGGTCTGTTCTGCTGAGAAATGTGTCAGCTGGAGCTGAGGGCATGGCAGTGTCTTTTGGGCCCTCTCTGAGCCTTGTTTATGGGTCTGCGTAGAGCATGTCTGAGCTCCCCAGGAGATACCCTGGAGAGCCTATACAACAGGACCCACCTTCCCCCTGGATCCACCCCATTGTGCTGTGATTGCAGCTCCACGGAGGAGTAAGGAAAGGACTCCCTCCACGGAGGCTGAGCCACTGCTTGGAAATTCAGCTCTTCGCTGAAGAGGCTTCTGGGAAATAGGGTCCTCCCTGGCAGGTCCCTTTACCTGCAAAGGCTGGTGAAGGGATGGATGAAAGAGCAGAGATGCTAGGTGGGACCGTACCTCCAGAGAGCCACCTGCAGAAGGCTGGAGCGGAACCCTGCTGACGAACTCCTCCCAGTGCTCCAGGATGGCGAAAATCTCGCCTAGGTGTTGCCTGGCACACAGCCCAAGCGCTCGGGCGAATCTCTGAGAGACAGAAAGATGGAGGTTGGGAATGCTGAGCAACAAGCCAAGGGGCCAGGATGGGCTCTCAAAGTCATCGCCATGGGCATGGGTATAAGGAAGATCTTTTCAATCCACTGGATCTTGTCCAAGGTAGGACATACAGCATCAGAGGATTGACAAGGAATGAGGGATTTCTTGACAGTGGAGGAGCAAAGACCTCACCTCTCTTTCCTCTTCTTCTCGCAAATCGACCATCTCCACCAGAAGCCATAGCTGGGGCTTGATACTCTCTGCTGGAAAAAACATCAGCATGGTGCACCAGCATTTGTAGAGAAAGCTCTGCGAAAGAGACACCATCATGCTGGATGCATTCGGCATGGCCTGGCATGCACAGAGCCCACTGGGTAGAGTTGTCTGCTTCACTGGCCCCAAGCTGTCCCTGTGTAGCCACTGCTGTTCTGAACTAGGCACTGACCCCCAATTCCTTCCAGGACACTGACCTTGTCATCGGGCCCCTTATCACTGTGGGCCAGCTGGCGCATGATACTAGCGATGTAGCAGCCCAGCCAGGTATGGTCCGAGATGAAGAAGAGAAGGTTTTCCAGGAAGTGCCAGGGAAAGAAGAGCCAGTTAGAACCGAGAGGGGCCAAGAAACTGGTCCTCTAAATAGCTCCAGCCAGGAACCCACCACAGCTGGGAGGGAATGGGAAGGGAGGGGAGGGGAAGAGGGAGCGTGCACTGTCACCCCCCACGTCTCTCCTAATGCTTGTGAATCCTTATGAGCTGCCCCTGGTGCTTCTCCAATTGTATCTACTGGGCTCAACCGCTTCCTCTGTCCCACAATGCAGTGCTGCTGAGAGGCCTCTTAATCCTGCCTCAGCGTGGGGGAGGGGGAGAGGCTGGACTAGATGACCTCTTGAGTTCCTTTCCAGCCCTCCATTTTTCTGACCCTTACCTGCAGCAGCTGCTGCTCCCACTCCCTCTGGCAGAAACAGGTCTTGGGATCTGGAAGAGATGGGCAGGTCAGTTTCCTTTGTGTTTAGACCCTTCTACTGGGGAGCAGCCTACAACATGGGTCTTGTTTGGCAGGGGGTGGGGAGGAACTGCCGACTCATGGGCCCCGAGGGGACCCATGGCTCTTTGCAAATTGCTGATGGACAACAATGCTCCTCAGACCCAGACCCCTTGATGTGAAATACCCAGGAGTTCTGCTTGCCAAGATCCTTCCCCAGGGTGTGAGGTGTCAGAAGAAGGTTCGATACGGCCCTGGAAAGGATTCTTCCTGTCTGGGCATGGGGGGCTGGGCTAGATGAACCAAGGGATATGATCCTGACATGATCCTCTCTGATTCCAAGGTCACAGCATCATATTATCCTGGATTGAGAGGGAGGCCCTGGCCTCTCCCTCTCTGGGCCCAGCACCACAGTGTCCCCTCCCTTCGCTCCTGCAAGGGGAGACACTCCCTCCTCACCTTCCACGTAGAGGAGCATGTCCGTCATGTAGTTATCTCAGAATCGGCCCGACTCGGCCTGGAACATGCCCATCAGCTGGAAGAGGAGGAACATGGCTGCCCTCCCGACCTGCACCGTCATATACGAAGATGCGCTGAGCACCTGGTGGCCAAAGACGCAGAGGTGGCTGGACCCCTCCCTTGCAAGGCAGTGTGAGAAGGGAGCTCCCTACAGGTGCAGGGGGAGAGCTCAGTGATGGAGGGCAGGAGACAGCAGGGAGGTGGAGCTGACAACCAGGACAGGATTGAGATGGATATTTCAGTTGATCAGGGACACTCCATGGACCAGCTATTGGCTCCTTCCATCCTCTCACTCCTGGGCTGGCTCTAGCTCGGATGAAAGGAGACAGGATTATCCAGAGGCCGTCAGGCAGCTGCTGGGTCAGATCCTTGGCCTAGGTCAGAGCAGCACAAGGGGAGCTTGAAGCAGCCCGAAAGAGGCAGCTGGGCCATAAAGGAAATCCCCAGCTGCCCCTTGGTAAGGGAGGATGCTGGAGGCCAGGGGGCAGGAGGGGGCCTGCACAACAGTCCCTAAGGGCTCATTCCAGCTGGCTTCCATTGGAGCCCTCCGAGGGCTGCACTAACTTGTGCTGGGGGACCTGGTCCAGCCCCAGGATCGGGGAGCCAGGAAGGTGGCTGGCTCAGAGAGCTCGCTGGTTCTGTTAAATGCCGAGAGGCGCTGGGTCGATGTGCAATGAACGTGAGGAATGTGACGAGCCAGCTCCTCTGGGGGCTGCGGGGAGAAGAGCCACCACTCATTGCAGGCCAGCTCCAGGAGCGGCCCCTTCCCACTGAGGATAAGGAAACCCCCTGGCTGCGGGTTACTCACCAGCAGCTGAGCCAGCAGCTCCTGGGCTAGATTGGCCCCGGGGCTTGACCGACACCCTGTGAACAGAAACGGGGGACATCCCATCAGGCTCTGGAGGGATCTTTTGCATTCGTCTCTGAGCTCTACCTGTGCCCTTGACGGCTGGCTGTGTCCTTGCAGTGAGCCGGAACCAGAGCCAAGAGCTGATCCCCACCCCCACCTGGGGGCAGACGCCTCTCGCTACAGAAGGACTAAGAGCGGGTGGATAAAATACTGGGACTCACCTCTGATCTCCTTGCCGCACCTCCTGGCCAAGGGCAGCCTGCCTTCCTCCTGCATCCTCTTTACCACCCTAACCGAGGTCTGCAGGAGGAGAGGCAGGGCTGGTCCATGGGCTGCTGGGCTCAGCTGAAGCAGCAGCCCAGGCCAGAAAACCTGCAGAGCAGAGAAAAGCCATCTCAGTACGGAAATATCCTGTTCCTGCACCAGCTCTCTCTTTCCTACACTAGACAGGACCCCTGGCCTCGCCACCGCCAGCCAGACCTCTCTACCCAGCCTGAAACCAGCTCCATCATGGTTTAGTCTCCTGTAGGGTGGAGGATCACAGTGGGGCGAGAGAAGGAGGAAGCCAGGGGTCCTGCCCTCCCAGTGCGAGGGACAGAGCCCGGATGGCAGCGGGGAGAGGGAGCAGAGAGAATGGGCTGGGAGGAAAAAACACTGTCTTCTATTTGTCATCATTTTCCATCAGTAGACGGAGGGTGCCGTCCCCAGTTCCATCTGTTTCCCAAGCCTTATTTGCTGCCCATCGCCTGCCCCTCCCCATCGGCAGCTGCCCCTCCTTCCCTATCCCTTGACCCCATGTTCTGCCCTGGTCACGGACTCCCATCACTAAGGTCTCTGCGGATTCTTACCGTGCTGTCGAGGGTCAGGGTGCACTGACGCACCAAGAAGTCGATGAAGGGTCTCGATGCAGATTTCTCCAAGAGCCCATGTGCCCCCATTGTCCGTATAAAATAAGCCAGGGCTTCTCTGACCTGCCAGACCCAGACAGAAACAGAAAGGATTTGCACACAGTGTGGAGGGACCTTGGCCCCTCCCAGTCCAGGCTGGGATCCTTTCTCAGCGGGGGGTTTGGTGAAATGCTGCTAGGCAGCCCAGAGATGGGAATCCAGCTGGAGCCCTGCTGGGATTCTTTCCCCCACCTTCTGCCCTACACTATGGAGCACTGGTGGGTCGTGTGTTTCGATGCACAGGGTCCCGGCAGGCTCTGCACTGGCAGGCAGACATTCACTAGCTTTGGCCACGTTGGCCATGCTTCCAGACTCACCCGTATGCTTGCGCTCGGCAGGACTGGCCCCAGGGCTATGAACAGCTTCTCCGTGTGGTGTGTCATTTTGGAAACTGTAAGAGACACAGACACACGGCTCGGCAGGGCTGATGTTAAACCGGGGTGTGCAGGGACCGGAGATCTCAGGAACCTTAGAGCAACCTCAATGTTCCTACGTGACCCTGCCGGCAGGTTACCCCATGGTTAACCAGCTGCATCTGCCCAGGTTTGCAGTTCCAGCAGTGATTGTCCTCTCTCATTGCCGCAGCATCGGCTGAGGGGCTGCAGGACTTGGATTATCTACAGCAGACAGGGACAAATGACCCCAATGAGGCCCAGTGCTAAGCGCTGCTAATTGCAGAAGAGGCCATAACATATCAAAAGACAAGACCTCGCTGTGGGTCACTTACTGTTGGATCGGACTATCCGGTCCAGAATGCAGGGACTGGCACAGGTCTCCTCTTCCTCATCCTTGTTGAGCCTCCTCAACAGGAACACAAGTAGCTCCACCAGGAAAAAGGGGGCTGCAGGAAGAGGAGTGAATCATAATGGGACGAGTCATAAAAGGGAAGGGAATAGAGTTCTATGCCTGGGCTCTGAAATTCCGCAGGCTGTGATCTCCTTCTCCGGGAAAGGCGAATGGGTTTCTTACCCAGATGGACCATAGAGTCCAGAGCCTCTCTCCGCTCCTCCAGGTGCTCTCTGGGAAGATGACACACCTAAGAGAAGGAAGCAACACCAGCAAAGGTAAACTAGATCGAGTGTCTCTCAGGCCAAGCCCTCGGATGGCAGTGTGAAGGCGTGAGGGTAGAGAGGCAGATTCTAATTCTCATCTAAAGAACAGACAAGAAGCTGGATCAGTCTATGAGTGATGCTGAGGCTTCGGGGGCCGCGGCTCATGTAGAAGCAGAGTTTGACGGGTCAGGAACCGAAGATGTGGAGCGCTGGAACAAGGTGCGGGATGCCGATGTTCCCGGTCAAAGAGACGCAGGACATGGCGATGACGTGTCAGGCAGACAAGCCCCAATGTGTAGAGTCTCCATCAGCAGCTGGTTTACCACAACCCAGACTTGGAAGGAATAAAGTTATGGCCCTTATGGAGAGCAGTTTCCAGCTGGTGCCGGACTCGCCCTTCTCTGGGAGTGGCATTTGACCCCTTTTTTTGCACTAGCCAACCTTATGGTTGGTTCAACAGGATGGTTGTACCTGGAGCCAGGTGGGGTGGTGTGTGTGCTGAGAGGATGGCAGGGATGGCGGGGACCGGTTTGGAAGAGCGGGGCCTGCCCTGATTACTTATCACTACTGATGTCATGGCAGCGCCCAGAGGCTCCAGTCAGGATCAGGCCCTGTTGCACTGGGTGCAGCACAACGCAGACAGAGACAATCTCTGTCCTGAAGGGCTGACAGTCTAGAGACTCACACAGACAGGTCAGGGATGGGGAGACAGCATCCAAGGGCTCCTCCCTGCCCCCGTGCTGGGGTGAGGAAACCACGCGGGAACTTGGAAGGGAGAGCTTAATGTCCCTTCATGCAGCCTTACCAGGGGCCAAGGATCTGGCCAATTGTCTCTGCCTGCTCACCTCCTACAATGGTCACTTCCAGAGTGTACCAGGGATGTATACTCCTGCTTTCTGGCCTTGGGCCAGCCACTTCCCCTCCTGGAGCTTTGCTCTCAACAGGTATAGCTAGGCTAACAGCTAACCCTGCCCCGGGCCCAGGGAGAGGTGAGTGCGCGGGACACTCTGGGGAGAGGTGAAGCTCAGGACGATGGTTATTAGTTCTCTCCCTGGTTCCCTAATGCAGACCGTTGCTGAGCAGCCAGCAAAGAAGAAAGAAAGCAGAGGCAGGTGCTGGGAATGGAGTCGCCTCTCTCCTCCCGTCTGCAACACCTGCCCTGGCAAGGGGGGTCAGAGCATGTTCTCTAGGGCCAGAGAATGGCAGTGAATCTGGGAGCAAGCCAATGGGGAAAGGGGGTCAGAGCCTTAGAGGGTCAGTGTGTCGTGGGGAAGGCAGTGGGGGGCGGGAGTCCAGGCTGAGTTGGTGATGGAGGGAACCTTGTACCATCTGTGCCATGGGCACTTCCTCAGTGTGCTGTGGATTTCCTGCTCTCTCCTCACTCACTCTGGTCTTCCTTGGCCTTTCCTCGTCATCGCTGACTGGAGCGAGCTGTCCCCTGGGTGAGGAAGAGGCCTTTCGCTTGGTGCCTAAAATGAACAGAAGGAAACTAAGTTTGCTCTTAAGCAAAGCAAGCAGTCATGGGATTAGAGGGACGGTCCTCTCATGGACTGTAGCTGGTTAAAAGACAGGAAACAAAGGGTAAGAATATATTTTCAGTTTTCACAATGAGGTAAATAGTGGGGTCCCCAAAGATCTGTACTGGGGCCTTTGCTGTTCAGGGGTAAAATGGTGAGGTGGCAAAATCTGTGGATGATACAAATTATTCACCATAGTTAAGTCCCAGGCAGACTGCAAAGAGTTACAAAGGGATCTCACCAAACTGGGTGACTGGGCAACAAAATGTCAGATGAAATTCAGTGTTGATGAGTGCAAAGTAATGCACATTGGAAAACATAATCCCACACAGAAAATGACGGGGTCTAAATTAACTGTTACCACTCAAGAACGAGATCTTCGAGTCATTGTGGATAGTTCTCCGTAAACATCCACTCGATGTGCAGCAGCAATCAAAAGAGCTAACAGAATGTTGGGAATCATTAGGAAAGGGATAGATAATAAGACAGATAATATCATATTGCCTCTATGTAAATCCATGGTACACCCACATCTGGAATACCATGTGCAGTTCTGGTCACTCCATCTCAGAAAAGATATATTAGAAATGGTATAGATACAGAGAAGGGCAACAAAAATGATTAGTGAGATGGAGCAGCTTCCATACGAGGAGAGATTAAAAAGACTGGGACTGTTCAGCTTAGACAAGAGACAACTAAGGAGAGGCATGATAGAGGTCTATAAAATCATGAATGGTGTTGGGAAAATGACTAGGGAAGTGTTATTTACCCCTTGATATAACACATGAACTAGGGGTCAGCCAATGAAATTAATAGGCAGTGGGTTTAAAACAAACAAAGAGAAGTATTTCTTCACACAATGCACAATCAACCTGTGGAACTCATTGCCAGGGGATGTTGTGAAGGCCAAAAGTATAATTGGGTTTAAAAAGAACTAGATACATTCAAGGAAGATAGGTCCATTAGTGGCTATTAGACAAGATGGTCAGGGATGCAATCCCATGCTCTGGGTGTCCCTAAACCTCTGACAGCCAGAAGTTGGAACTGGATGACAGGGGATGGATCCCTTGATAATTGCTCTGTTCTGTTCATTCCTCTGAAGCCCCTGGCATTGGCCACTGTCAGAAGACAGGGTACCGGGCTAGATGGACCATTGGTTTGACCCAGCATGGCCATTCTTAAGTTCTTATGAAGAGCCCCTGGGGAGCTGAGCTGGTAGAGGGAGCTGCCTGCTGGGTCAGTTCCCCCTTTACTGGTACCCAGGCTGCCCGGTGGTGATTCCAGTGCTGCCCTATGGCAGGACTTTAGCCCCGCGTGGGATGGCATGGAGGCTGGCGTGTAGGGTGGAGCACTGGGCAGTGGCTTATGTGCATGTGCAGAGTAGGGCACAGAGCCTGGGTGGAGTCTCTTCTTGCTCTCTCAGCACTGGGGTTTTGCTGTCATTGTGGCTGCTTCCCCTCTCTGCCCCCCTTTTATTCCTGGCACTCAATACTGGGCATGGGCCTACCTGGATCAGGAGGCTCAGCACAGAAAGTGCTGCAGTGGCTGCCCGCTCCTGCAGCCAGGGTTTGTGGTCCCGGGTCTTGTTTTGGGGCTTCCTTCTGCTCCTCTGTGTCTGTGGATACAGGCAGAGGGTGAGTTAATTTCCCACAATCATGGTCACTAAGAGAATGCCCTGGGGGCGACAGGGACATACAACTGTGTGGGAACTGTCTGCACCTTATGGAACCCCTGAAGAGGGATTTCCACCAATCACTGCCCGGACAGTGTCATGTTATTTAACACTGAGATTGGGCATTTCCTCTTCCAGTCCCTTTACAAACATTACCCACACCTTCCAGACCCCAGTGAAGGTTGTGAGTCTTGTTAGCCCCATTATGAAGCTAGGAAAACTGAGGCACTGAATGATCCTTTGTGCACTAGGATGGAACTTCCTGATGGGACTAAAATAGAAATGTGGTGATTTGTCACAGCGAAAGGCTGTTGACTCCTACCTGGGACAGAAGAGTCAGTGGGGCCTGGCTGGATGGAGTCCGGATTTGTCCTGTCTATTTGGAAAGGTGTCCATTCTGTAATTCAGAAGGGCAGTGGTGGGGTGAGGTGTCATGTGACTGATTCTATGTAAGGGCAATAGGAATCAGAGGGGAACTGGGGTAAACCTGTATCGTGGGGCACTCTTCTGGGCAGAATTCCTACTCACCAATAGTCTGAGTCAGTCTTTGGCAGAGACTCCTAAGACAAGAACCAATGTAAACAGATCACAGGAGTTTCTCTTCTACTGCACAGACTTCAGAGCATTCACACCTCACTCTTGGGAGGCCAAGCTAGTGCTCTGGTGCCCAGTGCTCTGCATTGCCATGTGGAATGAGACTCAGGCTCAATTCTCTGTGCTGGTCTGTGGCTCCCAAGATGGCTGGAATTGCTCCAAGTGGGGTGGAACCTCCATTTACATGGGAGGCTCTCTGCTTGACTAGGGGCTTTGAAGGGGATTCCATTGGGTTCCCCTCAGCCAGAAGGACGTCACTCATGAGCTGGAAAACCCCAAGGAGCTGGAGACATTGCGAGGCTCGGATGAAGGTAGATGCACAGAGCTGCAGCACTGAAATGTGGGATCCCCCTTCCTTGGGGATAAAACCTTTGTGGTATCTCTCCTCTTCCTTGGGATTCAGCAAGGCGGCTCTATCCCCTAGAGCATTTGGTTCCATGAGGTATTTGAGTTTATGAGGTATGTTCTGACCAAGAAGTTACCTATTCTGGCCCACCTCACTGCACAGCCACCAAACCAGCAGTGCTTGAGACAGCATCTGACCATGACTCACAAAGCCATTTGTAATGTACATATGAAAAACGTGGGCATCTCCATCATGAAAAATGCATTGGCGTCTGTTTCCAGGAATGGAATGTGTGTGGCTCAGTAGCACCCACAGTTCCAGCCACAGACGTGGCCGCTTGACACACAGTCAACCAGTTACAGATCACAATGATCATTTGCACAAGCAGTCACTGCAACTGCTTGGATAATTGCTGCGACCGTGCACACAAGTTAATATGCAGTTGTGGACATCCTTCGGAATTTTGAGGCTGATGAGACATTTACTCTCATGATAACAGCTGTGAATCTCTAATCGAGCACCCTGCGTTAATATGTTCACCCAGAAGGATCCCAGGGGAATTATACTGTTTGCACAAGCGAGAACTAAACATTATGTTAGTTTATGTGTCACTATATAATGCCTGCATCTGTAATTTTCACTCCATGCATCTGAAGAAGTGGGTTTTTTTACCCACGAAAGCTTATGCCTAAATAAATTTGTTAGTCTTGAAGGTGCCACCCGGAGGGGTGTCTGATCTCCCCCACGGGGCCGGCTGGGCAGGGGAAGTGCCAGTTCCATCCCTCCCCAGCCCTGAGGGGACTAGCAGCTGGAGCCAGGGGCATGGTAGGAGCCTGCCCTTCCCTACCCCTCCAATAGCTAGATTTCATGGGGGAGGTCTGATTTCATGGTCCATGACTTTTTCATGGCTGTGAATTTGGCCTACCTATGGGATGGTTTAGGTTAAGAAATAAGGAGAAAGTAGGTTTTTGGCCTAAGTTAGTTAAGGGTAGAAGAGTTTAGAAAACTGAAGTTGTTAGTGTGAGGAAAGCTAGTGATCCTGTTATGGGAAAGCAAGAGTTAGCAAGGACATGGCCTGGGCTTATGCTACTGTTAGGTTTTGGTTATAGCTGGCTTAAGCAGGGTTTTTAAATGAGTGTTTTTGAGAATTAATATATGGAGATATACCTACCTCATAGAGCTGGAAGGGACCTTGAAAGGTCATCAAGTCCAGCCCCTTGCCTTCACTAGCAGGACCAAATACTGATTTTGCTCCATAACCCTAAGTAGTCCCCTCAAGGATTGAACTCACAATGCTGGTTTTAGCAGGTCAATGCGCAAACCACTGAGCTATCCCTCCCCCCATTTGTGACTGTTTTATTAAAATGTTATCTATACTAATAGTATGGGAAGGATATTGGTGCAGATGTTAATGTAAACCACGTGTAATGTAAAGAGTCAATAAGGAGGCAATGGAAATATAATTAGTGCAAGGGGCAGTTGCATGTTCAATAGTATGAGAATGGCTTCTACTGGGAGTTGTTTTGTTAATTCGGTGAGCACTCCAATTAACACCCCAAGGGTACCGTTATGTCCCAGGGTTCTAAGGCTGTTGTCAGTGGACTGATCCCGCATTGATCCACAATACAACAGTTATACACACACTAGTGATGACAGTGTACGTGGTAATTGCGCACCTGTTTGCTTAACTAATCATTTTCCTTTTGAATGAAGTTTGGTTTTATCATTCATAGTATCACCTAAATACATTTTCTGTAACCGACCTAGATGCTTGAACCTGGGTTTTGTTGCAGCCTTATCTGTAACAACTTATTACGAATTGGAAACATTTCAACATCAAGGTTGCAGAAGGTTATGCAGGGAAAGGGGTGAATCTGAGGAGTCTGTCCCCCTGTTTCCTACTTACCTGAAGCAGCAGGCCCAGACAGGGAAGGGCTGCAACTCCCAGTGGCTGCTGTATCCTCCTTCCCCTGGTCTGTGGCTGTGGATAAGTGCAAAGGGGAGGGGGTCATTTCCTCCTTTCCTGGTCACTGATAGAAACCCCAGGGGGTGAGGTAAAAAATACATCTGTGTGGGGAACTAATCACACTGCACGGCACCTCTGGAGAGGGACTGCCACCAGTCACAGCCCAGAGCATTTAGATTGCACACCCATCTCTAAGGCATTTGACAAACACCTCACCCCACAGGTAGGGAGCTGAGATAACATGGGCACTGGCAATATGGGCCATGGGGGAAATTTGGGGAGAATCTGCCCCAAATTCTTCCCAAACCACCAGGATTCCATTAGAGATTTTAGCCCAAGAGGCCAGGACTTCCCCAGCTCCGCTTGTCCCCGCTTCTCTAGTTAATAACAGATCTCCCTCAGGAGACAAGGAGAGTGCAGACAAGGCCAGGATGGCAGTGCTGCATTGGGCTCCCATCGGAGAATTCCCTGCCAGTCCAGAAGGGCTAGAAATATCTGGGGGTTTAAATAAAGCTAAAATGCTCCAAGGAACCTTGGAGAAAACAAACCTCCTCCCAGGGCCGGCTCCAGGCACCAGCGTAGCAAGCAGGTGCCCGGGGCGGCCAAGGGGAAGGGGCGGCACGTCCGGCCCTTCGGCGTCAATTCAGCAGTGGGTCCCTCAGTCCCTCTCGGAGGGAAGGATCTTCCGCCGAAGAAGAAAGTGGCGCGGTGGAGCTGCTGCCGAAGTGCCGCCAATCACGATCGTGGCTTTTTTTTTTTTTTTTTTTTTCCGCCGCTTGGGGCGGCAACAACTCTGGAGCCGGCCCTGCCTCCTCCATCAGGAGATCCTGACTCCCCAAGTACAGGGAGATTCCATGCAGATTCCCAGTAGTCCCCTGCAGGTACCTCTGGAGAGGACAGCAATGGGGGGAAAGGAGGATCCATTTCTGGGGAGAATTCCTACTCACCTCCAGACCGGACCAGCAGTCGGCAGAGGAGGCCGTAAAGATCTATATCTGCTTGTAGTGAGTCGGTGTGGCTCCCCTCCTGCCCAGAAGAGGGAGCCCACGTGCAGGCACCAGAGTGGGTGGGACCACCACCGCCTGTCCCCGCCCCCCGGAAGTCAAGGGGCGGGACAGGAAGTATAAAGGCCGGCCGCCAGAGCTCAGTCGGCGGCCAGCCACCACAGGGAGCAGATGTGCGGCCGGGAGCTCCCGGCCAGGAGACCGTCGAAGACCGAGGCCTGGACCCTAGCTGGCCTGAGCTACCCCGGGCCCGCTACGAGGAGGAGCCGCCGGAGCCCGTTCACGCCCGCCATTGGGAGAATCCCTGGGAACCGCACCCCACCAACCCTGAGGGTGAGACTGTACCCGAACCCCTCCGCCCCTGCTGCTACCCAGAGGAGCCGCCTGAGGACCGTTGGCCTGACTTCCCGGCAGAGCTACCGGACCTGCCACCGAGCCCTGGCCGAGAGGAGCCCATGCAGATGGACTGGCCTGAGCCCGGCGCGACGAACAAGGTAGGCTCTGAGGGGGATCACGGAAGTAGCCCGGGGGTAGCCGACCCCGGTCCGGCTGCAACTGAGTGTGAGCCTATGTCAGTGTGTTGCGGTCTGGATACCCCACTGACCAGCAGCGGCAGCAACCGCTGTTAGGGCCCCGGGCTGGAACGCAGTGGAGTGGGTGGGCCTGCGTTCCCCCCTGCCACCCCCGCTCACGGGTGGCAGGCATCCCCCTCACCCAACACTCGGCTACAGAAAGCCTAGGCGTGCCTTGCCTGGGCTCTGAACTAGTTGCTCGCTCAGCCCCTGCAAACAAGGGCCTGAGCTTACCTGTGTTTGCCCCGCCCTGATCCAGGGCCTGGGCTTTGAACTGTCTGCTCGCTCAGCCCCTGCAACCAAGGGCCTGAGCTAACTGTGTTTGCCCCGCCCTGATCCAGGGCCTGGGTTCTGAACTATTTGCTCGCTCAGCCCCTGCAAACAAGGGCCTGAGCTAACTGTGTTTGCCCCGCCCTGATCCAGGGCCTGGGCTTTGAACTGTCTGCTCGCTCAGCCCCTGCAACCAAGGGCCTGAGCTAACTGTGTTTGCCCCGCCCTGATCCAGGGCCTGGGCTCTGAACTGTCTGCTTGCTCAGCCCCTGCAAACAAGGGCCTGAGCTAACTGTGTTTGCCCCGCCCTGATCCAGGGCCTGGGCTTTGAACTGTCTGCTCGCTCAGCCCCTGCAACCAAGGGCCTGAGCTAATTGTGTTTGCCCCGCCCTGATCCAGGGCCTGGGTTCTGAACTATTTGCTCGCTCAGCCCCTGCAAACAAGGGCCTGAGCTAACTGTGTTTGCCCCGCCCTGATCCACGGCCTGGGCTCCTGAACTGCTTGCTCGCTCAGCCCCCTGCAAACAAGGGCCTGAGCTTTAACTGTGGTTGCTCCGACTCTGCACCAAAGAGCCGGAGTTTCGGGACTAACTGTCTGCTTGTTCCCACAGTAGTGAGTCGGTGTGGCTCCCCTCCTGCCCGGAAGGGTCGAGCCCCGGCTAGGACCTACTACACTGCTCCTAAGACAAGAACCAACATGAATGAGTCCCTGGGGCTTCCTTCCCATGACACAGCCCCCACTATACTCACACATGGTTCTAGATGGGCCAAGGATACCCAGTTTTTTTGCTGCCTGCCTGGCGGGAGAGGCAAGACTGCTATGAGGTGGCGAGACCTCAATATTGATGTAAAAATTTTATTAATAGCATTATTATAACTTATTTTTATAATGTTAGGTCATTACAAACATTATTTGTGCCTTTACTGAACATTCAAAGATACCTATAAGTATATTATCACCAGGATGCTTGAAAATATAAGAGTAGCCCAGTTTTAGTTAGCTAGGTTATCAAATGTTCACGCTAATCAAAGAAATTGCAGAAGGCTTCAACTTTCTGTCATCCAGAAACAAGCAAATGTCTGGAAAATAATATCTCCTTGACCATAAAACTGTTTGTCCCACAAGACTGTCTGTACAAACTTTAAAAGGCAGCTGTCCTCATTTGAATCTGCTTTAACTTTTATACTATTTTCTTTTTGTGCTCTGTTTAAAATATGTGTTGATTCTTGGCATTTGTGCTTTGTACAAAATATTTAATAAAAGTTTAATTGCTATAACAAACCATTTGTAACTCTAAGGAACTTGGGTCAAAAATCAAAGCATCCAAAAGAGTGTTTTATCTACACCAGAACACCTCCCTCTTCTATAAACTGCCAGTTTATTATAGATCTAATCCTTTATCTCAATAAAACAAATGTTATAAAGAAAAATGTTTTAGGAAAGATCTGGTCCCATAGGAGAATATGAGGATGTTATTTACGTTGGATATTCCAAAATGAATTTAGGGATGTGTTAGAACAATAAATCTAGGCTGTAAAGGGGGCTCTACCAGCCCCTCTTTGCAAGAAAACCCTCTGCTTGTGTCCTTAAATTTTTCAGAGAAAAATGTGTGTAGTTGAGAAAGTTTTGTAGAAAACCTTAGTTGATTTCTAAAATATTGAAATGGCAAACTGTTTTGGAGGGCATATTTCCAAAAGTATTTTAATTGAATGCAAAGTATCTAATGTGGTTTTCTAATATCATTGCTACGTGTGGTAAAATGCATTATGTACTAACATGAAATCTAATGACCTTCCTCAGCTGATTACCAAAATAAAAAGACATTTAAGTCTAGACTATTTATTATATTAATGGGGAAGTAATTAGTTACTGGCAGAGCTCTAGCCACTCCTTCCCCCAACTCAGAAAGATAAGAAGAATCA
The DNA here is from genome assembly GCF_027887155.1 of Malaclemys terrapin pileata. Taxonomy (NCBI): domain Eukaryota; kingdom Metazoa; phylum Chordata; order Testudines; family Emydidae; genus Malaclemys; species Malaclemys terrapin. The sequence continues at coordinate 158,216,392 of NC_071506.1, read as the reverse complement.
TCATCAACAATTGTTCTACCTAGAGAATCAATAACTTCTTCAATCACTATTTAAGCCAAAGACTCGTTAAGAATGATTTAATTAATACCTCAGAAAATGAACCGAATAAGTTAAGAGTTAAAGAACTAAATTTGAAGATGTTCTGAGAATCTCTCCAACAAAAACAAAGTAAATATAACTGTCAAGAAAGACTTACAACCCTAACACATATACGCATTAACAAACTACCTATCCCTAAGATGAAGAGGCTCCATGAATGTACAGAGCCAATGGAAGGGCAAGAGAGGTGTGTTTTTCTAAAATGGCACGGAAATAGGGAAGAGACGAGCATAAAAACTCGAAGTGAGCACCCTGCACACACTCTGCTACTCTGCTCAAACTCAACTCATCTTCTCCCTCTCTACAAGCAAGCTGACACAGACAGAAGAGAGAAGACTTGCGAAGAAACCAGCCCAAGGAAAGCTCCCCAAAACCAGCCCCTCACTGGAATGTTTACCCCAGATCAGCCTGTGGGAAAACTGGAAGATCCCCCCTTCTCTGTGGAGTATCTGGAAAGGTCCCTCACCCCTGTGCTGGGATGGTCGAGCCACAGAAGAATTTTGATGTCTCACATATAATCGCAGATGACAGTGAGGATGTGGATTCCTCGGATAGTTCTGTGTAAACAGGTGCTATACACTCCAAAAAATGCTCCCAACAGCAGAGCCCAGACAGCCGTTTGCTCCCTCCTCCAGCTCCCAGAGCACACTGAGCCACAAGGCCTACCTCACTTTGTGACACAGGGCCACTGCTGACATCACAAAGGCAAGGTGGGCTGGGGCTGTCTGGCTAGGGCCCTGGGGGTTTGCATCCCCCAGATTGGATTAAGGGAGGATGGCTCTTGGCTTTTGTTGGGAATTTTAATCCAAGGGAGTCCCGGGGCCTCCCCACAAACCCTGTCTGTATAATGTGTCATGAGAAAAGGAGATTCGACCACGAGGTGCAAAATCCTTCTGTGTCAGTCCACTCCAGTGTCTTGCCTCTTGCAGCAGCAAAGGGGAAGGTGAAATCCCCACAATGCACCTGGCCAACTTTGCTGTTCTCTGACATATGGGTAAAAAATTCCTTCCTCACCCCTCAGTGACCATGGAATCCCTGAAGCATGAGATTGGACTGGCCGTCTGTCTCAGCATGAGGAGCTCCAGTTGCTAGTCCAGCTGCCGCTGCATCGGTGCCCTGGGCTGAGAGAATAAAAGGGTTGAGAAGATTCTTTCTTAAGGATACACACAGACACTAAATCCCATTCCTAAAGGCTGCAATAAAAGGCAGTCAGAGCGCAGAACCCGTGGGTATTTATTGAGTCCCAACAGCACGCTGGGGGCTGTACAACACAGGGGAGGGCACAGGCCTGATCTCAAAGAGCAGCTAATCTCTTGCTTGGTTTATCTGATTTCCCAGTCTCCTGAGCAAGATCCTGTTTAAGGAGGCACTTGAAGGAAGAGAGGGAAGTTTGGGGCAGGAGAAAGGGAGAATAATGTTAGCGTGAGGAGCAGCATGGCAGGGGGTTGGCAAGAGATAGCCAGGGAAGGACACAAAGGGAATGGCTGGGAGAGTGGCGGGGGAATGAGCCAGGAGAGCTAGGTGGGGACCAAGTTTGCAAAGACTCAACAAGGAGCCGCACTTGGATGCTGAATGGAGCTGAGCGAATCAGTGACATTTCAGTTTGGGGGCCAGTTGGAGAAATACAAAAAAAATAAATATTGGTTCGGTTTGGTCTGAAACAACATTGTTTGCTTTTTCGTTTCAGGTTGTTTGTGGGTGTTTTTAACCCCCCCCCCTTTTTTTTAAGTTGCCTCAATTTCAAAATGAAAAGTGACAACATTTTGCTGTGGAATGGTCCAAACAGACTGCTTTGACTTTTAAAACAAAACATTGCCTTTTTGTGTGTGGCTGAAAGGATTTGCTGAATTCGTGCATGGTTTGGGTGGCCCTGAGAGATGCATTTTTGGGGAATTTGCTAGCTCTAGCGTAGGACCTGCGAGGGAGCCAGGGGAGGGATCAAAATGGGCTGGTCTGATGGGTGAGATGATTTTACAGCGCGCTCTGAAGGGGAATGAGAGGAGATGTGGGGGGAGGGCAGAGTTAATGGGATGGGTGATCAAGGCCTGGAGCAGGTGGGCTGGAGAGGACGAGGGGGATTGTAGAGACATGGTAAAGGAAGGACTGTTCAGGAAGGACAGGCAGGGCAGAAAAGGTCTGGGAGTTGCATTGTATGTAAGAGAGCAGTATGACTGCTTAGAGCTCCGGTATGAAACTGCAGAAAAGCCTGAGAGTCCCTGGATTAAGTTTAGAAGTGTGAGCAACAAGGGTGATGTCGTGGTGGGAGTCTGCTATAGACCACCAGACCAGGGGGATGAGGTGGACGAGGCTTTCTTCCAGCAACTAACAGAAGTTACTAGATCACAGGCCCTGGTTCTCATGGGAGACTTCAATCACCCTGATATCTGCTGGGAGAGCAATTCAGCGGTGCACAGACAATCCAAGAAGTTTTTGGAAAGTGTAGGGGACAATTTTCTGGTGCAAGTGCTGGAGGAACCAACTAGGGGCAGAGCTCTTCTTGACCTGCTGCTCACAAACCGGGAAGAATTAGTAGCGGAAGCAAAAGTGGATGGGATCCTGGGAGGCAGTGACGATGAGATGGTCGAGTTCAGGATCCTGACACAAGGAAGAAAGGAGAGCAGCAGAATATGGACCCTGGACTTCAGAAAAGCAGACTTTGACTCCCTTGGGGAACTGATGGGCAGGATCCCCTGTGAGAATAACGTGAGGGGGAAAGAAGTCCAGGAGAGCTGGCTGTATTTTAAAGAATCCTTATTGAGGTTGCAGGAACAAACCATCCCAATGTGTAGAAAGAACTGTAAATAGCAGTGAAATCCTTCCTGAACTTAAACACAAAAAAGAAGCTTACAAGAATGTGGAAGATTGGACAAATGACCAGGGAGGAGTATAAAAATATTGCTCAGGCATGCAGGAGTGAAATCAGGAAGGCCAAATCACACTTGGAGTTACAGCTAGCAAAAGATGTTAAGAGTAACAAGATGGGTTTCTTCAGATATGTTAGCAACAAGAAGAAAGTCAAGGGAAGTGTGGGCCCCTTACTGAATGAGGGAGGCAACCTAGTGATGTGGAAAAAGCTAAAGTACTCAATGCTTTCTTTGCCTCTGTCTTCACGAACAAGGTCAGCTCCCAGATTGCTGCACTGGGCAGCACAGCATGGGGAGGAGGTGATCAGCTCTCTGTGGAGAAAGAAGTGGTTCAGGACTATTTAGAAAATCTGGACGAGCACAAGTCCATGGGGCCGGATGCGCTGCATCCGAGGCTGCTAAAGGAATTGGCGGATGTGATTGCAGAGCCATTGGCCGTTATCTTTAAAAACTCATGGCTATTGGGGGACGTCCCGGATGACTGGAAAAAGGCTAATGTAGTGCCCATCTTTAAAAAACGGAAGAAGGAGGATCTGGGGAACTACAGCCAGTCAGCCTCACCTCAGTCCCTGGAAAAATCATGGAGCAGGTCCTCAAGGAATCAATTCTGGAGCACTTAGAGGAGAGGAAAGGGATCAGGAACAGTCAGCATGGATTCACCAAGGCAAGTCATGCCTGACTAACCTAATTGCCTTCTATGAGGCGATAACTGGGTCTGTGGATGAGGGGAAAGCAGTGGATGTGTTATTCCTTGACTTTAGCAAAGCTTTTGATACGGTTTCCTACAGTATTCTTGCTGGCAAGTTAAAGAAGTATGGGGTGGATGAATGGACTATAAGGTGGATAGAAAGCTGGCTAGATTGTCAGGCTCAATGGGTAGTGATCAATGGCTCCATGTCTAGTTGGCAGCCGGTATCAAGTGGAGTGCCCCAAGGGTCGGTTTTGGGGCTGGTTTTGTTCAATAGCTTCATTAATGATCTGGAGGATGGCGTGGACTACACCCTCAGCAAGTTTGCAGACGACACTAAACTGGGCGGAGTGGTAGATACGCTGGAGGGTAGGGATAGGATACAGAGGGACGTAGACAAATTAGAGGATTGGGCCAAAAGAAATCTGATGAGGTTCAACAAGGACAAGTGCAGAGTCCTGCACTTAGGACAGAAGAATCCCATGCACTGCTACAGACTAGGGACCGAATGGCTAGGCAGCAGTTTTGTAGAAAAGGACCTAGGGGGTTACAGTGGACGAGAAGCTGGATATGAGTCAACAGTGTGCCCTCATTGCCAAGAAGGCTAATGGCATTTTGGGCTGTATAAGTAGGGGCATTGCCAGCAGATCGAGGGATGTGATCGTTCCCCTCTATTCGACATTGGTGAGGCCTCATCTGCAGTGTTGCAAAATATGCAGTCATGGCCAGCTCAGCCAGACTCTTACTAAACAGAAGGCAAAAGGAGAGGGAGAGGAAAGAGGAGAAATAGGAGGGAAGGGGGGGAGTGGGTCTGTGGAGCCAGTGCTCCCATCGCCTTCAACTGAATTTGGGGCTAGAGCTGGTCTGGAGGTAAAAGGCCTCTACATGGAGGGGCTTAAGGGTGGGCCTTGTGGCTTTGTTCCCTCTTCGCCTCCTACCAGGATGATGTGGAGGTATCTCAGGTAGGGTCTCCTCGTGGAGATTTCCTCCTCCAGAGCCTTCTACTATTGGGTTTGACCATGGCAATGGGATGACTTAGCCGCAGAATCACAAGAAACTGCATCCTGAAAACAATTCAGGTCAGATCAAAACCCATATTGGACAAAGGATCACGGTGCAGTATGAGTGAATGGAGAGAACAAATAACGGCAGTGTGGAACTTTCTGTACTCTGCTACTTTCTGGAAGCCAAATTCTGCAACATGGGAAATTCGCAGGGCCCAAATTCTTCTCTTATAGCGATGTATCTTTAAATGACTGCCCTTGTCTGATTTCTAGCCCCATACTAGCCCATGCTTATTAAACTCTTAGGGAACAATGTGAATGCCTATTGAGCACATTTGTAGAAGTGGAGATAGAGAGTGTATATTTTAATACAGGTTTGAGTTCAAGCTTCTCTGGCTGCTCACACTTCTGGGAATGATTTCAGCAACTGTTCTGATCATCAGAGAAGTTGTCCCAAGGAAGCTGATCATTGTGGGTGGCTCACTGCACCTAGGATGAAGCTCCCTGAAGACTCTGCAGGTGTCTACCTACACGGAGCTGCTAGTAGGGTTTGAGCCTGAGAGTGTTTGAAATGGAGTCCCCTTTCTACCTAGGATTCATTTACAATGCAGCTGATGTAACAGTGATAACATAGTGGTGTGAGTAAAAATATTTGAAAGTGTAAAATTTCCACGCAATGGGGTCAAACTCAGTAGAAGTCCCAGTGCTATCACTAATTAAAATGGATTAATCATCTTTCTTGCGTGCAGTGATGACTATAAAGTAGCACATTCAAGGAAGATGTTTGTAAATGCTGAGATGAAAAAGCCATATTCTTTCAAAGGTCCCAGTTTTACAATGAGATGAGTGTGGGTGGACCCCTGCGGCTGTACGGAGCTCACACAAGTTTGGGGGCCAAAGCCACTGATCCTCTAACTGATCCACATGGAAGGACTTTTGTGCACGTGCAGAGCCCCAGTGAAGTCAATTAGACTATTCACATGAGCAAACTCATGCAGAAGTGACACAATCCCGCAAACGGGTCCACTTCAGTGGATCCCTGCATGCATGTGGCAGACCCTCCTTGGCTTCCATGGAGCTCCTTGTAGGTGTAAGGACTCGAGTGCGCAGGGCAGCTTGTGGAATCCTGGCCAGTGTTTGCAGGGCCAGGGCCTGATTTAAAACAAGATGCAACAAGTGAGTGTGACAAACACTAGGAGGAAAGGGCATGTGAATGAGAGTGACAGTAACAAGTTCAGCCTGGCCCATGGGCTAGTTGTGTGTGGTTGGCTTGTGGGTGTTTTTTATAACATACATTACCCTGCATGGTTCTGGTTGGGAGTGTGTGTGTGTGTTTCTCATCTGTATGTGTGTGTGTGTTTTATAACATACATTACCCTGCATGGTTTTGGATTGTGTGTGTTTCACATCTGTGTGTGTGTGTGTGTGTGTGTGTGTGTGTTTTCTCATAACTCTGCCTGTTTGTAGTCTGTCTTAGGTACTCCTGTGGCCCCATTACTGTAGGAGCTGAGCACCTCCCAGTCTTTAAGGTCTTTATCCTCACACCACCACTGGGAGGCAGGGCAGGGCTGTAACCCCCATTGCAGGGGTGGGGAACTGAGACACAGAGAAGGTGGATTTAGGTGCCTAAACCCATGAGGATCTGGGCCCAAGTGACTGGCCCACTGTGGCACTGGGAGCCTGTGGCACAGCAGGGCCTGGTTCCCATGGCAATCCCGGGGCCGTCCCACAACATTTTGGCACCTGAGGCAGGGAGCTCAAATGACGCCCCCATGCCCCCTCACTTGGGCCAACATTTTGAAAGGTCTCAATTCTGCCTTCTTCCTATTCTACTCCTCTCATGGTTCTGCTCTGCTACCTACCCCAATAAAGGAGAACTAACAACTTAAAATGCCTTGTTCAAAAATTGTAAGTAACACTTAACTTTCAAATGCCTGAACAGCAAATGTAACTTTTCTTGTCTACATACCCTATTTCCCCGAAAATAAGACATCCTCCGAAAATAAGGCCTACTTACAGTTTTGCCTCTCGTTGTAATATAAGGCATCCCCCCAATAATAAGACCTCCCCGATAATAAGGCATCCACCGATAATAAGGCATTTTTCATTTCTGAAAAATAAGACATCCCCTGAAAATAAGACCTAGCGCATCTTTGGGAGCAAAAATTAATATAAGACACTGTCTTATTTTCGGGGAAACAGGGTAGTAAACACTGGCATTTTTATCTGTGTAAGCAGAGTTAGGATGAGCTCTACCCTGACATCTGGTGGTGAATTATGGCGAGTGTGGAAAAGAACTTCAGGGGCTGATCTTGTTTGCATAGGCACACCCACTCGCCTGGCATAAAACCACAGCAACTCAAAGTGGTTACTTTGGCTGGTGTGGGATCCCCAGTTTCTTTGTTATTGGGGCAGGAAGAATAAAGTTTTGTTACCCTGATTCTGTGAATCAAGGCCAGTGGAACTGTTGTATGACAGAAGGACTGAGTGAATCATTCACCATTACCTAAGTAGCATTTGCTTGTCAAGGGGCATGGGTTACAAAACCCAGTGAATTGAGAGAGGATGGGGACAGGTATTGGTACCTGGTGGTGTGGGTCCCTTTTGTGGGCCTGAAACACCAATTGTACCTCCTCCTCTCTCCACTGTTGAATGTCAGAGCTAACTTTGATTCCCTTAGGAGTCTAGTTACAGACTGCTGAGCTGAGTTCACTTTGGGCCAATAGTGCACCAGCACTGGGGCTCCCCTACTACTAGCTGAAATTACTAAGAGCTGAAATCACAAAAGAGCTAAAACTATTTAAGAGCTGAGATTACTGAGGCTGTGTTAACTAGTGGGGGAGCCTAAAGCTATTGCTAAGCTAACTTAGCTTAGCGGGGGTGAGCGGAGCGGCTCACAGGTCGGTGAGCGGAGCGGCTGGAGGAGCAGCTAGCAGAGCAGAGCCTTGTGGGAGCGGCCCAAGGAACGGCTGGAGCGGAGCGGCTCACAGGTCGGTGAGCGGAGCGGAGCGGCGCGGCTCACAGGTCGGTGAGTGGAGCGGAGCGGTGCGGCTCACAGGTCGGTGAGCAAAGCAAAGCAAAGCGGAGCGGCGCGGCTCACAGGTCGGTGAGCGGAGCGAAGCGAAGCGGAGCGGAGCAGAGCAGCTGCCAGAGCAGTTCGTGGGACGGCAGGAGTGGGACTGCAGGTGGAATGGAGCAGTTCGTGGTAAAGGCTGCGGTGGAACCCCACGGAGAAGCAGCCGGTTGGCCTCGAATCACGTAAGGTGCCCCTTAACACCCTGCTCGCCCCCCCCCCTTTTAAACTCTGGGGCTGCACTGATCATGGACAAAAACTTTGGGGGGTTGTCAGACTTTTGTGATTCTTGGGTTGCTGGACCCAAGAGACTTTGGGATTGGTGGACTTTTGGGACTTTGGTGATTCTTGGGTCGCTGGTTTCAAGAACCAATGGGAGAGGACACGGCCCAATTTGCTGGGGTGGGTCTTCGCTCATGGTTTGGTCTAAGAACTCTAGTTCTGGTGTTTTTCCAATTTAATGCTGATGTTGTTTACCTCATGTTATTAAACATTTTCTGTTACACTCAAACTCCGTGCTTGCAAGAGGGGAAGTATTGCCTCTTAGAGGCGCCCAGGGGGTGGTATGTAATTGTCCCAGGTCACTGGGTGGGGGCTCGAGCCGGTTTTGCATTGTGTTATTAAAACGGAACCCCTAAATACAAAACCCGGCCCTTGTTGCTGCCAACTTAGATGGGCAGAAGGGTTACATCTGTTTGAATGATCAAAGTGGTGCTTTCCATGCCTTCTTGGTTGCAAAGATTTGAACTGCTTCCTGCTGAAGGTCCACAGTCTGGGCCAGCTCATGCTCTATTGAGATGGTTGTAAGGCCGACCAGCCTCTCCTGTGTCATTGTGGAGCGTAGATGTATTTTTATTAACTTCAGCTTGGAGAAGCTGCGTTCTCCACTGGCAACTGTTACAGGAAGTGTTAGAAGTATGCGCAGAGCAACAAAAGCATTTGGAAAGAGGGTGGTCATCTTATTTGTGCACATATATTCTAGAACAGCCTTTGGAGTTGATCCTGCTGAAATGTATCTTGAAAGGGCTTTCAGTTCATCACCTAAATCACTCGCATCAGTATTGCGCATGTCATCATGTGTCAACACTGTCTCTAGTGCCCTGCATTGCTGGTGTAGGTCTTCTTCAGCTATAGTGAGGAGTTTTGGAATATCATACAACATCCTAAATATACTGCTGTGTTCCTTGAGCTGCATGAAACGTTCTTTACCTGACCGTATTGCACAATCTAGCACCTGGTTAAAGAATTCAACTTTGAATTGTTGTTTGGGGTCTCTTATGGGATTATCCCGTGCCTCGTAATCAAAATATCTTCTTTGGTGACTCTTGTTTTTTTGAATGGGTGGGAAAATAGCTTCAGTATGAAGTTCCTCTTCAAAATGTTTTGAAATCCCTCATCTGACCAGGAAGACTGTAGGTATGACTTTGCTTTGTCCAGTTGTTCCATGGCTCCAGCTATATCAAGGTCAACACCTTGGAGTCTCTTGCTTACAACATTTATTTCAAACAGTATGTCATGCCACAACACTAAGCCACACAGAAATTTGAAGTTATGTATGTTTCTGGTGATTCCATTTCCCTCTGCCACTGTTCTCCCATGAACAGTTCCTGTCATAGCAGTATCCTCCATAATGGCAACTATGGCATCATCTATCTTCCCACTTTAGTGTTTGATAGGCTTTATCACCTCCACTCGACTTTCCCATTGTGTGGCACTCAGTGGTTTCAGTGTCAGAGAGGATGTTCCCAGATGTTGCTTCGAAATTTGCCATGGATGAGTTAATGCAGAGAAAAATACACAGATGCTTTGAATTACATTAAAAAATTCAGCAGCCTCACTAGAATCTGATGCTGCATCACTGACCACCAAGTTCAATGAATGAGAACTGCATGGGACAAAAAAAGCTCGAGGGTTTAACTCTCGGATCCGTGTCTGCACTCCTCTGTTCTTTCCTCTCATGTTGGCACCATTATTGTTGCCCTGACCTCTCATGTCAGCTATCACAATTCCCATATCTTCCAGCTTTTTAAAAAGCACATTTGTCATACCAGCTCCTGTAGTATCATCAATGTCAATAAATTCTAGAAAATGCTCTCTAACAGTCACCATTGCAGGGACATTTTCACTAGGTTCTGTTGTTACAAACCGCACCATTAAAGTCATCTGTTCCGTATGGCTGATGTCAGGTGTGCAGTCCAGAATAACAGTCATATCTTGCTGACTTCAGATCTGCCACAATCTTCTGTTTGACTTTTATTTCCAGTAACTGTATGATCTCATTTTGAATTGTTTTTCCAAGGTAGTGGTGTGTGTACATTTCTTGGGTGGTGACTCTTCTTTGATGCTCCTGGAGTACAGCATCAAACTCAGCCATCAGCTCCACAATTTTAAGGAAGTTTCCATAGTTTGGCACATACAGTTGATCTGAAGTGCCACGCAGTGCTATGTTTTGGGTAGCAAGCATTCTCACAATGGCAATGAGCCTTTTCAGAACATTTTGTCAGTAAAGAGAGACTGATGCAATCGTCTCTTGATGCTGATCATCTATGGTGGCCTTTAACCTTAGTCTCATCTCAAGCTCTTTCTACCTATGGAATGCTCTCTGGTGATTTGCTGCCTTCTCACGGCATGTCAGATTTCTAGCCAGATTTTTCCAGTCCTTTGTTCCTGTAGAACCCAATGTGGCTGGAACATTAGATTGGAAGAGTTTGCAACAAAAAGAGTATGCAGCATTCTGGGTTTTAGAGTACATAAGCCATGGCCTCTCCACTTTGTCACCATTGGGGATTTCACGCCAGTAATGTGTTGGATGGAAACTTCTGTTTTCATTGTCTTTGGGGAACATGAAGTTTTTCACTTGCTATGGCCCATGCAGTACAAGGAAGTCTCTCAGGCTACTGCTTAAGTGGGTCCACAGTCCTGGATCATCTAGTCTTACGGAACTAAACTCAGCAGCAGCTGTTTTTTGCACCTCCACCACACTCTTCTCTGATCTACACTTTTCTTCAGGAATGTGCATGGTTACATCCATTTGAGATGGAGATATGGATGCTGCAGTAGCTGCCAGGTCACCTGCATTCTGACTAGCTGGAAGACCAGGCATATCCTCAACACTCACATCCTCACTGGGGCCAGAAGGCTCACCGTGAAGATTTGTGTCTATGTATCTCAGGAGAGCTCCTTCCTGCTTAGATAGAAAAGCTTCCTTGGCTTTCTTTCTTTTTCTGAATGCTGTCCCAGAGGGGCATTTTCTTCTTTCACTCATGACTGCTGTTCTATGCCAGCTATAGTGTCTCTCGACACTCAATTGAAGGGGACAAATAAGCAGGCTGGTAGCAGGGCCTGAGTGAGGGAAGATATCAGCGTCTTAAAGGCCTAACTGGCTCCTACTACTTCAGTTGACGGCCTGTTCTCCTCAAGTGGGTTCAGGGAAGCAGCAGGAAACAGGAAGCTCCCTGAGAAGCTGGTGTTAATCTAGTGTTACCATTCGTCCGGATTCTCCTGGACATGTCCGGCTTTTTGGGTTAAAAATAGCATGGAGGTGAGGGGGATTTGTAAATATATAAAAATGTCCAGGATTTCCCCCTAGGGTGAACAGATGTCCCAATTTTATAGGGACAGTTCCGATTTTTGGGTCTTTTTCTTATATAGGCTCCTATTACCCCCCACCCCCATCACGATTTTTCACACTTGCTGTCTGGTCACCCTATTCTAGGGTGACCAGATGTCCCGATTTTATCGGGACTGTCCCGATATTTCCTTGTTTGTCCCACGTCCCGACCGACGTGCGGTCGGGACACTGGACAAACAAGGAAATGCCCCGGAGCCTAGAGCCCGGAAGTGCTCGCACCCCCCCCCCCGCCCCAACTCCGCCCCCTCCTCCCCCGATTGGCTCCCTCCCCGAATCCCCGCCTCTTCCCCGGGTTCACCATTCCCCCTCCCTCCGCAAGCGCTGGAGGGAGGCCCGGGAGACGCAGGGGAAGCGCGGGGCCGGGGTGAGTAAGAGTCCGGCCTGGCCCCGAGCAGGCAGGACTCAGTTGGGTGGTAGGGAGAGGAGGGGGGCGGCCCGCGGGGCCAGGCGGCGGCTGTTCTCACCCCCGGGCAGCGGGACTTGGGAGCAGCCGCTGCTGCAGCTCCCACTGCCGCGGGGGCAGGAAGCGGCCATGGCGCTTGGCGGCTGCGGCTCTGGCACCTGCGAACCCCCCGAGTCGGGGCCTGCTGCGGGGACCCAGCAGTGCGCACGCTGCGCCCAGCCCAGCCCCTGGCCAGTCGCGTCTGGGCTGCTGCCCAGCTGGTACAATCCCTCCAGGCTTGCGGAGGAAGGTTTTTTTTTTTTTTTTGGCCCCGCCCCCGCGTCACCCCCCCGCCCCTCGCGTCCCGATATTTGTCTTGGGTGATCTGGTCACCCTACCCTATTCCCCCCCCCCCCCCGCCCCATGCAGAGCTGGCCAGATTGAGCCACTCACATGGGGCTCCAGCAGCCAGACCCTCTCCTCCGCTTCCCCCCTCCTCTCCCCTGCAGCTTCAGATCACCTGCCGGATGGCCTCTAGCAGCTCTAGAGCTCCTCCCCTCCCCCTCCTGCATTCTCAGATCACTGGCCGGCTGGGCTGTTCGCATCGGCCGGCCTCCGGCAGCTTTCGAGCTCCTCCCTTCTCCTCCTCCTCCCCCTCCACGCCGCTCCACAGCACTCTGCGGGGGCGGGGGTGGGCTGTGCGCGCCGCTGTTCTGAGCGGCACAGTAAGGGGGACAAGGGGTTGCAGAAGGGGCAGGGGGGTTCTGGAGGGGGCAGTCAGGAGACAGGGAGCAGGGGGAGGGTTGGATGGGTCAGGAGTTCAGGGGGGGCTGTCAGTGGGTGGGGGTGTGAAGAGGAGTTGGGGCAGTCAAGGGACAGGAAGCAGGGGGAGGGTTGGATGGGTTGGGGGTTCTGGAGGGGTCTGTCAGGGGGTGGGAAGCAGTTGGATAGGCCTGGGCGTCTGGGGGGTCTGTCAGGGGGCAGGGGTGTGGATAAGGGTCAGGGCAGTCAGGTGATAGATAGGGGGTAAGGTCTTAGGGGGGTAGTTAGGGTGGGGGGGTCTCAGGAGGGGGCAGTCAGGGGACAAGGAGCAGAGAGACTTAGATAGGGGGTGGGGTCCCAGTAGGGGCAAGTCAGGGAACAAGGAGTGTGTGTGGGGGGGGGGGCGGGAAGTAGGAGGTAGTGGATTGGGGCAGGGCTAGTGCGGGGCTCCCCCGTCCTCTTTTTTGATTGTTGAAATATGGTAATCCTAGTTAATCAGTCCAGGCTCTTGGGCATGCTAGAGAGGTATATAAGAGGCTCCTTCTCCTCTCTCTCCCTGCAGCTCCTGCTGCTTTCTGTTATTCCCTCTCATCTTTTCTCCTTCCTGCCTGTTACATCTCTTGTGCCCTCATTCCCCCAGCACAGCACTCCAACATTTCTGTGTATCTAGAGCAGAAAATTAACGGACCTTAAAAAAAAAATCCTGTCCATTTCAGCTATACATATGCTGACCTGTCAGTCACCGTTGATGTACATGAAGCTGTGGTTATCCTTCATGTCCCCCGCCATGGCATGGCAAGGATGTGGTCCCTGATGCCAACTGGAATGTTTGAGGGTGGCGGGCAGGGGAGGGGTGAGGAGCTGCTAAAATGAAATGCTCCAGTGCCTACAAAGGGAGGCAAGCCCATGAATGTTGGCTCTATAGGCAGGGAGGATGCCATGAGGTAGCACATGCCCCACAGAAATATTTCCGCTACCCCTTGTGACCGAAGTGGTAGAATAGCGGCAGAGGCAGTTTGTTCCCTTACTATGATGTGTGAGCTGTGACTGTGGAAGTGATTAGTGAAATACATACAGGTAGTTCCTTACCTCAGAGAGCTGGGAGATTGCTGCTGAAATGCATAGCCTACAGGACACATACCAGCAGAAGTGAGAGTCAAACAGATGACCATCCTGTGTCCCTGCTTGTTTTGGGAATATTGCTTGGGATTGCAATTCAGACAGACAGATGCACACACATCTGTTGTCTCCCTCTTCCCCCCCCCCCCCCTTTCTCCCTCTTCCCTTCCCCCACAAGCAAGAACCAGAGAAAGTAGCTTGGAGTGAGACTGCTTCCAGGCAAGCCACACCCCCTCGCTGCTTGTTTTAAACCTGCTGCCTATTAATTTCCTTGGCTGACCCCTGGTTCTTGTAGTATGTGAAAGGGTAAATAACACTTCCTTATTTACTTTCTCCACACCAGTCATGATTTTATAGATCTCGATCATATCTCCTCTTAGTCATCTCTTTTCCATCTGAACAGTCAGTCCTTTTAATTTGTCCTTAAATGGAAGCTCTTCCATGACCTTAATAATTTTTGTTGCCCTTCTCTGTACCTTTTCCATTTCTAATATATCTTTTTTGAGACAGGGTAACCAGAACTGCAAGCAGTATTCAAGGTGTGGGCATACCATGGATTTGTATAGTGGTATTATGATATTTACTGTCTTATTATCTATCCCTTTCCTAATGGTTCCTAACACTGTTAGCTTTTTTGACTGCTGCTGCACATTGAGTAGATGTTTTCCTAGAACTATCCACAACGTCTCAAAGATCTCTGTTCTTGAATGGTCATAGCGAATGTAGATCCCATCATTTTGTGTATGTATAATGGGGACTGTTTCCCAATATGTATTACTTTGCATTTATCAACAGTGAACTTCATCTGCCACTTTATTGCCCAGTCATCCAATTTTGTGAGATCCCTTTGTAACGCTTTGCAATCAGCTTTGGACTTAACTATCTTGAATAATTTCGTATCATCTGAAAACTTTGCCACCTCATTGTTTACCCTTTTTCCAAATAACTTATGAATATGTTGAACAGCTCTGGTCCCAGTACAGATCCCTTGGGGACACCACTATTTACCTCTCTCCATTCTGAAAATGTACCATTTATTTCCTGACTTTTAACCAATTACTGATCCATGAAAGGACCTTCCCTCCTACCCCATGGCTACTTAGTTTGCTTAAGAGTCTTTGATGCAAGAGTACCACATGTACATCAGAGTTGTGGCAGACATCCTGAAACTCATTGAAGTCCTGGGGATTGCTCAAAGAGGAAAAGAAGAGAATGAAAGCAGCAGTGACCAGGACAATTTCCTGGCGTTCCTGACTCTAATAGCCGAATAAAACTACGTGGTAAGAAAAAAAAATTGAAAGGCCCATGCATTGCATAATAATCCCATTCATCAATACAAAATGAAATCATTCACATGACAGAAATAGTACTTGAATGCAGAAGCCAAGAAGTGAAAGAGCTGAATGTTTTCTCCGTAATGGTTGATGAAACTAAAGACATTAGCAAAGTAGAACAAGTGTTAGTTTTGTTGAAGTATTATTTGCATGGCACTGTATATGAAAGATTTCTTGGCTTCCATCCTGCCAAGTCACTTGATGCAAAGTCACACTTTCAGTACATGAAGAACACATTGTCACGGTGTGGTATTGATATACAGAACTGTAGTGCCCGGACTTACTATGGTGCCAATTTTTTATGAGTGGAAATCCTAATGGCGTGCAAGCTCTTACGGGAAGAAGTACCTCAAGCATTATGCATTCACTATTTCAACCACAGGCTCAATTTAGTTATTGTTCATATATGCAAAGGAATCACGTGCTGAATTGTTTCACTATGCTGGAGAAATTGCACACTTTTCTCTCTGGATCAGCTATACACGCTAAATTCATAGCCATTCCAAAGAAAATACAACCCAAACATCAAGTCTTTGAATTGAAGAAGCTCTGTGACACTTGATGGGCGTGCCAAGTTTCTCCTTATAATGCTGTCAAAAAGACAATTTCATCCATTCTTGTGACACTTGCTGTACTATCTTGAGATATGTCAGGAGGGGCCAGGGCAATGAGTGCTCGAGGTCTTAAGTCAGTATCTAGACTGCAAGTTTATTGTCCTTCTTTGCATGTTCAAAGAATACTTCAACTGCTTAATGTTATAACTGACTATTTGCAAGCAGGAGTGTGACTTGTCTCAGGCATGCTTTTCTATGAACACCCTAATCAGTGAATTTCTGAACATGAGAGATTTGGAAGAAGCATTTGATGAACTATGGAGTGAAGCTGTTAACATAGCATCAGAAAATGGTCTGAAGCCACCTGAAGTTCGGGGACTACACAGTCATGTACGAAAGTAGCCTGAAAAACATCAGGAATACATTTGGACTGAAGAAGTGTCAAGAAGAGAACACTTTTAGATAGAGACTTCAGGAAACATGCCTTTTTGCCATTGCTTGAAAAAAAAGTAACTGGAGAACTGCAAAGCTTTTCTGAAAATAAATCTATTCTTGTTGGTATCAATTACCTTAATCCAAAATCCGATAACTTTCTTGACTGCCCTAAAATTAAAATCACTTGCAGAGTACTATGGATGCAATATAGACGGAGGTAAAACTCTTGCCAAAAGTAATTAAATTCTATGAAGAAATCAAAGATTGAGGGTTTGTTGCAGCTGCTAATTGTTTTGATAAATACAAACTTATATTTCACAGACTGCATAAATTATTTGTGACTCATGTGAGTATTCCTCCATCAAGTGCTACATGTGAAAGAACATTTTCATGCCTTTCACAGGTGAAAGATTACCCAAGGAACAGCATGACAAGTGATTTGTTAAGGAACTTAGCTGTCATGGGTATTGAAAAAAGTTGTCTCTTGATCTAAAGACAGTTGTTGACATTTGTTGTTGCTCACTGTGACGAACTGGGCCTGTTCTCACTGTGGTCTGTGAATGCTGACAGGGGAGTGTGGCTGGGATAGTCTGCATTGGGGGATGGGAGTTTCCCCAGGCGCATACCTGAGTGTGTAACATGAGAACCCAGGAAGGGGTTGGAGGCCAGGTGACTCCTTAGCCCGGGAAACTGAACAAAGGCGGTGGGAGGGGTCGCTGAAGGGAGAGGGCTGGAAGCGAGCTGGAGAGATGGCTGGGAGGCAGAGATGGCTCTGACCCCCCAAAGGGGGGTGGGCTGGGATGCCCTAGGACCCCAAGCTGGACTTAACTGAGGGGGATCCTGTTGTCTGTGCCTGCAAGACCTGTCTTGGACTGTATTCCTGTCATCCAAATAAACCTCCTGCTTTACTGGCTGGCTGAGAGTCATGGTGAATCGCAGGGAGCCGGGGGTGCAGGGCCCTGAGTCCCCCAATACTCCGTGACAACTGGTGGCAGCGGTGGGATCTACTGCACCCCGTGGATGGCGCTTCCAGCAGTAAGTGACTGGGGAGCAGTAAAACGAAGGGGGATTGACGGGGACCAGGCGTGCTGAAGAGTGAGAGAGAGACGGTTATTACCCCTGGGAGTGTGTGACCAGCGAGAAGGACTTTTGCAGTAACAGGGTCCCCCGGGGGGATCGCAGCGAGTGGTCCCAGGGGCGGAGGAGTCTGCAGCTCGACCCTGGCAGAGAGGTGGTGACCTCGGGAAGGGCTGGCACACTAGGGCGCCCCCTGGGAACTGTGGGGAGCTGTGAGCACACAGGCCGGTGAGTGGCCAGCAGGAAGATGTATGCCAAGCGGCTTAAGAGCGACCTGGTGGAGCTGTGCAAGCAGAGGGGGCTGTGCATTGGGAGGCTCACCAAAGCACAGCTCATTGCCCGGCTGGAGGCGGAAGATCGCGCGAATGAACTGATCCCTGTGTCTCAGGGAAGCAGCCTGGCAAATGCAGCGCAGGCACCAGTGTCTGTCCCAGCTGGGAGTGGTCAGCCGGCTGCTGAGGGCTTCCCGAGACCCCTCCTTCCTATGCCTAGGGGAAGGGTGGGGAGGAGCCCAGCAAATACCGAAGGCGCCGGGACCCCCCCAGTCAGCAGGGGACCCTCCCGGCGAAGCTCGCCGGCCAGCAGAGGATCCTCCCGGCGACGTTTGGCATGCGTGGAGCGGAATTGGCTGGAATGGGAGAAAGAGCTAAAACTGAGAGAGCTGGAGGATCGTGAACAACAGAGACAGCATGAAGAGAGACAGCATCAGCGTGAAGAGAGACAGCGTCAGCATGAACGGGAGGAGAATGAGAGACAGAGACAGGAGAATGAGAGACAGCGTCAGCATGACCTGGAACTGGCGAGATTGAAGGGCAGCGAACCCCTGGCTGCGGTGAGTGAGGGGGGACCCAGGACTGCACGGAGCTTTGATAAGTGCATCCTGGCCCCACGCAAGGAGGGGGAGGACATGGATGACTTCCTGGAGGCCTTTGAGACGGCCTGCGAGCTGCACCGGGTTGATCCCGCGGACAGACTCCGGGTCCTTACCCCCTTACTGGACCCCAAAGCCGTGGCATTGTACCGCCAACTGGGAGAGGCAGAGAAAGGGGACTACGAACTATTCAAAAAGGCCCTGCTACGTGAGTTTGGGCTGACTCCTGAGATGTACCGGGAAAGGTTCCGGAGTCAAGATAAAACCCCTGAGATCTCATATCTGCAACTAGCCGTCCGCATGGAAAGATACGCCAGCAAGTGGGCTGATGGGGCCCAGACGAAGGAGGACCTGATTAAACTACTGGTACTGGAGCAACTGTATGAGCGGTGCCCATCCGACCTGAGGCTGTGGTTGGTGGACAGAAAGCCAGAGAACCCGCGACATGCAGGGCGGCTGGCTGATGTGTTTGTAAAGAGCCGGTCAGGGGGTGGCAGGGAGGAGCCCCAAAGGAACAGGCCCGCCGCCATGCAGAGAGTGAGTCACCCTGGGACCTCCCAAAGGGGGAATATGGGGAATCCCCTCCCACGGGGAATGCCCAGCATCAGGGACAACCGACCGGCTCGAGGGGACCCACGGGACATGAGCTGCTATTACTGCGGCCGAAGAGGCCACGTTCGGGCCCAGTGCCCCAAGCTCAAGGACAGACTGAGCAGACTGAACCCGCACCGGGTTAACTTGGTAGAGGCCCAGACGGACGAGGGGCAGGCTTCTCATGCAAGAGGGGCTGGCAGCTTATCAACGGCTCAAGAGAGAGAAGGGCCCCAGGCCAGCTTCTCTGGGGGGCCAGATGCTCCGGACTCAAAGTTCGCCGTTTACAGGGTTGGCGCGGGGCTGTCCCTGCAGAGCGAGTGCCTTGTTCCCCTGGAGGTGGATGGGAAGAAAGTTTATGGATACTGGGACACGGGCGCAGAGGTGACACTGGCCCGGCCCGAGGTGGTGGCCCCAGATCGGGTGGTGCCCAACACCTTCCTGACCCTGACCGGGGTGGGCGGGACCCCATTCAAGGTTCCCGTAGCGAGGGTACACCTGAAATGGGGGGCCAAGGAGGGCCCCAAGGACGTGGGAGTGCACCACCATTTGCCCACTGAGGTGTTGATGGGGGGGGACCTAGAGGACTGGCCAAGCAGCCCCCAGACCGCCTTAGTTGTGACCCGCAGTCAGAGCCGGCGAGGGGCACTGCGCCCTGGCCTTGGGGGGGGTGCCTTGCCTGAGGCGCAGGACCCTAACCTGGTGGGGAGGGAACACCCAGGGACACGGCTCAGGGAGGCTGCAGCTTCGGACCCAGCGGGCGAGAAAGAGCAGGTGGCCATCCCTGTCCCAGCTGCTGAGTTCCAGGCCGAGTTGCAGAGAGATCCCTCCTTGCGGAAGATAAGGGACCTGGCCGACCTCAATGCGGTACAGACCATGGGACGAGGTGGCCGGAAAAGGTTCCTGTGGGAGAAGGGGTTCCTGTACCGAGAATAGGCTCCCCCAGGGAAAATGGAGTCAGGGGGGATCAGGAGGCAGCTGGTGGTACCCCAGAAGTATCGCCGCCAGCTGCTGTGCCGGGCCCATGACATTCCCCTCTCAGGGCACCAGGGAACCTGGCGTACCCAGCAGAGGCTGCTACGGAGCTTTTACTGGCCTGGGGTCTTTGTTACTGTCCGACAGTACTGCGGATCCTGTGACCCCTGTCAGAGGGGGAGGAAGGCCTGGGACAAGGGGAAAACAGCTTTAGGACCCTTGCCCAGCATAGAGGAGCCTTTCCGGAGGGTGGCCAAGGTTAAAAGGACGGCTCTAAACCAAGAGAGCCCAAAGCACAGACCTCCAGACTGGAGCGCTGGGAGAAGACCACAGCCCAGTTGGAGCCCCAGAGGTATGGGGGTGGGAAAAGGGCACAGGCCGCATAAACCTTCCCACATGCGAACTGCGAGTGCCATCGAGCACCCCCAACCTAAGGGGGGGTGTGAAACTGGAGGGGCCTGGTGTAATTCTCACCAAGGAATGGGAGGGATGCGGGGGCATCCATGGGAACGGGGGTAGGTTCGAACTTCCCCGGGTCACTGGCTAAAGTGACCCTGCTCAGTTCGGTCTCGAAGGGGGGAGATGTGACGAACTGGGCCTGTTCTCACTGTGGTCTGTGAATGCTGACAGGGGAGTGTGGCTGGGATAGTCTGCATTGGGGGATGGGAGTTTCCCCAGGCGCATACCTGAGTGTGTAACATGAGAACCCAGGAAGGGGTTGGAGGCCAGGTGACTCCTTAGCCCGGGAAACTGAACAAAGGCGGTGGGAGGGGTCGCTGAAGGGAAAGGGCTGGAAGCGAGCTGGAGAGATGGCTGGGAGGCAGAGATGGCTCTGACCCCCCAAAGGGGGGTGGGCTGGGATGCCCTGGGACCCCAAGCTGGACTTAACTGAGGGGGATCCTGTTGTCTGTGCCTGCAAGACCTGTCTTGGACTGTATTCCTGTCATCCAAATAAACCTCCTGCTTTACTGGCTGGCTGAGAGTCATGGTGAATCGCAGGGAGCCGGGGGTGCAGGGCCCTGAGTCCCCCAATACTCCGTGACACTCACAACAAGCGTATTGAGTTTCAATAAGGTAAACAAATTGTTATCAATATTATTTATTCCCATTCTATGAAGTATGTGTAGCAAAATCCTTGCTCCCCCAATAATTGTATTCACCACCCCTTCACTTTCCCAAACTAGTTATTCTAGCATTGCCTCTGCATGTATGTCAACAAGAGTCTGCAGCATTTGTGTTTGCTGCTTAAGAAGCCGCATTATGTCCTGGTGCATCTCCCTCTCTTTTTCCTGCTGGGTCTTTTCCCTGTTCACTCTTTCCTTCTTCAGGCTGTCTGCCATATTCACACTGTAGGCCCCCTTTTCACAGTCCGATGCATCACTGGCTTGCAGGATTTTGCTGACAACACATCCTCCTTAGTCCGCTTCTTTCTCTTCCCTCATCAAGGTCAGGCATTTCACAGGTGTGGAGGGGGACCACTCAAGACCGCAGCAGCAGCAGCTACAGAGAAAACGGAGGTATAGTTGTCAGTATAATCACAATGGAAAGCAAAAATTAAGTTTCAGAAATCCCTTCTCTTCCTCCTCTAAAGTTTTAAATGTAAGCAGAGTCAGGATGAGCTCTACCCTGACGTCTGGTGGGAATTGTGGCAAGTGTGGAAAACAACTTCAGGGGCTGATCTTGTTTGCATAGGCACACCCACCCCGCTTAGCATGAGCCCACAGCAGCCCAAAATAGTCACTTTGGCTGCTGTGGGATCCCCAGTTTCTCTTGTTACTGGGGCAGGAGGAATAAAGTGTTACCCTGATTATGTGAATCAAGGACAATGAAACTGTTTTATGACAGAGTGTCTCACCATCAACTAAGTAGCACTTGCTAGACAAGGGACATGGGTTCCAAAACGCAGTGAATTGAGAGAGAGGGGCTAGGGACAGGTATTTGTACTGGATGGTATTGTGCCCCCCCCCTTTTTTTTTTGAGGGTCTGAAGTATCAATTGCACTATCTCCTCTCTCCACTGTTGAATAGCAGAGCTAATTTTGATTCTATTAAGAGTTTAGTTACAGACTGCTATGTTGAATTCATTTTGGGCCAATGGTGCACCAGCACTGGGGCTCCCCTACTACAAGCTGAAATCACTAAAGAGCTGAGATCACTGAGTGCTGTGTTAACTAGTGGGGGAGCCTGAAGATTTATTGCGAAGCAGCTAGCAGAGCAGAGTAGTTTGCGGGATGGTTGGTGCGGCCCTAGGGATGGCAAGTGGAGTGGAGCTAAGCAGTTTGCGGGATGGTTGGAGCAGCCCATGGGACGGTAAGTGGAGTGAAGTGGAGTGGAGCAGTTTGTGGGACAGTTGGAGCGGCTCACGGGACAGCGAGTGGGCTCACGGGACGGCTGGAGGAGTGGAGTGGCTCGTGGTGAAGGCTGCAGCAGAACCCCATGGAGAGGCGGGGCAGTCAGCCTCAGACCACGTAAGGTGCCCCTTAACACCGCGTGTGCCCCTTCTCCCCCCCCCCGCATTTCCACCCAGGCTGGAGGTGGGGTAAGACTCTGCAGATAAACTTTTGAACTCTGGGGCTGCACTGACCAGGGACAGAGACTTTTGGGGTGTTGGACTTTTGGGACTTTGGGGTGATTTTTGGGCGTTGGACTTAAGACCCTGAGGGGAAAAGGATACTGCCAAACTTACTTGGGGGTGGGTCTTTTGCTCATGGTTTGCTATGAATCCTGTTTCTGGTGTTTCCCCAACATAATGCTGCATTGTTTCCCTCCTTTATTAAAAGGATTTGCTACATTCAGACTCTGTGCTTGCGAGCGGGGAAGTATTGCCTCTTAGAGGCGCCCAGGGGGTGGTATGTAATTGTCCCAAGTCACTGGGTGGGGGCTCGAGCCGGTTTTGCATTGCGTTATTGAAACTGAACCCCTAGATACTGAATCCAGCCCTTGTTGCTGCCAACTCAGATGGGCAGAAGGGTTACATAAACAAGATATGCTTACTGACACTCCAGCCTTGCAGTGCCTGTGCATATCACCCATCTCCAGCCCCAGCCATAGGGAGTATGGCCCAGTAGGGACCTGAGGGGTGGGGGATTGTTTAATTGCATAAAAAGCAATATAATTTTGGCCCCTATTTCCATGAGTACGAATACAGGGCAATGGCACTGAGCGCTGGCACTATTTTCCACGAGTGATGGTGATTTTAATGGATCTCTCACTCGAGTGGCACAAAGCCACAGAGAGGACAGATGCTACTGGTGTCCCAAAGCAGCCCAGGCTCCTATGCCATTAGCCTGTTTACTGCAAAGATGCCTGTGAAAGTCATCACAGAATGGTGTGGGAAAGTGTCCTAACATGAAGAAAGAAATGAGGCTGCTGTCCCTAGAAACCTCCAGGAGAGGATTACAGAGTATCTCCATGAAAATTTCATTAAGATCTCTCAGGAGGATTCAAGGGACATCCCTATGTACATAAACAAACTGTTCTGCTTTCTCCCTACCCCTGCAGCCTACCCCATATGGGAAAGAAAAGCAGATCCAAATCTATCTCTGTTTGTTGTATTACTACCTCTTCTCACCTGTGTTCTGCTAACTTGGGGTTGGGCCAGGCAACAACTTCACATTTAAACAGTGTGAGCAAAAAGATATGCATGCACTTACCTGACATTCCTTTTCCCTTCTGTATCTGTCAGGCTCCCGAGAGGTATCCATAATGCTGGGGGTGGGGGGTTGTATCTCTGCCAAGTATGGTATGCAGGTCATTGTAAAAGCAGCATGTTTGTGGCTCAGCACCAGCTCAGTTGTTAGCCAATGGTCTACCTGCCACAGTTCCTTTCTTTCCGGTGCTGCTGCTGTTACTTGTTGTATCACTTCACCTCCATCCCCTGTGCAATAGATGTGCATGGTTTTCAACTGGTCAAAAGCTGTGTCTGCACAGCCACCACTTCCTACAGGCTCAGGAGATCCACTACCTCCCATCTACTCCCGACAAGAGCAATGCTGGCATTTGTAGCAGATACGGTTGACTAGGCAGTTTCACACCAGGGAGAGCTGGGTGATGAGGAAAAGGAAATTCAAAGGTAACTGAGAAGGGTGACCAGCTCACAAGAGTAAAATATCAAGACACATGGGTGGGCGGGGGAAGCAGCCACAGCCCCGACCAACACCATGGGGGTGGGGGGTGAAGTGTAAAGCCCTAGGAAGCTGTGAGGGGGGCATATGGCCCCGCTGCAGGCCACAGGCGCATGATCCCAGTTCCAGCCCCGGCTACACTGCTGGCTCAGTCCAGCTGACAGTCACCTCAGCTCCCAGCAGGACAGATCATAGAAGATTAGGGTTGGAAGAGACCTCAGGAAGTCATCTAGTGCAACCCCCTGCTCAAAGCAGGACCAATGGGAGTTGCAGCAGTGGGGCCTGTGAGCACAAGCAGCGCGCAGAGCCCCCTGACCCTAGGAGCCAGAGGGACTTGCTGGGTGTAGGGTCCGGGTCCAGGCAGCACCTACCTAGGGCAGCTCCCAGGAAGTGGCCAGCAGAACCCCTCTGGCTCCTAGGGCCAGGGGCAGCCAAGGCGCTCTGTGTGCTGCTTGCACGTGCTGGCCCCGCTCCCGCAGCTCCCTTTGGCTGAGTTCCTGGCCAATGGGAGCTGCGGAGACGTCCCCCACTTAGCGGCTGCAGGGTCCTACCAGACGCTTCCTAGGAGCTGTGCAGAGCCAGGCCGGGAGCCTGCCCGCTAGGGTGACCAGTCCAGTCCTGCGCCCACTGTCGGGACAAACGGCGTCGTGACCACACTTCAGTCAGGACACGGGACGAACAGCTACATATGGGGACAGTCCTGGTGTTGTCGGGACGTCTGGTCACCCTGGGTGAGGAGGGGGGGGGGCTTCCCAATGGTCTCCCTGCCCCTGAGTAGCAGGTTGGTAAATGCGACGAGCAGCTGTTCTCCGACCTCCAGCAAGGCTCAATGCAGCGGCACCCACGCGCCGCCCTTGGCTCCTGCGCATGCGCTGTGAGCGAGCAGCGGCTCGGTAACAAGTTGCGGCCAGCAAGCGGTTTTGAATAGCTGGCACCTATAAGCGCATGCGCCAAGGATAGTCGGTCCTCACCCTTTGAGCAGGTCCCGCCTTTGCCCAGCGCATGCGCCGCGCGGGCGGTAGCGCGAGCCGGTTGCATGGCGACGGTGAAACACAAACGTTGCCCCGGGAACTGGCGGGGGCGAGCGGCGGTTACGCGCTGTCCCTCAGAGCGAGCCGCAGCGCGGAGGTGAGAGACCCGCCCGCGGGCCAGCTGCCCCAGACGCGGGGCCGGGCGCCTGCTGGAGCCACAGCTCCGGCCCGGGCGGGACCCCGCTCAGGGGACACCTGCCTGGCGCCGGGGTCCCGGCCCCGCGGGGCGATCCGCGCTGCCTGCGGCGCTGCGCGGCGGTTGCCGGGTCGGTCGGGGCAGGGCCAGGCTGCGGCCTGGGAGCCGGTGCCGGAGAGCGACCCCCCTCCCCGCAGGGTGCGCGGGACCGCGCCAGGGGCGGCTCAGCCGGGCAGGCGGCATCGCCCTCGCTTCCCCCCGGTGGCCAACTGTGACTGATGTATTCCTGGGGGTTTCATCACATGACCTAATCTTTAATTCATCTTGAATTCCTGGAGGCTCCGGGCCAGTCCTGCGCAGGGTTACCAACCCTCTAGGGTTGGCCTGGAGTTTCCCGGAATCGGCATCGGCTCTTGAAAGGGACTCAGGAGAGTTTAAGAGGTTATTTTAAGAGCATGATGTTATGTCATGTGGGGGGAGGGGGGACTCTCCCGGAATAGCTTCAGTCCCAGTTGGCAACCCTAATACAGAGTGGGACAAGGCAATACCAGTCCTTGAGCTGGGGAAGATTTAGGTGAGGCTCAATAGGCCGGCCCATAACTCACCCCCCCGGCCGAGTGGACTGACTAGTAGCAAAGGCAGGTGATGGGCTGGGGAGTGGCTGGTGCCCTTCACCAATGGGCAGGGGAAGGGAGGCCCTGGGCAAGCTGTCTGTATAGGTGTGCTCATGCTATGGTGATACATAGGATCTCATAGGATCTTCATTTGACCTGCTTGTTATTTAAGCATAAACAAAACACAGGATAAGAAACTCCCTGCCAGAGGTTAATAAATATTTGCTCTGCTTAAACATATACACAGATATAGTAGAAACTTTATAATCTTCACACTTAATTGTCTGGTCAAAAATGGCAGACTCTCCTCACAGCAAAGATTTGACAACATAGCTGTTGTCCAACTCATTCTGCGGTTCTGCCTATCAAGATATACCAACATTTTTCTTATATTCTGAATTCCTTTACTTTCCCCATGGAGCGCTATTCCACCTTTAAGCACCAGTTGAAGAGCTCCCAAAGCCTCCTTGTCACTGTGAGAGCCTGGAATGGACCACTCGGTTCTGAAAGGTCTGTGATAGCTCACTGTCATGAGTCTGTGCCAGTTCAGAAGTGCTTTAGTCTCACTTTTTGTTTTTTTCATCAAAGTTACTGATTGAAATTTGGAGTCTGTTTTCCTTTTAATAGGAAATAAAGAAAAACTGTGTGGTATAATCCATCAGTTTCCATCATCTGGTGCATATTACCCCACTGCCTGAGCTAGCCCGTTACAGAACTAGGAGAATCTATATTAGTTTCAGATTTACCGTTTTATTTTGTATATCATCTTGCACAAAATCTGTATCATAAAATTGTAACAGAGTTAAATAATAGAGTTGCAAAGCTAAAATAAAGAGAAGATTAAGAAAGAAATTAAAAAGCATAGGTAAGGGAGCAGCAGAGGGATGTTTTCAGTTAAGAGAAAGGCTGTTCCTGATCACAGGAGCTGCAGACGAAGAGAGTCTTGCATACTTTTATGGATTTGCCTCATTTATTTTTGCCTAGGCTAAAACTGATGCTGTGACTAAAAATCTGTATTTCTTTCCTTTTATCTTTTAATTTAATTAAATGACATTAAAATAAATTGGTTGCAACACATGGACATCCACGTTCTGTTCTGGAACAGGACCTCACAGTTAAAGTAAGTTTGGGTTTTTTATACAGTTGAGTTGAATAATAAAATTAAGAGAACTTGTATAGAACCATACTAATCTCATATGTTTAGAATTCATTTATATTTTTAGTTCTTTCAGGATCTTGTTATTGGACCTTACAAGAATCATGCCTCTTCCAGACACCATGTTTTGTGCTCAGCAGATTAACATACCTCCTGAACTCCCAGATATTTTGAAACAGTTTACCAAAGCTGCCATCAGGACTCAACCTCATGATGTACTGCAGTGGTCAGCTGGGTAAGTAGTACTTTATATATAGGCTAACAACAAAATATTGCTGCATCATATATTGACCTAATTAGGGGCTTGGCTACACTTGCAGATATAGAGCGCTGGGAGTTAAACCAGCCTTCGGAGCAAGGGAAAACGCTGCTGTGTGTTTACACTGTCAGCTGCAAGCTCAGTGGCATGGCAACATTAGCAGCTCTTGCAACACCACAGAGAGGAGTGCATTGTGGTAGCTATCCCAGTGTGCAAATGGCTGCAGCGTGCTTTTCAAATGGGAGGAGGTGGAGTGTGACAGGGAGTGTGTTGTGTGTATGTGGGGGGAGAGACTGTGTTTTGGGGGGCAGAGAGTGTGTCAGCATGCTGTATTGTAAGTTTAGGCAGCAGCAGGACACCCCACCTCCCACCCCGCCACTCTCTCACACACCCATGCACGCACACACGCATGCACAAACGCCTGCCTCGGCAGCAGCAGCATTCCACAGTAATGGTTTGCTTTGTCCCGGAGCAGATAAGCATGCCAGCTGTCAGAAATGGAGCTTTGAAAGGAGATATCCGCATGCCTGTAGCCGAGTTCAAAACAATGACCAGAGTGGCCACTTGACTTCAGGGGATTATGGGACATTTCTGGAGGCCAGTCCCAGCACAGTAATGCAACACGTCATCCACAGTGACACCCAGGCTTTTCAGCCAGGGCGCAGCAAGCTTTATGCTTCTCGTGGAGGTGGATCACCAGGAGCACTCCAGCTGCAGAGTCCAGGCGCTTTAAGTGCTTTGCCAGTGTGGACACCTCAGGAGTTAGGGCACTTGGGGCTGATTTAATGCGCCCTAACTTGCAAGTGTAGCCAAGCCCTAAGTTGTCTGGATATTAAGTATTGTGTGGCACATATGCTGATATATTTTTATGTATTCTTTAATTTGTTAAAGATAATGTGGTCTTTGATTGAATTTATATTTAGTGATGCAGTTTTAGATGTGGAACCTTGGCAGAGTGACTTAGGGACTGCTACCCAGCGAACTGGCTCACATTTTTGGTGCTGTTAATTTTTGCTCTGTACTGAATGTCATCATTAGTTTTTCCCCTGTAGATTTCATAAATAATCCTGGTTGAAAAGCAGGTGCAGGGTGTTGCCATCTTTAGATCCTTGTATTTGGTTGGATTTTCTGGGGTAATCACTTTTACACATCAGTGAAACACATGCTATTTCATAGGAAGGAACAGAATCTGAAAGTTCTGTGTGTTAGTGAACTCTAGCTTTACCATAAGTACTGTACCATGTTTGTATTAAGAAGATATAGGCTACTGTTGAAATGTGTTACTATTTGTGGTTCTCTTTTTGAAAATAGCTGTGTGGATACTTTTTAGGAAAAGTTGTTAACGTTTAGTGTTTCTTCCTATCTTGGGAGCAAGGCACTGTATATGGTAGTGAATTAAGCAGAATAAGTCTCTTGTATATTAGTTTTTGGCCAGTTGTGATGGTGACATTGGCTGTAAGAGGTAGATATCTGTATCAGCATCCTTAAAATTACTAATATCTGCATCAAACTCAATTCCTGCTGTATTTAAGTTATGGTCAGCTATAAAATAAATAAGTATAATGACTATTGTAAGTCTTCATATAAATTCTTCAAAATTGTGTTTTGATTTGCTAGTTGGGCTGTTTTGACAATGGCCTATCACCAGATTAGACTAGTAGAGGATTATAGAAATCTGGTTTAAAGTGCATTGTTAGACATGTGTGTGGAAAGCATAGACATTGCTACTTGCCAGAACACACTAATAATATTTATAAATCACTCTCCACTGCCACCAAGGAACACAGAACATCGAATTCACAATTAAAGCACAATAATAATTATTATAGTGACAAATAAACACTGTTAAAACTAAACTCTGTGGCTTCAGTTAAAAAGGAAGATGGAAACTGGATACAGAGAGGGGAGGAAGTCTATAGCAGGAGCTAACTGAAGCCAATTTCCCACTTTCATGGGCACTTAGATTATTAGCAGATTTTTATAAAGCTTGTTTTTGCTTAACTTTTATTTGCTTATAAGCATTCAAATGTGTTGGTATTCCTATTAATCTAGGTATTTCTCAGCTCTGTCGAAAGGAGAGCCCCTTCCTGTAAAGGACAGGATTGAAATGCCAGTAGCAACACAGAAAACAGATACTGGGCTCACACCAGGCCTCCTTAAAGTTTTGCACAAGCAGGTACAAGCCAACTTATATTGAACACACAGTATTGTTGAGAGATGTCAATGGAAATTTTCATAGACATGGCTCATAGATGAGATGAGATGTCAGTAGAACTCTTCATAGACAGTTTGGTCCTACAGACTATCTGTCAGAGAAACAGTACGCCACAATTTCTTTGTGGGGGGGAAAAAAGTGGCCCTAAAGTTTTGTACTCCTAGTTCTGTGATAATCTCCATGGTGTATTCCAGTTTTACTTGTGGTCTTGTGTTTTGTCTTTTAAAGCTTTCTCCGAAGGGCCGTGTGAGCATGATAGAACTAGAAAAAAAATGGAAACATCTATGTTTGCCAGTGGAGCAGCTGAGAGCCCTTTTACAATTGGACAACTTCGGTGAAGAGGTGGAATGGCTGAAAGTTCTAGCACTTGGGTGTAGTATACTTGGTGGGGTATGTAGGCATGTTAAAATCTTTCATAATCAAATGACTATGTACCAAGCAGACCATAGAGGAATTACAGTAAATAGATTGTAGATCTAGATACTATTGTGTCACTTTAAACCCCCAATTTTTTGTGCAGCAAAGGCAGGTCACGTATTTGTGTTTGTTTATGTTCATTCAGTGTCAACCTTTGCTCTGAGGGTGTGTGTGATTCAGACAGGCAGAAGAAGTGCTACCACTGCTGGTTTAATGTCAGTACAATAGCAAGCAGGTGTACCAGGAGAAGGAGATATCATTATATCACTATGAGCTGGACAGTACAATGTACCTCATCTGCCCTTCAAAGTATCTAATGGCTCTAATACTCCCTTATTTGTCTCCTGATTTGACTCTAACTCTGTGTGATAAGAGATTTATATCCATATTGTCTTATACCTGACAGTACATAGAGCATAATAAAAGAGTTAGCACATTCATCCATCTCCATGATTCATAGATTCTAGGACTGGAAGGGACCTCGAGAGGTCATCGAGTCCAGTCCCCTGCCCTCATGGCAGGACCAAATACTGTCTAGACCATCCCTGATAGACATTTATCTAACCTACTCTTAAATATCTCCAGAGATGGAGATTCCACAACCTCCTTAGGCAATTTATTCCAGTGTTTAACCACCCTGACAGTTAGGAACTTTTCCCTAATGTCCAACCTAAACTTCCCTTGCTGCAGTTTAAGCCCATTGCTTCTTGTTCTATCCTTGGAAGCTAAGGTGAACAAGTTTTCTCCCTCCTCCTTATGACACCCTTTTAGATACCTGAAAACGGCTATCATGTCCCCTCTCAGTCTTCTCTTTTCCAAACTAAACAAACCCAATTCTTTCAGCCTTCCTTCATAGGTCATGTTCTCAAGACCTTTAATCATTCTTGTTGCTCTTCTCTGGACCCTCTCCAATTTCTCCACATCTTTCTTGAAATGCAGGGCCCAGAACTGGACACAATACTCCAGTTGAAGCCTAACCAGCGCAGAGTAGAGCGGAAGAATGACTTCTCGTGTCTTGCTCACAACACACCTGTTAATGCATCCCAGAATCATGTTTGCTTTTTTTGCAACAGCATCACACTGTTCACTTATATGTAGCTTGTGGTCCACTATAACCCCTAGATCCCTTTCTGCCATACGCCTTCCTAGACAGTCTCTTCCCATTCTGTATGTGTGAAACTGATTTTTCCTTCCTAAGTGGAGCACTTTGCATTTGTCTTTGTTAAACTTCATCCTGTTTACCTCAGACCATTTCTCCAATTTGTCCAGATAATTTTGAATTATGACCCTGTCCTCCAAAGCAGTTGCAATCCCTCCTAGTTTGGTATCATCTGCAAATTTAATAAGTGTACTTTCTATGCCATTATCTAAGTTGTTGATGAAGATATTGAACAGAGCCGGTCCCAAAACAGACCCCTGCGGAACTCCACTTGTTATACCTTTCCAGCAGGATTGGGAACCATTAATAACTACTCTCTGAGTACGGCTATCCAGCCAGTTATGCACCCACCTTATAGTAGCCCCATCTAAATTGTATTTGTCTAGTTTATCGATAAGAATATCATGCGAGACCGTATCAAATGCCTTACTAAAGTCTAGGTATAGCACATCCACCGCTTCTCCCTTATCCACAAGACTTGTTATCCTATCAAAGAAAGCTATCAGATTGGTTTGACACGATTTGTTCTTTACAAATCCATGCTGGCTATTCCCTGTCACCTTACCACCTTCCAAGTGTTTGCAGATGATTTCCTTAATTACTTGTTCCATTATTGTCCCTGGCACAGAAGTTAAACTAACTGGTCTGTAGTTTCCTGGGTTGTTTTTATTCCCTTCTTATAGATGGGCACTATATTTGCCCTTTTCCAGTCTTCTGGAATCTCTCCTGTCTCCCATGATTTTCCAAAGATAATAGCTAGAGGCTCAGATACCTCCTCTATTAGCTCCTTGAGTATTCTAGGATGCATTTCATCAGGCCCTGGTGACTTGCAGGCATCTAACTTTTCTAAGTGATTTTTAACTTGTTCTTTTTTTATTTTATCTTCTAAATCTACCCCCTTTCCATTAGCATTCACTATGTTAGGCATTCCTTCAGACTTGTCGGTGAAGACCAAAACAAAGAAGTCATTAAGCATCTCTGCCGTTTCCAAGTTTCCTGTTACTGTTTCTCCCTCCTCACTGAGCAGTGGGCCTACCCTGTCCTTGGTCTTCCTCTTGCTTCTAATGTATTGATAAAAAGTCTTCTTGTTTCCCTTTATTCTTGGAGCTAGTTTGAGCTCATTTTGTGCCTTTGCCTTTCTAATCTTGCCCCTGCATTCCTATGTTGTTTGCTTATATTCATCCTTTGTAATCTGTCCTAGTTTCCATTTTTTATATGACTCCTTTTTATTTTTTAGATCATGCAAGATCTCGTGGTTAAGCCAAGGTGGTCTTTTGCCACATCTTCTATCTTTCCTACCCAGCGGAATAGCTTGCTTTTGGGCCCTTAATAGTGTCTCTTTGAAAAACTGCCAACTCTCCTCAGTCGTTTTTCCCCTCAGTCTTGATTCCCATGGGACCTTACCTATCAGCTCTCTGAGCTTACCAAAATCCACCTTCCTGAAATCCATTGTCTCTATTTTGCTGTACTCCCTTCTACCCTTCCTTAGAATTGCAAACTCTATGATTTCATGATCACTTTCACCCAAGCTGCCTTCTACTTTCAAATTCTCAACGAGTTCCTCCCTATTTGTTAAAATCAAGTCTAGAATAGCTTTCCCCCAGTAGCTTTTTCAACCTTCTGAAATAAAAAGTTGTCTGCAATGCAGTCCAAGAACTTATTGGATAGTCTGTGCCCCGCTGTGTTATTTTCCCAACATATATCTGGATAGTTGAAGTCCCCCATCACCACCAAATCTTGGGCTTTGTATGATTTTGTTAGTTGTTTAAAAAAAGCCTCATCCACCTCTTCCATCTGGTTAGGTGACCTGTAATAGACTCCTAGCATGACACCAGCCTTGTTTTTTATCCCTTTTAGCCTAACCCAGAGATTCTCAACACTTCCGTCTCCTATGTCCATCTCCACCTCAGTCCAAGTGTGTACATTTTTAATATTTAAGGCAACACCTCCTCCCTTTTTCCCCTGTCTATCCTTCCTGAGCAAGCTATACCCATCCACACCAACATTCCAATCATGTGTATTATCCCACCAAGTCATAACAGTGAGTAAATGATATGCATAGATGATCATGGATCAGGGTCAGAGTTAAGATAGCTTGCAGTTCCTTACCTTTGAATTTTTTTATATTTTAAGTGCAGCCTTAACTAAGAATATCCTGGCTTCCTAACTTTTAAAAACAACAATGATTTAATACATTTGTTTCATAAAATATTGCGATGTCTTTGCAGTCTAACCTCTGGTTTAATAATTATTGGTGTGGAAATTTCCTTATCTTTTGAAACAATTTGTATAACCTTGATATGTGAAAACTTGAGGTGAATAAACTTGCTAAAACATAAAAGAGAGAGTTGTGGCTAGGCCAAAATGTGAGGGCCAGAAAGCCCTGCAGAGTTTATAAATTGTATAGGAGGCCTTTAGAAATTCTGCAGGAGGTCCTCCCAGCTTCCCCAAGTTGGCAGATTCAGCAAAGCTCTTGTATGAGAGGGCTGACAGGTGTGCCAGTTATAAAGTGGCACTGTATATCAGTTTGGGTCTCCAGTTTTAATTACCTTAAATTTGTGAATAATAGGGT
The DNA here is from genome assembly GCF_027887155.1 of Malaclemys terrapin pileata. Taxonomy (NCBI): domain Eukaryota; kingdom Metazoa; phylum Chordata; order Testudines; family Emydidae; genus Malaclemys; species Malaclemys terrapin. The sequence goes on along the minus strand of NC_071506.1, from coordinate 158,183,251 downwards.
TTGGAATATACTCTAGATTTTGAATAGACATTTTTTTTTATTCACCATTCCATCACTACAAAATACTTATCTTTAGAAAATCCATTGTTTACTTGTTACTAAAACTGTAATTTTTGTCACTGCCATTATTTTTAGGGTCTTTAGTCATGGTCTTTGTTACCCCAACCAGCCTATTACTGAGCAAAACTCCTCACTGATTTTTTATAAATGTTAGTATTTATGGCATTGATCCAGCACTAGTATTCACTAGTTCAGATTACAGTATCGGTGAGAGTCCCATTGAAGTTACAGGATTTTTTTTTTTTTTTAAAGTATATCCTTAACTAACACTTGGGGTTATGTTGTTTTTTTAAAATGTAATCTTAACTCTGAATTTTCTGGGTTTTTGGTGGTTTTTTTAACTGCAACATTCTTAAGATTTTTCTGCCTTAAATTATTGACATCCTTAACTTCAGTTTAAGTAGGGTTACCATTCGTCCGGATTTACCCGGACATGTCCTCCTTTTTGTGCTAAAAATAGCGTCCGGGGGGAATTTGTAAATCACTCACAATGTCCGGGATTTCCCCCCTCCCCCGGCAGAGCAGAGCAGAGCGAGCGGCTGGGAGGGCAGCAGGGAAGTCCCGGGCTGGACTCAGGAGCAGCTGTAGAGGAGCCGGATCCGCCCTGCATTCTGAGCCGGCAGCTCCCTTGCAGCCCAGTCCGGCAGCACTGTGCAGGGCCAGGGACCGGGTTTTGTTGTGCAGGGCCAGGAACCGGGTTTTGTTGTGCTGGGGAGCTCAGCCACGTGTCCGGCTCGGCTGCACAGAGCCCAACACTCTGTTCTGAGCAGCAGGGTAAGGGGGCCAGGGAGGTTCTGGAGGGGGCAGTCAAGAAACGGGGGGGGGCTTTTTGGGGAGAGTGGAGAAAGTTTTGGGCAGTCAGGGTACAGGTAGGGGGTAGGGTCCTGGGGGGCAGTTGGGGGGGGTCTTAGGAGGGGGCAGTTAGGGGACAAGGAACAGGGAGTCTTAGGGGGTGGGGTTCTGGAGGGCAGTTAGGAGCAGGGGTCCCAGGAGGGGGCAGTCAGGGGACAAGGAGCGGGGTGGGGGGCTGAGAGTTCTGGGGGGAGCTGTCAGGGGGCAGGAGTGGGGAGAGGGATCGGAGCAGTCAGGGGACAGGGAGCAGAGGGGTTTAGATGGGTTGGGAGTTCTGGGGGGGGGCTGTCAGGGGGTGGGGAGTGGTTGGATGGGGCGTGGGAGTCCCAGGGGTCTGTCTGGGGGTGGGGGTGTGGATAAGGGTTGGGGCAGTCAGGGGACAAGAGGCAGGGAGGCTTAGATAGGGAGTGGAGTCCTGGGGGGCAGTTAGGGGCAGGGGTCCCAGGAGGGGGCAGTCAGGGGACAAGGAACGGGGGGAGGGTTGGGGGTTCTGGGGGGGTGGGAAGTGGGAGGGGCTAGGGCGGGGCTCCTCCTGTCCTCTTTTTTTTCTTGCTGAAATATGGTAACCCTAGTTTAAGTTTACTCCATTTAGGAGATATTTAGATAGCCTGTGGCAGTGAGCCTCCCAGCTTGAGATGACAGACTTGGGCATGCGGAGCTTGCACTAACACACTAAAAATCGCCATGTAGACAGCTCTTTGAAGTTTTAATTTGGGCTCTGAAGTCCATTCCCATCCCTAAGCTTCAGAGCCCGAGCTCCAGCCTGAACTGCAACTTTGAAGTGCTGTCTACACAGCTATTATTAGAACGCTAGTGTGAGCCCTGCAGGCCCGTGTCTCTTGACTCAGGCTGGGAGGATTGCTGCCACAGAATGTGTAGCCCAGTGATTCTCAACCTGTGGCTGGCCCAATCAGCACAGAGCTATGGCCCATGTGACATCCGTAGGGCCAAACAGGTAGTATTGGATGTGGCCCACATAACATATTATGGGCCACATATGCGGCCCACAATATGGTAAATAGGTTGGGAACCACTGGTTTAGATGTATCCAAAAGGACATTTTCCAGGATTGGATATTGTTTGGTTATTTTGAATGATGACATTCACAGCATCATGCCAAAATATCAGCTGCCACAACATTGATCCAGACAAACTTTTCCCCCCAGCTTTTTTGAGATTTAGCTATCTTAGCCAATTTAGTGCTGCCCTCAGTAGGGCCAGGTTCAGATAAATTGAAATGATAGTTCACAGGTGAACTGAGGCCTTTATATGGTAACAAATTAGGGACAATTCTTTACCTGGTGATGTATTTGTAAATATGGCAGTGGACTGATGTCTGTTCAGACTAACATGATGCAATTAATTGCTCAATGATACGCTCCCTTTCTCTTTTGCATTGATTAAAAGAGTAACAGAATTACACGAAGGCCTTTTCTATACTAACAAAATTTTTAGCCTTAATTCACCAATAGTGCAGCTTTACCGCTGCTAATGTTGGTGGAGGCAGTAGTGTGAAAAGGGCTCAGGCATTTTTACCACTCTGTTGTCTTAAACCAAATGAGATGCCACAATAATAAAAATGCCTGAGCCCTGTCTACACTACAGCTTCCACCACTGTTATCACCAGTGGAGCTGCCTGCATTGGAGTGTGAATTGCAGGTACAAACTTTGCAAGTGTAAATGAAGTCTTGGTTCTATTCACACTGAATTTCAGAAGCTGACAGTCTCTTTCATGCGATATTACACCATAGTGAACAAAGGATGCTAATGCCTTCTGGTATTATGTCTCTCTTTTCTTGGTTGGGATCCTGCTAGTCCTTAATGACTTCTGTGAAGTATGCCTGTGAAATTCTAACAACTGATCCAGAGGGGGGACCTGCTCGTATTCCATTTGATACATTCTCATTTATTTACACATACCTGGCCAGTATAGATGGTGAGATGCCAGACTACAAAGTTGAAGCTTTCCTCAATGCTCTTAAGGGACAAGTGTAAGTATAAATTTGGATTTGGAGCATGCATCAGCTATGCTGGTTCATTCTGGCTTCATAAATCTCTAATTTTAGTTAGATAATCTCTCTTTTCACTTCATTTTCTCTTTGTACTTGCTAGTGAGAGCATAATAAACATTGAGGACAAGATTTTTCAAAAATGGGTGCCTAAAGTTAGGCTCCTGTTGGCTTCAATGTCAGAGTTTGAGCCAACAGTTATTCACCCACACGTTTATTTTTTCCAGATGTTCGGTTAGGTGAATTATGGTGTTCTCTACTCCAGATAGAAATGATGTTTATAGCTTTGTAACATCCGCATGTTGTTGTTTGAACCCACAGCATTTTAAAGTTTCTTCTTATGTTTTACCATAGATGTTGAATAGGAGAAGGGAAATAAACAAGCCCTGTAGGAGGAAACTGCATTACATATGACCTGATTTTGGAGGAGGACTCTCTGTGAGGAGCAGCTGCCCATCACAGCCTTTCTTAGAGAAATGGATAGAATTATCTGAGGGCAATCCACTGATGCCTGCTAGATGGCACAAGTGGAATACACTTGTGACCAACTCTTCTTGAAGGCAGCAGATGTTACAAGGAGATCATTCACTAGGGTGACTGTTGTTCTGGCTTTGCATTGGCCAAATCTGGTAGCCAGCATATTGGCAGAAGGTGGATTCTGCTGGAGATTGCTGGAGATGATCTGCCACTATCATCTCAGTGTCCTTGTTCAGGAAAGGAACATTTGAGACTAGGTCATAACTAGCAAAATTGTTTGGGTCCTTCTGTTTTTTGGGGTTTTTTTTAGTATTAGCCATGATTCCAAGCCACTGGTAAATTGCCCTTCCTTAGACATGATCTCAGGTGTTCATTTACCATTACCAGGGTCTGTTCTATCTCTCTGCTGCTCCTGCCACCTTTATAGATTTTATTAATATTTTCAGCAAAGTGTTATGGCAGTTCCTCACAGTGGGAGATGTTCAGGTGCAAGGTAAAGGAAAAAACAGTCTGGGCTGGTCAGGAGTTCCGCTATCAAGAACAGTTATGTTGATCAGACATTTTAGATATTGGTTTCCTTTATAATGTTGGTGTTTATAAACACTGTATGTTCCAGGCTACGAGTTCTTGTCTCTGCTTTATCTGGTGCTGATCATTGGTTAACAGTAGATATCTCTGGGGGTGGTACAGAGGGAGGGGTTGTTTTGAGGTTGTTGTTAGAAAGTGTCTGACTAGTCCCTTAGCACACTGGTCATGCTTCTGGCTTGTGTAGTGGATTCCAACAGAATGTAAGAGTGGGAATGAACACTATGCGGGAGAATGCTGTATTTATCTGAATGGATGTTAGATGCTGGGCCACTGAGACAGAACGAACTGTACTCCATAAGTATGAAGTCTCACAAGACAAATTTTGATGTCTTGGTTTGAGATTAGCTCTGAGAGGAAGCTTGCAGAGCTCTTGAGTGGTCTGTATATTGCTAGAATGTCTATATTGGTTCTGTTTCCTGGAGTTCTGTGTCATCTGAGTGCATCTGAATAACTTGGTCTCTGGGTTAAGATCTCATTTCCATCTGGGTTTGGTTGGGTTATCTGATAGCCATCCTTCCTACCAAACTTTGGACTCATGGGGTGGAATCCTGGCCCCACTGAAGTCAACAGCAAAACTCCCATTGACCTCAGTGGAATGAGGATTTCACCCATGGTGTGTTGTATATCCTGCTGGAATGAGTTGTACCAGAATGCATCTGACAATGTCTTCAACCCAGGTTTCAGTGAGGTAGGCCAGGTTAGTTGCCACCTCCACAATCAGGTCATATGTAATGCAGAGTTTATTTTTAACCAATCTTGTGTTCATGAGCCTGAGGTTATGTTCTTTGATCCCTAGGACATAAGACTGGAAGGGTCCTATTGACTCATCAAGTCCAGTCCCCTGCTATTGCAGGCAACTCTATCATATAATCCTGTCCTCCTTACCATGGCTGCAGGGTGATGCCTGGTTTGTATGTATGGATATGCACTAAGTGTCTGTTCCATCCTGAGGATGCGTCTTTTTGTCTTGGGTTGCCTCAATCCCATCAGGACTGGGGTTGGGAGTATATGTGACGGGCATAAATTTGGTGTTTGTTTTATTTGTCATTTCTTTGGTGTCTCAGATCCCCAATTCTTGTAATATTATTTCTCTTGTATGCTATTGACATAGTCCTGATCCCTGAAAGGGCATATCTCTTGTACCTGAGTATTTGAGTAATGCATTCCTGCAGGAGGAGGACAAAAATATGGTATACATGGCTTGCTCACTTCTTGAGCTGTGGGTGTATGGAGACTACCTATTTCATTTGTGCTTTTGTCCTCTGGTCCTTCCTGCTGAAGGAGCCAGCAGGATTAACATAATCACTGTCCTAAATTAATTGAACCTAAGTGTGGTGTTATTTTGAGCTTTCTTGTCTCTGGAGCATTCCGGGTTGGAAGATAAATACACAAATGCCATATCCATTTACATTAACAAATTGATAAGCTTTACTGTCACCACTTAAGATGACTATAGAATTGCAATCATACGTACAATTAAGATTATATTACTCTTTTGCATAATACAATGATTTAGGTTTAACTGGAACCCAGATAAGTAATCATTGTACAGTAATTTGTTTAAAATCGTTAACCTTATTTACCTTCCCTTGTTAACTTTTGAAAAGTTGAGATAATAGCCTCTTGGGAGATTTCTTTATAGCTGCTACAGACTAGGTAAAAAAAACGGTTACTCACCTTTGTAACTGTTGTTCTTCGAGATGTGTTGCTCATATCCATTCCAATTAGGGGTGTGTGCGCCGCGTGCACGATCGTCGGAGAAATTTTCTACCCTAGCAACACCCGGTGGGTCGGCTGTGGAGCCCCCTGGAGTGGCGCCTTCATGGCGCTGGATATATACCCCAGCCGACCCAGCGCCCCCTCAGTTCCTTCTTGCCAGCCACTCCAACAGTGGGGAAGGGGGCGGGTTTGGAATGGATATGAGCAACACATCTCGAAGAACAACAGTTACAAAGGTGAGTAACCGTTTTTTCTTCTTCTAGTGCTTGCTCATATCGATTCCAATTAGGTGACTACCAAGCCTTACCTAGGCGGTGGGGTCGGAGTGAGACATCGCCGTGTGCAAAACCGCTGAACCGAATGCAGCATCGTCTCTGGACTGCTGTACCAGCGCATAGTGAGTGGCGAAGGTGTGGACCGATGAACAAACTGCAGCTCTACAAATGTCCTGGATCGGGACTTGAGCCAGGAAGGCAGTCGAGGAGGCTTGGGCCCTCGTGGAGTGAGCGGTGAGGCGTGGCGCTGGGACACCAGCCAGGTCGTAGCAAGCACGAATGCAGGACGTGATCCAAGAGGAGAGATGTTGGGAGGAGACCGGTAGGCCTTTCAACCGGTCGGCTACTGCAACGAAGAGTTGCGTCATCTTTCGAAATGGTTTCGTACGCTCAATATAGAAAGCAAGGGCCCTGCGCATGTCCAAGGAATGCATACGCTGGTCTTGGCGTGTGGCTTAGGATGGAAGACCGGGAGGAATATATCCTGGTTTACATGAAAAGCTGATATAACCTTGGGAAGGAAGGCAGGGTGGGGGCAAAGCTGCACCTTGTCTTTATGGAAGACTGTGTACGGAGGCTTAGATGTGAGGGCCTTGAGTTCAGAAACACGCCTTGCTGAAGTGATGGCTACAAGGAAGACTGTCTTCCAAGATAGGTAAAGGAGCGAGCAGGTAGCCAGTGGCTCGAATGGGGGTCCTGTGAGCTTGGAGAGAACCAGGTTAAAATCCCACGCCGGAACGGGTTGGCGTTGCTGTGGGTAAAGGCGGTCTAAGCCCTTGAGGAATCTGACAACCATCGGGTTAGAGAAGACCGAGGAAGCGTGTTCTCCTGGGTGGAACACCGATATAGCGGCCAGGTGAACCCTGATTGAAGATATCGCCAAGCCCTACTGTCTCAAGGACAGGAGATACTTGAGTATAAGAGGAATAGACGCCTGCAAGGGGGGCGTGGCCTGCTGGTCGCACCAACAGGAGAACAGCTTCCACTTGGATAAGTAAGTGGTCCGTGTAGAGGGCTTTCTACTTCCCATTAGAATCTGTTGCACGGGATGTGAGCATTGTAGCTCTGTCCGATTCAGCAATGGAGCATCCACGCTGTAAGGTGGAGCGATTGCAGGTCGGGGTGACACAATTGGCCGTGGTCCAGGGAGATCAAGTCTGGGCACAAGGGAAGCGTGATCAGAGTTTGAACTGATAGCTCCAGAAGCGTGGTGTACCAGTGCTGTCTTGGCCAAGCTGGAGTGACTAGAATCACACGTGCCTGGTCTCTGCGTAGTTTGAGCAGTACCCTGTGGACCAGTGGGAATGGAGGAAAGTGTAGAACAGCTGGTCTTTCCACGTTAGAAGGAAAGCGTCCGACAGGGAGCCCGGAGATCGCCCTTGTAGGGAGCAGAACACATGGCACTTCCAGTTGGCTCATGATGCGAACAGGTCTACCTGGGGAAATCCCCACCTCTGGAAGATGGAATAGATGATGTCCAGGCGAATCGACCACTCGTGCGTCTGGAAGGATCTGCTGAGACGGTCCGCTAGAGTGTTCTGGACTCCAGGGAGGAACGATGCCATCAGATGTGTCGAGTGGGCAATGCAGAACTCCCACAGGCGAATGGCCTCTTGGCATAGGGGAGACGACCTGGCTCCTCCTTGCTTGTTGATGTAGAACATGGCCGTGGTGTTGTCTGTGAGGACTAACATGCAGCGGCCATGCAGGAGACCGAGAAATGCCTGACAGGCTAGGCGCACCGCCATCAGCTCTCGAACATTGATGTGCAGAGCTAGTTGGGATGCGGTCCACAGGCCTTGGGTATGGTGCTCCCCGAGGTGAGTGCCCCAACCTAGAGATGAGGCGTCCGTGACCAGGTGCAGGGAGGGTTGTGGGGCGTGAAACGGCACTCCTGCACAAACCGCCTTGTGATCCAGCCACCAGGTGAGAGAGGTCAAGACCGAGTTCGGAATCGTGATCACCATGTTCAGGCTGTCCCAAGAAGGGCGGTACACTGAGGACACCCAGGCCTGAAGTTGACGAAGCCGAAGTCTGGCATGCCTGGTTACGTAAGTACAAGAGGCCATGTGACCCAACAGACCGAGGCACGTCCTTACAGTGGTAATCGGGAAGGCCTGGAGTCCGTGGATGATGTTCGCGATGGTGCGAAACCGAGTGCCTGGCAGAAGAGCTCGGGCAAGTGTGGAGTCTAAGACTGCCCCGATAAACTCTATTCTCTGGGTCGGCTCCAGAGTGGACTTCTCTTTGTTGAGTAGAATGCCTAAGTCGTGGAATGTTTGTAGTATTATCTGTACGTGCGCCTGAACCTGCTCTCTGGTGCGGCCGCGGACCAGCCAGTCGTCTAGATACGGGAACACCTGTATCCTTTGTCGCCGAAGGTATGCTGCCACGACGGCCATACGTTTGGTGAACACTCTTGGAGCCGCGGACAGTCCGAAGGGAAGGATGGCAAATTGGTAGTGTACCTTGTTTACTACAAAACAAAGGAGGCGCCTGTGAGGGGGGTAGATTGCTATATGAAAATATGCTTCCTTCATGTCAAGTGCGGCGTACCAGTCCCCAGGATCCAGGGAAGGGATGATGGTCCCCAAGGAGACCATGCGGAACTTCAACTTTACTATGAATTTGTTGAGTCCGCATAAGTCTAAAATGGGTCGCAGACCCCCTTTTGCTTTGGGGATCAGGAAGTAGCGGGAGTAAAACCCCTTCCCCCTTAACTCTGGGGGAACCTCCTCTATGGCCCCCATAGAGAGGAGCCCAAAAACCTCCTATATAAGGAGATGCGCTTGAGAAGGGTCCCTGAAGAGGGACGGGGAGGGGGAGTGGGCGGGGGGGAACGAAGAAAACTGGAGGGCGTATCCCCTCTCCACCGTGCAAAGGACCCAACAGTCCGAAGTTAAAAGGGACCAAGCACGGTGGAAATGGGAGAGGCGATCCCGAAATAAATGAGATGGATCCTGGGTAGTGGCTGGTGCGCCGTCCTCGGGCGCAGCTTCAAAAGTTTTGCGTAGGTCCTGAAGGTGGCCTAGGGGGGCCCTGGTTCTGACCGGGTTGGGGTCCAGTCGGCCTCCGTCTACCACCTCGTCCCTGCCTTCTCGGACGAGGAGGAGGAGGAGGGTAGAACCTTTGTGGCTGTGGCCTAAAGGGCCTGCTTTGAGGTCCTGGGACGTGCATCCCCAGGGAGCGCATGATGGTTCTCGAATCTTTGAGGCTCTGTAACCTAGAGTCCGTCTTGTCCGAGAACAAGCCTTGGCCCTCGAACGGCAAATCCTGCAGGGTCTGCTGCAGTTCTGGCGGTAACCCCGAAACCTGGAGCCAGGAGACACGTTGCGTGGCTATCCCAGATGCTAGAGTCCTGGCGGACGAGTCTGCAATGTCGAGGGAGGCCTGTAAGGAGGTTCTAGCCACCGTTTTGCCCTCCTCCACCAGGGCCCTGAACTCCTCCCTTGAGTCCTGGGGAACCAACTCTTTGAATTTACCCATGGAAACCCATGAGTTATAATTGTACCGACTTAAGAGCGCCTGTTTGTTTGCGGCCCTGAGCTGCAGACCCCCCCGCCGAATAAACCTTGCGTCCAAACAAATCAAAGCGCTTAGCGTCCTTTGATTTGGGCGCTGCCACCTGCTGGCCATGGCGCTCTCTGGCGTTCACTGATGAGACTACCAGTGAACATGGTGCATGTAGAGGTACTCATAGTCTTTAGAGGGCACAAAGTACTTCCTCTCTACCCCTCTGGCAGTTGGAGGGATGGAGGCCCTAGGGGTTTGCCTTAGGGCCGTAGCGTTAGCCTGAATTGTTCGGATAATGGGCAACGCCACCCGGGTTGGGGCATCAGATGAAAGGATGCTCACCCCCGGCTCCTCCACCTCCGCTATCTCCTCGGCCTGTAGGTCCATATTTCTTGCCACCCTATGTAACAAGTCTTGGTGGGCACGAAGATCTATAGGAGGTGGGCCTGAGGGTGTTGTACCCGCCACTGCCTCATCTGGGGAAGATAAGGAGGACGCCTCAGGGGGTAAGGGATCTGTGTGAGGGTCCGGCTCCAAGGGACTTGGAGGTGCAGGATCCCCTGCACCAGGGTCTGGTTCCTGCGTGGGCGTCGGGGCCGGAGCCTCCATACCCCCTGGGGGAGGACGGGAGATGGTGGCCTCAGGAACCCTGGGCTCAGAGTGAGCCAAGCGAGAGGCCGCTAGTGGAGCCCCTTGAGCCTGGTGATACGCCCAAGGGGTCCAGAAAGACCAATGCGTAGGGTCTTGTCGAAGGTTGTCTGTCCCTCCTGCCAATGACCCAAGTTGTCTGCGGCTTGACCTTGAGCAGGGTACGTTGAACGGGGAGCCCCTTCAGAAGAGTGAGACGCCAATCTCGAGGGCCAGGGCGGTGCCGAGTGTGGGTGCAGGGAAACGTCCTGGTACGGTGCCGAGCGGTGCTAATCAATCGGCAAGCGGTCTCTGCGTGGTGCCAGTGAACGGTACTGGGATCGAGAACGGTGCCGATATGCATGTCGGTACTGGGATCCGGATCTGGATCTGGACGACGAAGACCGTCTGTAACCTCAGTGCCGGGAGCAGCTTCGGGAATGGGAGCGGCACTCATACCGGTGCCGAGAGCTGCGCCCTGACTCCGACCAGTACCGTTGCTCGGGTCGGTGCCGAGAAGAAGACCGGTGCCGGGAGGTAGATCTGTGCCGCGAGTACGACCGGCGCCGAGATGGAGATCGGTGCCGGGACTACGAGCAGAGTCGAGACCTGCTCCGAGACAGAGAGAGGTGCCGCGAATCCACGCCCGGAGAAGGCGGCCGTATCAGGGTAGGCTTGCCCCTGGACTGTACCGTACGAAGGGCATGCGGTGCCACGGGTTGAGAAGGCGCCGGCTCCGTGAGGGCGATGAGGTCTCTCGCCGTGGCAAACGTCTCTGGTGTAGAAGGGAGACAGGTCTCCACCACCTGACGAGGTGGTGAGCCAGTCCGCACCGGATGCAACGGCTGTACACCTGGCGCCGGAGTCAACGGTGCTGCTGATACTTGCATCCTCTGGCGTTCGGAAGCCGGGCGCGGCTCTACCACCGGTGCGGGGGGAGCCGGTGCCTGTTGGACGGCAGCGTCCTGAGCTTTACGGGGCCTTTTATGTCCTGGAGACAGGGACCGGCGCCGAGGGGCTTGCGGCGGACGCGGTGCCGAGGGAGGACGGTGCCGTGGCGCCTTTTCCGCGTCTGCCCGCGGTGCAGTACTGGAACGAGCCGTTGGGGCACTACGCACCGAGGCGCTCGGTGCCGGAACCTGGCACACTGAAGGAGGATCCGGGCTAAGTGCCGCTTCCATGAGGAGCTGCTTAAGCCTGAAGTCCCGCTCCTTTTTCGTCCTTGGCCTGAAAGCCTTGCAAATCTTGCACTTGTCCGTTTGGTGAGACGCCCCGAAGCACTTCAGACAAGAGTCATGGGGGTCTCCCGTTGGCATAGGCCTAGCACATGTCGTGCACGGCTTAAAGCCGGGAGCCTTGGGCATGAGCCCGGCTGTGCGCTGGGGGGGAAAAGGGGGGAATAAAGGCCCCCTTAACCCCCGCTTACTACGAAAAACTATTTATAACTATTAACAACTACTAATTTAAAAAACACAATTAACAACTATCTACAAGAAGCAACGGGTAAAGCTAGGGAGAGTGGAGAACAGCTATGCCGCGCTCCACAGTTCCAACGACCTTCACGGGCGGTAAGAAGGAACTGAGGGGGCGCTGGGTTGGCTGGGGTATATATCCGGCGCCATGAAGGCGCCACTCCAGGGGGCTCCACAGCTGACCCACCGGGTGTTGCTAGGGTAGAAAATTTCTCCGATGATTGTGCACGCGGCGCGCACACACCTAATTGGAATGGATATGAGCAAGCACTCGAAGAAGAACAGCAATGTCCCATATAAGACACTCCAGTGCTATTGGCGGATCTTTTTGAAGTTGTTTGGATTTCATAGTATTAAATTAGGTTTCACCTTCAAGAACCCTTCCAGAATCCTAGGTTTGATTCTGCCTTTACCCTTTTTTTATTTGAGCCCATTGAATGGAGCTTTATGGAGCTTCTGTGCACTTGACTTTAGTGGATTTAAGAGTTAGGGCAACTTCATGTGGTACAAGTCCTAAATTCTATATTTTAAATAAAGCAAAATTTAGCTGATAGATTACTTGGTGCAAGAAAAATATTTACTCCTGGGGGAATTCTGCACTACTGTGCATGTGCATAATTAATGAGCCGCTCATATTTTTAAATTTTTGTTCAGAAAAAAGCTTCTGCTGAAATGTTGCTGTAGTTCTGCCTTTTGACCACCAGAGGGTGCTGTGTCAATAAAACACAGCAGCTCCCAGCCAGCTAGGGAAGAGAGAGAGCCTGCAGAGCCTTCTTTGCAGCTGGCCAGGTCAGGAGACAAGGGTTATGGGGAGACGGACAGCATGGTGTGCTGGTAGGGGTCATACAGAGGCTCATAAGGGCTAGGGGGAGGCAGACTGGGGCAGGGGCTGAATGGGAATGGAGGCCCAGGGCCACAGGGGAGAGGGAGGTGCAGGGCCACATGGGGAAGGGGGTACAGAGCTACATAGGGACAGGGGAGTGGCTGGGTGGGGGTACAGAGACACATGGGGACAGTGGGAGGGAGTTCAGGGACATAGGGGGGTGGGGAGGAGGTGCAGGGAAACATAGGGATGTGGGGAGTGGGTATCTGAGTAGGGGTGGAGGGACACATGGGGGTTCAGGAACACATGGGGAAAGGGGCAGCTGTGCCTGACTGAATGGGAGAGGCTAGGGATCAGCCAGGGTCTGCCTGGGGAAAGCTCCCTAACAATTCCTCCCCACCCCACAAAAAAACCTGTTCCATATTTTTCCCACCCATACCCAACAACCCTCCAAGTTCACACCCAGGCTCCTTCCAAGCAATTTATTTCCCTCTCTCTCAGCTCCTTCATTACCCCTCACTCCCCTAAGCCTTGGCACCGTTTCTGAGGGGTGTGGGAAATATGGTTCTGTATTGTAGTTTAAATGAATTATTACTCAGAGTTCTGTATTAATATGCCTAGTACGGAATCTATTTGTCAAAAAACATTTCCTGAATCCTTTTTGTTGTCTATATTGTTACAGACATACTTGCTGACAGGTATTTTGAAATAAATGACCAAAATTAAATGAAGCTGATGCGATTATATTGTGTTATTTTGACAAATAAAATATGCAGAGTTTTACAGAATTTTAAAATATTGTGTGCGGAATTTTTATTTTTTTGCCACAGAATTCCCCCAGGAGTAAAATGTTTGTAAAATGTGTAATGTTCCAGAACCAGGTTGTATTGTCTGTTACAAATGTAATTACAGAAGTAATTCTGAACTATGCTACGAAGAAAAATGTTTAAGAGAAAAATCCTCACTAAGAAAATGTATATTGGGGGGAGATTAAGTGTAGTTTTAAAAAGTTCAGCCATTTGGGTCATTATTAAAATAAATAATTTAATGAAGGATATTTATTTTCTTGTAATTTAGGGAGCGTAAAGGAGATCAGGTTGGAGTTTCAGATTTCTTCATTCCATCAAAGAAGGCTTAAGAGAAAGATGACAAGGATTTTCTGGAAGTAAATGCCACCAATTCAGAGCAGAACTTTAATAAAGTCACATAAAGTTTAGCATTAGCAGTCACCACAAAATATAGACTTTGATTTACCAATATACCATATGCAGTGTGATTTTTATTTATGAAAGTTGACTAAGAGATACATCTTAGGATTTATTTGTTTTCATAGATGTGTAATTTTAGCTTTAGATTTCTGCAAATAAATAGAAACTTTTAATAGAGTTAGTGATTTAGGACATTTTCTGATATATTGTGAAACTACATGTCAGCTAAAAAAAAATTGTTTTTCACAGAGAGATATTGGTATCTACCTCCATAAAGTGATCAAGATTCTTCTGTCTGAAGGCCATATCAAAGAACTTTAAGGAACTATGCCATTCATTTATATTGTATGTTCTTATACGCAACTCATGCCCAGTGGGTCTACCTCAGTGAAGAAATCAGATGTCCCATTTTTTTCATATGATGTCCTAGTGTCCCAAAAACTTCTTTTGGGACGCCTGAAATATCCTGTTCTTCATGCAGTTGTCTACACGTATTCCACTTGTGGTTCACACCTGCCTCATGCACAGGATCAGATTCTTTTGAATAGCAGTGACTATTGGGGACATGCCTGCACAAGTGTACACACACCCCTATCCCATCCCGGTCATAAAGGGTAGAGCAGGCCCACCCATCCTTCAGTTTCTTTTTACAGCTGTGGCAGTGAGATGGAACCCTGGAAGTGACCACTTCTCTGCACACAGTGTGATTCTGTTGCTCTTTTAGTAGTTGTTTCCTTATTGTTGTTAGGTTACTACAGTTACTGTAGTGTTGTTTAATTCAGGGGCATTGAGGATGGATGGGTACCTGGTGGTCAGTCTGTCCTTCGCTTCCTTCCTCTAGATGGTCATCAAAACTGTATGGACTTCATACAAAAATCATATATGGTTTACATCACAATTTCACATGGATGTAGCTTCATACAGATCTGAAGCTATCTGCAATGAAAATATGAAATCATATTTCAGATAGTTTGAAATAGCAATTTCATGTGAATTTCACAACCCTTAAATTCGTTGCCACAAAAGGGTCCTAATGTTTGATTTAGAAAATATGGTCATGTTATACCCAATTTCTCTAAATTATGCCACACTCAAGCACTCATTGTCAATTTGTTTATCTTAATGCCAATTCAGCATTTGTTGTTATTTAGTATGATAGAAGTCCCAGTTTTCTTTGAATAATTTTAACTTTACTGCAGTGAAAATGCTCATTGTTACTAATTACTTGATTACATAAAGTGTATTGTGACTAATAGGAATTGAACACAGCCACCCTATCTGCTTTAAACTGCAATACACTTTACTGAATCCAACTTTGTGCCAAGCAGTCTGTCATATGAGAGACTGCAATGGAGCATCCTACTAGTTTATCAGGGAGCTGAGGAACCTATAAACATAATCTTTCATATTTATGAAGCATGTTTATCAGCTGGACAGGAGCTGATAGCATGCCAGCTCATAGACTCTGGGAACACACAGTAACAAAAGTAGAAACATACAGGTGTTCAGGATTCTGAGACAGAGGGATGCCAAGGCCTTTGTATGATGGTTTAACCATCTAGAACCTTGTGCAGAAAGCTGAAGACAAATGTGCATGGCTCTACATCACATTTTATTTGTACAATTGGCCACCAGTCCTTTCAGATATCCATTTTAGCCCTTAATGCCTGAACTATCACTTCTGCAACAAATTGTGTAATAAATAACATGTACAATGGTAACACGTGGGTCTTAGGGCTTTATTGATCTCATAACTGCTTTGACACCAGCAATGGGTAAAAATGCTTTCTTTTCATCTAAAGCTTCCTACAAGATTGTGCTTATTTCACTCATATGTAGACCTATCCATAATGGAATGGTGGAGAGGGGTGGTTATGCCTTCCTCTGAACCATTCAGCATTGGTCACTGCTAGAGATACTAGACTCAGTTGACAGTTCCTATTGTGTATTCCAAAACATCACAGCTAATACTGTCGGGGGTTGAGAAAATAAAGACACCTTTTACTTTGAAACTAAGAAACCACATGTACACTCACCCAAAGCCCTCTTGCCTTCTGGGGAAACATCGCTATTGGAGGAGGGTGGCTTTTCTGTGCAGTGGAGGCACAGCACAGCACAGTTCCCTTCATCTGACTGAGAGGAGAGGACAATAATGCTTAGCTCTTCCATGGTGCTTTTCTTCTGCAGCCAGTGTTTCATTGTGACGTGTAAAGATTAAGAAACAGTATTTTAAAATGTTCTGAGTATGATTGTTCTTTTCCAGAGATCAACAGAATGGCATGGTGCAGCCCAGAAACTTTCTGACCCTGGCCTCCTAGATCTGTTCTGCCATGCCCTCACATGGCCAGTGCGTGAACTACAATCAGTGTGACCACACTAGGAAGTGTCATTTTTATTCAATAGACCAGAAATCATGGGTTGCAATATAAAAGATGAAATTCTCAAATCTTCACTTAAGAAGAAGAGGGAATGGATACTGTGCCCTATTCAGCTGTTGCTCCCTTTCCTTTCTGTAGCTTATTACAAGAATTCTCATCTTTTTCTGATCCTTCTGTCCATTTTCCATTCATAAAGATCAATAAGGTGTTAACTGATCATTGTTAACCTGCACTCCAGTACGATGATACTCTGTGTATCCCTCCCTCCTCTCCCAAATAATGACACATTAAATGGTTTGTGGGTTTTTGGTACCGATTGAAGTTTATTATAGATTTTGTCCAATCTGCACTTTTTGTAAATTGGAATATTGTTTTATGTTTATAAAAAGAAAAATATATATAGTAAAGGAAGTACAGACCCCAAAAATAGATTTTCAAAAGAAGAAACATAAAAATAAGGGACTGCAGCAATCTGAGCAATTACAAAAAATCCCATTTCTTGTTACGCTTCTGCACAGCACTTACCTGAAAGTATTAGTTGCTCAAATGAAGTTTCAGAGTCAGAAATACAACCAGCCAATCACTATTACCTTTATGGAGCTACTGCTTTCAAGAGTTGGTTTTGAGCAAGATCTGCCAATGCAACTCTTGGCACTGCCCACAAATAGCTTTTGCCATTCACAGTTAGCAAGTAGCAAATATTTTTAGTCCAGCCTTTTAGGCAGTCTTAAAATTGGGCACAATCTCAACACTTTGAACAAGCTTTGTATGAAATGCTAAGCGGTGATTCAGTACATCTGCAAATTGGGATATTCATAGGTTATTATTTATTCTACATACAACGCCATGTGTGTGCATGGTGCTGAACAAGCACCATGAACAGGGCTCTGCTCTGAGGTGCTTTCAGTTTCAGGACATTGTACCTGGCTAGTGAACAAATATGTGTCCAAGGAGCCTTTATGGCCTCTCTGCCTCGCACTCCCACACAAAGGTTCAGCACAATTGCAGATCTGGACTCGGGGGCGCACAGGGACTGCTCCCACCTATGACCCCAGGGCTGGGGAGAAGGCCGTGATTTTTCCTCCCCTACAGTCTGCTGCAACAGGATTATGCTTTAATAGCACAATTGAGGCTCACTTTGAACAGGACAGCACTGATGACAGTGGTTGGGGAGAAGGCAGCTTTGAACAGCTTTTATTTTTCAACATTTGTTCATTTTAAAATTGCGCAAATTCGCTGGAAGAGTAATGGGCCGTGTACACTAAGAGTGGCTCTGAAATCAGTTAAGGAAAGACAGGAGCATAGTATTATGCAAAATAGCTCACTGAAAAATTGGATGGAGAGGGAAGACCTTTTTCATTTAAAAAAGTGATGCAGTGGGGTTTGATTATTTGAGTGCCACTGAATTCTGTGTTTGTGTCTGATTTATGGCCCAAACTTGAGGCCTTTACATGTGTAGTCCTACTGGCCTCACGAAAGCGCTACTCACGAAAGCAAGGGCTCCTGGGTAAGGCTCTGACACAGACAATACAACAAGACACAGATTACAGATACAGGATTGAGGTTGGAAAGAAAACAGTTGCCCAACAATCTTGAGAGGTTGTTCACTGATTTATGCACATGGAAAAATACTCTGTATGATGTGGTACTGATTTGATACATACATTAGTCAACGATCCTGTCTCTGCCATGTGCATGTTTGTCAGACTCTTCTCTGCTTCCAAGAAAAATCGCTAAAATTATTTTAAAGATCAGGTTTTTTTAAACAAAAAGCATGTGGATAAATTGTTGATTAAAATTCAACTGAGATATAAAATTAAGTCCTGTGACATGAAAAGTTTTTGTAGTTTTCTGTTTCTAAAACCTTTGGAGTCTGGGTGGGGAGGGTGGATTTTAATTCAGTTCTTCCAGTGAAAAAGCAGTTTAGCAACAGGGCAGGAGAGATTTGTCTTTGACTGTTGTGACTCAGTGAAGGGGGAAACTAACTATTTTGTTCAGGTGAAGGACTAACTCCCTGAACCTACAAACACCCAATCACTTGCTTAATGTTATTCACATAAGTAATCCCACTGAACGCAGCTGAACCTTCTTGTGACTAAAGCTCTGTGCATGCTGTAATGTTTGTGGGATTGAGGCCTATGTGAACAACTCTTAAAAACTCATTTCTGCCATGTTGCCTATGAGAAGGTTATATATAAAAGCAAATCTAAATTAGCAGAACCATCAAGACTTGCACATCCAGTTCAAAGCCCCTTGAAATCAATGGAAGTCCTTCTGGTGGATTTGAAAACACTAATAATCAATAATACTGTGGCTTTCCATCTCATGGCCACAGAGTGGCCACTCCACAGCTGTCTGTGCTGGAATCCTGATTTAAATGGGGTCCCAGGATAGGCCAGGTGTAGGTCCATGCCCTTCCCACAGATGGAAGATCAGGAGACTGGATGAGAGAATCTCATGGTTCCTCCCCCCCTTAATGCCCTTCTACTTGTTTTCCCAGGGTTTCAAACATCAAATGGATGTGTTTGCTTTTAAAGATGTTTCAGGTGAGTTTTATAATTACAAATTTGCCCAGATGATGATATGCATGACCTTGAAATGAACTCTTTACAGTCTGCTATCACCAGCCTCTCATACGATGGAGACACCAGGAATATACATTAAAGAAAGAGAACACAAGGCAGCATTCTTGGGGACCAACTCTGCCTCAGTGACCTCCCTACAATCCCAGTGATGTGGCTGAGGGTGGATTTGGGACTTCCATGTTCAAGCCTGTAAGGTCAGAGGATCCCAGAGCTGAAGCTACAGCCTGAGCCCAGAAGTCTACACTGCAATGAAAGAGCCCTGCAGCCCAAGCCCTAAAGCAGCTGGTATAGGCCAGCCACAGGTGTCTAATTGCAGTGTAGATATACTCTCAAGTGACTGTCAAGGAGCTGGGGTCACACATGGCTCCCCACTTAGAAGCCAGGGGCAAAAGGCATTCCTTATCTCTCTCTCAACAGGGCAGTGGGAGAGCCTGTAGTAAGCCAGAGGCAGCTTTGTAGTGGGGGAACCTAGCTCAACAATGGGAAGGAGCCAGGTGGTTGTTGGAGTGAACCTAGGGGGAACACTATAGCATGGCTGTTATCCTTTAGCTCTGCTTCTTCCCATACCCACCTTTGAGGCAGGTGTAACTCTGTCTCCTTACCCCTCAGTGCTTCCTGGAGGCTGGGGAGCAGCGAGGTTGCTTGCTTGGCAGGTGCATAAAAAGATTTATTGCAGCACAAGTGGTCCTGTTTCCCAGAGCCCAGAGGAGTATGTGGCCTTCAGCCTGGACTCTACAAATGCATCAGTGACCCTCATGTGAGTGTCACAGGAGATGGCACTTGACATGTCTGCAGACAGCTGCTTCTGTGCTGCTGGGGCACGGAGAGGGAGCGTCCAGGTGCCCTCTAGCTCCTAAGTTGCTCTGAGGAAGTGTTGGGCTCTGGGACAGAGCTGTGCAGGTTTGGAGGCATGTCTCTCCTGCCCAGTCCACAGTACCCTGATGTGCTCCCCAACAAGGGCTCTGTCAACAGGCAACTCTGCAAGGGGAACCTCATACCGCTCTATGACCCTATGTACTGAATGCCTCCCTGGAGGCTCATCCTGAGGCATTTGTTCAGTTTAGCTCAAGTTGTAGAATTAGGTGCTTAGAGATTGAACCTGATAGGTCATTTTAGGAGCATGAAATATTACATTTAGGAATCCCCCGCCGCAAATTATACAAGGACATTGTAAAGTTCAGAGCAATTTTAAAGAGACACATTTTTAACACTTTATTGAGCAGGGAGCAATATTTAGTTCCTTTTTATTTCTCATGAACTAGCTGCTAAACTGCTTTTTCTCAGTGCTACGGCCAGCCATGTTAGCAAGTTTCCCATTGTCTCTCTCCTGGCTGTGGATGCTTGAGTGCAGCAGCTCCGCAGAGGTCCCAGTCTCACTCTTTAACGTACATTCGCCACTTGTCTGCATGGAGCTGCATGTACCATTGAATAGCCTCATGAAGACATCTCAGTTCTCTGTCTATGGACACAGGCACCAGCCACCGATTCCCCAAGCCAAAGTCCCCTTCGCAATCAAGGGTCACTTAGCCTGCGTTGTCCAGAGTCCAGAGTTTGGCCCACGGTGACGGCAGGCACTGCACCTGCTGCACAGCCACATGGTAACTCCTGTGACTCCTCTAGCCCATCACCACATGGCTCTTTTGCATTCTGCTAAGTGGCCAACGATCTGGGAGAACAGAAACCCTTTGTTAGAGATGGAAAATCTCCTCAATGCAGCACTCTATCAATGGCTGCCGGAGGCATTCCCTGTGAAACCCAACTGTGCAGCCCCTAGGATTCCCATAGGGGAGATCTCTGCTCATGCACTTGTCACCCATGGAAACACTCTCTGACAGTGGGAGTGTAGAGGGAGTCTCTACAGATGATCCCTTCTATAGCTCCCTTAATGGAAGAAGGTTTGGCCTTGTGATGTAAGGCACAGGTCTGAGAGTCGGGGCTCCTGGGTTCTGTGGCTCTGGAAGGGGGCGTGGTCTAATGAGTGGAGCTGGATTGGTACTGAGTACCGGGACTGGCTTCTGCTTCTGTTATTGATGTTGTGTATGACCTTGTAGCCAGTCACTTTGCAGCTAATAGCAACCAACCTCAGAGGGCTGGGGAGGGGTCATGAGTTAGTGTCTCCTCACTCTAGCACCTTCCACCCAAGCCTCCCAAAGGTATTAGATTTAGCCTACCCTGCTCTCCAAAGCTAACTACTTGTGCATCTCCACTGCCAGTGGAATTTCACACACAGAATACAGTCCAGCCCACAAGGTTCTGTCTGGGTAAGAGAGCACCCATGCAGATGAGGCCCATTCCTGCAGACCTCGCTCACACAGAACTGCCACTGAACACTGTCACAACAGTGAATAAGGTCAGCAGTATCTAGCCCTGGTATCACAAATTCAGCCCCAGACAAATACACTTCTCCAAGGTACAGCAACAGCAGGGGCTGCAAACAATTTCAGATCCCTGCAGTCTGGAGAGAACAGACAGGTTTCTCAGTGCAGAACACCATGGCCCAGATCACAGGGGCAGCCATCTGGTCTCTGACATTAGGACTCTAGTGATAGAACACAAGCCTTGTTAGTCAGAGCTCTGTGCATTGGAGGGTTTTTGCAACCCCCATGCCCTTACGTGGAGCAGCCATTTCTAAGCGACTGCTTTCCCAATGCGTCAGACAGACTCTCCAACAGGCCACCAGCCTTGGTTGACACTGACCTGAGAAAGCGCCCACAAAATTCTCAGTTTTCTGCTCCAGGACAGGCAGCGGCAGCATTGGTTGTTGTTCAGGTAGGTCATTAATTTACAGACGGTTGCACTGGAGTGTGGTCCAAGCACAGGACTTAGAATCAGAACAGAGTCGCAATCAGCCTCCTTTCTAGGTCTCAGGGAACTCTTCACCACTTCATCTTTGTTCCTCACTCTGTTAAAATAGGGCCGATCTCTTTGACAGTGTATCCAAGCTCTTCCGACTGACAAGACCCCAGATCACGTTCTGGTGACTTTCCCTCCCCCCTGCCAGCCATCCAAACCACAGCTGCTGAGATGAACTTCCTCTCCTGGTGCTGTCTTCCCCACTTTCCCAAGTCAGGCTCTGGCTGCCCTTTTTCCATGTCCAGCTCAGACTTCTCCTCCTCACCTCCTAAGCTCCCTATGCAAACATCTCCCTGTGTAAACATCTCCACCTCAGTCATCCCCATCCCATCTTACTGCCACTTCTTCCCGCAGCATCTCCCTGCTACTGGGAAGGGCCCAGCAACCTCAGCTTAGGCTTCCCTTTCTATTCATTCCATCAGACTCACCTGGTAGCTCTCTTAGACTCCTAGAGTGATCCCTTTAGTTTGAGCGAGAGGGGCTTGTGCTGAAGGACCCTGGTTCAATCCCCACCAATGCCTGTCGTGTCTATATGTGGCCACAGTTTTACTTACCTATCAGTGTAGGTTGTTCAGCCCATTCCTGGTCATGTGTGGTACATCTGCTGCTGGCCATCTCTGTGGTGTAGGTCCCTTATCCACACAAGGACATGGCATATCCAGGCCAATCCAGCAGCTCCCATCCGGTTTTCACCTCCACAATGGACAGTGAGCCCTAGCCTGACTACAGAAAAACAGGGTGGTGTTCTTCATGGGAATCTGCTGGAGCTCCAGTCTCCCCTGCTCCACCCCATCCCCACATGCTAAGGGTTTTCAAAAGATACTACTAATCTCAGATAAATAAAATATCTAAGATGAGGTCAGTGTGGGTGGATTTACTGAGCAGACATGTTCTAAGAGAAGAAGAGATTCCTTCTCTGCTCTAGTGAGATTCCCATAGGAAAAGTATCTGATGGTGGGGGTGGGGGCATTGGTGACATTGTAAGAAAGACAGTGACCTCTACCTGTGAAGGTGGCTGAAGCTTCTTGCAGGCAATAGAGTCCAGGATCCTTACACCTCCTTTGGGGATGATTTTCCTAGGAATAAAATTAAATTAAATTAAATTAAATAATGGAGATATCCCATCTCCTAGAACTGGAAGGGACCTTGAAAGGTCATCAAGTCCAGCCCCCTGCCTTCACTAGCAGGACCAAGTACTGATTTTGCCCCAGATTCCCAAGTGGCCCCCTCAAGGATTGAACTCACAACCCTGGGTTTAGCAGGCCAATGCTCAAACCACTGAGCTATCCCTCCCTCCCCCACAACACAGCACAATGAGAACAACGTCTCAGTCCCAGGGCTGGGAAGAGGAGGTTACTCACCCTGTGCAGTAACTGACGTTCTTCGAGATGAGTGTCCCTGTGGGTGCTCCACTCCAGGTGTTGGTGCGTCCCTGCGCCTTTGCTCGGAGATTTTTGCAGCAGTACTCATAGCGGCCACGCATGCTCAGAAGCTGCCCCCCCGCTGTGAATCTAGGTTGATAGTACGCATGCGTGGCCGGTCTCCTCAGTTCCTTCTCTACAACGGAGGCCCCCCAACTCCGAAGTAGAGGGGAGGAGGGTGGGTAGTGGAGCACCCACAGGGACACTCATCTCGAAGAACGTCAGTTACTGCACAGGGTGAGTAACCTCCTCTTCTTCTTCGAGAGATGTCCCTGTGGGTGCTCCACTCCAGGTGACTTAAAAGCCGTGTATCTTAAGGAGGTAGGGACTTCGGATCTGATAGGAACGCCGTTGATAGTACAGCCCTGCCCAAACGTATGTCAGATAGAGGGCCTTGAGTAAGGGCATAGTGTTTAACAAATGTGTGCTCAGAGGACCAGGTGGCTGCTTTACAAATATCAGCCAGGGGAACTTTGCGTAACAATGCTACAGAGGCAGCCAGAGATCTAGTGGAGTGTGTTCTAATGCCGTCTGGAGGTGTAACCTTCTTCATCTGATAGCACAACCGGATGCACTGGGAAATCCAGTTCGAAAGTCTCTGGGTAGAAATAGGCGTACCTTTGGAGCGCTCCGCAATGGAGACAAAAAGTCTGGAGGAAGTTCTAAAAGGTTTGGTTCTATACAAATAGAATGACAAGGCTCTGCGTACATCTAGTGTATGCATTGAGGTTTCGAACGAGTTCGCATGTGGTTTCGGAAAAAAAGTCGGCAGGTGTATTGGTTCATTAATGTGGAATGACGAGTGTACCTTTGGAAGAAATTTGGGGTGTAATCTGAGGGTAACCTTGTCTTTAAAAAATATCGTATATGGTGGGTGTGCCATAAGAGCTGCTATTTCTCCTGCCCGTCTGGCAGAGGTAATTGCCACTAGAAATGCTGTTTTCATCGAGAGGTGTAAAAGGGAGCACGTGGCTAGGGGTTCGAATGGTTGTTGAGTTAGGCAAGACCGTACTAGATGAAGGTCCCAAGGGGTGGTAGGTGGTTTAATGTCTGGGTATAAGGTTTGTAGTCCCTTGAGGAAACTCTTCGTGATAGAATGAGCAAAGACAGATGTGTCATCAATTCTGTCGTGGAAAGTTGTAATAGCAGCTAAATGGACCCTGATGGAGCTGAAAGAAAGGCCGGATTGCTTAAGGCCCAATAGATAGTCAAGTATAAGCGAAAGAGGTACCGACGTGGGACAAAGGTGTTTAGCGGAACACCAATGTGTGAATCGTTTCCACTTTTGAAGATAGGTCGTGCGAGTAGATTGCGTTCTGCTATGTAGGAGCACCTTCTGAACTTGTTCAGAGCAATCTAATTCACTTTGGGAAAACCATGTAGGAACCAGGCCTTGAGGTGAAGCATGGACAGGTTGGGATGGAGAAAGCGGCCGTGTTGTTGAGATAGGAGGTTTGGAATGAGCGGCAGGGAGATTGGTGGTTGAATCGACATTCTGGTGAGGAACGGAAACCACGGTTGTCTGGGCCACGACAGGGCAATGAGGATCACCTTGGCTCGGTCCGTTCGTATTTTTATCAGGACCCTGTTGAGAACTGGTATCGGGGGAAATGCATACAGTAGGTTTCGGTGCCATGAGATCATGAATGCGTCTCCCAGGGAATGTTTGCCCAGTCCTGCTCTGGAGCAGAAATTGGGACATTTCTTGTTTTTTGTAGTTGCAAAAAGGTCTATTGTTGGGTAACCCCAAGTGCTGAATACGTTGTGAATGGTTTTCTCGTCTATCTCCCACTCGTGGTCCCATGGGAAGCGTCTGCTCAGTTCGTCCGCTGTGGTGTTCATGATCCCGGGAAGATAAGCAGCTGATACCCGGATGTTGTTCGCAATGCACCAATTCCAGAGCTTCATAGCCTCTGTGCACAGCGAATGGGATCGAGCTCCTCCCTGCCTGTTTACATAAAACATGCATGCAATGTTGTCTGTCATTATGCGTACGTGATGATGCTTGATTAGTGGCAGGAAGTGACGGCACTCATTGCGAATAGCTCGAAGTTCTAGGACATTTATGTGCAGGGAGGTCTCGGTTGACGACCATAGCCCCTGTACTGTGTGGTGAGACATGTGTGCACCCCAGCCTGTCAGAGATGCATCGGTGGTCAGGATGAGTGATGGAGCCTGCTGAAGAAACGGGACTCCAGAGCAGAGGTTGGAGTGAACGGTCCACCAGTGTAGCGAATCTTTGACTCGGGCGGGTAGGGAGAGAGTCTTGTTTAAAGAGTGCATATTCGGTTTGTAAACCGTGGCCAGCCACGCTTGGAAGCACCTCATGTAGAGGCGTGCATTCTGGACGACAAAAGTGCACGAGGCCATGTGACCTAGTAGTTGTAGGCAGTCTCGGGCAGTTACCTGGGGGCTGTTGCGAATGATTGTGGCCAGTTGGCTTATGGAGTTGAAGCGATCGGGTGGGAGAGATGCCAACCCCGTCCGGGAGTCGAGGTCTGCTCCTATGAACTGCAGGTGCTGGGTGGGGCGTAATGTGGATTTGTCTTTGTTTATTTGTAGGCCGAGAGATAGGAAACAATCGACGGTGAGCCGTGTGAACCGGAGAGCCTCGTCGAATGTTGAAGCTTTGAGGAGGCAATCGTTGAGGTAAGGGAATACTATGACCCCTTGTTTCCTGAGGTAGGCAGTGACTACAGCTAGGAGCTTGGAAAAGACATGGGGGGTTGTGGACAGTCCGAAGGGGAGTACCCTGTATTGGAAATGTATCGAACCGAGGGTAAATCGAAGGAAGCGTCTGTGGGCCGGATGTATAGTGACATGGAAATAGGCATTTTGTAGGTCGAGGGCAGAAAACCAGTCGCCCTGCTCCAGCGCTGGGATTATGGTAGTGAGGGTAACCATCTTGAACTTTTGCTTTTTGACAAATTTGTTGAGCCGCCTGAGGTCGAGGATTGGTCGCTATCCCCCATTTTTCTTTTCTGTTAAGAAATAATGGGAGTAAAAACCCTTCCCTTTGTGTCGTTCTGGCACGATTTCTACTGCTCCCAGATGAAGGAGATGTTGCACTTCTTGGAGGAGTAGCTGCTCGTGAGAAGGGTCCCTGAAGAGGGACGGGGAGGGTGGGTGGGTGGGAGGCAAGGAGAGGAAGGGGATGGCGTATCCAATTGTAACTACCTCTAAGACCCACTTGTCGGAGGTAATGTTCTTCCATTGATGGGAGAAAGGTCGTAGGCGGTGTCCAAAGATAGGTGTGTCGGCTGAAGTGGGGGCGTTGCTTTCTAAACCCTCGACCAAGGCTTCAAATCTGCCTATTAGTTGGCGGGGGTTGAGGTGCCCCTGCAGAATTTGGACGACGTCGCTGGAATCTTGGTCTTTGACGTTGCTGTTGTTGTTGTTGTTCCTGTGGTCTATGGGAGTGTTGTGTGAATGCGGGATAGCGTGGCCTGTGGTACGGTTGGTATCTATATTGCCGTCTTCTGGTCGTAGGTGTCTGGAGACCTAGAGACCGGAGGGTTGCCCTTGAGTCCTTCATTGAATGAAGCACGTCGTTCGTGGTAGAAGCAAAAAGTTTGTCACCGTCGAAGGGAAGATCTTCAATGGTGCTCTGAACTTCTCGAGGAAAAAAATAGAGGCAGGCCATAATAGAGGCAGGCAACTGGAAGCCTGATGCCTCGGCACCGGAGCCTCGCGCCGCCGCCACAGCCTCAGGCGGCTTTTGCGCGGTTCCTGAAGAGCCCGGCTCATCAAAGTTGCTGAGGCGGGGAAACACAGGCAGGGAGACCGTTGATCTGCCTGGAGAGACTTTGTGCCTCATAACCTTGCTTGGTGAAGAAGGCTGCCCCTTCTTTGTAGATTTTTTCAGTTTTTTTTAAGGCGGGGGGGCTGTGGCGGGCAGCGGAACCGGCTTCAGCGCCTGGGTCTGAAACTGACCCGATAGACTTTTGGAGGAGGAGCAGTTTAAGTTTAAGCTCCCTGTCTTTCCATGCCCTGGAGCTGAGTTTACAGCAATGGGCACATTTTTGGGGAATGTGAGCTTCCCCCAAACATTTTATACACTTTGAGTGGCCATCTGATAGTGGGATAGCTTCTTTGCATGTAGCACAGCGCTTGAAGCCTGTGGAGCCCGGCATGGCCAAAGCGGCCGCGGCTGACAGAAATTTTTTTTTTTTTTAACAGATAAACGGGGTAATTAACTACACTAACAAAGAACTGACAACAAACTAGTTACTAAAAGGGTAATTGTAGCAAGAGTGAGGGATTTCCTAATGAGTCTGCTGAGCTCCGTCTCAGGCCGGGGACGGTAGAGAAGGAACTGAGGAGACCGGCCACGCATGCGTGCTATCAACCTAGATTCACAGCGGGGGAGCAGCTTCTGAGCATGCGTGGCCGCTATGAGTACTGCTGCAAAAATCTCCAAGCAAAGGCGCAGGGACGCACCAACACCTGGAGTGGAGCACCCACAGGGACATCTCTCGAAGAAGAACCAGGGATAAGGGATGCCCTCAGCCAGGCTATGTACCAGGAACCTGATCTTTGTCCCAAGAGCCACAATCACCCAGATGAGTGAGTGGTTCCTATCTCCGTGAGGGGTGTGTGGTTTTCCATCTAAGCATCACTGAGAGCCAGCTCTTCCCGGTTTGACAGGATGAGGTCATTACTCCCCAAGCTGGGCCAGCTGCAGACTACATTGATGTAGGAGGCAAGGCCAGATCCAGAGCCTGGAAGACAGAGAGGGGAGGAAGCCCCTGCTCATTTCCTGTTCAGAGACCCCATTGAAGAAGGGCCAAGAGGGGAAGAGAGAATGAAGGGCAGGAAGTGAAGCTGCCCCTGTGGGGAAGGCAATAGAGTAGAAGCCAGTCCAGTTCCCAGATCTACCCCATGTTTGTAGGTGTGACCTTGGAGAGGTCACTTTATTGCCTTCATTCCCTGTCTGTAAACTGGGGGTAGTAAGTTCCTCCCCTCCCCAGGAGGTGAGGAGAGGACAGTCCCATTGTCTGCATGGAGCTCGGACACTCTGGGCATGGATTGTGCCACAGAGGAAGGGACCCAGAATTTTCTACACTATAACCAGGGGAGGAGGATGGGATCAGAAGGTCAAGGAAGGGGGATGGGGCAGGAACTGCTGCCACACACAGGGCTTAGGAATTCAGTCAATGCCAAGGGCTCGGTACCTCCCTTCATCAAACAGTTTCCTTACTGAAAAGACTGACCCCTCCTGTCATTGGCAATCTGCATACTATTTGAAGTCCTTCCTAGTGTCCTCAAGGTGCCCACGTAGTTCTTGAATGTGATGGATTCATTGAACCAAGTCGATAGCCCTGAAGTTCAGGGAGGCAATTGGTAGGGTGGGATGAAATGAGGGGGAAATCTATAGCTAGCAAAAAAAGGTGTCTTTGGCATTTTGGTTTGCAAATTTGGAGCTGATCTGTCCTCTCACCGAAGGTATGAGGACACAGGGGAAGAAGAGTGCCATCTTGGTCAATTGTTCTATGATAGTCAGTTCCATCATGTGGCCATTTCATTCAGGGAGTTCTGCAATGAAATCCATGTCACTGGCTGCCCATGGCTGGGGCAAAGACATGAGGGTCAAGATATTTGGTGTGTGGTGCCTTGGTGCAAGTGCAGAAGTCACATGAGTCAATATCAGTCTGAATTTCAGCCCACATCTGGCACCACCAAACGAAGCAGGAGGTTTTGGGGCACCCAAAGTGCCCTGCTAGGGAGTTGCCCTGGTTTGGATGTAGAACCTTTAACCAGGGACATCCTCGCAGAACATACAAGCGGCCCTTAGTAAATGTTACCACGTCCCACATGGAATATTTTTTTCTCATTCTCGGCTCCTGATTGTTCAGAGATGTCCCCATTCCCTGGCCAGCGGGTCATCCCAGGAGGCTGATTAAATTAGCATGAGTAGAGCTTGAGGTCTGGTAGTGTTAAGCACGTTGCAGGGCTTGAGGAGGAAGGGCTGTTCCAGACTAGCTTTCTCCCTTTTTGGTTATATTCTGCATTAGATGACAGGGCGTCAGCCTGGCCATTCTTAGTTCCATGTGGGCAGTTAAGTAATCTTGAAATTGAAGCAGGAGAAGAATAAGGTCTAGTTGAATTGTCCGATTCAGTGCTTTGGCTTTGTGCAGATACTGGAGGCTTTTGTGATCAGTACAAACTTGTGCTGGGTATCGAGGTCCCTTCAGCTACAGACACCAGTCTTCAAATGAGGACTTAATGAGAACCTGCTAATTATCAAGGATCTCCTAGATTTGGTCGGTGGGGTCCAAGAGCGGTATGCACAGGGGTGCAGCAGGTGCTGGGGGTCATACCTCAGAGAGCATGGCCCTGATTGTCAAATTAGATGTGTGAAATACCATGATGAATGCTCCAGTTGGATTGGGGTGTGCCAGAATAGGTGCAGTAGTGAAGGCAATTTTGGGCTGTTTGAGGGCTTGTTGAGCCTTGGGCGATCAAACAAATTTGACAGTCTTGTGGAGGAGAGCTATCATGGGGCTTATTTTCTCTGAGAACCCTGAGCCAAAGCAGCAGTAAAACTGGGGAAGCTTAGGAAGTGCTGCTCTTCTTGAGTACTTCAAGCTTCCTCCCAGTTGGGAACAGCTTCCATCTTAACATCCTTCTTGGATCAATCTTAACTCCTGGGGAGAGGATGTGCTCCAAAAACTCCGTGGAGAGTTGGCTGAAGGTTTGATTTTCCAATTTTGTATAGAGACCATTCTGCCGCAACCTCGCTGAGTTCTGATGTGGGGCGTATGCTGCTCTGGGTTCTCCAAAAAGAGAAGTATGTTATCTAAATAGATGACAATGTAGGGATCCAGAATGTCCCCAAATACATCACTGATGAAGTGTTGCAAGGTCACGGGACCGTCAGTCAGTCCAAAGTGTCCATAATGTGTTTTGAAATCTGTCTTCCATTTGTCGCCCACTCAAATGAGGGTTAGATTGCGAGTCCTTGGAGATCTAGTCTGATGAATACCCGTGCAGGTTTCATGTGATCCAACAATTCTGGGATTAAGAGTAGGGGGTACTGGTTCTAAACTGTCACTTTGTTCAGGGGCTGGTAATCTACACACAAGTGTAGAGTCCCACCTTTCTTCTTCCCAAAGAGGCTGGGGCCTCTGTGGGAAATGCTTAGTAGCGAATAAACCCTTTGAACTGTTTTCATGGCTGTACGCAGGGAGAGCCACTACTTCTGGTTTGGACATTGCGTAAATATGGCCAAAGGCAACTTTCGGCCAAGGCTGTAGGTCAATAGGGCAGTCATAGTCTCAGTGCAGAGGCAATATGTCCACCTTTCTTTCGAAGATGTCCACATAATCCTGGTATTTATCAGGAATGTTGGGTGTCATAATGGAGGTGTAGGTCCAGGGGCGGAGGCTGGTTAAGGAAATCCCTGCATTTTCAGTCATCTCCATTGAACCACTTTGACAGGGGCACCACAAGCTCAGGTAACAAAGTCATGGTTCACACTTGGTGGGATGTGTCCCATTTTGCGTACAGGCCACTTACTTCCGGAAAGCCTGCTTTTCTGCAAACAGTTGCACCACCAGGTGTCACATGCTGCCTCTGATAGTTAGGTCTAGTGGTTGGAGTTTAAGTCATAGCTAGGCATAGGATAATTTCACATGCAGAGACCCCCTAGCAGGAGGGGAGAATAAAGGGCAGAAAATGAAGCTGACCCTGAGGGGAAGGCACTAGCCTGGGACCCAGTCCAGTTCCCAGATCTACATCCATACCTGTGTGACCTGGGCCACAGCCCTTCCTCTGTGTCTTAGTCCCCACCTGTCAGATGGGGAGGATCCTTTCCTGCCCCAGGTGCTTGGGGGGAGTTTCATTTATGGCTGGGAAGGATTCAGATGCCATGTGAGTGGATTGGACCCTGGGTAGGGGATGGGTCAGACATTCACTAGCTCATGGGTGACATGGGCCATGGGAACGTCTGAGCAGTGAGCATAGGGAAGGGGTTCCATGTCAGGCCACCACCCCCAGACTGCAATGGTTATTGATGATAAACCCTGGCTCTACTGACGTTCTCATTTGTTGTTGTCCTGGGCTGGGCCAGCCCCACAGCCCTGTCAGCCTGATGTTTCCTAAACTGGCCTCTGGGCATGGGGCAGGTACAGCATCTGGCCTAGCCCTAGCCCCAGGGGGATCGGCATGGGCATGGTGGTGAGAGGGAAGTGGCGTTCTAGCTCTGGCTCCCTGAGGGTAGATTCCTCCTGTTCTCCCCTGGCATGGGGGAGTGACTGAGGGGCCCTACCACAGCAGCCCTGGGTCTGGGAGTGCTGCAGATGCGGCGCTTGGCCATTCCCCCTGCTCCAATGCGGAGCTTTCTGAGCTCTACTGGGGGACATGGGCCCTGGCCCTGACATGCAGGCCCTTCTGCATCAGGCTGGGCAGGGAGAGCTCGGCCTGGAAGCAGGGGTGATGGCAGAGAGGACAAGGCCAAGAAAAAGGAGGGTGAGGAGAACCTCATGCTCCAGACAAAGGGGATTCGGGAGCAGAGGGAAAGGCCCCATCCCACCCAGAAGGGAGAGGGTTTCTCTCAGCCCCGTGGGCTCTATCTCCACTCTCATTAGCCCCTCTCCTCCACGTACAGTCAGACAGAGCACTACCTACAGCAGGGCATGTGAGCTGCTAGACATGTGAGGGGGGGGGTCCTTTAAGGGTGTCCCATGGGGCACAGCCCCTGCAGTGCCTTGGGCACCTGGCACAAGCACCAGTTAGTAAAGAGCTGGCCCATCACTTTCTCAGTAACATCTTCCTGCTGAAGGGAACAAGAACTAGTCAGACTCAGACATCCCCGGCAACAAAGGGTATTGATGGCACCTGGAGACAACAAAATTTCCACCCAGCCCCTCCCCACGTCTGAGGAACGGATTTCCCCACCCACCCCCCGAGCTGAAGTCTTGTCTCCTCTCTAGTGACCTCCCACCCCACTCCCATCACTGCAGAGTGACCTCCTCTCCCTTTCCTCTTAGTCCCCTTGTGAGAGCTGTTCTATCTCCAAACCCATCTGGGGAAGCAGCTCAGCTCCCCAGAATCCTCTCAGCCACCCCTCCCGCTCCAGCTGTGGGTTTGGGAGGCTTTTGGCAGCAGTGAAGTGGGGTGAGAGGAAGTTGAGACCTTTCCCCAAGTGACCCCTGGTCCTTATGGTGAAGCCGTGGATGGTAGCTCTGGTGAACGGGCCACATGGGCAGCCTCTGCTGACTGAATCCTCCAGTTCTCCCAGAGCAGGCCCAGCCCGGCCAGCAGCAGGGCAAACTTTCCCTGGCCCATGTGCTTGAGCCCAGCCTGGTTAGTCTTCATGGCCCTTTCAATCCTTGGCCTCCAAGGCTGCCAGTGACACTAGATAATATGGACACAAGACCACTAGGAACCGGCCTGAGGCCCTGAGGGGAAGAAAGGTTCGCAGAGATCACAAGGGGAGTTTCCAGCCCCTAGCATGAGCAATGGCAGTTTGTTCTGTTGATGTGATGCCTCTTATGAAATAGCCTTGCTGGAGAGCTGGGTCTGAACTGCTTTGAGCTGCTCAGGGGACAAGCTGGCACCTAACAATGGCACCTGCCATGATTAATTCGTCTCCTTTCTCCCAGGTCAGCGAATGGGGATAGGATGGCAGGGACTTTCCATGGCCTGAAGGTGAATGGCCCTGGGTCACTCCCCAAAACTAGATTAAACTTTCTCTGGTTACCTCATCCCCTATCAGCTAGATTAATCTTTCTCTGGTTACCTCGTCCTCTATCAGCTGGCCGGTTTCTCCCATGATGGAGAAGACTAGGAACAGCCCAGCCTGGCTGACATGTTGCCGGGGGTTGTGGATGGCCAGCAGTGCCGACTGCAGGAAGGATCTTCTCTGGCCTTCTGAGAAGATCTCTCCAAAGACCTAAAATCAACAGCACCAGAGCCCTTGGCAATTGCCCAGAACCAGGCCCCAAATCCCTCTAGTGGCTCACATGGAGGGTCAGAATCCTGCTGCAGCCAGGGCAGCTAATTCCCCTTGAGGACCTTTGGGGTCCCATGACCCAGGGAACCTCCTTCAGTAAGAGGTCACAGGCACTAGGGCCTCTCATAGCTCTTTCTGGAGCAGGATTCACTGCAGTGAGCAGAGCTGGATCCCTTGAGATACAATCCTCCATTAACTCAACCCCCCCAGGGGATTCTTTTTATGCCACTTAGCAATGGATCCATGTAACACACACAAACTATGGCCGTTAGCAAGGCTCCAACCCATAATCCTCAGCCTCTCACAGCTGAACACTGTCAGCTGGAAATAAGTAGCAGGATCTTGTCTTGTATCCAGGACACAGCTACTGCCGGAGGGGAGACAGCTCTGGACCTGAGCTGCTGCAATGCACTGGCTGAGAATCCTTACCTCACCCACCCTGGCCATATTCCTGTAACCAAGACGCTTGGTGTCCAGGAGCCCATCCTGGCACCACAGCTCCTCGGCATCTCTGATGTGCAGCCCTGGGAAAGAAAGACACACACATTTGTGAGGTTTGGCATTCTGGTTTCAGTGCCTGTCTCCTTCTGTTCCCACTGCTGGGTGCACACTGGCTGGGGCCTTCGCAGCATCCATGCCCCAGTGGATTCGCAGGGTCACCACCAAGTGGTTTAGTACCTAGAGGGGATTTGTTCCATTCATCACAGTGACCCTTATTGTGTGTGTGTTCTGGGAACCCCCACTCCCACTGAAGTCAGGATCTGGCCCTAGGTACCCAATTGGTGACATCCTACAAGCTTTGTGTCCTTCCCCTGTGGTCCCTGCTCCTGCCCCTGACTTCACTTCACTTCTCTCCATGTGTCTCAATAGCTCCATTCCTGTCCCCTCACCAGCTGTCAGCCCCGTGGATGGACTGATTTCCCTCGGGTGGGGGACAGGGCCGGACTCTAAGATAAAACAGCCAATTTCCCTGGCACTTTCACTCTCATCTCCTTGATTCAGGGAAGAGAAGGAATTAGCATCTAAGCTGGGGTCGGTCTCAGAGGAGGGGGCTTCTTTCTATAGGTTCCCATTGCCCAACAGAGTGAGTCTCAAAGGAGGGGTCTTGTTTCTATTGCGGTCCCTCTGCCCAGCTCCAGTTGGTCTAAAAAGAGAGGCCTTAGTTCTATAGGAGTCCCAATGTCCAGCTGCAGTTAGTCTCTGAGGGGCTCATTTCTATAGGGTCCCATTGCCCAGCTGCGTTTCCTACCTCTCTTTTGCAGCAGTAGCTGGTAGAGCCAGTAAATCTCACCCCTGGCTTGCCGGCTGATGTCATCTGTTGGGTCAGGGCAGTGCTGCTCTGTATGGCCCTGGCTCTCTCCTGCTTCTCTCTGGAGTGCATCCAGAAATTGACGTGCTGTGGGAGGAGGAGGCAGGTGCACATGCTCTACAAAAAAGAGCTTCTCCCCCTTGCCATGGGGCTGAGACATTGTTCTCAGAGTGGAATAGCTGACTGGCTGATCCCAGAGCTTTAAAAGGGGTTCTTGCACCCAGGACCCTGCCCAGGTCCTGCTGGGCACAAGCTGTCATTGTCTCTCCAGACTGGGACGATGTTCAGTCTTGGGGCTGGTCCATCCTTTCTGAACCCATGATCCATGAACAGCACATAAGGATCAAGGCACACGCCCTGGCCCCTCCCCAGCTGCAAAGGCCTTGTAGGATGGAGGGAGTGGCCGTGAGGACAGTCCCTTCAGGAACTGCAGTGTCCGTAGGACAGAAGAGCTGATTTTCTGAGGATCCTCCTGTACCTAGAAAGGAGCCAGTGACTTTTCTCAGAGGCCCATGTCCTGGATCTCACAGGGGTTTCAGTCTCTCAGTCCCCAGCCAGGCCTGGTGCCCACTGTTAGTGCTTAACAGAACCATGCACAGCTCTGGCTTACAGTCCCTGCTCCTTCCCTCTGTCCCCACAAAGGGCCCAAATATTGCATTGTACTGACAGCTCTGGCAAAGTCTAGCCTGCTGGTCCCAGTTGGTAGGACACAATGGAAATGTGACTCTTCCAGTCTCTTCTTTGTAGTCCTCCCACGGGGCTAAGGGGAAATTCCCCCCAGACCCTGCCATTGTGCTCACCCCCAAGAGGTGCTGCAGCTTGTCTGTGGTGGGGTTTCCGTCAGCAGGCTCCACAGCATGATGTCCAGGCTGTCTGCATAGCCCTTGTGCAGAGCCAGCAAGAGGATGGATGATGATTCCATGATGGCAGTCATGGGATCCGGGCTACACTGGTCAGGGGATGATTAGGAGGGTTCTCTGGGGAGCCCTGGCAAGACCCCAAAGACACATCCTGGCCTCTCCCATTCACATCACCCCAGGGGAACTTAGCAAGAGTTCTTGGTCGGATTCCAGCTGGCTCTTCAATCCTTACCCAGCAGGGTATGGAACAGCCAAACTGCAACGGATGGGAGCCAGGCGCCTGGGCAGAGTCCAGGCAGCAAAGCACAGAATGAGGAGGGAAGGAAAGGATCTGCCAAGGACGGGTAACACTATTCCCTATGGAGGGAAGGGCCCTCCCTGACATTTTGTTAACCCCCGGGCCTGTTCCCAGTTCTGCTCACCCCTCCCCTATTCTCAGCAGCTCCACAAAACCAAGGGAGCAGGGACCACAGGCCACTCCTGCTCCTGGGACAGAGAAGTAGGACGGTGACCTACCCGGAGGTGAGCGGTGTCCTTCCCTGGGTGCATGGTAAAAACGCTGTACAGGACAGCTCGCAGGAGGCCTGATTCCAGCTCCAGTGGCGGCTTCAGTTTGCTGGCAGGAGAGAGGAGCCTGTATTAGATTTTGCAGTACCAGAGTGGCGCTGACACCACCATGGACATGAAACGTCAGAGAAATAGGCACCGGCCAGCAAAAATGGAAACGGAGGTGCCAAGGAGCGCAGTGACCTGTTAGGTAGGGACCTCCCCACCCTACCCAAACCGGCTCCAGGGCCCAGGTCCTTCATGGGGCTGGACAGGAAAAGCCCCACCTTCCCGAATCCACAGTATCCTCCTGCACAGGCAGGGTTTGTAACTGGGACAATGTCTGTGGGGGGAGGAGACAAACACCCCCTCTTGGGGGATCCCAGATAACATGGGAGAAGTGCCCCCTATTAGGGGGTTATGACTTCTATGGGACAGGACCCTCCTGCCAGGGGTGAGGATGTATCAAGGGGCAGGACAGACTCAGCGCCAGCTCAGCAGGGGGATTTTTGTACCTCATCTCTGCCCTGGAGATGCTGCTGGATGACCCTGATGGCAGCTTCCTCCGGGGATACGTCCTCCTCCTCCTCGTTCTCCATCTGGACACTGGGGGTCCCTGCACCGGGCACAAAAGGAGAGAGGATAACTCCTGCTGCCGCTGAGGGGAAGGACGGAGTGCAGTGGAGAGAGAAGGCTTAATGTGCCTCCTTCCTCTGTAAGGAACCCCATGGCAGAGAGGGCCCAACCCTGCCCCTCCCAGAGACGCCCTCAGCCCCATTAGCCTCAGGGCCCCATAGGGTGACCAGACGTCCTGATAAAATTGGCACTGTCCCGATTTTTAGGTGTTTGTCCCGCGTCCCGATATTTCACTCCGCCGGCCTTTTTTTTTTTTTTTTCCTCCGCCCGGCAGCACTCGTTTTTTTATTTATTTTTCTTTGCTCTGCCGGCGGACCCCCCCCCATGTGCCCGATATTTTCTTCCTCTCATCTGGTCACCCTAGGGCCCCATAGTAGTCAGGCCACCCCCCAACATCATCAGGAGCTCAGGAGGCAGCTCCCCTGACTCCGCCCAGAATGTCCTGCACCGGGCATGTCTGTGCCACTCCCACTGGTGTCAGTGGGGCTCACGTGACTGAGGCCAGACACCTTGGTGAACCAATGGACACAGGGTGTTACTAGCCCTGCCCCCCCAGTCCTTCTCCCTTTCCCTTGGGTCTCCCATCACCTGCACTGGGGGGAGCCTTCAGCCTCAGGGCTCTCACATTCCTCTGAGGTGCTGCTGGCCCCTCGGGAGTAGGTGGAGCTGCTGGTGCCAGAGCAGGGGTTGCCAGTCTCCTGCCTGGGGCAGGTTGGTGGCTCTTCAGTGGCCAGGCAGGGGGATGGCTCCTCCTGGGCCCTGGCGCTGGGCTCCTGGCTCCTCTGCTTCTTGGAGAGGAAGCCCCAGAGCTGCCTTGCCCAGCTCCTGCCCTTTCCTGGCTCCCTCCTGCACGGCTGCATCCTGACCCACCTCCATGTTGGCCCAGAAGGTGCCTCAGGGCCTGCTCTGGAAGCTGGTGTCTTCCTCCTCCAGAATGTCAGGCACTTCCACTGCTTTGCCTGGCCACAAGCTGCTTCCCTGCCAGCAGGGACAGAGGGGCCTCTCTCCTCCTGAGGAAGCCGGCAGCTGCTTCCCACTGGCTCTGGAGTCACCTGCACAACCTTCTTCCCCAGCCCCTGCCTGAGCCTCTCCATCTTGGAACTGAGTGGGGAGCAGCCATGAGTCTGGGGTCAAGGGAGCCTCTCACTAATGGGCCTGCCTGCTCCGCCCCCACCTCCCCTCCGATGGGGCAACTCCCCGTCACTGCACACCCCACCATGGGGCACAGGGACTGCAATCTACACACACTGGCAGCAGCTCACAGCACAGGCTGCTCCCAAAGTTCCCCCTCCCCACTGTGATGCCGGGGGAGTCTCATCCTTTCAGAGCAGTGGGGTTTTCAGTCTGTTTGGACAAGCAGCTCCCTCCTCCCCCCCAGACCCCAGGTCCTCCCAGACTAGAGAAAGAACAGAACCCGGGAAGGGATCTGAGCTTGCCCTGCGAACTCGTCCCCAGCTAAACTTCACAAGGTTCCAATCATATGAGGCATGAGTCCCTCTCAGTTCCCACTGATGGGGGTTGTGGGTGTTCAGCAGCTGGCAGGGTCTGACCCCCCCAGAGGAACACTGCTTTCCAGAGCTGGGAAGGGCAAGCAGGACCCTGTTCCCAGTCTCCCTGGCTCCAAGTGCGACTTCTTGTAGTGACTGAGGCAGGGGATTGGGAGTCAGGACTCCTGGCTTTCATTAGTGGTTTTCCTATTGACTTAAGGGACCTTGGGCAAGCCATTCCCCCTCTCTATGTTTCAGTCCCCAACCCCATAAACCTGCTTTTAATTTACATTTAAAATATCCAATTTAAATTTTTAAAAATCCCCTTTTGGGTTTTTAGTTTTGAAACAACCATTTATTTTTATTCACCTTCATTTTAGAAGAAATGCTTCATTTACGAGAATCATAAATTGCTCATATTCCATTAAAGGAGAAAAGGCAGCAAAATTAATCATATCAATCATCTGTTGTGTGTTATTTGCTCAGTCTCAAAAGAGAATAACTAGAGGGTCGGACTTTTGTCTGTTTATGCAGGCCCAGCTAAAGGTGGGGGGGTAGGGGGTGCAGGGGCAGGAATGCTGTGTCTGTCCCTGAACCAGTAGCAATTGCACAGGATACTGCCGCAAAACCTACATTTTATTGTCAAATCATCTAAGCCATTCCTCTTCTGCTCTTCTTGTTTTACAAGTTTTAGATCAACAAAACCTTCCCCCTGGAAGTCACTGCCCATCTGACACTGAGGCAGAGGAGCATGAGCAGTAACATTGTGACATCAGAGGTAACTCAGCCCCCCATCACACACTCACTCCAATAACCCTGAGCATAAACCCTAAGCCTGTTGCCTGCCTTGGTCATCTCTCCCATTGAAACCTGCAGTTTCATTTGCTGACTCCTTTTAACCAATGGGGTTGAATTATGCAAATCACCTGCAGAGAGTTAGCACTGACTGACTGAGTTGACTCTAAAGCAGAGGTGAGCAAACTATGGTCCGCGGGACCGTCCTGCCCTTGAGCTCCCGCCTAGGGAGGCTAGCACCCGGCCCCGCCCCTGCTGTCCCCCCTCCCCTGCAGCCATGCTGCCATGCGGGCAGCGCTCTGGGCGGCGGAGCAGTGTGCTCCTGCCGAGCAGAGCGGCAGCGTGTCTAGCTCTGGCCAGGCGGTGTGGCTGCCAGACATGCTGCTCTGAGTGGCATGGTAAGGGGGCCGGGGAGTTGGATAAGGGGTGGGGAGTCGGATAAGGGGCAGGAGGTCCTGGGGGGCAGTCAGGGGACAGGGACGGTTGGATGGAGCAGAAGTTATGGGGGGAGGGGGCGGTCAGGGGATGGGGAACAGGGGGGTTGGATAGGTGTGGGAGTCCCGGGGGGCCTGTCAGGGGGCGGGGGTGTGGATAGGGGTTGGGGCAGTCAGAGGACTGGGAGCAGGGGGGTTCGATAGGGGGTGGGGTCCCAGGGGGGGTGGTTGGGGCGGGGGGCCTGGGAGGGGGCAGTTAAGGGACAGGGAGCAGGGGGGGGTTGATGGACTGGGGGTTCTGAGGGGAGCAGTCAGAAGGCAGGAAGTGGGAGGGGGCAGATAGGGGGTGGGGGCCAGGCTGTTTGGGGAGGCACAGTTTTGCAACCCCAATATGGCCCTCAGGCCAAAAAGTTTGCCCAACCCTGCTCTAAAGTCACAATACCCCTCAACTCACAGCACCAATTTAAGGGGCGTGGTGTGGAAACCAGGCTTTTGTGGTGGTTTTGTTTTCTAATTGTCACCAAAATCAACAAGATTCTTCCCACTCATGCCTAGAAATTCCCTGA
Source organism: Malaclemys terrapin pileata (assembly GCF_027887155.1). NCBI lineage: Eukaryota > Metazoa > Chordata > Testudines > Emydidae > Malaclemys > Malaclemys terrapin. The sequence goes on along the minus strand of NC_071506.1, from coordinate 158,143,803 downwards.
AATTTTGAATCAGTTGGATGTAGTCTTCAATAATTATCACGTTACAGACAAAGAGATGCCACTGAATTGAGCGTTAGGCCTCACTGCACTCAGACAACAATGACCTCAGTCTCCCCACTATTAACTCAGCAATAACTTCAAACTGGGCCAATCAGTGTGGAGACTCTCAGGGACTGGCGGCTGAGCATTCTCAACAGATGGCCAAAAGACAGCACTAGTCATGAGAGGAGATTACTCTGGTGGAAATCTCTGTCAGCGCACTATTCCAGCCCCAGCTCTTTGTGAGGGCCTCCTACAATGACGGCTGAAGAACAGCCCCACCAGCCTCAGGAAGAAGAGCAGTAGAGAGAAATGGAACAAGAAAAAAGAAAAGAAGAGACAAGAAGGAAGGAGGAAAAGGGAAGAAAAAAGGACAAATTCTAAATGCCCCCAGTCAGTCACAGAGTCATAAATTCCAAGCCCAGAAGAAACCACTCTGATCATCTAGCCTGGCCTTCTCTTTAATATGGGCCATAGAACTTCCCTTAAAATAATTCCTATAGGAATTAGAGCAGATTTTTTACAAAAACACCCAATCTTGATTTAAAAAATGCTAGTTGTGGAGGATCCATCACAACCCTCGGTAAATTGCTCCAACCCCCGACTGTTAAAAATGTTTGCCTTATTTGCAGTCTGAATTTGTCTAGCTTCAACTTGTAGCCATTGGATCTTGTTATACCTTTGTCTACTCAAGTGAAGCGCCCATTAGCAAATATTTGTTCCCTTATGCTAATCCCTTAACTTTCACTTTGTTAACAAAATAAATTGAACTCCTGGAGTCTATCATTATAAGGCATGTTTTCTAATCCTTTAATCATTCTTGTGGCTCTTCTCTGAACCCTCTCAAATTTATCAGCTTCTGCCTCAAATTGTGGACACCAGAACTGGACACAATATTCCAGTAGTGGTTGCACCAGTGCCCAGTACAGAGATATAGAACCTCTCTACTTTTACCTGTGATTCTGCTATGTATGGGTCCAAAGATCGCATTTTCCCTTTTGGCCACAGTGTCCCACTGGGCGCTCATGGTCAGCTGATTATCCACCATGAACCCAAGTCTTTTTCAGGGTTACTGCTTCCCAGGATAGAGTCCCCCATCTTGTACATATAGCCTATATTTGTTTGTTCCTAGAGGTATAACTTTACATTTGGACATATTAAAATGCATGTTATTTGCTTGTGCTCAGGCAACTAAGCAATCCACTTGGCTCTGCATCAGTGACATGCCCTCTTTATTATTTACCACTCCCCCAACCTTTCTGTCATTGGCAGATTTTACCGTTATGATTGTATATTTGCTTCCAAGTCACTGATCAAAATGTTAAATAGCATAGCACCAAGAACCGATCCCTGCAGGACTCTACTACAAAGACACTCGCCCGATAATGATTCCTCCTTTACAATTATACTTTGAGACCGATTAGTTAGCCAGTTACTAAGGGGCGGAGTCCTAGGTGGGACATTTTTCTCCCAACTTACCTTGTGTTTTCTGAGCCTAGAGCTCAACTGGCAACATATATCTTAGACTGAACAGGTTCCAACCCTCACTGAGAATCTTACCTTATACACAGGGGATATCTGCTCTCTACAAAATCAACACAGAAAGGCAAAAACTCCCAAAGCAGCTCCTCCTCAACACTCAGGTGCATGAACACAAACCCGCTCTTGGTCCTCAAGGAGAGACCGCGAGAAGGAGGCTTGCTGCAGCAAGGCTACAGGGGTCTCCAATGTTCCCCCGGCCTTGCACCCATGTCCTGCCTGACTGATGTCAAGAAAGCTCTGTGAGGTCACAGCCTCCTCATCACCTTTGCCCAATAGGCTGAGTTCCTGCCAAAGGCCATTGTGAAGGCACTGGCACACCCACCTCTCCCTTGCAGGGCTGATGTCTGCCTCTGGCCAGCCCAGTTGTATGTTTGAGCAGCTCCCCGGATCACCCCACTAGCTCATTATTGATTCTGGGGAGCAAACAGGCTACCCAGTAAAACAGCAGAGTCTGTTCCTCACCCCACACTGAGTTTTTCATAGATTATGAGGCCATTAAATTGGCTAATCTGGCCTCTATTTCACAGGCCATGAAATTTCACACACCACCTTCCATATTAAGCCCAATAGCTTGTTTTTCACCAAAACACACCTTCCAGAAAGACAATCAGTTGTGATGTGAGGCCATCAGGAAACAGAAAATCCACCTCTTTCCTTGGTAACTTGTTCCATTAGTTAATCACCCTCGCTGTCAAAAATTTGTGCCTTACTTCTCATTTGAATTTCTCTGGCTTCAGCTGGCAGCTATTTGTTCTTGTTGTGCCTTTCTTGGCTAGATTAAAGAGCACTCATTATTTTCTCTCCATGAAGGTACTTCTACACCATAATCAAGTCACCTCTCAATCTTCTTCTATAGCTAGGGCCCTACCAATTTCATGGCAGTGAAAAACGTGTCATGGACCATAAAATTAGCCCTGCCCCGTGAAATCCCATCTCCCCGTGCTGCTGGGAGCGTCCCCCACAACATCTCACCTAGCCTCGTTCTCAGCAATAGCTGAATTATTTTAATGGAAGTTTCAGGAAATATTCAGCCTCAGGGCAGACACTCAGCATGGAAAATTTCAGCCCAAACAGTTACAGTTTGACAATGTTATAAGCAACTGAAAACAAAGGCTTATCATGGGAAGCACTGGGCAACCTTAGTAACAGGTAGTGCTGGCAGTCCCCTGCCCCCATAATGTGAGGCACTCACAGCTGGGCTGAAGTGATGAGATATCAGTCAGGGCCAGCAAAGGTCAGGATGTCAGAAATCGTCCTGATTTGAATTCTCACTCCAGAAAGCTTTGCAGCGCCCCACAGCCCCTCCCCCACTGCAAAAACAACTTTTGACAACTAGCTCTAGAGTCTGACCCCACCAGGCGCTTGGCTCAAAGGGCTCAGCAAGCCAATCCCCATGGGGTTCAACGGAAGTCGGGGCACTGACCACCTGACATGACTCGGCCTTTGGTACGTCATACAGCCAGTTGGTGCAAACCATACCACACTCTGCCAGTTCAGCCCTGCCACAAGCAGGGATAGCCCCTGTTGACTGCTAGTGGATTGGCCACTGCTTACACCTGGGTTGAAGTTGGTCCTTTGTATTAACTCTGTTTTCTCTGTACCAGCTTGTGCCGTCAGATGTTTTGCTGCCTGCCCGAGGTAAATAAACACTTTACGTCTTTGACACAATTCGCCTGCAGTACAGCACCATGGAGAGTATCACACGAAACAACATAATTCAAAACAGGAATGTCTAAAAAAGCACCCGATCCTCCCTCGTCCCCACCCCAATAAAAAAAAAAAAAAATCATCTCAGCTCAACAGTTAAAGCCACCGGGACATTCTTCCTCACCTATGTCTAATCAGCACCACTAATGTGGATTCTGTGACCCCGATTCTGACCTCACTTACACTAGCATTCTACTGCAGTGACTTCAGTGGAGTTACTTTCCATTGTGTGAGAGCAGAATTGTGCCCAGAGTGCAAAAAATAGCAATTAATCCAGAAACAAAAAATTAATCATAAAATGCTGTGAATACCCAGAGTGACCCCACCGAGGAATCGGACAGCCCTGCAGACAAAGCACAGAGCAGGTACTTGGGAATGATTCTTTAGTGTTAGTAGTTTAAAAGCTGGAGCCAGTGTCAGGAAGGGCAGGGAGAGTGACTTCTCTCCCCGACCTGCCCAAACACGCACTGTAACCCCTTTGGGGTTTAGAGAGCATGGCACCTTTAAATCTTTTTCTTGGGGAGTGGGGGGTGCTGATTGTTTCAGGAAGAGGAAGTCCTTTTTGAGTGGCGTGGATGGGGAGGGGAGCAGAGAGAAAGAAACTGGATGTTAGCTAGTGAAGTGGGGAGGTTGTCGCATATCACTGTGTGGCTTTGCAGAGAGCAGCAGAAGGGGGCACTGAAGGGATTTGTTGGGGAAACTTTACTGGCACTGAAGACGACAAGGAGCATTGAAGACTCACCCCTGGACTAGAACTTTGCCCGGGACTCCTGAACCCTGTGTACAGACACATTGCTGAGTGTCTGTCCTTTCAGACTCTGCTACCACTGGGCCTGTGAGGCCTTGTGTTGAATGTAACCCTGTTTTACCGCTCCCCCTAGCTTTCCCCCTCTTATTTTTCTCCTTTCAGTCTCCCAGTAAATAAATATTTCCTTTTCCTGTACTCATTGTACTTTTTCAGCGTGTGTGTGTTCACACTGGGGGGTTTGGAGCAGGTTCCCCTGGGGTGGAAGCAGTGGTGCTCGAACATTTTTAATAATGAGGGTGCTGAAAGCCATTCTCCTTACCCCATCCACTCCCCTGCCAGAGCTGAGGCCAGGAGCCCTGGGCGTGCAGGGCCGGCAGCCCAGGGGTACTGCAGCACTCCCTGCATCCCTAGTTCCCATGCCTATGCGTGGAAGGGGCTTTCCCTGCTGCATTCCTGCACGCGCCTTCTCTTGGCCAGAGCTGCCTGCAGAGCAGACTCTATCTTGGCCACGAGGGCGCTCAAGTTACACAACAACAAAAACAGGAGAGAAATTTCTCTCTAAAGATAAAAAAATAAAGAAGGAAGAACCCAGAAACACCGGAACTACAACCAAAAGCCTAGAAACCCCCTTGAAAAGAAACTAATGATGAGTTTATATGGGGGGGGGAGGGGGGCAAGAAAATTGGTGGTTGAAGGCCGGAGGGCGCTGTCTGTTACTTATTGCTGTGATGCTCCCACCTGGGAACTGTTCTTAAACATTTACAAATATTCCTTTTCTCTCTCTTGATGCTCCTGAATGCATGCCCGAGGAACTTCAGCTCAGGAATGGGCATCTGGGTGAAACACCTTTTGAGCCATTAGATCACTAAATCAGACATTGTTCTTCAATGGGGGTGAAGGGATCTTCTTATTGAGCATGTGAGACTATTACTGGTATTGAAAAGGCTGCAGGTTTAATTTACTTCTAGGAGCAACATGCCCTATATCTGGCCATTACACTACATTTAGCTATATGCAGGACTAAGCTCTTATAATGACAAGCACAGTGTGACTTACCCCTTTAAAAGGAAGTCATGCCCAGTGCCACTGTGAGTGAACCTGCTGCCCAACTGGGCTTAAAAAGGCACCTGAGGAAGTGGTGGCAGAGAGTTAGAGGCTCCTACAGATGAGTTTGATACACTCGGGGAACAAAACTCCAGTCAGGTAGGGCTGGAAATGGCCTGCTAAAAAGAATAAGGGACAAGGAAGAAGAGAAACCGGGGCCAGATCCGAGCTAGAGTCGCCGGGGCCAGAGCTGCTTGGCCGGTGCCCTGGGCCGGAGCCGCTCGGCTGGGGCCAGTGCCCATGCCCCAGGGCCCAAGCTGAGCTGGAACCGCTGGGGCCGGGGCGGGCCAGGGCTGGGGTGCTCCGCCAGAACCGGGGCCGGCACCCCAGGGTCCGAGCTGAGCCGGGCCGGAGCCGCCAGGGCTGGAGCCGCTCGGCCAGGGCTGGTGGCCCGAGCCAATCTGGAACCACCGGGGCTGGGGCGGGCCGGGGCTGGCGTGCTCGGCCGGAACTGGGGCTGGTGCCCCAGGGCCCGAGCCGAGCCGCTCGGCCAGGGGGCCGGACTGGGCCGTGCCTCCTCGCGCCCTCCCGCCCCACCTTACTTGCTGTCTGCCTCCCTGTTTCAGGCTTCCCGAGAACATTTGATTCGCGGGAAACAGGGGAGGGGGAGGAGCAGGGGGGCAGAGCGTTCAGGGGAGGGGGCGGAGTTGGGATGGGGACTTTGGGAAAGGGGCAGAGTTGGGGTGGGGCTGGGGCGGGGAAGGGGGGCGGGGGCGGGGCCCCTTGGAATGTCCTCTTTTTGTTGTTTTAAAAAATGGTAACCCTACACTAAGCCGATAGTGACAGTTAATGAGCTGTCCTTGTAGCACAGCCAACAATCCAGAATCTTTCTAAAGTTCTAAATTCTGGGTTTTGATAACACACACACACACATATACACACAGAGCATTAAAAACATTCAGCTTGCCAAGTCAAGCACTCAACAATTGGGAAATGCCAGACAAAGCTGTAGCTGGTGATTTTAACACTTCCCAGGGAGTGACTGACCTCTCCCAGCAGCAGCCTGTGGAGTTCATAGGCTTACCTAATCACCTATGGGGGGGGGAGGGATAGCTCAGTGGTTTGAGCATTGGCCTGCTAAACCCAGGGTTGTAAGTTCAATCCTTGAGGGGGCCACTTGGGGATCTGGGGCAAAATCAGTACTTTGTCCTGCTAGTGAAGGCAGGGGGCTGGACTCAATGACCTTTCAAGGTCCCTTCCAGTTCTAGGAGATGGGATATCTCCATTATTTATTTATTTTATTATGGGATACCTTAACTCCTTCCAGTCCTGTGTGGGGTGGACATCCCCACAACCCTCAAGCCTTCCCAATTGATATAAAATTATTCTACTTAACTGCCAGGGGGCAAATTTGTCACGTACACATGGGAGAAAGAAGAAGGGAAAACATCAGCTACAGGTTGTCTTATCTCAGGAAGTTCCTTCAAGAGGAAATGTAGCCAAACTCTAAACCTGGAGACAATGGACCTTTCTGTGCCTGCGTCCTGTAGATAGCTAACTGCTTAGTTTGCAAAATAAGCAAGGATGAGGGGGCAAAGAGATGAACAATAAGGGGTCACAAGAGGGGCAGATACATGTAGTTTGCTAATTATGTATGGTAATGATGGCAAATTTTGGCCAATCAGAGCGATAGGTTATCATAAGTAACTGCATATAGTGCTTTGGTGTAAGTGTTTTCTTTGTTCTTGCTGACTTATGAGCTTGAACCCAATTGCAATTGAAATAAACGGATCGCCCCTCCCGCGGCTCCTTGCTTGGCTAGCTATGTCCATCTCTCCTTATTCCTCAGCTGGAACGGACAGAAATTTCTATGACAGTTTTGGCGACCACGGCAGGACTTCTCCAGCTCGGAACTGCTCTGGGGCCCCTCCCTCGAGAAGGACCAGCGCGCGCTGAGGTGAGTTTACCTTGGGTTGTATTGTCTTGGGAGTTGGCCCCCAGCGGCGATGATAAGGAGGACTCAGAGACGGACCACGAGCAACGAGACAGAACACATTGGAAGAGGCCTCATCAGGAGATGTGTAAATTGTCTCTTATTTTATGTGTACACAGGGGTCTTAGACCCGACGGTTTCCTTGGGACAGCCTCGGTGAAATTACTGGGACATCCGTCTGGTAGTTAAACACTTTTAGAGTGCCAGCCCAGTATAAAAACAAGTTTCGGATGACAGGAGATTACCCAGGCAGGAACAGAGGCTGACTGGATAGGCTGGGTGGTCTCCCCGGGACATAAAGGAAACCGTCACTGACTCCAGGGCTTTGTTCTTGGTAACACTGCGGATGGTGGAGAACTGAAGCAGAGAATTTAGGAGTCAGTTAGAGCTGACATGGGAAATTGTCAGGGGAAATTCGATGCCGGCACACTTCTGGGATGTGTTCTCAGGAATTGGGGAAGACTTCGCCTCAAAACCTTGAGAACCATCCTGGAAGATTTAAGACCAGAACGAATGAATTATTTGTATTTGTTTTATAGCGCTGCTCCAATTTGCAAAGATTAAGAGTGCACTCTCATGTTACAACAAACTAAACCTCCTCCTTACCAGCAGTGTAGAGTAGAGGAAGATGATTATAGGCCTGTTCCCCCACCAGCTGCGTCCCCTCAACCCCTTCCCGTTCAGGTAAATCGGGTGGTCCCAGGGACCGCCTCTGCACTAGTGTAGGATCTGCCTCTAACCCTATCCTGACCCCGAGCCACATTGTATCCTGATCTGCCAATGGCCTATAATACCTGAAGCCACGTTTGCAGGCGAAGTCTGCCCGACTCCTCGACCAGCTCATGGAGTTAGTCTCCTGAGTGTGTTCCTGGAGACGTCAATTTCAAGTTAATTAAACAAGAAGGACAGGACCCTCCGGTACTCCAATTGCCCTTAAGACAGTACCCTGTTCCTACCGGAGAGGGTCAGGTTGTTAACCGCTATATCCACACTCTTTTCTCTATCAGTGACCTATTGAATTGAAAGATTACCACCCCAAAGGTCAGGGACAACCCAGAATATGTACATAGGACATTGAAAGAAAGTCTATAGGTGATTTACCCCCACTGCCACCAGGATGGAATGCCCTGACAGCAGGAAATGTAACTGGGGGTGATCCTAACTGAGATTACCACAATGCTGGAGAACAATATAAGTTAACCTCTTTAAAGACTGTAATTTTAGATGGAATTAAGAAGGCTGGGCAGAGGACTACTAATTGAAATAAAGTAACTTCTGTCCATCAAGGCCCAGATGAACACCCCTCAGACTATTATGAAAGATTGATAAAAACTGCTAGGTTGTTTGGGGGTCTAGATCCTGAAGCAGAAGCAAATATGCCAGTATTAAGAGGATTGTTTAGAGACCAGGCTGCAGAAGATATAAGGTGGAGATTAAATGACGTGGAAGGATTTGCAGGGATGCCTCTCTCTCTCAGATAGTGGCTATTGCCACCAGAGAGTTTAATGGGTGAGAAGCCCGATGAAAGGCTGAGAGGGTGAAGGAAGAAAAAGGGAATATAAGAATGTTGGTGGCTGTATTGAAGGGAGCAGAGCCTGGTGTCGGCAGAGGCCGAGGAAGAGGACAAGGGTTCTTTGGTAGAGTGGGACCCAGTAAAGGGGGGTCCAGAGGACTTTTAATTTATTATTGTCATCAAGAAGGGCACATGAAGAAAGATTGTAAACTGAGAGCCCAGGGTCAACTTAAACCTCCTCAAGGTGTTAATAAGGGCCAAGGTCCAGCTTGGACACCACCTAATCAACCCTTCCAGGGGGTAGTGCAGAATGAGGGACTTTATGACTGATGGGATGAAGGGGGTTCCACGTTATGTTGCCCAGTGTTTTCCTTATCCCGCAATGATCCCCTAGTTCCTTTGGTTGATTGGAAGAAAACAATATGATTGCTTATTAGACACAGTAGCCACCCTTTCCACCCTTACTGATTTGGATCTTCCTAAGAGTGGCAAAATTGAACGTGTTATGGGAATTGAAGGAAATCCTTTTCGTTGTCAGATTTCCAAACCTTTAAACATACACATAGGGCCCCTGTCTGAGGAACATGCCTTCCTACTTACCCAAGAACCAACCTGTTTATTGGGACACAATTTGCTGTGCAAACCCCGGGCTATTCACTGCTCTGACCAAGGCATTCTTTTGAACCTGCCAGATGACTCTGTTAACCCCTTGATGGCTCTAATGAATCCTGAAACTCCTTCAAATTTAGCAATGCTGCCCAGGGAGTTGGAAAATGCTGTCCCACCTTGGGTATGGGGAACAAAAAACACTGACGTGGGATTACTAAAGTCAGCTGAGCCAGTTCGGATACGTGTTAGGACAGACATGGACCCCCTCGCATTCCCCAATACCCTCTCCCACAAGAGGCAATAGAGGGACTGACTCCCTTAAGTGAGTCATTTTTAGGGGGTCTTCCCAGATATCATGGGAGCATCTCCCTCAGGGGTATGTGGAATCCCCCGCTATATTTTCAGCTGTGTTGCATAAAAGATTTACAAGATGTAATTCTCCCAGGACAGTCCATGTTGCTTTTGTATGTGGATGATCTTTTATTATGCTCAGAAACACAAGAGACTAATGAGCCGGACTCGATAGAGTTTTTATGTGCCTTAGCAATGAAAGGACACAAGGTGTCACCCTCAAAGATTCAATCTTGCTCATAGGAGGTGAAATATTTAGGACACATACTAAAGCCAGGAATGAGAAGCTTTGCTCAGGAAAGAGTAAGTGCCATTTTAAGTGTACCCCAGCCCAAGACAAAGAGACAGTTAAGGGGGTTCCTCAGCATGGCAGGATTCTGTAAGTCCTGGATTCCTGAGTATGGGGAAATGTCAAAACCACTAGTGCAGATGACGACTAAGGATGAACCTGACCCAGTGAAATGAACTAAAGGTGCTACCAAATCCTTTGAGAGTATCATGACAGCCCTTGCATCGGCACCTGCCTTGGGATTCCCGGATTATAGGAAACCTTTTACCTTATTTGTTCATGAAAGGGCGGGAGTGGCCTCTGGTGTTCTCACGCAAGCGTTAGGATCACAGCAATGGCCTGTGGCCTATTTTTTAGCACTACTGAATCCTGTTGCAAGAAGGGCAGTAGAATGTTAAAGCTGTAGCTGCTGCAGCTTTGTTAGTTGAGAAAGCTCAAGAGTTGGTACAGGAACATCACCTAGTGGTAAAAATTCCACATGCTGTTACTCTCCTTCTAAATTAACGAAATACCCAACCTTTCAGTAATGAAAGATTGATTAAAGAATCAGTGGAGGGTGTAGACCTTGCCTGGACTGAAACTTAAATTCACTTGAAAGGGAACCCCTAGATAAGGTCCCCAGCGCGGGAGCGATGCTTGTTTGCCAACCGGCAAGGCCAACCCGAAGTAGATGACTACAGGGCAGCCAAGGCCCTAAACAACTGATATCAGCATTTTCTATGGATATAGAAGATTGGACTGTATTATTTGGATTAGCATTTATTGCTCTTTTTTTCTTTTATTTGTTGGTATTTTAACCTATTGTGAAAATGTTTCCTCTGTTGATTTTGTTGTTTTTCCCTTCCCTTTTTTATGGCCATAATAATTTCATTAAATTTAGTCATGTAGTGAGGAATAGAATCCCAGAATGGGGGAATGACTCATGCTGGCTGTGCACCTTGGTGCCTCCCGATGCGGAATGAGGACTTTCTTTCCTTCCTATCCCTTTGATGGCTGCAAATATTACTCATTCATAGGTGTATGTTACTCCCCATCAGGCTTCGACTCATACCTAGCAACAGGAACTCCGGTAAATAAGGTAAAAGGTTTCCTATAATCCGGGAATCCCAAGGCAGGTGCCGATGCAAGGGCTGTCATTAACCTTAAAGGCGCAGGGTGAGTGGTGTCTTCTGAGGAATGGGCTAGACCTGTTTTTAGGGAACAGTACTTGCAAATACTATGTGGGCCCAGATGGTGATGGAGAGTGGGTCACTCCCCTTGTTTATTTTTTTTGACACCACTGACGACATTAACCACAAGGGTGTCTGCGCCAATAGTGTCTGCTATGAAAGCTGCACTATGGTATGGGAAAACTCCAATGGACAATGTCTGTATGCAGGCAAAAATGTAGAGATGAAGCCATTTCCTCGAAGCACAGGCCTATTGGGTTTATGGGACATTATACATCCCTGTTACAAAAAGCGTTGGGAGCGACATGGGATACTCCTCCCGGCCCTGTTCCAGCAGGGTTCGGTTCTTACTGGGTGTGTGGGAATAAAGCCTATCATACCCTTCCAGTACACTTCTCAGGTTCTTGTTATCTTGCCTGGTTGTTACCCCCACTCGTATTGTGAAGCAATTACATAAAGGCAAGATTAGAAATGTAAGGGACACTAGCAAACCTCAAGCTGAAGAGGATGCAGCCCTTGAACCAATGACATGGACAACATCCCCTAATAATCGCAGACTTAGGAGAGGGGTTATAAGACTCCAGGATATTTTATAAATTATGGCTAATGAAACTGCTACAATAGTTACAAGTCAAGCCACTGAGCTTAAGCAACTTAGGGCATGTCTACACTACGAAATTAGTTCGAATTTATAGAAGCCGGTTTTATAGAAATCGGTTGTATACAGCCGATTGTGTGTGTGTCCACATAAAATGCTCTAAGTGCTCTAGTCGGCGGACCGCGTCCACAGTACCGAGGCTAGCGTCAACTTCCAGAGCATTGCACTATGGGTAGCTATCCCACAGTTCCCGCAGTCTCTGCCGCCCACTGGAATTCTGGGTTGAGATCCCAATGCCCGGATGATGCAAAACAGTGTTGTGGGAGGTTCTGGGTACATGTCGTCAGGCCCCTCCCCCTCCATCACAGCAACAGCAGACAATAGATTCGCGCCTTTTTACCTAGGTTACCTGTGCAGACAACATACCACGGCAAGCATGGAGCCCGCTCAGCTCTCCGTCACTATATGTCATCTGGGTGCCGGCAGACGTGGGACTGCATTGCTACACAGCAGCAGCAGCTAACTGCCTTTTGGCAGTAGACGGTGCGGTAGACTGGTAGCCTTCATCGGTGATCTGGGTGCTGGCAGCTGTGGGGCTGGCAGCCGTAGGGCTGCATTGCACCAGCCCCTTGCCTTTTGGCAGTAGATGGTGTATTACGACTGGTAACCGTCCTATTACAAGTTGGATCATCGCACATTAGCAGAATCTTCCCTGAGCAGCAGATTGTGCAATAGGCCTGAAGGCCATCGTAATACACTAACTGCCAAGCGTCCAGTATTTGCTGCCAAGCACCCAGAAAGATGCCGAGGGCTATCAGTCACGCTGCACCATCGTCTTAAGATGTAAAAAATAGATTTGCTCTGTATTCATTTGCTTCCCCCTCCCTCCGTCAAATCAATGGCCTGCTAAACCGAGGGTTTTCAGTTTAATCTTTGGGGGGACCAGTCTGTGTGACAGTTGTTTGTGTTTCTCCCTGATGCACAGCCACCATTCTTGATTTTAATTCCCTGTACCTGTATGCCATGTCGTCACTCGGCCCGCCCTCCCTCCTTCCCCTGGTCCGTCAGATACTAGTTTCGCGCCTTTTTTCAGACCAGGCGCCATAGCTAGCACTGGGATCATGGAGCCCGCTCAGATCACCGCGGCAATTATGAGCACTATGAACACCACGCGCATTGTCCTGGAGCATATGCAGAGCCAGGACATGCCAAGGCGAAACTAAGATCAGCCGAGGAGGCGATTGCAGCGCGGCGAAGAGAGTGATGAGGAAATTGACATGGACATAGACCTCTCACAAGGCACAGGCCCCAGCAATGTGGAAATCATGGTGTCACTGGGGCAAGTTCATGGCGTGGAACGCCGATTCTGGGCCCGGGAAACAAGCACAGACTGGTGGGACCACATCGTGCTGCAGGTGTGGGACGATTCCCAGTGGCTGCGAAACTTTCGCATGTGTAAGGGCACTTTCATGGAACTTTGTGACTTGCTTTCCCCTGCCCTAAAACGCCAGAATACCAGGATGAGAGCAGCCCTCACAGTTGAGAAGCGAGTGGCGATAGCCCTGTGGAAGCTTGCAACACCAGACAGCTACCGGTCAGTCGGGAATCAATTTGGAGTGGGCAAATCTACGGTGGGGGCTGCTGTGATCCAAGTTGCCAGGGCAATGAAAGACCTGGTGATATCAAGGGTAGTGACTCTGGGCAACGTGCAGGCAATAGTGGATGGTTTTGCTGAAATGGGATTCCCAAACTGTGGTGGGGCCATAGACGGAACCCATATCCCTATCTTGGCACCGGAGCACCAAGCCACCGACTACATAAACCGCAAGGGGTACTTTTCAATGCTGCTGCAAGCCCTAGTGGATCACAAGGGACGTTTCACCAACATCAACGTGGGATGGCCGGGAAAGGTACATGATGCTCGCGTCTTCAGGAACTCTGGTCTGTTTCGAAAGCTGGAGGAAGGGACTTTCTTCCCGGACCAGAAAGTAACCGTTGGGGATGTTGAAATGCCTATCGTGATCCTTGGGGACCCAGCCTACCCCTTAATGCCATGGCTCATGAAGCCGTACACAGGCAGCCTGGACAGTAGTCAGGACCTGTTCAACTATAGGCTGAGCAAGTGCCGAATGGTGGTGGAATGTGCATTTGGACGTTTAAAAGCGCGAAAAAGAATATCCCCATTGTTATTGCTGCTTGCTGTGCGCTCCACAATATCTGTGAGAGTAAGGGGGGAGACATTTATGGCGGGGTGGGAGGTTGAGGCAACTCACCTGGCCGCTGATTACGCGCAGCCAGACACCAGGGCGGTTAGAGGAGCACAGCAGGGCGCGGTGCGCATCAGAGAAGCTTTGAAAACGAGTTTTGTGACTGGCCAGGCTACTGTGTGAAACTTCTGTTTGTTTCTCCTTGATGAACCCTCCAACCCCCCCCGACCCAGTTCACTCTACTTCCCTGTAAACCAACCACCCCACCCTCCCCTCCCCACTTCAAGCACCGCTTGCAGAGGCAATAAAGTCATTGTTTTTTCACATTCATGCATTGTTTATTAATTCCTCACAGAAGTAGGGGGATAATTGCCAAGGTAGCCTGGGATGGGTGGGGGAGGAGGGATGGAAAAGGACACACTGCATTTTAAAACTTTAACTCTTATTGAAGGCCAGCTTTCTGATGCTTGGGCGATCATCTGGGGTGGAGTGACTGGGTGGCCGGAGGCCCCCCCACCGTGTTCTTGGGCGTCTGGGTGAGGAGGCTATGGAACTTGGGGAGGAGGGCTGTTGGTTAAACAGGGGCTGTAGCAGCGGTTTCTGCTCCTGCTGCCTTTCCTGCAGCTCAACCATACGCTCGAGCATATCAGTTTGATGCTCCAGCAGACGGAGCATTGACTCTTGCCGTCTGTCTGCAAGCTGACGCCACCTATCATCTTCAGCCCGCCACTTGCTCTTTTCATCCCGCCATTCAGCCCGCCACCTCTCCTCTCGTTCATATTGTGCTTTTCTCATGTCTGACATTGACTGCCTCCACGCATTCTGCTGTGCTCTATCAGCGTGGGAGGACATCTGGAGCTCCATGAACATATCGTCCCGCGTCCTCCGTTTTCTCTTTCTAATGTTCACTAGCCTCTGCGAAGGAGAAACATTTGCAGCTGGTGGAGGAGAAGGGAGAGGTGGTTAAAAAAGACACATTTTAGAGAACAATGGGTACACTCTTTCATTACAAGGTCGCATTTTTCCTCTGCCTGCCGGTTTGGTATGAGAGATCACTCACACACTGCCCCAGGCAACATATTTCGGCTTGCAGGCAGCCATGGTAAGCCACAGTCTTTTGGCTTTTTTAACCTTCTTAACATGCGGGAAAGGTTTCAAACAGCAGCGCATTTCCCATATCAAGGATGAATTGGGTTGGCCATTTAAAATGGGTTTTCAATGTAAAAGGAGGGGCTGCGGTTTCCGGGTTAACATGCGGCACAAACCCAAGTAAACCACCCCCCCCACACACACACACGATTCTCTGGGATGATCACTTCACCCCTCCCCCCACCACGTGGTTAACAGCGGGGAACATTTCTGTTCAGAAGCGCAGGAACGGGCACCTCTGAATGTCCCCTTAATAAAATCACCCCATTTCAACCAGGTGACCGTGAATGATATCACTCTCCTGAGGATAACAAAGAGAGATAAGGAATGGATATTGTCTGCATGCCAGCAAACACCGGGACCATACGCTGCCATGCTTTGTTATGCAATGATTCCAGACTACGTGCTACTGGCCTGGCGTGGTAAAGTGTCCTACCATGGCGGACGGGATAAGGCAGCCCTCCCCAGAAACCTTTTGCAAAGGCTTTGGGAGTACATGAAGGAGAGCTTTCTGGAGATGTCCCTGGAGGATTTCCGCTCCATCCCCATACACGTTAACAGACTTTTCCAGTAGATGTACTGGCCGCGATTGCCAGGGCAAATTAATCATTAAACACGCTTGCTTTTAAACCATGTGTAATATTTACAAATATTTACAAAGGTACACTCACCAGAGGTCTCCTGTGTGCCCTGAGGGTCTTGGGTGAGTTCGGGGGTTACTGGTTCCAGGTCCAGGGTCACAAACATATCCTGGCTGTTGGGGAAACCGGTTTCTCCGCTTCCTTGCTGCTGTGAGCTACCTACAGTACCTCCATCCTCATCTTCCTCGTTCTCCGAACCGTCTTCCCTGTGTGTTTCTCCATTGACGGAGTCATAGCACACGGTTGGGGTAGTGGTGGCTGCACCCCCTAGAATGGCATGCAGCTCCGCATAGAAGCGGCAAGTTTGCGGCTCTGCCCCGGACCTTCCATTTGCTTCTCTGGCTTTGTGGTAGGCTTGCCGTAGCTCCTTAACTTTCACGCGGCACTGCTGTGTGTCCCTGTTATGGCCCCGGTCCTTCATGGCCTTGGAGACCTTTTCTAATACTTTGCCATTTCTTTTACTGCTACGGAGTTCAGCTAGCACTGATTCATCTCCCCATATGGCGAGCAGATCCCGTACCTCCCGTTCGGTCCATGCTGGAGCTCTTTTGCGATCCTGGGACTCCATCACGGTTACCTGTGCTGATGAGCTCTGCGTGGTCACCTGTGCTCTCCACGCTGGGCAAACAGGAAATGAAATTCAAACGTTCGCGGGTCTTTTCCTGTCTACCTGGTCAGTGCATCTGAGTTGAGAGTGCTGTCCAGAGCGGTCACAATGAAGCACTGTGGGATAGCTCCCGGAGGCCAATAACGTCGAATTCCGTCCACACTACCCCAATTCCGACCTGCAAAGGCCAATTTTATCGCTAATCCCCTCATCGAAGGTGGTGTAAAGAAACCGGTTTAAAGGGCCCTTTAAGTTGAAAGAAAGGGCTTCGTTGTGTGGACGTGTCCAGGCTTAATTCGATTTAACGCTGCTAAAGTCGACCTAAACCCGTAGTGTAGACCAGGCCTTAGACAGTTAGCTTTACAAAATCATATGGCTTTAGATATTCTTTTAGCAGCTCAAGGAGGAACTTGTGCCCTCATAGGCCAAGAGTGTTGTGTATTTGTGAATGACACCTATAAAGATATCTTTGACAGAGCAGCTCACTTAAGAGACATCGCCCGAGACAGGTCTGCTGAAGGTAGCTGGACAAATGATTGGTTTGATGGTTTATTTTCCTGGTTCCCTTCCTTAGTTATGATTTTACTGATGATTGTGTTTATTTTGTGTGTGTGTGTTTAAACTGTCCATGTGCAAAATGTCTAAATGTGCTAGGATAACTAGCAAATCGAAGGGGATATTTCTCTCTTTACAAGAAAGACGGGTTTTGGCAAAGGCGGAAACCACGCCAGATGCTGATATTCTGACCCCTACATATTTGCTGTAATACTCCTACTGCTGTGAAAAGTGTGATCATGAGCCCATTATATGGGTCATGATCAAAGGGTGGAAATTGATATAAAATTATTCTACTTAACTGCCAGGGGGCAAATTTGTCACATACACATGGGAGAAAGAAGAAGGGAAAACATCAGCTATAGGTTGTCTTATCTCAGGATGTTCCTTCAAGAGGAAATGTAGCCAAACTCTAAACCTGGAGACAATGGACCTTTCTGTGCCTGCGTCCTGTAGGTAGCTAACTGCTTAGTTTGCAAAATAAGCAAGGATGAGGGGGCAAACAGATGAACAATAAGGCGTCTCAAGAGGGGCAGATACATGTAGCTTGCTAATTATGTATGGTAATGATGGCAAATTTTGGCCAATCATAGAGCGATAGGTTATCATAAGTAACTGCATATAATGCTTTGGTGTAAGTGTTTTCTTTGTTCTTGCTAACTTATGAGCTCGAACTCAACTGCAATTGAAATAAACGGATCGCCCCTCCCGGGGCTCCTTGCTCGGCTAGCTGTGTCCGTCTCTCCTTATTCCTCAGCTGGAACGGACAGAAATTTCTATGACACTCACAACTCTCCAGCACTGGAATAGCAGAACCTGAAGAGGATCAGGGAATTAACCTGTCCTCAGCATTTCCTCTCAGAAATCCACGTGGGAATGAATGTTGCTCCAAACACAGAGCTGCCGGGGCAGTGCAGCTTCTTGCAACACTATGCAAATGTATCAGTTTGCAAATATGCATGAACACTGATTGCTCTGAGAGGATTCTCCTGAGCAGTTGTGGGGCAGCGAGGTTTGCTCACCTGAAATAACCATGCCATATATTTGACTTTAGCAATGTGACCTGCAGATTACTCTCCTTGTGGCAGATTTCTATTAGCTGGATTATTTTGCTAGTGCAGGCTGCAGAAAGAAAAGTTTTTAATAATATTGACCATGTGATTAACTTCACAGTGTTAACCCTTGTGCACTCCGAATTACTATCTTATAAAATACTAACAGCATGTTTTATAAAAAAATCTCTGCAGTTTTATCATAGCATTTACACATAAACAGCCATGTTATAAACTCAAGAAACTGATGGGGAATTAGCTCACACTCAAGAACTGATACAAAGCAACATGAAGGGTCTTTTTCGGTGCAATGAAAACCAGGCCAGGATCCAATCCTTAACCTGAGCTGCTGCACCTGCATGTTTCATGGCTCTCTCAACAGATTATACACACTGGGCAAGACATGATCTCTACTCAGTAGGAAGCAGGAGTTCTAATGTTGGTGTCACTAGGCATCACCCTAGGTAACTCGGGGGGGGGGCGGGGTGGAAGACCACGAGAGTCGATGAAGCCCCCCCGCTCTAGGCCAAAGTGAACCAAAGCCCCTAACCTGACAGGCCAGCAGCTGGAAAACGGTAGTGATTAGGGGAATCTACATGCTTCTCGCTGAAGGACAAGATAACTTGCAGAAGGGAACAGTGCGAACAAGCTGCACAGCCAAGGTCGTTTAATGTAACTGCTGCAGGGGGAGGAAGGGGGGGAGGTAGGGAAGAAAGAAAAGAATAAAAAGGGAAAAACTGCTTGTCTCAGTGCGCTTGATTTGAGACATGCTGGTCTCCTAGTGCCTATTCAGAGGTCTTGAATAAACTTTGTCTGCTTCTCCACCCTGGTGCATTCATTGGCGCGAAGCACACCGGGCAACGAACGCCGCTGTTGCCCCCTCGGGCCCTCTGTGCCGGCAACAGTTTTGGCGTCCCTGGGTGGGCTCGAGGCTAAAATTTAGCCTTGGCCAGATCCCTCCCAGCGGCTGACGGATTGGGGCAACGACTGACGCCCAGCGCGCACCGGTGACTTCATTGGGGGCCTCGGCGGAGACGTGGTTTGATCGACCCCGGAGGGCACAACAGTGCAACGCGCTCGGATAGTGGAGAAGCGGTTGCGGGTGACGGTGAGGAACCGGTCCCTTGGATAAGGTAGGAACAGTCCAGTGGTGTTGACTTTTGCCTGTTAGGACCTGGGGACGCCCAGTGTCACCCTAGGCCATGGGGCAGGGACAGAGTACGACAGGCAGGGCACGGTGTAGACCCTTAGAATGCATTCTAGCAAATTGGAAAATGTTTGACGCAAATCCAATAACTAAAAGTAGATTAAAAAGGTTCTGTACAGTAGACTGGCCTCAATATCAGCTAGAGGACCAGGAAAGGTGGCCACCGGATCACTTCATTATAACACGATCCTTCAATTACTCCTGTTTTGTCAGCGAACGGGTAAATGGAATGAACATATGCATGCGCAATTGTTTATGGCTTTACAAAATAGAACAGATATTTTCCAAAAGTGTAATTTGACTCCGACAGGTTCGGTAGTAGCTACTGTTAGTCCCCAGAACCCCCCCACCGCTGTAATGGCAGGTCCGGTATCCCCTTCGGCTATAACACCCCCACCATATAAAGAAAGGGTGTCTCAGGTTCCAGAAATTGCCCCCTCGGTGGGATTTTATCCGATGATGACTGAAACCGTGGTGTCCAGACATGGCTCGGATAGGAATCAGGCCACTACTACGCAGGTTTACACCCATATGCCTTTTAACCCAGTCGACCTAGCAGCCTTTAAGGCACAGGCAGGGCAATTCTCCACGAACCCAAGCAAGTTTATCTCAGTTTTTGAAGGGTGTCTGGCCAGTCACAAGCCTGACTGGGATGACTGTAATATCCTCATGAGGACCCTGTTGTCTGAGGTGGAGCGGAATCAGGTTATGTCCAAAGCAAGGGAGGAGGCACAGCAAAGACATGACCTGGATCCAAATCACGTCCCAGTGCCTGTGGACATGGTCCCCCTAGCAGATCCCAGGTGGAACCCTAATGACCCTGCGGGCCAAACCCGTCTCACCTCCTACAAAGAACTGCTTTTACATGGTCTCTGCCATTCGGCTGTCCGACACAACAATTGGGCCAGGCCGTATGAGCTAATACAGGAGCCAAAGGAAAGTCCAGTTGCTTTTCTGCAGCGTATTAGGTACACTATCTGACAAAATATTAATGCAAATCCCGACGATCAAGCAACTGAGGCAATTATAAAGGGTATTTTTACCAGCCGTGCGGCCCCTGACATTAAAAGGAAACTACAGAAAAAGGAGAATTTAATGGGCATGTCCATGGCACAGATCCTGGAAACTGCAAATAGGGCTTATATCCTTAGAGAGGGAGAAAAAGAAAAGAGGCAAGTTAAAATGATGGCAGCGGCAGTGCAGGCCGGCACTAAGGAAAGGCCACGGGAAGGTGGCAGGGGCCGGGGAGTACGGGGCCATGGACGCGGGCGCCTTGGCCCGCAGGAAAGGCATCTGGGTCGCAATCAGTGTGCCATATGCCGGCAGGAGGGACACTGGAAAAATGACTGCCCCGAGAGGGAAAGCGCCCCTATGATGGCGGCGGAGGATCACGAATAGGGGTGTCAGGGGAGACGGACCATCCTGCCCCCGGAACCCCGAGTAAAAATGCGGGTGGGAAATTCGGAAATAGACTTTTTGGTAGACTCTGGGGCGGCACGAACCGCTGTAAACCAACCCCTTCAGCTGCCTGTGGCAGAGTCCCTCACCGCGGTGGGTGCCATAGGGAAAGGAACCAAGAGTCCAGTGTATGCCCCAGCGGAATGCGCTTTGGGAAACAGAACTCTATCTCACAAACTGGTCTACCTCCCCGCTTGTCCAATGCCTCTACTGGGACGGGACCTGCGTTGTCCCTTAGGAGCCACCCTGCATTTCACCCAAGATGAAGTAACCCTTACCTTACCCCCCGAAAATGCCTGGATAATGACTCTTGCAATTGAGCCCTCAGCCATGCAAGCCCCAGAGTGGAGCCAGTGGGAGGACCAGGTATATCCTCTGGTATGGGCGTCTGGGGTCCCAGGAAAGGCAGCCCATCAAACTCCTGTTAATGTTCAGCTCTTGCCAGGAAAAGGCCCGGTGCGAATCCGGCAGTATCCGATCAAAAGGGAAGCCAGAGAGGGACTGCAAGAGACTATAGACCAGTTCCTAAAGTACGGGGTACTTCGAGAATGCCAGTCAGCTTGGAACACTCCCATCTTGCCTGTACAAAAGCGCAATGGCACATATCGTCTGGTTCAGGACCTGAGGGCGGTTAATGAATGGGTTAAGACTCTGCACCCCCTTGTCCCACACCCATATACCTTGCTGGCCTCTATAGGGGGGCAGTATACCCATTTTTCGGTCCTAGATTTAAAAGACGCTTTCTTCACGATTCTGGTCGACTCCCAATCTCAGGAAATTTTCTCCTCCGAGTGGGAGGACAAAAGAAGGGTTAAAAAGCAGCTTTGCTGGACAGTGTTGGCCCAGGGATTTAAAAATTCTCCCACCCGTTTTGGCCAGGCCCTGGCCAGAGATTTGGAGGAGTGGGACAATGAGGACAAGGTCCTCCTCCTGCAATATGTAGATGACTTGTTAATTGCCGCTGTGGGTCTAACCCCTTGCCTTAAAGCCACTGTGAGCCTCCTGAACTTTGTTGGACTCCGAGGATATTGAGTAGCACAGAGTAAGGCTCAAATTGCCCTCCCAGAAGTACAATACTTAGGGTTTCACATAAGGCAGGGGGAGCGTCAGCTTTCAAACGAAAGGAAGGAAGCTATCTGCCAAGTTCCTATCCCAAGCAATCGTAAACGGCGTAGGGCGTTCCTGGGTATGGCAGGCTTCTGCAGAATATGGATCCCAGAGTTTGGACTGTGGGCTAAACCCTTGTACGAATGTGTTAAGGGAGCAGATCACGACCCCTTTCACTGGTCCTCAGAAGCCAACAAGGCATTTAAAGTTCTAAAAAGAAAACTGATGGAAGCCCCAGCCCTGGGTCTGCCAGACCTCTCTAAGCCATTTCAACTGTACGTACATGAACAAAAAGGGGTGGCCCTGGGACTGCTTACTCAGTTAATAGGCACCTGGAAACGTCCCGTGGCATATTTCTCTAAACAACTGGATCAAGTTGCCCAGGGGTGGCCGGCATGTTTATGGGCAGTCGCAGCAACTGCCCTAGTGCTTGGGGAAGCTGAAAAACTGACACTGGGGAGAACTGTGCAAGTGCATACTCCCCATATGGTCCAAGCCCTGCTGGACACTAAGGGTGGTCTCTGGCTTACCCAGGCTCGGGTAGCCCGGTATCAGGCCAAACTTTTAGAAAATCCTGAAGTTACCCTACAGACCTGCCCCTCCCTTAACCCAGCCACCCTGTTGCCAGAGACAGAGGAGCAGGAACACGACTGTTTGGATATCATAGATGCCCAATACTCCAGCCGCCCGGACTTAAAAGATCAACCGCTCCGGAATGCTAATTATGAGTGGTATACCGACAGCAGTAGTACAGTTATAAACGGGCAAAGGAGGGCGGGCTATGCTGTTGTAACTCTCCATGAAACTGTGGAAGCAAAGGGTTTGCCTGCTGGGACATCAGCCCAGCTGGCTGAATTGGTAGCCTTAACCCGTGCACTTGAACTATCAAAGGGAAAAGAGTTAACATTTTTACTGATTCCAGATATGCTTTTGGAGTGCTACACGCTCATGCAGGTCTGTGGAAGCAGAGAGGAATGCTGATAGCCCAAGGCTCTCCAGTCAAGCATGGACCCCAGATTCTCCGGCTCCTGGAAGCTGTACAACTCCCCTCAGCAGTGGCGGGTACACTGTAAGGCTCATCAAAGGGAAGATCAAGATGTGGCTAGGGGTAATGCCAGGGCGGATAGGGAGGCCAAGCGAGCTGCTACCCTGGAACCACTGGAAGCTGAAGATGCCCATATGCATGCTCTCATCCCATCAGGAGGTGAGCTTGCAGCCCCTCAGTACTCCCATGATGAAAGAAAACTGGCCGACGAGCTCGGTCTCCAGGAAAAAGAGGGATGGCTCCACTCCACGGAAGGGAAAATCCTCCTACCAAAGGGCCTGATCCGGCTGGTGCTGCAGCAGTTGCATCAAACCACCCACGCTGGCAGGGAGGCTCTTACCCAGCTTATGAGTAAATATTTTCTAACCTCTGGACTTAGACTCATAGCATCCCAGGTACAGGCTGAATGTCTGCTCTGCCAAAAGAATAACCCTCGACCGGGAGTTTCAGTGCCACCAGCTACTCTGGAACCTACTCCAGGCCCGGGATTGGTTTGGCAAATAGATTTTACTGAGTTCCCCCGGACCCAAGGGTTCAGATACCTCCTCGTCTTGGTGGATTGATTCAGCGGATGGCCCGAAGCCTTCCCATGCCGTAACAACACTGCCAAAACGGTGGCCCTCAAATTTGTCAAGGAGATCATTCCCCGCTTCGGGCTCCCCCAGTGGATGGAATCTGACAACAGAACACACTTCACGTCACAAGTTGTTCAAAAGATATCGGATGCCCTACAGATCCCCTGGAAGCTCCAAATGCCATGGGGACCGCAGGCCAGTGGGGTAGTGGAGTGTACAAATCAGACTCTTAAGCGACACCTCTCAAAGGTCTGTCAGGAGGCTTCTCTTAGATGGCCTGATGCTTTGCCCCTCGTTTTGCTCTGCATCCTAAGGGCAGATTAGGGCTCAGTCCCTTCGAGATTATGTTTTGGAAGGGCATGGCCTTTGAAACACCAGTACACCAGTTCTGGCAGGGGAGTGGGAAATGGAGTACGGTTTCTTATCTCAGTACATGTGCTCTCTGTCTGCTGTTCTTTCTTCTCTCCACAGGTACACCAAAGATTCACAGCCTCTTCCGCTGGATGCCCCGATCCATTCCTTGCAGCCAGGTGATTCCGTACTCGTTCGGACCTGGAAGGACGAGCCTCTCCAAGAGCAGTGGAAGGGACCCCACTCCGTCCTGTTGGTTTCCCATACAGCAGCAAAGGTCGAAGGACACAAGAACTGGATTCATCACTCCCGTCTGAAAGCAGTGCCCGCTCCTGAACAGTGGACTGTCCAGCCTGCTGAAAAAACTTCCAGCGACGATCTGGGACATAAATTGTTATTTAAGCGACAATAAGGTTTGCTGGGAATGCCTTGTGCTCACTTTGGATAGTCGCAGCGCACTCTCCGCGAGAACTCTGAGCATTGGTTGTGTTTGTTTTCAGGTGGCCAGCCTAACCTATTGGCCTGGTCCCTTTTGTTTCTAATCTGTCTGCTGTTGGTAATTATTCTTTTAATTACAGCATGGGTTCAGGTCCAGGGTCTGCCACCATGCTGCTTTGTGCCATGGGAGCATTCCTCTCGTTAACTCACGTTTCCCCCCAAACACATGCAGGATGGGGAGGAATCCCTAACAACTTGGAAATAAACACGTATGAGGCCCTGAAGGTTGCCTTTGCCCGGGAATTCAATCTCTCCAATTGTTGGATATGTTCCCAAATCCCTCACCATTCGGCAGAGCTACCCTGGAGAGCCATTCCCCACAATTGGTCCGACACCTGTCAGCTCTGGCTGGCATGGAACTCTTCTAAGCTTGGGGATGAAGCGGTAAATGTTACCAAGAATCTAAGCAAAACAACACCAGCACCCTTCCCTGGTGATTTGCCGGCAACAGTACCTGCCAATACTACCTGTCCCCTGATGCTAACACCAGTATGCCCCTGTATAACGCCACAGGTCACCGGGTGGGCGACATGCCCCGAACCTTCTCACAATACAGCAAGCCTAAGTAAAAGCAGCAACAATTCCATGTTAGGGAATGGCCAAATGTATTATATATGTGGCCACAGCCCCTATAAGACACTGCCCAACCGCTGGTATGGTAGCTGTTACCTAGGGTTTCTGGCCCCTCCTCTGCGAGTTCTCCCCCAGGCCCCAAGTGGCCGTCCCTGATGGCGCCAGTCTCTATATGCCACCCCTGAACCTATTAGCGAAGGAGATTGACTTGGTATGATTCTCCTCCCGTCCTATGGCATGGGATGACTGGCCCAGCTCTATAAAAGGCTCTCTCTATTCCTTACCCAGTTTGCCAATGACACCCTGGCCATAGAAAAAGGCATAAGCTCCGAGCTGTACCAGCTTCGATTGCTGGCTCTGCAAAATCGCCAGGCCCTGGATTATGTCCTGGCCTCCCAGGGCGGAGCATGTGCCCTTATCGGTAATGAATGCTGCATATAAGTCCCAAATAACGCAGAGGACATTAACAAGCACATCCTGTCCTCTGAACAGGCCTTCAATCAGTGGAAGGCCCAGGAACAGGAACCAACTCTATTTGATACCCTCTGGAGCTGGCTCCCTAGCCTAGGGGGCTTGGGAGGTGGTCTTGTCCGCCTCCTGCTTACTGGTCTCGTACTTTGTTTCCTCACCCTAGCTCTCTTCTCATGCCTGAAATGTTTAATGGTTAAAGTATGTACCACCGCAAAGTCAAAACACCTCCTTTTTCCCTTTAATCAATGATCCTAAGACCATGGCCTTAAAACACATTTTGTCCTCAAATTATGAGACAACTCAAGCCGGTGCCTTTTGAGTGTTCTCAAAGGAGGGAGTTGTTGGTGTCACTAGGCATCACCCTAGGTAACTCAGGGGGTGGGGGGTGGAAGACCACGAGAGTCGATGAAGCCCCCCCGCTCTAGGCCAAAGTGAACCAAAGCCCCTCCATGTTAAACTTTACTAACCTCACAGGCCAGCAGCTGGAAAACAGTAGTGATAAGGGGAACCTACATGCTTCTCGCTGAAGGACAAGATAACTTGCAGAAGGGAACAGTGAGAACAAGCTGCACAGCCAAGGTCGTTTCATGTAACTGCTACAGAGGAAGGGTGAGAGGTAGGGAAGGGAAAAAAAAATAAAAAGGGAAAAACTGCTTGTCTCAGTGCGCTTGATTTGAGACATGCTGATCTCCTAGTGCCTATTCAGAGCTCTTGAATAAACTTTGTCTGATTCTCCACCCTGGTGGGTTCATTGGCACGAAGCACACAATTATGCTGATGGGATAAAACCTTTAGACTCGGCATCTTCCAGCCCATAGCGGTTGAGAGTGAAAATCATCTCCATGGGACAACTGCTATTCATCACTTGAATTACTGGATGGTCTCAGTCCAACGCCAAGTGTCCATATGAGCCCAAACACTCTCATAGTAGGCAGCCTTGTTGGATTTTTAGCAGAGGCACCCAGGATTGGATGGACAGAAATAGTCAACAGCCTTCTCTCTCCTGCAGTTTTTA
Source organism: Malaclemys terrapin pileata (assembly GCF_027887155.1). Lineage (NCBI taxonomy): Eukaryota > Metazoa > Chordata > Testudines > Emydidae > Malaclemys > Malaclemys terrapin. The sequence goes on along the minus strand of NC_071506.1, from coordinate 158,117,690 downwards.
GCATCCAGGAAGGGCTGCGGCAGACTGGCAAGGCGGGGTAGAAACTCTTCTGTGGAGAGTTGATTTGGGCTCGCAGTCTGGCAACTTTAGCTATTTTGACATGTAAAAAGGAGTCAGTTGGTGACATCATCAGCAGCTTTGATGTCACAGAGGAATGTGACAGAGAAAAATAAGCAGCTGGCACAAAAAACAAGAGAGCTGTTTTCATGGAAATGCTTCTAGTATAAAAAAGAGAACATATGACTTGGTTCTTATACAGTGCTCTTGACATGAATGCCTCAAAACGGTTTATAAAAGGGGCAAAGCATCATCATCCCCATTTTAGTCAGAACCTGAGTCACAGGCTGTGAATGGCTCAGCTATTTAGGTTTTATTTTTACATTTCCCCAGAGAAGCTCAGCTTACCTGCTTTTCAGTGAGGTCTCCCTCCTGTTTAACATTGCTTTGCATGAAATGTTCATAAGTTACAGTGAAAGAGCAAAAAGAACAGGAGTACTTGTGGCACCTTAGAGACTAAAATTTATTTGAGTATAAGCTTTTGGATGCATGCAGTGGAAAATACAGTAGGAAGACACACACACACAGAGAGAGAGAAAGAGAGAGAGAACATGAAACAATGGGTGTTACCATACACACTATAAGAAGAATGATCAGTTAAGGTGAGCTATTATCAGCAGGAGAGAAAAAACTGTTTGTAGTGGTAATGAAAATGGCCCATTTCCAGCAATTGACAAAAAGATGTGAGGAACTTTAGGGGGGGGGGGGGAAAGAAGCATGGGGAAATAGTTTTACTTTGTGTAATGGCCCATCCACTCCCAGTCTTTATTCAAGCCTAATTTAATGGTGTCCAATTTGCAAATTAATTCCAATTCAGCAGTCTCTCCTTGGAGTCTGTTTTTGAAGTTTTTTTGTTGTAATATTGCGACTTTTAGGTCTGTAATCGAGTGGCCAGGGAGACTGAAGTGTTCTCCAACTGGTTTTTGAATGTTATAATTCTTGACGTCTGATTTGTGTCCATTTATTCTTTTGCACCATGGTTTCCGTAAAGGGAAATCGTGTCTTACTAATCTATTAGAAGCAACAGAGGGTCCTGTGGCACCTTTGAGACTAACAGAAGTACTGGAAGCATAAGCTTTCGTGGGTAAGAACCTCACTTCTTCAGATGCAAGTAATGGAAATCTCCAGAGGCAGGTATATATCAGTGTGGAGATAATGAGGTTAGTTCAATCAGGGAGGGTGAGGTGCTCTGCTAGCAGTTGAGGTGTGAACACCAAGGGAGGAGAAACTGTTTCTGTAGTTGGATAGCCATTCACAGTCTTTGTTTAATCCTGATCGGATGGTGTCAAATTTGCAAATGAATTGGAGCTCAGCAGTTTCTCTTTGGAGTCTGGTCCTGAAGTTTTTTTGCTGTAAGATGGCTACCTTTACATCTGCTTAGAGCCCCGACCGGGGTTATTCTATCTACTACCTAAGATCCACAAACCTGGAAATCCTGGACGCCCCATCATCTCGGGCATTGGCACTCTCACTGAAGGACTGTCTGGATATGTGGACTCCCTACTCAGACCCTACGCCACCAGCACTCCCAGCTATCTCCGTGACACCACAGATTTCCTGAGAAAACTACAATGCATTGGTGACCTCCCAGATAACACCATCCTAGCCACCATGGATGTAGAGGCTCTCTACACAAACATCCCACATACAGATGGAATACAAGCTGTCAGGAACAGTATCCCTGATGATGACACAGCACAACTTATTGCTGAGCTCTGACACTTTATCCTCATGCACAATTATTTCAAATTTGGTGACAATATATACCTCCAGACCAGTGGCACCGCTATGGTGTCCCTAGCCTCTGTTTGTCAGAGGATGGAGATGGATGGCAGGAGAGAGATCACTTGATCATTGCCTGTTGGTCGACTCCCTCTGGGGCACCTGGCATTGGCCACTGTCGGTAGACAGGATACTGGGCTAGATGGACCTTTGGTCTGACCCGGTACGGCCGTTCTTACGTTATGTACGTAGAGACTGTCCGGTTTGGCCAATGTACATGGCAGAGGGGCATTGCTGGCACATGATGGCATATATCACATTGGTAGATGTGTAGGTGAACGAGCCTCTGATAGTGTGGCTGATGTGATTAGGTCCTATGATGGTGTCCCCTGAATAGATATGTGGACAGAGTTGGCAACGGGCTTTGTTGCAAGGATAGGCTCCTGGATTAGTGTTTTTGTTGTATGCTGTATGGTTGCTGGTGAGTATTTGCTTCAGGTTTGGGGGCTGTCTGTAAGTGAGGACCGGCCTGTCTCCCAAGATCTGTGAGAGTGATGGATCGTCCTTCAAGATAGGTGGTAGATCCTTGATGATACGCTGGAGAGGTTTTAGTTGGGGGCTGAAGGTGACTGCTAGTGGCGTTCTGTTACTTTCTTTGTTGGGCCTGTCCTGTAGTAGGTGACTTTTGGGTACTCTTCTGGCTCTGTCAATCTGTTTCTTCACTTCAGCAGGTGGGTATTGTAGTTGTAAGAACGCTTGATAGAGATCTTGTAGGTGTTTGTCTCTGTCCGAGGGGTTGGAGCAACTGCAATTGTATCGTAGAGCTTGGCTTGAGCTAGGCAGAGCACAGGTAAACCCCGTCCTAGCCTCCTCTCAACAACACTGTTAATGCACCTCGCAGCCAACCCGCTACTTCGCTGAATACCGGGGGGGGAGCTGTATGGGCCCGTGGTGCCTGGGCTCCAGCAATATTTAGGGCCCGGCTCCACCAATGTTTGGGGCCAGGTCTCTCCCACAGCCCTGCCTGCAGCCCCCCCCACACCTCCCCTCCGCAGGGTCCTGGTGCCCCCCCATCCACTAGTGGCAGGGCAGGCTGCCCTTACCCTGCCCTTCCGCCTCGGACCATTCCCTTTTCTGGCAGGACCCTCCACCAGAACCGCCCTTCCCCTTGCCCACAGTCACTGCTCCTGCCCCACGCTGGGCAAGGGGCAGCCCCATCCCTCCCCCTCAGTGAGGGGCAGCAGCAGGGGAGGAGGCTCACATATGATGGCAGCCCCAACCCAGTACCCACCACAGGGGAGGCGAAGGGGCTTCCTGGACCTGAGAGGGGCTCTAGGAGCACATGCAGTGACAGTGGTGCGAGGTGAGTGTGGTGAGGGGGGAAGAGAGGCCCCTCCCCCAGGGCTCACTGCTGCCTGGGGGGAGTCCTCTCTGGCCCTAGCCCCAGGGCAGCCTGCCTGCATCCCAAACTCCTCATCCCCAGCCCCGCCACACCCAGAGCCCACATCCCCAGCCAGAGCCCTCACCCCACCCCACTGCCCTAGTTCTGAGCCTCTCCAACACCCCGCACCCCTCATCCACAGCCCCAGACAGAGGCCTCACCCCCCCGCACCCCTAGCCTTTGCCCTAGCCCTGAGCCCCTCCCACACCCCAAACCCCTCATCCCTGGCCCCAGCCAGAGCCCTCATCCTCCCACACCCTAACCCTCTGCCCCAGCCCTGAGCCCCCTCCTGCAGCATGAACCCCCCAGCCCCACCCAAAGTCCTCACCCCAACCCTAGCCCTGAGCCCCCTCCCACACGCCAAACCCCTCATTCCTGCATCCCCTCTCACCTCCAACTCCCTCCCAGAGCCTGCACCCCCTCCCCCTTCCACCCCCAAACTCCCTCCCAGAGCCTGCATCCCCTCCAGCCCCCTCACAGAGCCTGCACTCCTCACCCTACTCCTGGACATCCACCCCCTGCCCCAGCCCGGAGCCTGCACCCAAACTCCATTCCAGAGCCTGCACTCCCACCCTCTTCCCACACAACCTCTCCTGACTCCAAACTCCCTCCCAAAGCCTGCACCCCAGCCCTCCGCACTCCCTCCCAGAGCCTGCACCCCCACCCCTTACCCCAGCCTACACCCAAACTCCATCCCAGAACCTGCACCCCTCGCCCCCTCCTGCACCCCCACCCCCAGCCCATAGCCTGCACCCAACACCCAAACTCCATCCCAGAGTCTGCACCCCAGACCCCCTCCCCCACCCAAACTCCCTCCCAGAGCCCAACCTCTCACCCCTTTTGCACTCAAACTCCCTCCCAGAGCCTGCACCCAATCCCCTGCCCCAGTCCAGGGCCTGCATCCCAGACCTCCTCCCCCCACCCAAACTCCCTCCCAGAGCCTTAGGCAGGTGGGGGCAGAGTTTGGGGGGGCGGGTTCTGGGCACCACCAAAATTTCTACAAACCTGCCACCCCTGCTGAACACAACAGCTTTGCAGTATGCAAAAATGGAGACTAGGATGAGAGCAGTCAATACACTCTCTTGTGAATTAGCCTAGGACCCAAGTCTTCAGAGGCTAGTGCACTAACCATCCTGTTACAGGCTCACCTTCACACTGCACTTTATCCAGGTTTCCAATGGGGTGACTGATGCAGAAGACTAGAGTGTATCCTCCCAAAGTCACTGCAAACCTGCACAAATTTGAATCCTTGCCCCTTCCTCTTTTGCTTCAATCACCAGACCACATTGGGCTGAATTTTAAAATGACAATGTAATAAATTATATTTATCAATCAGTCAAAGGCAATACAACAAACTATACGTCACCTCCTAATGCAGAGATAAAAACTATCTGAGACACGAGACCATGGTAAGGTTGTCAGGATGAGGGAAGGATGTCATTGGCAGCCTCCCAGTTGTGGGTACAATGTTCAATTCACAATGCTATCGCCATCAGCATGCTGCTGATATTCACAGCTCTGAATGCTCCAGTCTAAGTCTATTTCCTTAACTAACAGCTGACACACATCTTCTTTACAGCCCTTTTCCTATTTTCTTCTTTTGTGGTTGTGATACTTGTCTTCAGCCCTGAAATAGAAAACAAGCCATTATAGCCAATGTCTTGTTAGGATCTCAGCATTTAACAGATTACTCCAAAACTGCTTGGCTGACTGAACTTTCATTGATGAGAGTCTGAACATTAGAGAAGCCCGAAGTCTTTCAAGACTGAAAATATCCTTTAAATCTAAGCACTTCCTTCAAAATCTTGTCACTGTCTTCCCTTTGAGGGTTCATTTCCAGTGAGCTTTATTCAAGTCTCATTGCACAACCCTGCACTCTGACAGAGCACAATGTATCTTGCAAAAACAACTGCATAAAGCCATTTTATGAGACAAGCAGCCACTCCATCCTATGCACCAAAGTATATGGTCAAAGCAGTTGTGTTTTTGTGAGTTCATACACACTTGCTAGGAATTGTGCTATACAATTTCTCCCATTTCTGTTATAAACCAATATAGGGTCACAAAGAGAGCCCAGGAGCCTGACAGGAAAGTGTTTTGAATAAGCTCCTAAAATCACACTTGGAACCAGATCCTCAGCTGGGATCTGCTGGCTCAAGGACTTGCACCAGTGCCAGATCCAAGTGAATTCTATGGGACTCCATCAACTCTGCACTATGGGCATGAGACTCTGCACTTGTAGATCCCACTGCAGGATCATCTCCTCTTTGCTTTTAGTACTAAAAACTTTTAGTTCTCTACTTCTTCAGTGGTGCTGGTGTCACTCATTATGAGCAGTTTTGTTCTGAAGCTTAGGAAAGCTTTCCGTTTAGAAAAAAAAGATCAGACACCTGTAAGTGAAGCAAATGGTAGAGCTGGCAACCAATCTAACTGGTAGATCCCCATGCAAACTCCTCAGAAGTATGTATTAAAATTCACTACATGTACACCAACTAAGTAACTATCAATAATACTAGGTGTGGTTAATTCATAATATACAGCCCATATAACACAAGCAGAGAGCACTAGGTGACCCTTTGGGTCAAATCTGAGCCAATGCTCCTGCATTGTTAGGGGCAAGTCACTGCTGGAGGAGCCATCTTTTGGATCCCGGATTAAACCCTGAAATCTGGATCACTTGTAGTTTTTTAAAGATCCCACAGCAAATTCTGCTTGGACAGGGGCTTTGCTTGGCTGATCTGGGTTATTACATTCTGCCTCTCTGAATTCTCCTGCATTTCCACTTGGATTGAGTATTACGTTCCTGCACTAAACTCGGATGCACCGTTACATTTCACTGGTGACTATCATCACTGACTGGTACAGGCAAACAAATTGCTTAGAGTAACACTTGCCTCTCTCTTTTTCTCCTGGAATCCCTGTCTTTGCCTCTTTCTCTACTTCTTTTTTGTTTGTCTGGACTTCTGCTGGGATCTCTCCTGTGTCTAGATCGATCAACATCCTTAGAGCTTCCACAAGACTGTCGAGAGTCCACTGATGCTGACCGTCTCTCTTCGTTTCTGAAGAAAAAAAGTTATTGGTTTTAATAAATAGTTTCATAAACACTGTAGTTATTAGAATACTTTTAATCTCCATTGGTCCGCCTCTGGTAGGCAACGAAAAGGAACTGTATTCCATTTGGTAGGATCATTTTCTTCTTCTTCTCTTGTTTGTGATAATAAACGCTTGGAAACAAGACACTGATTTTGGCTTCTCTCGTTTGACAGGCTGCAATTTCTTCCCCCAGTTCTTTAGGTGCAAAGGCTGAAATAGATCCGATTTGTCTACTATTTCAACCACCCAAATCAGGAAATAAAAATGTGAAGCATTACGCAGTGATGAGGACACACTTCCATGTTACACAGGTAATAAAGTCTATCCTGTTTTCTTTTTCAATTCCCAAGTGAAGGATTACTGTTGATGTTAAGTATACATAAGATACATGAACACAGCTGTGTTGCACTGCTAGTGTAACTCTGAGAACCTTAAAGGGACATTGTCAACTTGACATCTAATCAGTTTTTTAAACTATTTTGAATTCCTTTTTTAAGGTACTATTCCAGTCCTGCATCTCCCCGCCAATTCTTGTGTTTTAAAAGTCACATTTTCACAGGTTCTTCTCTCCCTAGCTGCTCTGTGACAGTCTGAGACCTGTGATTATAGCGCTGTACTAGGACTCAGGAGAGTTTATGTTCATGTCCTGGCTCTGCCATAAACTGCTTGTGTGGCCTTAGGAAAAAGTCACTTCATTTTCCCCATCTGCAAAATGGGAATAACACTTCTTTTCTTCCGTCCTTTGTCTTGTCTACGTAAGCCATTCGCTCCTCAGGGCAAGGATTATCTTAGTATGGATTTGTACTGTGGAGTACAATGGGTCTCTTTCTCAACTGGGCCTTCTATGTGCTACTAGAATACAGTAATAGGTCACTATGGATTGACGGTTGCCAGCGTCCCTGCACAAAGAAAGCATTTTGGTGAGTGCTGTGAGGTTCTTGTTAATACCTTCCTGAAGATTTTGCTGAAATGGAAGATTTTCCTCCTTCACACGTCTCTGCATTGTCTGGTTTACCTTCCTCCTGCCAGTGGCTGCTGAGTTCTTCCATGTGCACACCAATCACATCTCTGATTACCTGGGAAGAGATTAGTAAAAGAAAACTTGAAGCTAAAATAGACTAGAAAACACCAGGCAAAAGATGAGGTCTGAGGTGTTGTTTTTAAAGGCACTAGATATTTGTACGGAAAAACGTTTGCGGAAATAAAAACTCCAAAGTAACTTTACTAAAATGCACCTTAAAGGGACACTATCAACATGTAGGTTGCTGGAATTTGCACGTACAAAACTCAGTATTAAAAGTAGCTGTGATAAATATATTCAGTAACTTGCAATGAAAAAAAGTTTTCTGTTTGCATCTGAAAACATTTCTCTGAAGTCTTTGCAACCCCCAAATAGCTAAGGCACAAGAAACTGATACTGAAATTGACTAGTTTAGCCTCACTGTTCAGGAATGAAGAATAAATAACATGATGGGCACAAGATTTTTAAAGTTCTTTCATTTTTAACAGTCTCAGCTGTCGGTATCGTAATATGAGTAAGGAAAAATGCATTTTAAATACATATGGTTTTTAACCCTGCAGTGCCCTTCTAAGTAGTTTATGTAACTTTCAAATTGACATAGCTCAAACTACAGGATAGCCACAAAGTGATACCAGGAAACAACGACAACCAACCAGAGGAGAAAAATACTTTAAACCATTAACATTTCTTTTTGAGATTTATAAAATTGCTAACACATTTACTAACCCACATCTTTAGACTTGGTCAAAAAGTTTCTTTAAGGTTTTTTTGCCTAGGCATCATAGTTAAAACAGTTTTTACTAATCTGAATAGAGCACATTAGAGAGTGTATGCTGTGAAAAGATTAAGCATTCTAATACCTGCAAGGTCTTGCATTCTCTACAAAAACATTTGATGCTCACCTCAGTGTAAGATTTCTTTGTTATATGAACATTCTTAGCTCTGTACGACTGCCGCCGTCTTTTATAGTCCCGCATTTCTGCCAGGATTTCAAGATGAGACTTTGGACCTTTTTGACCATCATCTAATAAAATATCGAATGTGAAACAAGTGGTTAAACAAACTAAAAAAAAATTTCAGAGGCAATACATCGGCACTTGAGAATACATAATAGGGCTGTCTTAGAATGGTGCTGTTTACAGGACTAGAGGTAAGTTTGTGTCAAGTTCTTTTAACAGATGTTCCTCTGGTATTTATTTACAGCATCAAACAGTGTCTAGGGAAGTTAGAGAGAAAGCTGGAAGAGATCTGCTTACACAGTAAAGACCAAAATCAACAACCAAAATAAAAGGCATTCAAGCCACCATACAAGATTATTACATGAACTCTGAGACACTACAATAAGACCAATGTAGTGACTTGAAATAAGTTATTTAACAACAACTGTCCTAAATACTAATTTACAAGTCGCATTTTCAAAACCCCTATTATTGAACTGCGGAAGTCTGGCAAACAGAGGGATCGATCCAGCAAATGTAAATGTCTATGGCCATGCAGATCCTTTTGCAGGATCGGGTTCCAGAAATAAGGCATTTTTTCCCTGCATGTATATTGTACGTTTTACAGAATATAGTAATTGGAGGGGTCCTGATCTGTCTCACTAGTTTATATATTTCTCCAGAATTTTCTTTGTGCCAAAAGACTATCGTGTGTCTCTTATCACATTTCTATTGTTACTGTTCCATGCTGCTTTTATCTCATATCAGCTTTCACAGCAGAAATCTTGCAAAATTTCACATTCAGTTGTGAGCCAAAGAAGTGCAGGCCTGTTGCAGAAGAAATGAAGGATCCCTCCTCTTGCTGAGATGCAGGCAACAGATACAATGAGAGAAGTGCAGAAGAGCTGTTTGGACAGGAAGCTGGCAGAATTGAAGGTGGAAAGGAGAAAGATACAATAGGCAACTACACAAAGACCACCACATTACAGGATCTGAACGTATCTTACCTGTGTCCTGAACTGTACCTTTTTTTTTTATTAAAAGAACTATAATACAAAAAGATTATTTGCCAGCTCTTTTCCGGGCTAGTTTGCATAATTTTTGCCCTTCTCCTAGAATCCACAATTTGGTTTACTTTTTATTAATTCAAACCTGAATAGATGTTCAACCAAATCCCTCTAACTGTAGAAACGTGACAACATTTGAAAATGACAAACACTGCCATTTTAAGTTGAGAAACATTCAAATTCTTGAGTTTTACAAACCTTGGGTGACTTTAGCAGCCAAATCTACAAAGAGATCACTGTCGTTTTCAGTGGCCTGGGATCTGGACCTCTGTTTCTTCGTCTCTTCCAGGACATAATCATAGATTGCAAGACGATCAGCTTGAGTCAGGTCACAGATGAAGCGTTTGTGGTTTTGGGGAACTTCAACAGGCAGTGAAGAATAGGCACCTAAAGCTTGTGAACAAATGGAATTTATTACTTCTATAAAATGGCAATACTGCTACACAAAGAAACTTGTGGGGAGGAGCAAGTGTACTGGCACTAGGAACTTGGACACTATTTACATACTTTTCACTTGTGCAAGACAGACTTCTTTAGCTTTACTGGATTCTGATAGCTTAAAAAGTGCTTTAGTTGGCCTAATTTTAGGAAACCCACTGAAATCTGCTTCATGAAATGATGACTCTGTAACAGACTGTAACCAAATGGCCCCAACACTTCTATTTCGTTAACTTTCCTCAGCACCTGGGGAGCCAGGAGTTTTGGTGTCTCCTGCAGGGACTATGAGGGCTATTTGGGGGAAAGGGAGAGAACGCCCACAAAAACTATCTAGTCCACAATACGATTTCCTGTATTGTTATTAGTGACAGCCCACTAGCCTGCAAAAGAATGTTTTTGTACTGGTCGAATAGTACATATTTATTTTTAAATTTGTTTCCAAATTTCAACTGCAAACTAGTTAACAGCCAACATTCTATTGGCAATAATTGGAATGAAGGCCTCTGTTTAATCAAATAGATAATGCTCAATTGTCTGCTCTGAATGCTTTCAAAGATGATTCAGAATAGGCTACCTTCTACTCGCTCACATTGCTAGTCGGTTTAAAAACCCTGAAGAGAAGTAATGTGCAACAAAACCATTTACAATTGGCAAAACAGAGTTGCCAGTCTCCTCCCAGTTATTAGTCTATACTTACTCACTAGCTATACAGTTACCAAGATGTATTCGTTACCTGCTGGCTAAAAAAAATCTGCTTCCCCAATTTATTAAAGCTGTAGTCACTCTCCCTGTTTTATGGCAAAGATTTTATTTCCTTCAAACAGAATAGTCAAACCCTCAGTCACACTCTCTCCAACACATTGTAGCATTGCAAAGTGAATTTCTTGAAACAACAGAATATGGTACAGTACTTATGAAAGGCTATCACTTGCAGAAAGAATACTGTATATCTTTTAGGCCTTGTCTACGCTGTCAGAGGCACGTAGGTTACGTGTATCTACATGCTGCACTGAAATACAGGCTGCATTCGCACTGTGGTGGTTAGTGACACACGGCAACAAAAGACTCTGGCAGGGGAGAAGCAATGGAAAAAGGTTCCAACAGCGATGCCAGAGCCTTTCCTTGCAGCAGGAAAAGGCTTTAGCAGTGGGGTGATGCTGGAGTCTTTCTCCACTGCCTCCCCACTGCTACAGCCTGTCCTTGCACTGGAGAAAGACTCCGGCAGAGGAACACTACACTGCTAAAAATAGCTGTGTATATGTGAGAGGCACTGCTCGTTCATATCAAGAATGAGTAGAGTACATACCCTAAAGTTCAAGTGTGTCTTTACTCTACTTACCCAAGCAGTGCCTCACCATCTACACTGCTATTTATACCTGGGCTAGGTGGGTGTGCAGTGTATGTACAAAACACACTGTAAGTGGAGACAAAGCCTAAGTAAGGAGAAGATTCATCTCCCTAATTCCCCTTCAGTCTCACCCCTGCTCATGAAAGAAGAATCAAGGATATTTTTATTTAAAAATATTTCAAGAGCAGAAAGATCAGCTAGGTGCTTTTCATTCACGATGGTGTTATATCACAGCAATGACTACACTGGAAGAAGAGAAAAGCTAGAACTCTCTCTATTCAGATGTGCTGATCCAGATGTGACGCAGATTGAGAACCCGTGAAATATGCCCTATTTTCTGTTACATTTGTAACAACTTACTGGGAATTCCACCTATTCAAATAAAAGTAGCTGTGTTTACCTGAAGGTTTGCTCAGCTATCACCCTCTTTTAAACAAGCCAAGGAAATTGAAGGCAAAATTTGTGTTAACAGATATTATGTCTGAGGTTTTAAAATGCAGACAATTCAATCTTCTGGTTCCTACAGCAACCTTAATTTGACAATTATGCACCATAAAACTTCACATTTCTTGATGACTGTGTATTAAAAACCTGGACTACAACTTTGCGTTAGTGGAGAGTTTTAGAGAAAAGAATAAGTGTTTACTAAGTAACTTCTTAATTTATTATCAGGTTTTATTAGGTGAATGTGGACAGTTTGGACAACTTTGGTTCTTTCTTCAGATTGCTTCTAAAAAGCGCAAGAGCACGTTAAAATAGGATGGTGACACCTAGTGGCCCATAGATGTATTTTTGCAATATAGCATATGGTACATGTTTTGGTGTTCGTTTAGTTTCTTTTAAAGCTGTCCAGTACATTCAGGTTAGATTAAGATTTGAAATTAAAATTACTACAGCTTTGTTAAATCATGGGGGAAAAAAACTCATATCTTCCAAATACGCCATCAATACTATGAACATTTCCAGGTTCCTCCTTTCCGAAGAGCCCATTCTATGGGTTTCCATTTCTATACTAGAGAAAAAAAAAAAAAGAGCAGAAAAGTCTGCCAGTCAGTGCTGCTGTACTCAGCTGCTGAGTTAGCCTGTCAAAAAGGAAGAACGAGCAGACACTTTTTTTCCCTATGTACACCAGGGCTGCCAATTTTGGCTGGACGTAGTCCTGGAGGTTTCATCACGTTACAATCTCTTAATTAAAAATTAATCTTTAATTCCTGGAGACTCCAGGACAATCCTGGAGGGTTGGCAACCTTAATTTGTGCACATGTATGTATTTTAAAATGACAAAGTTAGTAGCTTAATGCAGTTTTATCCAGGTGCCACAATCATTCCCACAGTGCACACTATAGCTCTACTGCCATCTGTACAAGCAAGCACAGTCTGTCAAGAGTGTCTTGATTTCATCTTTCATTCTCTTGAGAAATCTATTTCTGTCCTTTCCTGGGCTCCAGGCTGTTTTGTGTGTTCTCTGCTGATCAGTGAAAAACAGGATGTAAGCACTTAAATGTATGGGTGGACACACTGTCCATCCTATCTAAGGGGGAGCAGGCCCCTCTGACTAAATCACTCTAACTCCTCTTAGGAAAGTTTGCAATAATCCATTGTAAAAACGGAAATTGAAGGTTCACGTATCATGGGGCAATGAAAGACAGCTACATATCACATACCCAATAAAACAAATGTTAGTTTGGGGATTCAGAGGAGAAAGTGAAAACAAAAAGGAAGGTTTCTTGTCCAGGAAAAGTATTCCCAGCAGTGGGAGTGGGGTTCGGTCTGAGGGGGTTCTGGGCTGTGGAAGGCAGAAGAGGGGGCAGCTCAGAGAGCTGGGCCAGAGGGGGTTAGTAGGGGGAAGATTTTAAATAGTGGGATTGTGGGACTGGCATTAAAGAACATCGGGAGCTTTGCAGGGCTAGATTTCCAGTCCTGAAGATAGCTCTTGAGTTGAACATGGAGGACTTGAACCCTCCCCAAACCCCAGGTGAGGGAGGAGAACACAGCTGTGGGGACCAGAGGAAGTAAGGGAGCAAATAAATATTGATTGACAGTGAACCCACAAATGAGATCAAGGGAGACTAGGAAAGAGGTGGCTTGAGTGATCACGAATAAGAGGAGAGATGGCCCACACTACAGAAAATCTGGAGAACCCCTGGCTTAATCTGTGTACTCCGCTTACCTTCACTGGAGCCTCCACCTTCTTTAGCACTCGAAGCTTTAGCTTGTTTAATAATCTGAAATTGTAGATCCTTATCTGAAAAAAGGAAAAGAGAATTTTACAAAGCTCCTGCACCTTTGTACAAGTACACCCTGAGGTATGTGCTAGATCTGTGCTCTTAGCTGGTGAGGTTTAATGGACAGGTAGGCAGTGGTTATTGTACAGAGAGAATAATATTCCTCATCCTGAATTACTGATGTTCAGCAAAAGGCCATCAGACACTCAGGAATTCTTTGACTGTAATGGAAAATTTTTAACCAAATATATTCTGGCTTTTTAAAGGTTTGTTCTTACATCCATTCCACGTTATTTTGTCCAGAAAACCAAACCACAACCAGTTAATAACATTTGTATTTATTCTACAATTACACGTAAATGGTATCAAGTTACTCCTCTGGTCCTGCTAGCAGGGCCGGCTCCAGCTTTTTTGCCGCCACAAACGGCGAGGGGGAAAAAAAAAAAAAAAGGAAGAAAACAATTGAGCTACCGCCAAAATGCTGCCGAGGAAGACAGGGAGTGAAGGACCTGCCGCTGAATTGCTGCAGAAGACTGAAGTGGACTGATTGGGCTTCCGCCAAAGTGCCGCCGCCGCCGACGACCCGGACATGCTACCCCAACAATGGACAGACGTGCCGCCCCTTTCGATTGGCTGCCAGAGGCACCTGCTTCCTTCCCTGGTGCCTGGAGCCAGCCTTGCCTGCTAGTGTATCCTGTCTCCTCTGTGTCTGTTTTTCAGGTTCTAAACTCCTCAGGACACAGACTCACACTGTGTGTCTTGCTTTATTATTTAATATTATTACTATTACTGCGCTGTGCAGATTTTTCAAACACTTGTTATATAAACATCTGTTAACTGTAACTCTGCCATTTAAAGTGGGCCTTAAAAGGGCCTTATAATCTTGGGGGCAATAACCTCTAGATTCCAGAATTTGGAAGCAAGTACAGTAATGCACTGCAGAGACATTAAAGAGACTCCTCCCTCACCCAACCAAGAACCATCCCACACTAATGATTCCACTAGTTTATGTAGAACTGCAGTGAAAACAGGTCTCCCTTCAGAAGCTCTACTGCAGCAGCTAAACGCTATTCTTAGAGCTGGGTCAAACTGCTGAGTGGGGAGATGACATATACATGTGATCTACTCACATCACAGCTGAGTCCGGTGCACAAACAAGAAAGTAATAAAGCAAAGGGAACTTGCAAGCTGTGTTAGAGATAAAGAAAAAACAACAACAATCTGCCACAAATATGCTGATAAATAAGTGGGAATTAAATTATAATATCCTCTTCAAACTTTGAAAATGAGAAGGAAAAACACCCTCTGACTAGCATCAGGTAAGGAAAAAAGGTGTGCTGCTCAGCTTTGCAGAATGAAGGTAAAGTGCCACAAGCCAAATTTATTTTAAAATCATCTAGATGGTGAGAATAATGAAGTTTCTCTTCCACTGGAGCAACTGAGGTAACATCAAAAAGAACAGGAGTGCTTGTGGCACCTTACAGACTAACAAATTTATTTGAGCATAAGCTTTCGTGGGCTACAGCATCCGAAGAAGTGGGCTGTAGCCCACGAAAGCTTATGCTCAAATAAATTTGTTAGTCTCTAAGGTGCCACAAGTACTCCTGTTCTTTTTGCAGATACAGACTAACACAGCTGCTACTCTGAAACCTGAGGTAACATCGTCACCTGAAGTGTCTGCATTCCACTGTACAACCATTACCAAATTCATACTTACCCATAGTAATGGTGGGTATCTTTGCTTTCTCATAGTAAAATGCAGAGTCATACATTTCAGCCTACAAACCAAAAGACATTAATTATACCATTCTGGAGTTTATAGCTAAGATTCAAGTATCCCCACCCAGAACCACCAGGGCTCCTCAATTCTGTAGTCTGACAAACCCAACTGGGCCTTCACACCCAGATAGTCTCTCGCTGGACTTGTGCAGGTGCACAGGCCACCTGCAAGGATCCACCTGCAAAATCAGGGCCTTCCTTTATACAATTTCTCTGGGCCTAGAGTATAAACAGCAGATTTGTCTGAACCAATCCAGATCTCTTAAGACTGCCAAACTATTTCTTCTCAACAGAACCTGACCAAGGGATTCCTGCCCCTGGAAAAAACCAACCAGTCCGCCCAGAAAGTGGCTACCTGCTCCTCTCTGGAGTACTCCAGCCTCCTCAGCCGGCAGGCCACTATGTGCTTAGCCAAGGAGGATCTGGGCATCTGGTGATTGGCATCATAGGGGCAAACGGCTCTCTCCTCCTGCCAGAGGAAACACATAGTCAGCACCGAGCAGGGGGACTCTCCTTCAGTTTGGAGCTGGGGGGCAAGGAGGTATTGGAGGCGGGGCACCCTGTCAGTGTGGGCAGGGGTGGAGCTGGGGGCAAGGGGGTGTTGGAGGCGGGAAGTACAGTGCAGGTGTGGATAGTGCTGTGGGGGACAAGAGCGTGTTGGGGGCAGAGAGCGCAGCATGGGTGCGGGTGGAGCTGGGGAGAAAAGGGTGTTGGGGGCAGGGGGCGCAGTGCAGGGAAAGGTGGAGCTGGGGGGTAAGGGGGTGTTGGGGTCAGGGGGCGCAGTGCAGGGAGGGGTGGAGCTGGGGGTCAGGGGGCATTGGGGTCAGGGGGCGCAGTGCAGGGAGGGGTGGAGCTGGGGGTAAGGGGGCGTTGGGGTCAGGGGGCGCAGTGCAGGGAGGGGTGGAGCTGGGGGTCAGGGGGCATTGGGGTCAGGGGGCGCAGTGCAGGGAGGGGTGGAGCTGGGGGTCAGGGGGCATTGGGGTCAGGGGGCGCAGTGCAGGGAGGGGTGGAGCTGGGGGTAAGGGGGCATTGGGGTCAGGGGGCGCAGTGCAGGGAGGGGTGGAGCTGGGGGTAAGGGGTGTTGGAGGCGGGGAGCACAGTGCAGGTGGGGATAGTACTGGGGGGCAAGGGGGTGTTCGGGGCGGGGGGCGCAGTGCAGGCGGGGAGGAGCTGAGAGGTAAGGGGGTGTTGGGGTCAGGGAGCGCAGTGCAGGGAGGGGTGGAGCTAGGGGTAAGGGGGTGTTGGGGTCAGGGGGCGCAGTGCAGGGAGGGGTGGAGCTGAGAGGTAAGGGGGTGCTGGGGCGGGTCGGCACGGTTCAGGCAGTGGGGAGCTGTGAGGTAAGGAGGCTGGGTGCGGGGCGCAGTGCGGGCAGCGGCAGAGCTAGGAGGTAAGGGCATGTAGGGGGCGGAGCTGGGGGTGTTGGGGGAGGGGGCGCAGTGTAGGTGGGGGAGAGCTGGGGGAGCAGGGCGGGGGGTGTTGGGGGAGGGGGCGCAGTGCGGGCGGGGCCAGCCGGGCCTTCACCCCCAGGCACCGCGTGACACACGCCGGGGCGAGGGAGCCCGACCCGCGGCGCTGGGAGAGATTCTTGCCTGAGCCGCAAACCACACCGCGCACGGGGCGGCCATCTCCGCGCTGGGCAGCCAGGTCTCAAACCCCGTTGTTGAAACAAAGGGACCATTCGGCGGCCATGTTTACTAGGGGCAGGGAAATGGCTTCTCTTTACCTCGGAGTAATCTGGCTTCACTGTTATTGTATATAACGGGAGTGGCGGCCATTTTTAGTGAGGGCAACACCATTGCCTGTGATCCCCGCGGTTGCTGGCTAAGGAGGTGAGGCTGCCAGCGCTGAGCCCGGCGCAGGGTTCAGCCCTTCGTGGTGTGACTGACATTTCACAGGCACGGAAAGTCCCGCAGCAGAAAGTGCAAATGTCGATAAATGAAATGATTTAAAGGGTGTTAACGGAGTCAGGCTTCGTGCAATCCAATGGTCATTTGGGAACAGGCAGCTATTTGGGCAGCCCCAGAGGGGGCCTCGCCCGTCACAGCGTGGCCCTACAGACCCATAGAGCAGACACGAGTGTAGAGAGCAGCCGCAGGCAGGTCCTGCAGCAGAAATGAGCCATAGAGAGGGAGGCTCAGCGAGGGCAGCCCCTACTGGCGGGGCGGGGCCTTGCCCAGGCTGGCGTTTGCCCGGACACCGGGGTTCGCCTGCGCCGCGTGTGTGACCGACGCGGTGTCCCCCGCAGGGCCCGGGCCGTGGGGCGGGGGCCGAGGCAAGGGCTCTTATTGGCCAATGGCGGGAGAGACTCTGCAGCCCCGGCAGCGCTTGGGCCAGTGGAGACGTGGCCCCCGCCCGCCGCTCACACATCTGCACCCCCAGCACCGGGGGGCAGGGGAGCGGCTCGGGGCGGGCCGCGGCTCCGAAGGCGGCCGGGCCCCTGGTACCCGCCGCCCAGGGCCCGTGTCCATAGGGGGTCGCTGCGAGCTGCCCCGGGGCACCCGGAGAGCGCTGTGACCTGCCGCGGAGCTGGCGCTGGCACTGCCGGGGGAAGCAGCGCAGCGGCCCCGAGATGGGGCGGGGAGGCCGCAGGGCTGCGAGCAGCTCCTGCCCCCGGGTGGCCCGGCAGGGAAAGAAGAAGCTACAGAGGGGGTGGGGGGGAGACCGCACTAGGGAGCGGGACAAACTGCCGGTGTATCAGCACAAAGTGCAGCCCTCCCCTTTTGCAACTGGGAGCGGTTTCCGCAACGCAGCGTAGCAGTTTGGTAAACTGTTTGTTAACTTGCTACCGCCTGTCCATGGGGTTGCGAATCAGGAGGGGATGGGGTATGTGGTCAAAAACGATCCCGATCTGCTTCCTGACCGGAGTGGCCGCTTTCATTGCATTCGTGAAAGGGGAGGTAGGGTTTGTGGGTATGGAGCGTGCCCCTGAGCCCAAGTTGAGACCACAGTGGCCCCTTTTCATTTTTTCCACTGGCTTCTCCGTGCTTAGTTCCAATGACTGGGCTGCTCATGCACCTGTCACTGGTTCAGGGATGGTTGCAAAACGGGAGGGATGGGGTTTGTGGTTGAAAACACTCACACTCTGCTTCCTCCTGGCTAATGTGCCAAATTGATCTATTGCATGATTGAGGCATGCTGTTTCACTTTTTTTTGTGTGAATCCGTGAAAAGAGATTTTTTTGACTTTACTCTTCCAATTTGCATCATATACAAAGCAATTTTTGGGTCCCCTTCCACAAAAAAAAGTTGCAATACTCTAGTAACATGTATTTGGAAATGTAAAAAATAACCAGTGAAATACATTCAAAAATTAATTTGTAATAATTTGAAAATACACTAAATCCAACATTTGAAAACATTAAATGCTTTAATGGGATGTAGACATTTGCAGTTACATAATGGGCTCTCGCTGGGTGATGGTGATGGTTGGTGCAAATGGGCTGTCGCTGCCTGGGGGTGGTGCTGCTTGCCCAGGGCTCCGGGGGGAGCTGGGCTCTGGGTTGGGGGGTGCCCGGCTCACAGGGGCTGGGCTCAGGGATGTGGGGAGATGGGGTCAGGGGGGTGTCCGGCTCAGAGGGGCTGGGCTTGGAGCTGGGGGTCATGGCTGTGGGGGGATGGGGTCAGGGGGTTGTCCGGCCCCTCCCTTACCATGCCGCTTACCCCCTCTACCGGAGCCTCAGCGTGCCACATCCAGGACGCCGGGGGATGGGATGGGGGAAGACAGAAGTGTGGGGAGTCTCCGACATACTCCGGGCCTGGGGCAAATTGCCCCACTTGCCCCCCCCCCTGGGCGGACCTGCTGAATAGTGGTGACTGGGAATGGGCCGGGGGGGGTGGGGAGTGTAGCAGATGACAATTTGAGGTGAATATTCTCTTGGCCAGATTCTACTGGGTTTATGGTGCTGTGTGCTATGGACTGGAGTGAATAACCAAGAATCTGTTTAATAATTATTCTCTAAATTCAGCTTTCTTCTTTCTCTCTCTGTGAATTATCACTAATTCAAAATAGTGGTGTGCAAGTTGACTGGATAATGATAATAGCATAATCTCTTGTTAGAACATTGTAAACCCTACTACCTGTTTTTTATATAATACACTCACTATACATAATACAAGAAATCCCTGATGTTAGAACCTGGCTATGCCGCTGCTGTAGGGGGCTCATCACCCAGCAGCTGGGGACCACCATGTGGGCTCGGCAGGGCTGCTGGCCACGGGGCCAATGGCTGTGGGTGGGATCTCAGGAGTCATGTCCCAGGGATATGCCCCACTCCCCAGCACTGCTCCAGCTCTGAGCTGTCTCCACTGCCTGGGACCTGTGGGGCCCCACCTGCCTCCCCAGGGAAAGAGCCACCTGGGATTGGTGCAGAGGCTGGGCCAGTCTCAGCCAGTCCCAGAGGACGGCTGGGGGAGGGGGACAGTGTGGGAGGCTCAGCTGGGTCCTGCCAGGCATGTGGGTCCTGAGGGAGCCTGGCCCGGGTAGGCCCTGCTCCTGCTCCAGCCTGGCTGATTGCACCCCCAAGGGCCGGAGTTATCCTGCCCCAGGACAAGCTCTGGCTGCGCTGCCGGCTCAGCCTGGCAGACACAGTCACCTCCCATCAGGGCCGGGTATTGTGGCTGGGGGTTAGGGTGTGGGAGAGTAGGTCTCTAGTGGGTCTGGGGGGGTGCTGTGCAGTGGGGGGTGGGGAGATCTGTGTGTGTTGGGGCACTGGGAAGTGTGCAGGGATCTGGGTGGGGCACTGTGTAGTTGGGGCGGTGGGGGGCACTGGGCAGAGAGGGAATCTGTGGGGGGGCTCTGGGCGGGGAGGGGCAGGGCACTGTGCAGTTGTGGGAGGGCTGTGGGGGGTCTACAGCTAGGGGACACTGGGCAGTAAGAGGATCTGGGGGGGTTCGGAGTGGTCTGTGGGAGAGCACTGGGCATGGGGGTTTGTGGGGGTCTTTTCACGTATTCACACACAAAAACGTGAAACAGTGAGCCTCAATTGACCAATAGATCAATTTGGCACATTAGCCAGGAGGAAGCAGACCGTGAGTGTTTTTGACCACAAACCCCATCCCTCCTGATTCGCAACCCCATGGACCAGTGACAGGTGCATGAGCAGACAAGTCATTGGAAATAAGGAAGGCGGAAGCCAGTGGAAAAAATGAAAGGGGCCACTCTGGTATGACCTTGGGCTCAGGGGCATGCTAGCCAGGAGGAAGCAGATCGATGAAAGGGGCCACTCTGGTCCCACCTTGGGCTCAGGGGCATGCTCCGTACCCCCAAAGCTTACCTCCCTTTTCACGGACTCACACACAAATACGTGAAACAGCGCGCCTCAATCGTACAATAGATCAATTTGTCACATTAGCCAGGAGGAAGCAGATCGAACCAAAGGGGCCACTCTGGTATCACCCTTGGGGTCATGGGCCCGCCCCAAAGGGGAAGAAGCATGATGGGAGCACAGGGCCGGGCTGGCCAGTGTGTGTCTGGCAGCTCCCGATTTGTAAACAGTGCCATTGTACTGGGCTGGGTGGAGCAGGGTTGTTCCTGCTGTGCCATGACCCATCTCCTATTGCCCCCGGCCAGCCCGTCGCTCTGAGGACTCTGCCCCCCATGCCCCATGTCCCCATTTCCCCCCTGGGGGACCACAAATATGTTTAGCACCAGGCCCACAAAAAGTTAATCCAGCCCTTTTTGGGGTGCAGGCTCTGGGATGGAGTTGGGGTGCAGGAGGGTTGCAGGCTATGGGTAGTTTGAGTGAGGGGTGCAGGCTCTGACCTGGGGCATGGGATTGGGGTACAGGAGGGGGTGCAGACATGTGGGCTCTGGGAGGGAGTTAGCAACTCAGCACGTTATATAAGAGAAATGAACTGCAGTGATTTCATATAGGCATAGAAACTGATAGAAGACACTTTTACATATTCAAAATGTGAGAGGCAGAGTTGGAGGGAGGGAGTGTCTGTACAATATTTCACCGCATTCAGTCTCCTGGCTGGATCAGTAACGTAGCCGTGTACAGGGCTGCCCAGAGGATTCAGGGAGCCTGGGGCAAAGCAATTTTGGGGGCCCCTTCCATAAAAAAAGTTGCAATACTATAGTAACATGTATTTTGAAATCTAAAAAATAACCAGTGACATACATTCAAAAATTAATTTGTAATAATTTGAAAACACACTAAATACATTATTTAAAAACATTAAATGCTTTAATGGTATGTATACATTTGCAATTACATAATGGGCTGTTGCTGGGTGATGGTGATGGTTAGGATGGGGTCGGGGGGGTGCCCCACCCCTTACCATGGCGCTTACCCCCTCTCCTGGAGCCTCAGCGTGCTGCGACCAGGAGCGGCCCTGGACAGCGTT
Source organism: Malaclemys terrapin pileata (assembly GCF_027887155.1). Taxonomy (NCBI): domain Eukaryota; kingdom Metazoa; phylum Chordata; order Testudines; family Emydidae; genus Malaclemys; species Malaclemys terrapin. The sequence goes on along the minus strand of NC_071506.1, from coordinate 158,096,214 downwards.
GGAGCCACCGCGCTGCAGTGCGCCAGGGCCGCTCCCGGACGCGGCACGCTGAGACACCGGGGAAAGACGGAGGCAGGGGCAGCCTCCGACATATTCGTGGGGGACCCTGCGGAAAATTGCCCCACTTGGCCCCCCCGTCTGGGCAGCCCTGGCCCTGCAACACTTGTATAGGATAGAGAGGAGCTGCGTTGATTAAGCTTTGACAGGCTAGGAATTGGAGGCCTGTGCCTTTAAGACCCCAGCCCCAGGAACCCGCCCCCTGCTCCGAGGCTGACATGCAGCGTCCCTGTGAGAACAACAAAAACAGCCTCTGCCCCCCCACACCCCTAGATTAGCGAGCACAGTGGGTGGCTCATCCCACGGGGTCACTGTTTCCCCCCCTCCCCCTCCCTAAACGGGGGTTTTGTACCCGCACGGGGTCTGGCAGTGTCTCCCCCCCCCCCCGGCTTAACCCCGGCTCTCACCCCCCACCACCGATTTTTGCCCTTCAGCCCCTCTTCTGACACTAGCTACAGTAGCTTGAACCCCCCAGGCCAGTAAAATTCTGCCCCCTGCTCAGACCCTGACAGCCCCCCCGCTGCGATTTGCCCCCCTTAATCCTTTTAAACCCCCCCAAAGAGGAGGCAGCAAATCGTAAGTAGAAGTAAGGGCAGAGAGAGGGCAGTGGCTACAACTGGGCATGCTCAGTTCGAGTGAGCATGCTCAGTACACCCAAAGTAGCAAAACGCACACTGCAAAGGGAACCCGCCGGGTCCCCGGGCAGGAACCGGTTCCGGGGGCTCTCTCAGGGGCAATAGCAGTAAAAGCAGGAACTGGGAAAAGCCGTTTAGGCCTCGAGAAGACAAGTCCTCTGCTTAAGAGCTATGTCCAGAGTTTCCAAACCCGAGTACCCAAGTTAGACTCCTAAATCCGTAACTGGGCCCCTGAACAGCAGTGTCCTGACCTTCAAAGCTACTGAGTACTTGCAGTTCCCTTTGACTTTAATGGGAGCTGGGATTACTCAGCATTTAAGAAAAATCAGGCTACTTCTGTTTTGGTTCCTAATTTAGGAGCTTAACCTAGGCACCAAGGATTGGAAATTTTGACCTGTAGATCTACTCCTGCACCACTGAATTCAGTAGGGCTTTTTCATTGATTTAAATGCAAGTAGGAGTGGGTCCAATTATACCTTGAGAACAGGTCCCCAGCACAGGGAGCCTGAAGAGAACTATATGCCAGGGATGAGGGCCACAGTGAACATGTTCGTGGGAGGAGTTTCACATAGGGACGTTGGTGCAGAATATGGGATGTCCTGTAGTCTGCTCATATAGGTGGAAAAGCAGTAAAGCAAAACAAATGAATGGCTAATGCAGTTATACTCTGACCAGGCAACTCCCAGGACACAGAGACAGAGCCAAACCCAAGTCCATTTACAAATATCTCCCAGAGAGGTATGTATTTGAAGACACGGGACAGGAATAGCTCTGTTTCCTTCTACTGGGCCAAGGGCCTAGCAAGGAATTACAGTGTACTTTCTATAACTACAAGTAGGTCACCCTAGCAGTTGATCCCTTCCTGCCAGTCCTAGCAAATAATTTACTACTAGTTGTGTCTTGGTGTGTTGGGAACCCACCAAGGCCTAGAATCGGTACAGCCTTGTGTTGAGAGAAGCCAGGTCCTATTCATATCTCACTCACTGACATGGTGGAATCTTGAGCAAATCAATTAACGTCTCAGTTTCCCCATCTGTAAAATTAGCTTAATATGACCCTTACCTAGCTGTAAAAAGCAATTTAATATCTTGAGATGAAATTAGCTATAAAAGTATGAAGTATTATTATTTATTACACAGTGAGTCTAAAAGGAAGGACACCTTGGAGGCATCAGGCCTGCCATTCCAGTGTTTTCTGGATGCACATTCATTTAACAACATCACTGCCCCTGCTGCTGCCACAGGGAAGTATGCAGTGTCATTTGCGGGAAGATGTCCTGATACACAATACAGCATATTAGCAGAGAGGAGACATCAGTGTTGGAAAAAGGGCATGAAACCAGCTCTGGGGTGTACCTTTGCTGGTGCAAAGAACAGCAGGAGGGATGATACAGAGGAAATATCACTCTTAAGAGAGACGGATGGGAGTCATTTTAAAAACAAAAGTAAGCCCAGAGTTGTGTGGCTACTCCATGCAGTTAGAAGACTAGGGCCCGGCCTACACTACACAAATAAGTTGACCTATGTTAGGTCGACTTACAGCCACCGCAGTAACTACTGCGTTTTTTCGTGTCCACACTACCATCCTGTCCTCACCAGGAGCACTTCCACCAACTTAAGTGGGATGGTGTGGGGGTGCTGACAGCCTAGGCTGTCAGCTCTGCACCAAGCTCCCAGCTGGGAGCTCAGCTACCTGGAGCTAACAGCTCAGGCTCTCAGTGCCTGGTAGTCGGGCTCCCAGCTGGTGCTGACAGGCGATGTAAGTAATGCAATGTCTACACTACACGGACCTAAGTGCCAAGCCTCTCATGGAGGTTGAGTTATTACATCAGTGTAGTGGGGGACTTACGTTGGTGGGAGCAGCCCTGTAGTGTAGACACTTACAGAGATAGGTTGATGTAAGCTGCCTTTTAAGCTGCTGGGTACACCTGGCCTAGGAGTTAGTGTTCCTTTGGTATTTTGATTAGTTAATTAGATGGGGCTTGTAGGACTCCTGGACTGGAGTATTGTGAGGAGGAGGAAGTAGGAAGGCACGATGGATGTAAGCAGGAGTTAGTTATTGGAAAAACTGCTGTAAAATCAAGTCAAACAAGACATTACAGACATGCTCGGTCAGCTCACAGCCAGTTCCATAGCACTCTGCTCTGACTTGCTGTACAGGATGGTACCCATGGTGCCTAGGGTAGCCCTCACTGACCAGGGCAGGCTCCAAAAAGGAGAGCAGATTCTCGCAAAAGCTTAATACTGTAGTTAGATTTACCAACCAGTCACAAAATGTGCTCCTGGTCCCCCCGACTGGTTATTAAGAAGCTGAAAAAAGAAACCACAAAGCCCCCTTTATTGCATTCCAGTTCTCTGGCTCCCAATCAGCACCTAGGTCCAGTACAGTGAGAAGTTATTTATAACTCTGCTCACTATATAAAATATTCTTCTGATCTGCAAAGGGCCAGCTGTATTACCAGATCAATATTAGTTTGGATCTTACCCAAAATATCATGCTGCCAGCCAATCTTTTAGTATTTAAAAACTAAAGGCTTTATTAGAAAAGAAAAGAACAAGATGAGAGTTGTTAAATGGTCAAAACAGTCAGATACGTACATATGACTTCAGAGTCCATATGTCAGGTTGTTAGCAGCATTGGTGAATTTGCTGGCTTGCATGGGTGGTGGGTGGAGCCCCCCTCTGGGGAGGCTAGCCCCCGGCTCCGCCCCTTCCACCCACGCCATCCCCACTGCCAGAGCCCCGAGTCCCTCTGCTCCCCCATCCTCCCCACAGCTGGACCCCCCCCCCCCCGCCCAGAGAGCCCCTCCCACCCCCGGCTGCATCCCAGGCCGCCCGAAGCCCCAAGCCTTCCCCCAACCGCCCCCCCGCCCAGAGAAGCTCCGATCAGGCTGGCCAAAGCCCCGAGCCCGGAGGAACCCAGGGCTGGCTACAACCGCGTCGTGCCTCCCCTCCCCGGATCTAACCCACCCACCATCCAGGTGAAAAGCGTCTGTTAGAAGACACTTTTGATATGCCCCATGCAGGTTCTGGGGTGACTGAGGAGGTGGTATGTGCCTCCTCCGCCACCTCGGAACCTGCATGGGGCATAATAAAGCAAAAACTTTGCCGCCAAACCCTGCAACTGGGGGTCCGGTGGCCACGGCAGTGCCAGGGGAAGCAGAACCTCCCCTGGCCTATTATATCCATGCCCATGCTGCCTTGTAGAGTCCCTCCAGACCACATCCACAGCTTGGATGGGTCTGTCAGTCCTTTTTTTCCATGCTTCACTTTGTAGAGATGTTGCTCCAGAGATAAGAAGTAGGATTGAAGACAAAATGGAGAAGATGCAGCTGCCTTTTTCTGTCCTTTGCTATGTGGCTTGTACTTCCTTTGTCCCAGACACAAACGTACAACACATGGCATGGAAAAGACTTAGAGTCCCCTGTCCACAAGAATGTCCCTACATTTTCTGCTGACTCATAGGTGTAACCTCTGCCTTCTCTCAGTGGGTTCATTGTGCAACTGATTGCCTTTGACAGGCCATCTAGCAGGCTGGATGGTGCTGATGGCAATCTTTCTGGGGGTGTTCGAAACACAGCACAGGTTTCAGATACAAGTATACCACACATATTTAAAACTCACAATTCAAAGATGATACATACATAGAAACATGATTATCATATTTAGCCAATGGTAACTTTTCCACTGACATCTTACATGGTATAGCTTAAATAAGATTCATTGCAAATTTATAATACTGGTATCAGTAATATTATAAATGGTCACTCATATTCCATACAGCGTCACACTGGATCCTTAAGGTCAGGGCTCACTTGAGGATTGGCAGGGCCCCAAGCTACTGCAGGCCTCAATAAATGAGAGGCCTGACTGTGGAGCTCCCAAAAGTCTCTCTTTCCAGTTTTGCTGGGGAGAGGGAGGTCGGTAGCAGTTTTCTTAAATGGGGACAAATGAGTGCCCCTGCAGACCCATTGCTAGGAAGGAGTTTAGGAGGGAATTTCTCCCACTCTGTGGGGTGGGGCAGACTGATACCAGTGGCAGTGATTTTCCTCCCAAAGCAGCAGATGGGGACAACCTACATTTGTTTTGTGGAGCATCTGCTGTAGGTCTTGGGCCTGAAATGGGCACTTGCTTTGCCTAAGTCCAGCTGTAGTTGAATTTGATTTCTGATTGCAGACCCTCACTCCTTGGCCCACTGCAGGATGGCAGTGCAATGCAGGGAGTGGGAAGCTGAAGCCCCAGGATGACAGTAAATACTTTACTTTGCTCTGAAGAGAATCCTGTCCAGTTCTCTCTGGGCAGACGGCTGGGAACTGTGTCATGCTCCCTGCAGCATAGAGGATATCAAGTGATCAGTTGTGGAGGGCTCATGAGGACTCTGGCAAGGCCAAGGATTCTGGAACTGGGAGCTAGGGAAAACCAACTGCTCTAGAGAACAAATTGACCATGACCGACATCCGTGCTTGCTGGCTCTTGCCCTCTGTGATAAAGGCTCAGATGACTAACAGGAAAAGTCAATTTAACATGGAAAAAAGAGTGACAGATGCAACTGGCAGAATGATTCTTATACATCTGCTTTGGTTAATAGACTAGAACCTCTACTCCTTGCACAGCGAATCTTGAGTCCCAGCTCGGATTTCAGACCTCTGAGTGGAGATTTCCTGGCTCTAGCTAAGCTTGCCAGGGGATCTTTGTCTCAGCCTGTAACATATGTACTGTGGGAAAATGCTTTACTTGGCAGATGAAAATGTAGCATGTCTGTGTAGCCATCCTGTGGAGTGCAGGGGGCGACACATACACATTTTCAGAACGGTAAAGAGTAGCGCTGAGTAGACATTTTCTGATGGAAGAAGGAAAGGGTAGGCTTTAAGATTGCATGTGTGTGTGTGTTGTATCTGGGTGAGTGGGCAGGCCAGCCCACGGAGTTGAAGGGAATTCGTTTTATTGAGCCGTTCTCTCAAACAGAGCTCTTCTGCCCAGATCAGCTTCTGTGAAAGATCGAGAGGGCGGGTGGGGGGAGAGATATCTGTGAAGGTCTCATGGAGAAACCTAACAGTAGTTTTATTTAAAGGTATTTGTTTTATTTGTTCCATGTAGCAACTTAATGCCCACTATCTTGGAGGAGATTGCTTGCCGTGGCTCCCTCCACCCTGGTTGGCTCAGGGCCTTTTCCATAGGAGGTTTTTCTCACCCTTTTATGAGACTAATGTCTTTGCAGTTTGTGCAGTGTAGAGTAAAATGAGGAAAAGCCCCCACTAACGTGTGCTGCTGCAGCAACTGCTTAGTTGCAACTCATTGTTCTGCAATGTTGTCAATTGGATCTGTGCTTAGAACACAGCATTTTTATAGCACTTGTAAGTAGGCTGGAAAATCAGGGCCTACATATTTCAAATTGGGCATCCAAAATTAGTGAATGCTGGTGACAATTTTGAACGTGATCTCTTTGTGGCTCAAGCTCTAGATTCAGGAGGGAGATGTGCTCCAGGGGCTATAAACCCGCCTGCTCCCGTTTCCTCAGACTGGCTCTTCCCCTCTGTTCTTATCCAACCTCCTACTGCTTCCAGCTTAGCCCTGTGTCCAGGGCCACTCCTAGGGACAGACTCCTAACTGGCCACTGCCTTTTGGGAGAGGAGTCAGGTTGGGGTCAGCAAAAAGGCTAGGGGTGCTCCTGCCTGCGTCCCTCCCTTTCTGCTCCTCAGTTCTCTGCAACTGCATTAGTCAGGCTGCCTCTCCCTCCTCGCTGCTGCTGCGGAAGGGAGGAGAAGAAAGGTGATGGTCCAAAGGGGATCCTTGGCGTGTGGGCTTAAATTTCAGAGAAGAGGGAGGCAGAATGAAAAGGAGACTAGGAGAGAGATTGCAGGGAGTTGCTGGCAGGGCAGGGCACGTGGGCAGAAGGGAGAGGTGCAGGTACAGTGTGGGGCTGCGCTGCTTGGAACAGCTGCTTTCCCCTGGGGCCCCCAGCCGGCCCTAGCACATTTGCTGCTTGTTCACTGAGTCGGACAAAGAACCGCCCCGCTACTCTTTTCCCTTCCCAGCCCTGCCCGGTTCCTCCTCCGTCCTTCCGCTCCCTGAAGTCCCGTGCCCGGCTCTACCCCTGAGCTCGGCTCCCCCCCCTCTTCCCAGCCTCTGGGTATTCCCTCCCCGCTGTGTTCCCTGCCTGTTTCAACTCCCTTTGCTCACTCCCATGCAAACTTTTACTCCTGGCCCCGTGAGGGCCTGCCCCAGCTGGAGCCCTCTGCCAGCTGGCTGAGGAGGAGTGGGCAAAGGGGAGGAGGCAGGGGGTCAGGGCGGGGAGAAGCCCGCTGGCTCAGTGCCGGGGAGGGGCTGGAGAGGAGTCCATGCTGCAGCCAGCGAGGGTGGTGCCCCAAATTTTCGGGTGCCCTACGCAGTCGCATATGCTGCATATGCCTAAGGACAGCCCTGCTCATTCCTCCTCCTTTCTGCCAGTGCGAAAGCACAGAAGAGACAGTCCTCTGCTTTTCGGCATCTCTAAACCCCCAGCAGTATGAGGACACAGTCTGTCAGGAAGCAGGGTCTTCAGCAGAGCCTTCTCCAGAACCTAACCAGCACAGCTGGACTGCGGTAGGCTGCCTGATTGGCTACACCACCTGATTCCTGGGAGGAGTCGGTAGGCCAGCTGTGAAGCCCAGCAGCAGCAGCAGCTCAGTGGCTACTCAAAGCATTTGCCCTCTGCTGCAGTCTCGCCTGCTCTTGCCTTGCTTCACTCCAGGTAACCCAGACCTGAGTTTTGGCTCCAATTCCTAGTTTCTGACTTTGGCTCTGACCCTTGGCTTAGGCACCTGGGTGCTGGCCACATGGCCTGCTCCAGTCACTTGGAATAACTGCTCACGTCCTGGTTACTGACACAGTTGCAGGGAATATCCTACTCAGTCCATGTGGCCCCAGGTTGGAGCATGCTCAGGTGCACTGTAGGGATGGAGCATGCTTGATTTGGTTGGTATGTATGAGCTATGTGGAGACTGGGTATGCTCAGTGGAAATGCAGTCTTAAGAGTATAATGTAGCCACCCTCTCACAAACCTCTACCGAGCATGTAAGAACTATGATTTTCAGAGGCTTATATTTGGGCCAAATTCAGGCTTATTTTTGTGCAGACAGCAAAAATGCCCATTCCTGACTGGCGGGTGATCCCCTGCCAAATTTCATGTCCCTGCTCCAAGGCATGGCGGTACTAGAGATTCTCAATGAAATAGTGGTAAGAATTTTTTTTTTAAACATATGGGGACACAATGTGTTTCCTAACCTCACTCTCAGAAGTAGCTGAATTGTTTTAACTGAAACATAAGAAATAAAAAATCAGCCCCAGCCAGACCCCCAGCCCATAAAATTTCAGCCTGAACAGTTAAAGTTTGTAAATTGACAAGCAACTGACAACAGGGTCTTATAATGGAAAGTGTTTTGAACCTTAACTGTAGGTGGTGCTGACAGCTCTGCCTATATAGTAGATTTTGGAGAGGATGCAAAATTTAGCTTTAAACAGAAACCCTGTTGCATCCTTGAACTGTGGAGCAATTATTGCTGTCTCATAATGAACGAAACAGCTGTTCAGGGAAGGAAAGACTAAAAATACAGAGTACTGAGCAATCTGTGAAGAATATATAATATAACTAATTTTTAAAAAAAGTTTGTCTTTCACACAGTCAGTCTAAAAGCTTGTCTCCGTGCAAATCTACATTGGTTTAACATAAAGTGGGATTTAAAAATTTGATTTAGTTAGACTGATGCAAAAGGCTGTATAGACACTAACTTCAGTTTAAATCAGGATTATTTTGGTTTGGCTTACGTTGATTAGGAACAGGTTTAAGTTAATGTAACATAAAAGATAGACTGCACACAGGGGTTTGCATTGCTGTAACTAAACAGGTGCAAGTTTGTGTATAGGTAAGTCCTCCTCTTTCTCCAGTTCCCCCTTCTCCTCATCAGTCCTCATGGAATTTGGGGAAAAAAAATGGTCTGGGCAGGTGTAACTGAGAACAGGCTTTGCCTACAGAAACTATTGCTGGGGATGATCCATGAGCCAGTAAATACACAGCTTGACTCTCAGATCCCAGGCTGACTCTGCAGGGCTGGCAGATAGAAAAGACATCATTTCACCTGCAAATTGAATGAACACATTTCTGTTGGACTCTGCAGAGTCTCACACTGTCACTTTTACAAGGTCGCTTCTCACATCACAATACAAGCGTGTTAATCTAGCAGGGTTCGCTCTATGAGATACTTCGGTGTGAGTGTTAGATAAACTGACAGTACACAATCTACACCCCCCTTTGCCTTGCCTGCATGTTGTTACCAGCACCTCCCCCTTGCTTACTGCTGGAGCCTGGATGGCTCTAGTCAATGGTAGGAGGGAGAATGAGCATAGCAACAGCCACTACATCGGATGCATGCAGTGGAAAATAAAGTAAGAAGATATATATATATATACACACACACACAAAGAACATGAAAAAAATAGGTGTTGGCATACCAACTATAACGAGTGTAATCAGTTAAGGTGGGTTATTGTCAGCAGGAGAAAAAAAAACTTTTGTAGTGATAATCAGGATGGCCCATTTCCAACAATTGACAAGAAGCAGGTCATTACACAAAGTAGAACTATTCCCCCTACTATTACTCACACCTTTGGTGCCAGTAGCAGTACTGACAGTATTCCTCGCTCAGGAACTGCCTGGCCACACTCACTGTGCATTTTACCACTTGCTGCAGATTACTGATCACTGACTGCTGTATCTTACTGCTTATATTTTCTGGCTCTACTGCACCTTACAGTTACCACTCAAGGCTTGTCTACACCCTACGCTGCACTGGACACTACTAAATAGATTTAGAAATGGCTTATATTGATCTAGCTTAAGTCGATCCCTTACCAATTCTCCAGCCTGTATTCCTTATCTCCATTTGAGCATGATGGCTATTGGGGAGTTAAGACAATACCAGTTTCTCAGGTATTTGTAACCATAAAGAGATTGATTTTTATTGCTGCTGCTGTATATTAGATACAATACAGGGGCCTATACTACTATGGTACACTTGAAAATGGTAGCAAGAGATATCGGTGGATGTATATTGATGGCAGATGAAAACAGTCAAAGTAGGCAGAGCTGGAAATTTATTATAAATAGTCAAGAGTCAATCTAATCTAATCTAAAGTTTTAAATGGAGCACTGTTTGAATAAACACTGACTTTTTTTTTATGTCCTCTTGCCTCCTTAGTAACTCTGATATCATCTTTGATCTTTTGTCTGCTCCCTCCTTTCTTCTTCGTCTTTTGTTGGGCTGTTTCTGGTAGGGCAATACCTGCTGGCTGTTCAGAATTGAGACTCCCTGGCTGCCTTTTTTCTCATGAATTGTTCATGGTAGCACAGGGTCTGGCAGAGTGCTGCTGCCAGCTGCTTTCCGTGCATTAGCACCTGTTTAATACCTGTTTTGTTTTGTGATGATAGCTTTGAAAATGTCAGAGATTTGTTAAAGTTTGTGAAAAATGAATACATAGGCAGAGGGATGCTAAAAATAGGGCATGTTGTGTGAGATGGAAACTGACTAAAAATAGTGAATTGGAGACTTGGTAACCTTATCTATTAACAGCTTTTTTTGGCTTGTGATTTAGCATTTCTTTCCTATTCATTTCATCCAATGTCCCATGTACTTTCTTCAAGTTTTAATCCATTCATATAATTATTTTGAGATTGCTCCTTAGGTTTGAAGAATGGAGCAAAGTGGGTAGTTTTCTTTAGAAACTGCACAAGCAGTTTTCTGCCTGTGGCCTACAGGAGTTTAGTCTGAAGGCTGTAACACTTTGGTTTAATTCTGGTTGTAGGCTTGGTGTGGGGGCAGCTGGCTGGTGTTTAGTTAGGGTGACCAGATGTCCCATTTTTAAAGGGGCAATCCCGTATTTAAGCCCTCCTGCAGGTGTCCCAACTTTTTCTTAAAAACCAGCAAATTGTCCCATATTTTCTGTCTCTCTTCCCCCCACACACACATCAGTACTGGCAGGTCCTGCTGCTGGCCAGCCTCCCGCCTGCCAGTGGTGAGTGAGGGGCGGGTCCAGTGGTCGATGATGGGGGGAGGGGGTTGCAAGGCTGCTGACAGGGCAAAGCTGCAATGTGCGGGTCCAGCTGTTCCCCCTGCTGGTCTGTCAGAGCAAACTCCACTGCGTGGCGGCTCTCAGCCAGCAGGGCCCTGCCCCCGTTCCCGTTTCCAGCCAGCACTGGCTGCGCGCTGCAAGCTTCAGTGGCTGGTGAGTGCAGGCAGGTGCCAGGTGGTGGCCAGTTACGTGTCGCTTCTGCCCACCCATCGGCCCTTTACGTGCTCCACCTCTTGCTGTCCTCTCCCTGCTTTGCCCCTTTACCCCTTCCCAGTCCCGCTGCTCCTCCATATCTCCCCCCCCCCGGCAGGGCGCATCCCACTCCCAGCGCTGTGTGGAGAACCAGCCCCTGGTCAGAGCGCTCAGCTCATCAACAGCCTGGCCGGCAGGCTCCTTCCTTCCCCCACTGCCTCTGGCTGGGCCGGTGCCCAGGAAAGCCAAAGACCCTCCGGCCCGGGGCGCTAGTCAGGAAGAGCCAAGTCCTGTATGTGCCAAAGCCCCGCACAGCACTGGCCCAGGGAAGTCTCCCTGCCCCTCAGCTAAACTCTGGAGTGGTGGGGGAAGCAATTTCCAGCCTGTTCATGCCATGACTCTGCAGGCTTCACAGCAGCCCCCCCTGACAGGGGCTTAGCACCTTCTTCACCCCCTCCCCCCCCAGGTCCTGCCCCTAGGGAGTGCAGGGCTGCTCCATCCTCTAGGCACCCTCCTCTGCTGCGCCACCTCTCTGGCTGGGTTTGCTGAAGCCCCCTGCAGTCATGTTCCCTGGGCCCTGGTGCACAATGCATCCTTAGGGCTTAACCCCTTCTTGCTCACGCTGTAGCTGGCGGGCAAGAGTAGGGTTACCATATTTCAGCAAGCAAAAAAGAGGACGGGAGGAGCCCCGCCCTAGCCCCGCCCCTGCCCCTCCCACTTCCCGCCCCCCCAGAACCCCCAACCCTCCCCCCGTTCCTTGTCCCCTGACTGCCCCCTCCTGGGACCCCTGCCCCTAACTGCCCCCCAGGACTCCACTCCCTATCTAAGCCTCCCTGCCTCTTGTCCCCTGACTGCCCCAACCCTTATCCACACCCCCACCCCCAGACAGACCCCTGGGACTCCCACGCCCCATCCAACCACTCCCCACCCCCTGACAGCCCCCCCCCCGAACTCCCAACCCATCTAAACCCCTCTGCTCCCTGTCCCCTGACTGCTCTGATCCCTCTCCGCACTCCTGCCCCCTGACAGCCCCCCCCGAACTCCCAACCCATCTAAACCTCTCTGCTCCCTGTCCCCTGACTGCTCCGATCCCTCTCCCCACTCCTGCCCCCTTGACAGCCCCCCCCCAGAACTCCCAGCTCCCCACCCCCCCGCTCCTTGTCCCCTGACTGCCCCCTCCTGGGACCCCTGCTCCTAACTGCCCTCCAGAACCCCACCCCCTACCTAAGACTCCCTGTTCCTTGTCCCCTAACTGCCCCCTCCTAAGACCCCCCCAACTGCCCCCCCAGGACCCTACCCCCTACCTGTACCCTGACTGCCCAAAACTTTCTCCATTCCCCCCCCGAAAAGCCCCCCCCCCCGTTTCTTGACTGCCCCCTCCAGAACCTTCCTGCCCCCGGTCCCCCTTACCCTGCTGCTCAGAACAGGGTGTTGGGCTCTGTGCGAGCCGAGCCGGACACGTGGCTGCGCTTCCCAGCACAACAAAACCCGGTCCCTCGCCCTGCACAACAAAACCCGGTCCCTCGCCCTGCACAACAAAACCCGGTCCCTGGCCCTGCACAGTGCTGCCGGACCGGGTTGCAGGAGAGGCCAACTCAGAATGCAGGGCGGCTCCGGCTCCTCTACAGCTGCTCAGGAGTCCAGCCCGGGATTTTTCTGCAGCCCTCCCAGCCGCTCGCTCTGCCGGGGGAGGGGGAAATCCCGGACATTGTGAGTGCTTTACAAATTCCCCCCGGACGCTATTTTTAGCGCGAAAAGGAGGACATGTCCGGGTAAATCCGGACGAATGGTAACCCTAGGCAAGAGGCAGCTGGATTATGTCGATGGCCAGCAGCAGCCTGGAGGTGTTAGCTGCCTTTCAACACTGTGTGGGCAGGAAGGGACAAGCTGCTTCCAGCCACAGGGAAGGGTGGTGGGGAAGAAATGAGCTCTGCAAAGACCCAGGCCAGGTCATCCCTTCCCCCCACCCCCTGTGGCTGGAAGCAGCTCCTGTCTCTTCCCTCCTGCACACTTCCGAAAGGCTGGTGCTGGCCATATTCTGGTGTGAACCCTGGCAGAAATCGGGGGGGGGGGGGCATGTGACCCTGCGTGCCCCCCCACGTGATGCCTAGGGAAGACATGGCGGCAGGTACCAAGAGAGGCGCATTTATCTCGGGGGCCCAGCCAGGCATGGAGGGCAGAGAGCACCAGGCAGGGAGGGTCAAATCGGTTGGTCACTCCTCCCATGTGAGAGAGATGTACAGGAGTGTGTGTCACCTCTCCCCATGTGAACCCTAAAGCCTTAAAGATAAGAAGGTAAATAAAAAGACTCCAACTATGCAGTAATTTTTTTTAATGGGCTCAGTCAATTCGATGTTAATTTGAACATTTGTACTGAATAGTTCTGATTGATTGCCATTGAACTCACTTGAATATGAGTAATTTTATCAGTGTCCCATATTCAGCATAGGGAAATACGGTCACCCTGTGTTTAGTGGCTGTAACATACAGGAGGTAAGATTGATGATTTGGTGGTCCTGGGCCTTAAATTCTCTGACTCTTTCCAATAAAAGAGAGGAGAGAAGCTCGGCAATTTATTTGCTTACTGTTTCTTTTCAGCAGCTTTTCTTGGGGAAGATGCGCAACTCAATACTTTTCAAGTGAGGCACCACAGCAATGGTATTAGTACAGAACTCAGGCTCTGTTTTGACTTAACTTGAATTATCTACACTCAAGTTAAAATTCCTCTCAAGTGAGAGAGGCAACCCTGAAATAACACTCAACTTGCACTGAATTATTGTGTTAGCAGCAGACGAGTTGTGTTAATTTGAGCTATAGCCTATACCCTATGACTGCCCAGCCACACTTTAAGATTGCCTCAACCCCTATTTCAAGCCAAGGTTAAGCAACCAGTTAGGAGGGGCAAAGGGAAATGGGGGCAGGCATAAGAGACACTGAAATCCAAAGAAAAGCCTGGCCTTGGCCAGAACACAACCTAACTTCTTACCCCTCCCATGGGATACAAAAGAGGTGAGATGAAGACCCCAACTCATGACCCTCCCAAATGGAACATGACCATAAGTTGTAAGGGGTGTGACTAGGGACGTGCACAGAAGGTATATTTGGGCCTGCAAAGGAGGAGGAGGTGGGAATTGGGAATAGGAACACAGGCAAGACTCTGTGGCATTGGAGCTGGGAATGGAACACTGGGAAACAGACTCTGCTGGCATGTAGAGCTATTGATATGCTTGCTAAACATCACATTGTCTACACTTTGGACTTCTGGTCTTCTGCTTTCTGTCTGCGTGACAAGAACCAGGGGAAGGGGTGAAGGGAAAGCACTCTAACAGTAATCATATGCTCATCTCCATTACCCTCATATCTCCTCCCCCACTTCAGACTTGTTTTACACTTCCTTTTGGTGCCTTGTCTTAAACTGGGTAGGAAACTCTTTGGCATATATAATCTATGTTTGTTTTCACAGACGCCTGGCACAATCGGATCCCGTTGTGCAGAGGCCTGTGCTCTAAATTATCCAAGGTAACAATCAGCCAACTCAGCCTGTTAAATAAAATGGCATATAAAAGTCAGCAAAAGTTAATGGGAGAGAAAAAAAAAAGTCTGCTGATACCACCCAAGGGCTGGGTTACTATTGTGACGGGTAAAGGATAAGGGAATTGGAAAATCATGAACCAAAATTGGTGTGTTGGATTTTAGGCCTAACTGATGGACAAAATAATGAGGAGATGGGCTATTTTGCCCATAACTCCCTTTGGGAGTTCTTAAAAAAGAGACTTTGGGGGGATCAAAATGGTGAAGATGGATGAACTGGATTTACCATCATGGCTACCACCCTCACCATCTCCTGGGACCCCGGGATCCACCATGTTACCACTGGACCTTCACTGTCTTGGTCCTGAGAGATGTCTTGAGTGGGACCCAGATGACATTGCTATCTCAAGTGATTCCAGCTAAATCCTGAACACCTGGAATGTGAACCTTGGGTTCCTGCTGTCATCCACCTCCTCCATGTATCATTTTCCTTCCCCACCTTAGTTCTTCTTCCCTCTCTCTTTTTTGCCTATTTAACGAGTCTGGCTTAGCTGGCCAAGCTTTTCTGTTTCACAACACTGCTGTGAGCCCATGAACAGAGCAACAAGTTTGCCATAGCAATGCTATCAAATGGCCCGGCACCGCTACAAGTTTGCCAGGTTCCAGAGAGCACGTTTATACAGCAAAGAAAGACCGGTGGCAGCGAGTCTTCGAGCTCAAGTCAACTGACTCAGGTTCGCAGGGCTCACGCTGCAGAGCTAAAATAGCAGTTTAGATCTTTGGGCTGGGGCTGGAGGTTTTGAAGCCCAGGCTCCAGTCTGAGTCTGAACATCTGAATTCAAACTGGAACAGGTACAGAGAAGGGCTACTAGGATGATCCGAGGAATGGAAAAGAGACTCAAAGAGCTTGGCTTGTTTAGCCTAACCAAAAGAAGACTGAGGGGAGATATGATTGCTCTTTATAAACATATCAGAGGGATAAATATCAGGGAGGGAGAGGAATTATTTAAGCTCAGTACCAATGTGGACACAAGAACAAATGGATATAAACTAGATATTAGGACATTTAGACTTGAAAATAGATGAAGATTTCTAACCATCAGCGGAGTGAAGTTCTGGAACAGTCTTCCAAGGGGAGTAGTGGAGGCAAAAGACGTATCTGGCTTCAAGACTAAGCTTGATAAGTTTATGGTATGATGGGATAGCCTAAATTTTGGCAATTAACTGATCTTTGATTATTAGCGGTAAATATGCTCAGTGGCCTGTGATGGGATGTTAGATGGGTTGGGATCTGAGTTACTACAGAGAATTCTTTCCTGGGTGCTGGCTGGTGAGTCTTGCCCACGTGCTCAGGGTTTAGCTGATCGCCATATTTGGGGTCAGGAAGGAATTTTCCTCCAGGGCAGATTGGCAGAGGCCCTGGAGGTTTTTCGCCTTCCTCTGCAGCATGGGGCACAGGTCACTTGCTGGAGGATTCTCTGCACCTTGAGGTCTTTAAACCAGGATTTGAGGATTTCAATAACTCAGGCATAGGTTAGGGGTTTGTTACAGGAGAGGGTGGGTGAGATTCTGTGGCCTGCATTGTGCAGGAGGTCAGACTAGATGATCATAATGGTCCCTTCTGACCTTAAAGTCTATGAGTCTATCTACACTGCTATTTTTAGCTTGCAACATGAGCCCGAGTCAGTTAACCCAGGCTCTGAGACTTGCTGCTGTGTTGTGGGTTTTTTTGGTGTGGGTATGTACCCACAGGGACTGATATGACTGTGTGCTCTGCCTGTGGGTATGCAGTGTAAACCCAGGGTTAGCGGAACTGAAGTCCACAGACCACAGTTTGAACATTCACTATGTCTAAGATGGGAGCCCAGGGAGCTTTCTCTGTTAGCCAAGGGGCTGAGAGCTGATACTGGGCACGAGGCACAAAAATATGGGATGGCTGTATAGACTCCGAGCCAAAAAACTGGGCTAGAATTCGAGCTAGTGTCTTCTCCCTCCTGAGGTGCCCTGTGAAGGGTATGGTGTGGGCCAACCACATAGCCTACTTCTGATAAGGTTGGTGCACCAGAAGCTGATTTTGGATTTCCTCAGTCTGACAGTCCTTCTCAAGGTGATATATGCGGTCATCCTGAATTTGAAAGTGTGGGAACAAGTTCCGCTTAACGAGGTTTGATGATCTTCCCATTTACCACCGCCACTTGGGGGTGTGCTCAACTCAGCATATCATCCACCCATTGTTCTTCAGCAAAGTTGGAGAACTGGGTAAGGATCTCTGATTCAGGTAACGGAGGGGCCTCCCCATTGGGTTGGTCACCCTACCCTGTTGGATTGACCCTGGCTGGTTGGATGTGCTCTTCCCACAACTGGTGAGCTCCTCCACACCTGCAAGGTACCCTGATTTAGACTGAACTGAGACTGGAGGTAGGGCAGCTGCTGTATTCGGCAAGGGTCCTGAAAATTCCTTTAATAACTTCCCCAATAGTCCCAGTCTCAGCCGATGATAATGGGATAGGTGAGGATTGGGGACAGGTCAACCATCAGGAACTTTGTAAGCTCGCCCACAGTTAGTGTCACTTGAACATGGGAATCAGATGTCATGTTCCTGTGCATACATTGTAATAGGATGGTGCCTCTGGTAGACCCAGGGTTTGGGACCACACAGCTCAGCACTAGGGTCTGAGCACAGCCTGAGTCCATGAGCCCCACAACTTCTATCCCATTCACCCTTACAGGGGTGTCAACTTGGCAAGGTTTCCTTGTTGAGCTCGGGGTCCAGATCTTCCCAAAGCTGCCCCTGTGTGGAGTACAATCTCGGAACCAGTGCTCAGGATGGCCACATGCAAAACACAAGTCTTGGTCTTCACTGTGGTGACTTAGCCCTCTGGGTGTTCGGGATGGCCTCTCCGTGTGGAATCCCTGTACTTTGGGAGCTGGTGATATTCCTTTCCTAAACTCTGGTGGGTTGGGGGTCTCTTGGACTGGCTGTGGGTTGACAGTTCTGGACTTTTGGTCCAGGATATCCATGGGCATTGAAATGGACATAGTTAGCCCCCTGGAAAAGAGTGCTTCAGGCTACCGTTTTTTCTAGTGGTGGACTATGCAACCCAGTACCCTGAGGCTATACCACTATGCTCTATGAATGCCAAAGCAGTTGGTGCCAAGCTTATGAACATCTTTCCCTGGGCTGAGGTACCATGGCAGATCATAATGGATCAGGGAACAAACTTTATGTCCCAGACAATGAGGCAATTGTGTCAGTTGAAAATCAAGACCCTCAGAACATCCTTCTATTATCCCCAAATAGACAGTGTGGTGAAACAGTTCATCAGAACACTAAAAACTATGCTCAGGAGTTTGTCATTACAGATTCCAACACTGGGACCAGTTGCTCCCTCCTCTCCTGTTTGCCTTACAAGAGGTACCACAGTACTCCACCAGCTTCTCACCATTCAAACTGTTGTAGGGGAAGGAACCATGAGGAATTTTGGACCTGATTCAAGAAATGTGGGAAGAAAAACCGCCTTGAGCCAATAATGTGATACAATATGTTCCTACCCTGCAAGAGAAGCTTGAAGCTTTAGGCTTGTTTGCCAGAGAGAGCCTCTCACACACCCAGAACACCCAGGAAGCAGCCTATAATGAAAAGGCCTGATTCTGGGTGTTTCGATTTGATGACTGGGTTCTCTTACTATTGCTCATTGCAGAATCAAAGCTGCTAGTCCACTGGCTTGGGCTATATGAGGTGATACAATAGGTGGGGCTGATGAACTAGGAAATCCAATAGTCGGACAAGTGAAAACTCCAACAAATCTACCATGTGAATCTTTTAAAACCACTGAAAGCCAAAGAAAGCCTACCTATATTCCCCTACTCACTGGAACCAGAATTAGGCCTTCAGGCCACCAGGATGTTGGAGCCAGGAATGGTCAAAATCAGAAGCAACCTCACCCCTAACAGAGGACCCAAGTCCAGCAGTTGATCACTACCTTCTCAGCTGTATTCTCTAGCCAACCTGGGTGAATCCATTTAATGCTCCATCATATTCAGACCAAACCTGGACCTAGAGTCAGAGAAACCCACAACCTCTTCCCCAGAAATTGAAGGAAACCATGAAGCAAGAGCGCCAATCAGTGTTTGGGCTGTGAGTAATCAAAGAGTCATTTAGTGACTGGAGGAGCCCAATAGTGCTGGTCCCTAAGCCTGATGGGAACACCCGTTTTTGCACAGATTTCAGGAAAGTCAACGGTGTAACAAAATTTGATGTGTACCCTATGCTTTGTGTTGACGAATTACTTGATGGGGCAGGTGAAGTGGAGTACATTACCACCCTGGATCTGACCAGAGGATATTGGTAGATCCCTTTCATACTTGAATCCTGGAAAAAATGGCCTTTTCCACCCCCTTTTGTCTCTTCCTGTTCCAGAGAATGCCCTTCAGGTTACATAGGGACCCAGCCACACCCCAACGATTGATGGACCCCATAACCACCATTACGCCACTGCATACCTAGATGACATTTTAATCTACAGTCAAAACTGGCAAGACTACCTAAAACATGTAACTACGATATTACAGTTCCTTAAGGGAGACAGTCTGACAGCAAATCCCACTAAATGTCACCTGAGCAAGACCAAAACAACCTATCCTGGGTACGCTTTGGGAAAAGGTACAGTGCGACACTTTGTGAATAAGGTCCAGGTCCTCCAGATATGCCCCACACCCTGCTTGAGGAAACAGGTATGCCAGTTTTTAGACCTGACAGGATACTATGGCTAGTTTATTCCTGGGTTATCAACCACTGCAGACCCTCTCACTGGTCTCCTCAAAAATAATAGCCCAAAGATCCAGTGTACCAAGGCTTGTGAAGAGGCTTTTGGAATTCCTGCTACAGACCAAAGCCTCAGATGCAGCGCTAGGGGGGCTATCTTATCCCAGGTAGTGCCATCCTCGAGCCCCCATTTTCTACATTAGCCACAAGTTGCTCCCCAAGGAGAGGGCTTTGTTTGTAATGGAAAAGGAAGCATTGGACGAGAAGTGGGCTATGGACTCACTTCAGTATTTCTCCCTGGGCACTCACTTTGCCTTAGTCATGAACCATGACTCTGTACATGAAGGACACTAACCCACAGCCTTTTTCCTTCCGTATCCAACAGTGGGCTAGAAGAGATTTCTTTTCATGAGATGTGGGAGAGCTGATGGGGAAGGAATGTCCCCCAAATGGTGTCATAAGGGAGGGAGAGATGTGTGACGGAGCAGACCACACCACCAGAACAAGGGTTACAGAGAGACTGAGGGCCCAGCTAGCCCTGCCCTGCTATACCTGCAGCCAATGCCAGGCTTGGAAGGGGAAGGAAAGGAGAGAACCTGACTCAGTTCAGGGCTGGCTGGAGAAGAGGCAGTTCTGCCTCTCTATATGAGGAGAGCTTCACTACCAACCTGACAGCTGGAACAGCCGCTGGGGTAGAAGCACCGTGTCCCTTACTGAGAGGGAGACTGTTGAACCTAGGGAGCACCCAGAAGTGAGTGAACTTTACTATTTGACTATAAGGACATTGCGGGGCTTGGCCCCCTCCAATCGTGCATCTGCCCTGCCCAGAGGGACCTGAAGCTGTGGAAGCATGCCACAAAAGGTCCACAAGGGGGCAGTACTCCAGGCTCACCACTACAGACTGTTTGGACTCTAGAGGCCACCCCCCAAGATGAAGGGATATAGGTGGGAAATAGTCTAAGTCCACTGCCTTAGGCTATCTGCCAGGAGGACCTTGCCAGTGTTGCTTCGTACAGGGCTATGAGACCCAGTGGAGAGGGAGGTTCCAGGGTCCCCTTACCACATCCCCTTAAGGACCAAGTGTGATGGGATTCCCGGGATGCAGCAGGGACTGTGGGATCGCTGTGCCCACTTAACTTTCCAGCCTGGGCTGTCTCTCACAATACTTTGCTAGTGACAAGCAGCAACCCCCTCCAGGTGCTGTTATCACTCAGGCCTTGGCAAGTAATTTGTAACTTGGCAAGTTACTGCACAGTAAAGCAGCTTTCTGCATTGTAACTCACGAGGTGTACACACTGCCAAGCCACTTAATGCGCAGAAACTCCTCAGTTGCAGCGTTGCAAAAACCCCGCCTTGACGAGTGTCGTAAGCCTTAAAGCTCAGAGACTCCAGTGCTGTATTGGCAGTGTAAACACATTACAGCGCAGAAAGCAATCAATTGGCCTCCGGAAGTGTCCCATAATCCCTCAAGTGTCCGCTCTGATCATTGTTTTGAACTCAGCTGCCCAGGAGATATGCGCCACTCCCCTTTCAAAACTCCATTTCTGACAGCCGTTGCATGCTGTGCTGATCTGCTCTGGGACACAAAGCAAACCATTAATGTGGAATGCTCGTAATGTTGAACACAGAGGCAGGTGTGTGTGTGTTTTGGGTATGAGAGAGAGAGGAGGACAGAGAGCTGGGGAAGGAGGTGAGGGCTGATGTCGGGGTTTCCCCCTCCCCTTGCCTCAGGACTGGTTGTTTCCTGCCACTGTCTGAACTTACAAGACAGCATCCTGACACACTCTCTGTCCCCCCATACACACACACACTCCCTGTCACACACTCTGCCCCCCACCCCACTTCAGTTGAAAAGCAGCTGGCAATGTAGTAGGATGCCCATGGAACAATGGGACTGGGAAACCTGCATCATGTGATGCTGTGCCTGCCCCACGAGGCATTGCAAATCCTTCCCAAAGCACCCTTCAGCCAGTTGCACAGTGGGATAGCTACCACAATGCACTGCTTTCTTTGCCGTTGCAAGAGCTGCTACTGTAGGTGTGCTTCACTGTCACAAGGAGCACAGTGTGGACAAGCAACAGCAGTTTAATTCCAGCGCTTTAATAAAAGTGGTATAACTTGTTGCGCAGAAACTTGCCAGTGTAGACATACCCTCAGCCACCAGCATACAGAGGCACACCCAGCTAAAGTTGCATGAATTCTCTCATGCATTATACACAGCAAATCTCCCAAGCCCCCAGCCTTACACCCCAGGAATATACCATTTTACACTGCTCAAGCCCTTCTCTTGAGTAGTGCCAGTTTATTAATTAGTTCACCACTTCATCAAAGGCAACTGGACATGTACCAGCCTTTGTAATCTGAGCAGATTCCCCAAGCACTTCAGACAAATTCACTGGTTAAGATAAATCATTAAAATCATAGAATATCAGGGTTGGAAGGGACCTCATCCCCAACTAAATCATACCAGCCAGGGCTTTGGCAAGCTGACCTTAAAAACCTCTAAGGAAGGAGATTCCATCATAAGTATATTAACTACAGAAAGATAGATTTTAAGTGATTATAAGTGGCAAGCATAAAAGTCAGTTACCAAAGAAAATAAAAAGTAAGCACACCTTAATCCTAAACCTTATTAGGCTAAGCAGTATTTGGATCAAGCAATTTTTCTTATTCTACTGGATGTTGCAGCATGTCAACAGAGATACTAGCCACGACCCCCACCTTTAATTCACTTTCTAACCATCAATTTCTGTGTGCATTTTGGCCAAAGGCACAAGAATCCTGAATCCTTCTACTAATAAAAGCTCTGCCCTTTGTTCTGGCAATATGTCACCTTCTTGAATTACACTCTACTTAACCACAGAGATCCCTGCACCGGTATCTTCCTATCCTAAGTATTCCCTGCCATTAATTTTGACAACCTTTATGTGCTCCATGTCTGGTTCTGCAGAGGCTAATCCCACAAAACCTATATGATAAGTTTCAGGCAGCTCAGAGGCTTCTGTGCTGAGGACAGCAGCATTAACGTGGAGTACTTGTTGCCTGCTTCCTCCCAGCCCAAGGCATTTATTCCTCAGGTGATCAGTTGAATTACAATGATAGCACCTTTTGGGCTCTTCTGTTTTCACAGGAGATATGGGGTAGGAATTACTAGCAGAGGGATGTTTCAGGCTTCCCAACCCCCTTCTCTCTTCCCAGGTGTAAAATGAGATCCTCCCTTCCCACCAGTTTTAAACCCCTCTTTCTGTGACTTGCTCTCAATAGATGCCTGGGTCTGCTCAAAGGCATCAGCTAGAGAAGCCATCTCCTCCATAGAGATCAGTTTTATCCCACAAGCATTGTTTTACATCATCTTTGCATATATTTAAGAACTGTTCCTGAGCAACAAGGTCAAACATTTGTTCAAAACTTTCAGCACCTTTTCCCCTTACCCATTTTCCCATTAGATCTTTCCCCCGTATACATATTCACCATTACTCATACCAGCACTGCTCTTAAGATTTCTAACTTTCATCTTATATGTATCAGGAGTAATTTGAAACCTTTGCAAAACAGTATTTTAAAGTTTACAGTAGTCTACAGCATCCTCAATTCGCATTTCATTGAATATATTTAGGGTTTTACCAGTTAACTTTGCAATCAGGGTAGAGACTTTCCTGCCAGCAGGAATTTCATGAATGGCACACAGCCTCTCAAAACTGATAAAATATTCTGTGATATCATCTGTCTCCTTGTATGCAGGACATAGCTGGTCCTAGTTGTGGATTCTTGGAGTGACGGGAATCATTGGGATTGGTGGTTTCTGGTTCTGCTTTTCTGCCAGATCCAATTTGTGTTTTCGCTCTCTCTGTCTTTCTTTCCTAAGTTTCTTGTTGTTTCAGTTCCTAGCCCTCTAGTTAGCTTCCTCTTTCTCTTTCCTCTCCAGTTGGTTTAGCTCCAAGATTAATTGGGGCTCTGTTTTTCTGCTACATGTAACCTAAACAAGTCTAATTTATAGCATAATCTCATAATTTCATATACACTAACAATATGCGTGAATCAGAAACCACCAATCCCAATGATTCCCATCACTCCAAGAATCCACAACTGGGACCAGCTATGTCCTGCATACAAGGAGACAGATGATATCACAGAATATTTTATGCGTACTTTGACAGAACAATGAGTTTCAGCAGATTATGACCTTTCATGTGGTATCTTACATGGCATTCTTTGTATGAAATATCACCACCATATACCAATGATGAATATGAGGGTTACAGGGTGCTACTTTGAGATACAGTGTGTCGCACCTGCCCCCCATTCTCCTTTCCCTTCCCTTCCTTAGTGCTGCTGCAAGGAGGTGGAGCTGTTCATGAAGGTAGAGGTCTGCATGGTAGTGGAAGTCAGCATGGGGATGGAGGCCTGCATGTGGGTGGATTTGCCTGATCCAGCTGCTGTCAAGTCCTGATTTCACACAACCGTGGAATTGTCTTAAGTGTTTCTGGTCTGCAGCGCATAGAACCATGGAGGGGGCTCCAGATGTTGTCACAACCAGGTTGTGGGCAGCCAGACCTAGCAGTCAGAGTCTGCAGTCACAAGACAGGAACCAGAGGCAGTCTGGGCTGCCCAGAGGATTCAGGGGGCCTGGGGTCTTCGGCGGCAGGGGGCCCCCACTGCCGAATTGCCACCGAAGACCCAGCGCTTCGGTGGCGGGTCCCGGGGCGGGAGGACCCCCCACTGCGGGTCTTCAGGGCACTTCGACGCGGAATTGCCGCCGAAGACCCGGAGCGGCCAGGATACCAGGAGGTCAGAGTCAGGAGACAAACTGGAGATCAGAATCACAAATCAAATGCCAGGAGTCACACCAGTTCAGGATGCCAGTAAATCAAGCCATGGAAGCACAAAGTCCAGAGCAGGGTAGAGCCAGTTGTTTAGACATCTTCCTGTTCCTGTTGCTGGCTTAAGTAGGACCAGCAGGCCAATCAGCTGCTCCGGGACTCCATCAATAGGAGTGCAGGGGTGGAGCCTCAAACTGGGGCTGAGCTTCATGGGTCCCAGGTATGCAAGCCTCAGCAGGCTTCCAGATGGAGGGTTGGTATCAGCTGTGCCTATAAACCCTGCAGACCAGGTTTCAGACCTCTGGGTCATGACAACGTGGTATGAGTGCAGCAGCAGCAGCCTATATTCTGGTGCCCTCAAGCACAAACAGGTCTTTCTGTTGGGCTCTATCTTCATCCCTTAGCTGATGCTCCTGTTCTAGAAACTATGCTGCAAGCCTCTTCTTGTGTGTTGCAACTTTGTCCTCTTGCACTGTAGCCTGTCTGTGCCATGCCACTAGTCACGAATCCTTCTCTCTCTGATACTACACCTGCTCATTGGCCCTGTCCAGAAGGTGGTCTGTAAGTTCAACATGGAAGGGCTTCCGGTTGCACTGGTCTGTGACAGTTCTGCATCCCTGGGACCTGCTGCAGTGGGCCCAAGTTGCCAAGGTTGAAGGGCCATCAGAGCTCTTAGGGCCTTACAGCAGACAGCAAGCAGTGCGTTATTGTTTCAGTGCTTCACAACAGGCTCAGTTCATTACAGGCAAAAGTGCCTTGTGGAATCTCCAGGCCACAAACTGATATTGTGTAAAACTGAGCTGCAGTATATTCTGAGAGGAACACCTCAGCTCCAAGAAACTCCTTGGACAAAACTCAGTTTATCACAGTGAAAAGACTGCAGAGACCATGGTAAGTTATAGTTTACAGATTTTTTTTCATGTTTGTTTAAAAATTGCAGAGCTCCTTGGCCTTTTCTGGTGTGATATTCCCGAGGGGGAGCCGTGGGTTACTATATAAGCTGCTGTATACTTGCATGCATTCCACATTCTTGAGGACATTACAATCCTACAGGCTCCAGAATAGCAAAGGTAGATTTTATTCCAAGCTGCCTGTGGCGAACCAGCCATGTATGCCACAGAGATTTTCAAATGTATGGTGACAGAGCAACACATGTACAAGTGGAGTGGGCTGGTCACCTTCAGAGGAGCGGCTGGGAAATATGCACTTCCCTGAAATTTGACAACTGATCTGGAGTTCCTACTATAGGAAAAGTTTGCATCTATCGGCGGCCGGGATTGGGTCAAAATTCATGGGGGAATCAACAGGATGCTGTGTTAGCATCCCCATGGATGACTGTGTCCCTATGGCTCTGAAAGGCTCTGGATGTAGACAGCTCTGAATGTTTCTACCCAAGGACTACATTGAAACACACATGATAATATGAACTCTCAAAGAACTATATAGCTTCCCCCAGCATATTTCAGGACTGCATACAAACCCCATGTAGTATTCTGGTATTGATTTTGTCCCCATGGACTCTCAGGACACAAATCTGGGTGTCCCAGACCCAAGCTGCGTCCACACTGTAAAATGGTGGTTTGGGCCGGGACCCCGGTTTGAACCCTTCACCCCTGTGGGGTCCTGAGGCCCGGGCCTGAGTTAGATGAATTGTGTGTAGATGGAAGGGGTGTTTGGACTTGAACCTCCCCAAGTAAGAGTCAACATAGAAGACAGAAGCTGCATTTTCTATTTTTGCTGTTCTTTTCTCTCCCCTTTTGTGGGTGTTTGTCCTTTAAAGGAAACAAGATTGGACTTTGACAACAATGGCACCAGACCATCTCAACTAACTACTTCTCCTCCCCCCCACACCCATCAAAAAAGGACAGTTATTACCCTCTCTAATACTATCTAAGAGACTATCATCTGTGGATTTCCTTATGAAAATCTCTTTATAGCTAAAGGAAAAGGGAATAAGGGATACTATTAAAATGCAAGCCTTATATAATACTTGACATTTCAGTTGCTTTAATTGTTTTTCCTTCTTTTTCTGTATCTAATAAAAAGTTTAAAAGATTTTCAATAGTGTATTTGCCATAGGACTAAGTAGGCTGAGGTCTCTGTAGACAAAACCCCAAGCCATGCTTAACTGTTTAGTGTTTTGCAGTGAGATGTTCATGTGCCTTTGACTTTCTGGGCCCATTTACTCCATCAAAATAACCAATTGGGACCTCTGGGTGCCGTCACAGTACAATTGGTGAATCATCATGGCTAGATTCCATTTGGGTAGGTCAATGTGCTCTTGTCAGGCAGTAAACAATTGCATGTACAAGTGTAGAGGCCACCCCTTATGTCTAGCGCTGCTATTATGACTAAAGCTAGCTGTTCCTCTGTGTTACCATTTCTTTTTATAAGGAGAGTGATACAAGGAGCAGTTATTTTTAAACCAGTGTAATCTTTCAAAGGAAACCTAGGGGAAGGAGAAAGTTACTCATCCACAACAATTCCTCCAGGAACAGTCAGCAGAACAATGACAGGCCAGGTTTTATAACCAGATTAATATTGGGTGTGAGTGGATTCACTTATGCTGCCTGCAACTGTCCTCTTCCTTGAAGGAGGATTAACACAGTGGATTACAGCTTTTCTTCAAGGAGGCTGGCATGTGCTCAGATGCTCACACCGCCTCTCTAAACAAGCATCCACAATGGGGCAGGGAATGGCAATCCTTCTTCACCATGGACATTGGACACAATATGGATTTAACTCATATGTTTACTCATCTCATTCAAGATCACTGTATTAGATGATTTAATAGGTTTGTGATTGTGACCTGGAGAAGAGCTCTGGGTAGCTTGAAAGCGTGTTTCTCTTACCCATGGAAGTTGGTCTAATAAAAGATATTACCTCACCCACCTTGTCTCTCTCATATCCTGCGACTACAACAACACTGGAAACAATGATTCAATAGGTGACGTTCTTACCTCTCAGGCCAAAAACAGCACTCCAGCGCAGTGCTAAGTGCAGCATGCTCTTGGAAGCACTGTTCTTCATCTGAGAGGTACAACTGAACTCCCACCCACTTGTGGTCAGAGAGGATCCTATGGCATTTGTATGTGCATGTATTACAGGTGTCATATTCCATATCCTGGCCACCTACCAATTTGAGCAATAGCATTCTCCCAACCTATGTTCCCCAATAGCTTAAATTAAACATACTAGGGAGTCACACACTTCATACCTTCTGTAAGCCAAGCTCACTACATCCATTGAGGCTTCTTGCATTCCTCCTTTCCCCTGAACAAATTCTCTGTGTGCCACTCTCCCCTCTCCCTCTATTTCATAGACCCCCTTGAACTCCCCCTGCCCACACCAGAGGCTCTCTGTGTTCCCCATTCCCTCCTCCCCCAAGCCAGGGTCTCTGCATACATCTCTCTTCTGCCTATCCTTCCTGTGCCAGGGGATCTGAGTGCACCCCTATTCCCACACCATTAGGCTTTCTTTCCTTTCTGTCTGGGAAATAAAGCATTCAGATCATGTCTACACTACAGACTTTGGTCAACATGAGTAATGTCAGCATAAAGCTGCTGCAGTTAGTATATCATACACGTGCATACTCTACTGTTGCACCGGCACTGCACGTATTCACCTTGTGTACTTGTATCAATGCACAGTCTGGTGTACCATGGGTAGTTATCACAGTGTGCTACTCACCACCATCTGGCGCACTGGCCTTTGAGAAATTTTTGCTATGCATGGTAGGTCAGAAATGAGTCATGCAAGGGTGACTAGGAGTAAGGGATCCCATTCCCATTATGCAACTTTCTCTATCCTATAATGGCATCTGCATCCCACAGTGCCATGCATATCCCTTAATTTTAGTAGTATTTTTTTCTAAAAATACACATCTCCCCCCGCCCCCCGCCCGCAGCTCTTGGTGCTCTTTGCCATTTCTGATGGAAGACTGCACATCTCTGCACTAGTGTCATGACCATAGCAAACACAGGACACACAATCCTCCGCTATTTGCAGAGCTGCAAGAAGGGACATGATGATTTCATGGCAGACAACTTGCTGTGGGACATAGTGAAAGCCAATTGAAGGTTGTTGGTGGCATCCACAGAGCAGTTAAAGATGGTGGCACGCTGCTTCTGAGCCTGAGAAATGAGCACTCACTGGTGGGATGGCATTGTAATGCAGATTTGGGCTGATGAACCGTGGCTGCAGAACTTTCAGACACAAAAGTTTTCTGGATCTGTATGCTGAGCTTGCCCAGCCCTTCAGCACAGGGACACCTGAATGAGAGCTGCACCAACAGTACAGAATCAAGTGGCAATTGTATTGCATTGCTACCAGACAGTGGGAAATCATTCTGGAGTTGCAAATCCACAGTGGGGGCGGTTGTCATGAGAGTGTGCAGGGCCATTAATCATCTTCTGCCTAGGACTGAGACTCTCATCAGTGAGCAGGACATAGTGGATGGATTTTCAGCAATGGGTTTCCCAAACTGCAGTGGGGTGATATAGGGCACGCAGATCCCTATTTTGGCACCAGACCACTTTGTCACTGAGTGCATCAACAGAAAGGGCTGCTGTTCTATGGTTATGCAAGCACTGGTAAATCACTGGGGAGGCTTCACCAACATCAGTGTGGCTGGTCAGGGAAGGTGCATGATGCTCGGATCTTTTAGAACACAGAACTGTTCAGAAAGCTACAAGCAGGGATTTCCTTTCCCGACCAGCAGATTGCCGTTGGTGATGTTGAAATACCAATAGTGACCCTACAGGACCTAGCTTACCTCTTGCTCATGAAGTCCCTGCTTGCTCATGAAGCTGTACACCAGCCATCTCGACAGCACCAAGGAAAGATTCAGCTTGACAGGTGCGGAATGACAGTTGTATGTGCCTTGGTAGATTGAAGGGATGCTGGCAGTCTTTCCTCACAGGATTGGATCTCAGTGAGAAAAATATCCCAATGGTTATAGCTGCCTGCTGTGTCCTGCACAATATCTGTGAGGCAAAGGAGAAGTTGCCACCAGGGTGGAGGTGGAGCGTTTGTCTGCTGAGTTTGAACAGCCAGACACACAGACTATTAGATGAGCTCAACACAGAGCTATGCAGCTGAGAAAGCCTTGCAAGAGCACTTTAACAGTCAGCCCCAGTAATGTGGTGGCTCATGTTCTACCCAGGCCAGACCTTTTGTGGTCTGTTAGGAAATGTTTGGTGTACCTTTATGAATATAACATTGTCTGTTAATGCACCTATTAATTTTGCGGTGTTTGATGTTCATTTATCACTGATCCTATGAGTTCTGTACAAAAACGAGAAGTGGGTGCTTGCAGTAGCGCTAGGCATTCTACAGCACATGTTGTGAACTAATGAAGAACTATTTACCAAAATTTTATTTTTATTGCATACCAAAGCCAGTGCAAAAAGCCCATGTGCAATTCACAAACACAGTACAAACTTCTGAAATAAATTAATGGAACAGAACTTAGCAAGGGGAAAGAACATTCATGTCCATTTCAGTCCATTCTGGCTACACATAGAGCAATCATGGCTCTTGCAGGTCAGCGTATGTGAAGCTGTGGTTGTCCTCCCTGTTCCCCATCATGGAGAGTTAGGGGTAAGATTGCGTCCTTGGATGCCACACATGAAATGGTGTGTGTGTGTGTGTGGGGTTAATAGAGAGGTGCTAAAATAGAGTTCTCCATCGGCTGCCAAGGGAGGCGAATCCATGAGTGTTGAACCTGTCGGTCAACAAGCGTCTATGGCATCTGTGTTTGCTGCCAGAGAAGCCCCCTTATGGCTTTAACTCGAGCTGCTAACCACAGCTAAAAGCAGATTTGCTGTGTCTTCACTGATATTTGAACCTGATTTAGACCTTGTCTGTACTTGTCTACACTGGTGGTGGTGTATAGGGTATGTGTAGCTACGTACTGTAGTGTGTAGCTAAATTGGTCAGTGAATGTCTCTGGCAGAGAGGAGGCAATAAGACACTACACTGCTAAAAATAGCAGCATAAATATGGGAAGTGCTACTTGGGCATGTTGAGAGTGGGATAGGCACATATCCTAAGGGTTCAGGCATGTAAGGCTCTCTACTTGCCTAAGCAGCATCTCACTGTCTACACTGCTATTTATATTTGTGCTAGTCTGTACTGTACACTCTGCCCTAAGTGTAGACCTACTTTAGCTAACATGAGTTAGCCAACCAGATTTTTTTTTTTTTAAACACACACACACACACACACACACACACACACACACACACACACACAAACCACACCTTTTCTTTTGCAGCACAAACATATCCTCAGTCTCCTTCAGATACACACTACCATTTATTGCCCCACCTGGGAGGACATCTGTTAACCAAAATACTAAATGAACAATGAAATGATTATAAACACAACATCCAAATTCACTTTTACATAAAACATTTTACAACATAAAATATTCCAATAATTATTCCAGAGGAAGATTATACATACAAGATATTTATATATAATTACAGAGCATAATGCATATGCAGAAGAGGGTCAATTGAAGGTTGCATAGACAACTGTAAATCTGGCTGTGAGGGTTTAACCCCCACGTCACCGGGCTGCACAGCCTAGTGGCCAGAGTCCAGGGAATTAGCCCTCGTCACAGGGCAGTAGGACCTTGTTACTGACTCAGTGGGGGGTGGGGGGGGGGTCTTACCGAAACACACTGAGGCTTACCGGGGCCAAGATACCAGTTTGTCACTCCCCCTGGGTCGCTTCTTACCAGCTCAGCCATTGGGGTCTCCCACAGGTCCTCTGGTTCTCCGCAAGTCTCGGGGTCTGTTGCCTCCTCTGGTTCCTCCCGCAGTGGGGCTTCACACCGGCCTGAAGAGGCCTTGGTTCCCAGTAGCTTTAAGAGTGCGGGCTGGTCCTCGGCCAGAGCTCTCCCTATGGGTCAGGGGTCAGCAACCTTTCAGAAGTGGTGTGCCGAGCCTTCATTTATTAACTATAATTTAAGGTTTCACATGCCAGTAATACATTAATGTTTTTAGAAGGTCTCTTTCTATAAGTCTATAATATATATAAATAAAGTATTGTTGTATGTAAAGTAAATAAGGTTTTTAAAATGTTTAAGCAGCTTCATTTACAATTAAATTAAAATGCAGAGCCCCCCGGACCGGTGGCCAGGACCCAGGCAGTGTGCTGCCTTCGGCACATGTGCCATAGGTTGCTTTACCCCTACCATAGGTGCTTCTCCTGCAGCCACCAGCCCACACTGAGCTGAGTTCCCTCTTTTTATACTCCCTGAGCATTTGGAGCAGGCCCAGTACGAGCGGGGCGGGACTTCCGCTGACAGAGCTACTTGTTTGGCGCTGCCGGGGCTAGTGTGGGGTGGGGCTGTCCTGTCACACTGGCATTTCCTAATTTGGAGTGCTTGACTTTATGATAAAATAACATTATTAAGGTTGCACTTTTTTTATGTAATTGCCTAGTTTTTTGAAAGTAAAGAGGTAAACCAAATTCTAACAACCTGTGCTCTGTATTTTCAGAAGGGTTTGACCCCCA
Organism: Malaclemys terrapin pileata; assembly: GCF_027887155.1. Classification (NCBI taxonomy): domain Eukaryota; kingdom Metazoa; phylum Chordata; order Testudines; family Emydidae; genus Malaclemys; species Malaclemys terrapin. The sequence continues at coordinate 158,064,584 of NC_071506.1, read as the reverse complement.
AACTTGCCGCATCACAGCATAGACTGTTATTACTTGAACTACAGAACTATGTTTACTTGCAGCAGGAGAAGGCTATTATCCCAGAGGTGAGAATGATTTCAGGTGCTGGGTCCTAGGCAGCAGGTAGCAGGGGAGCCCAGTCTGGCCGTCTTGCTCTCTCTCTACCCCACCTGGGAACTGGGGAAGCTACAGCCCCATGTGGTGCCCCAGAGGGTGTGTTGGGGCCAAGCCAGGCCAGATGCTAAATTTGAGGACAGAACCCAATTCATCTGTGTCTCCCCAGCTATTAGAGAAACAAGGTGGATCTGGCTGCTCCCAGTACCATGTGTGCTGCTGAACTGACCACTTGGGAATGTTTATGTTTTTAGGTATTATTTTGGCAAGCTGGCTCTATAGGGCTTACAGGGGAACAAACAGTAAACACTTACATACTCACTAAAGGAAGCAGATCTGACTCCAAATGCTCACCGGAAGCAAATCTGATGAGTTAAGACTGCTCCATTTTTACCTTGTCACTTTTCAGAGCAGAATCACACTTCACATTGCTCATGATTGGCGATATTAAATAAAAATGTACCTTTCACATGTAGAATTTACTGTTTATTTCTGAACAGCCTGAACACAATATTAAGCAAAAAAGGGGGTCATTTTCTCTTCTCCTTTGAGACTTAGTGAAGGAGTCAGATGCTAATTACTACTTACCTGGACATGTCAGCTGCCCACGTCAACTCTAGAAAGCTACAACATTGCCAAATGCTTAATGAAGTCAATGGCAAAGCTCCCCTTGCTTTCCTAATGGCATACATCAGGTCCTGGAGTGAGTCCCCTCCCAGCAGTGACTGCTCAAAGAGGAACTGAGTCAGCTTCCTCCAATTACACTACACCAACAGCCAGGAGCATATTCTAAACTGCTGAAGGAGAAGAAAGCTTGGCTGAAATGTTGTACTTCCTACAAGCCTAGAGAGTGAAAGAAAGGAGAAAAGCTGTACCTGTGCATTAGAAGCCATGTGGGTAACATTGGCAACATTTGGTTTCATAACTTTCCTTTGGCACCAGGTGGAGCTAGACAAAACAAACGGAAAGCATGCAGCACTGCTCCTGGTGCCAGGCTCAGAAAGGTGCTCGCTTTCCTCAATCCAGTGTGTTTTCAAATTATTCTGGTTCTTTTTCAATTCACATTCATGCTGCTGCTGATAGTGCGTTCCTTGGCTAAAGGCCTGTGGGATGATATACTCTTCTTGAATCCAGAAGTGCATGAATTTAATACCCTGAAATAGGGCTACTTCAACCATACAGCATCTACGATATTTTAGTAATAAGCAGTATCTGCTCTTTCTTAGAGCCCCTCACAGGGACTAGCTAGACTGCTAGGAAAAGAGTGGGCTATTTTAAAGCACAGCTGCTGCGCACATTATTAAAAGAGTTTGACTTAAACAGTGAAAGCCAATTGTCTCCCCTGTCAGGGGGACAATGACCAAAGAAAAACGAGGAGTTCGGTGGCATCTTAAAGACTAACAGATTTATTTGGGCATAAGCTTTTGTGGGTAAAAACCCACTTCTTCAGATGCATGAAATCACGCCATCTGAAGAAGTGGGTTTTTTACCCACGAAAGCTTAAGCCCAAATAAATCTGTTAGTCTTTAAGGTGCCATCGGACTCCTCATTGTTTTTGTGGATAAAGACTGACATGGCTACCCCTCTGATACTAATGACCAAAGAAGTACTAGAAGCAACACAAATAGACTGCAGTGAACAAGCATTCACTGCAACAGAGATGGTACTAGCTGACCTAGAGGTTTTTCTCATCTCTAATTTCTGAGATTCTGTTAATTATGTAAGCAGAGTCAGGATGAGCTCTACCCTGACATCTGGTGGTGAATTGTGGTGAGTTGTGGAAAAGAACTTCAGGGGCTGATCTTGTTTGCATAGGCACATCCATCCTGCCTAGCATGAACCCACAGCAGCCCAAATGGTCACTTTGGCTGCTGTGGGATCCCCAGTTTCTCTGTTATTAGAGCAGGAAGAATAAAGTGTTGTTACCCTGATTATGTGAATCAAAGACAATGAAACTGTTTTATGACAGAGGGACTTGCCATCAACTAAGTAGCACTCGCTAGACAAGGGACATGGGTTCCAAAACCTAGTGAATTGACTTGATGGCACGCACGTGTGCGCACACACACACACACACACACACACACACACACACACACACACACACACACACACACACACACACACACACACACACACACACACACACTCTCTCTCTCTCTCTCTCTCTCTCTCTCTCTCTCTCTTCCCCCCCCTCTCTCCCCCCCCTGTTGAATAGCAAAGCTAATTTTAATTCCATTAGGAGTATAGTTATAGGCTGCTAAGCTGAATTCACTTTGGGCCAGTGGTGCACCAGCAGTGAGGCCCCCCTACTACAAGCTGAAATCACTGAGGGGGGGGCTGAAGCTATGTTGCTGAGTGGCTGGTAGAGCAATTTGCGGGACAACTGGAGTGGATCATGGGACATCTGGGGCAGTGGAGTGGCTAGTGGAGCAGAGCAGTTCATGGAGCGGCTCACGGGATGGCTGGTGGAGGGGAGCAGCTGGCGGAGTGGCTTGCGGTGAAGGCTGCAGCAGAACCCATGGAGAGGTTTCCCACCACTACTCTATAGTCTTGGGGTTAGCACATTCATCTGGGAGACCCAGGTGCCAGTCCCTGCTCCAATGAACATTTAAATATTTTATACGAAGTGGAAGAACTTCATTGAAGAGAGATTGAGCTAAACCTGCTCCAGAGTACCCCATAGCACAGTGCTTAGTGCACTCATGTGGGCAAGCTACGTTTAAGTCCCTGTAGAGGGGGGGTTTGAACGTACTCCTTCCTTATCCTGGGTGAGTGTGCTAACCCCAGGGCTATTGGGTGGCATCACCTTTCCCTCTTTCTGTGTGTATGGGGGGGCGGACGCAAATCCAGTAGGTGTGCTTTTAGGCAGCCTCTGAGCATGCCTACCAGATTGGGCCCTGCAGGCGAGATGGGGAGAGGGAATGTGTAGTTTGTGAATCCTGCTGGGGTTCAGGTATGAATTAAGTGCCAAGCTGCAGCTAGGGTGACCAGATGTCCCGATTTTATAGGGACAGTCCCGATTTTTGAGTCTTTTTCTTGTATAGGCTCCTATTACCCCCCACCCCCGTCCCAATTTTTCACATTTGCTCTCTGGTCACCCTAGCTGCAGCAGTGTCAGGACTGAGCCATCTGTGCATCTGCCAAGTGGCAGAAATGTAGACACCTAGGGGAGTTTACTGATGGAAACGCAGGCACCTAGGGAGTTTAGGCCTGCAAAGTTAGATAGCAGCTGAACAGGGATTTTGAAGATCTCAGTAACAACTAAACATTAGTCGTAGGCACCTAAAGTGGCATGTAACGGTCTACGTCCCCCTTGTGAATCTAACCCTCAGTTAATGTCTCAGAAAGGCCAATTATACTATTGTCATTCATGCAATCCAAAGGATTCAGGTATATTTGAACATGCCCCCTTTAAATCATGTGTGAGAAGAGAAACCTTCTGAAGTGAAAATCATTATCACGGTGCTCCTGGGCTGCTGCTCACACTTAGAGGGACCCAGCAGCCAGAGCATCTCAGTGCAATACCCTAATCTTCAATACTAACACCTCCCGATCCGCAGCTGCTCACCTCGTCATTGCACATGCTCTCCCATCAGGGGGTGAGGAATGGAGATACACTCCAGATTTGGACTGGAGGAACTGGGGCAGCACTCTGTGTGCAGCCACAGAGAGATTGGTAAAAATGCTGGGCCAGTCAGGTCCCACTGGGGTCAACAGGACTATTCGGCTGTGTAAAATGATTCATGGACCTAAGCATTTCCGCAATAACTTCTCATTTCTGTAGCCTCCCAAGGATAGGGTTTGTGCTGTGAAAGTGAATACATATTTCAGTTGAATAGTATCTTCAGTCAACAATCTGTCCTATTATAAATGGAGAATCCGGGTGATGCAAAATGACTAGAACTGGTCAGAAAATCTCGGACGGAACATTCTTCCATCAGAAAATGCCAATTTCTCAAAATCCAAATGTTCTGTGGGACCGTGTCGATTTTGTTGAAATTCTGACAGAAACCAGGCAGGATTCCTCCCAGCTTGCCCACCCAGTTCCTTGGTAGCCTGCCTGGCATGCTGACAGAGCCAGGAGCCTGCAAGCTCTGGGGCTTCAGCTCTCAGGGCTCCTCAGCAGCTGGACTCCTAGAGTCCCCAGTGCCAGGGCAGCAGAGGAGTCAGGGCTTCCAGGGTCCCCAGCTCTGGGGCAGCCCACCAGCATGACTGTCCCAGAGCCAAGGCTTCTAGACTCCCAGCTGCCTGGAAACCCTGGCCTGGGCACAGCACTGCCCTGTTCCTCACTTTGGGGGTTCTGGGCAGCATAGGGACTCCAAGAAATGTTTCAAAAAGGTCAACACAAAATGTGTCAGTTTCTAAATGAATTATCAGAAGTTCTATTTTCCAGAAACTGTTGAAGTTTCATTTTTCCTTCCATTTCAGAATACATTGTATTTATTTGAAATGTTGGGATTTCCCGCTGAACGGGAATGCTGGTTTCCTTCCAGCTCTAGTTATTACTCAGAGATCAAAATTAAATATCCATTTCCAAATACAAACCAGACCAGAGATTTTTCTCTGATGAAACTTCTCCAAAAGGCTCCTAAAATATTTTCCAGCATCCCTCCCCCTGGCCTACCCTGTATACTTTTAAACCTGCTACTGGCCTGGGGTGGAATTTTAAATCAGGAGGAAAATGCTTCTTATGGAAAAGTCCTGTAACATTTAACAGGAGGGGAAAAAAAACTTCCTAGTTTTTGTTGTTGTTGTTGTTAACCATCCTATAGAATGTAGTAGATAATTACATACTTGCTAAAGAGTTCCACAGGAGGGTTCTAAGGACCTATAGAAAGGATCTCATCCTCTGTAGCTTTTAGAGAAATGTTTATAGAACCTTCTAAATGTTGATAAATCCTAGTAGCCTTACCCCTGTCAAACTATATTGCACATGGGAAGCTTTTCCATTTCATTGGTGGTAAATAAAACTAGAGATTGGTATTTTATTTTTCCAAGGGAAACCTAATTTAAAATGAACCGCAGCCCTTGTGTGAATCCAAGGCAGAGGATAAAAGTCAGAAGGTGGATGACAGATGGCCATAGGATCAAAGGAATCCCTCTGAACAGAGCTCAATCTAATTAAGCTATTGGAGGCCTCCAAACAAATATATCAGACAACTGTAGTCACTGCTGAATACTGTTATCAAATGCACAAATCTTCCCAAAACCAGGCAGGAAAGACTTACCAACAAAGCTGTCATTATCACTACTGAACAAAGAAATGCACAAAAGTCAAGCAGGAGGTAAACATGAAACACAGATTTAAAATTATTTATATACTTAAAGTGTTGGCTCTGCTCTAAATAGTGACCATGTGAAAAAGTGACACTCCTCTCTCAATAGATCTACATGCGTGTCTGTACTCGGAAATGGATTTGTTCCATTTAGTGCCAACAGTAGGATTGCATGACTTTTACTTCTGTTAGCCTGGCAGAGCCAGTACAGCTGTGAGAGTAAGCATGATTGCATTCTGGCTCATGCATCATCAATAGAATTATTAACTAGAGGTACATTTACACAGCAAATAAAATAAATAAATCCCCCCAAAAAACCCATGGCAGCAAATCTCCAAGCCCAGGTCAACTGACTTTGGCTCTGACAGGGCTTGCACTGTGGAGTTAAACATAGCAGCATAGGCACTAGGGCTTGAGCTGGAGGCTGAGCTCCAAGACCTTCCTCCTTCCCCAGGTTTCAAAGCCTGGGCTCTAACCTGAACCTGAACATCCACACTGCTGTTTTTAGCCCTGTAGTGTGAGCCCAAGCCAGTTGACCTGGACTTGCTGCCACAAAGTTGTGCTTAGGCTCTGATCCAGCAAAGCACTTAAGGACATATTTAACTTTAAGTACATGAGTTGTCCCACTGACTTCAAGTCCTTTGACTTCAAATCAACCAGGAACACTCATGTATATAATATACATGCTTAAGTGTTTTGCTGGATTTGGGTCCAAGACCCAGTTTCAGCCAGCCAGATTCTGCTCATAAATGACATTTGTGTAAGTCTTTTGTAGAAAATGGGGTTACATGGGTAAGCGAGGCCAGAATTTGGCCTGCAGAATCTTTATTACTAGTGTTTATGCAGGAGCCTGAAACACACAGTTGAACTTTGAGTTGAGTTTGCAGAGACTGGCAATTACATGATTTTTCTTTACTTGCGAGCTGAGCAATCTTGATACAGAATCAATGAGGCATGATATACTTGGAAATTTCATAGTGCCATTTTTATAGTCTCTGTTCAGGGTATAACTACACATTATACTTTTGTACCGGTGTGTTTATACTGTAGAAGACAATACCATACAAGTAACAGTGAGCATTGCACACATTTTAAAGGGTTCTCAGGACCTAGTGGTAACTACAATAGAAAAACCCAGAGAGGTGAGAGATGGGTGGATGGATTTGTAACTTTAACAGGTTTCCTGAACTATACCTTCAGATTTCCTGCTTTCCTACACCACGGAGAAGGGCAAGATGGATCAGGAATTTGAAGAAAAAACCCACACAGCTTTCCACTTATAATTGATAGGTATCTTTACTTAGTATAAGTACGCTAGAGTAGACCCTTTTAATTTACCTTTCATCAATTCACACAAAGATGGTGGCTTCCCCATGTCTCAGCAACGATGGCAATGCAAGTGCTGTCTAGTGTGGTTGTATTTCATTAAGACTTTACTACAACAAAATGTTCTACAGTACACATGCCAAGGTGTAAGAATACAAGTAGACTAGTACGATTATACAACCAGCTGGCTGATCTGGAAAAGGACCTTGACTGTGCAATGTTGAGGGAGATCAAAGGGTCAATTGAGTCTAACACACTAATGTTGGGTAACTTCCTTTACCGACCTATAGCCTAATCATATGTTAGGAGGACAAGGTTTAAAAGAAGCAACTGCTCAGTGTCTGAGCACCACAGACATTCATGCCCTTATCTTCCTAACTCCATCTCAGATAGCAGAGTAGTTTTATTTCCTTTTTATGGGTGGAGACTTGAGCCAAAGAAGGCAAAGGGTCTTGTTTGAGGCTTCTCAGGGAATCACTGTCAGAGACAGGGTAAGAACTCAGGCACACCTGCTTCCTACCACTGTATTTCTTCCACCAGCTAACACGGCTTTAGGTGCAGGTTCCCTGCAGCTCCCATTGACTTTGTTTGCAGCTGTGAGCACGCAGCACTTTTGAAAATCAGGCCCCACATGTCTCAGGTGTGGCATTCTGAAAATGAGGCCCACATGAGTAGTAGTCACCTACTCAAATCTTGGTAGGTGGTTAGAGCACTTGTCTGGGATGTGGGAGACCCAGGTTCAATTACCCCTTCTCTGCTAGAGAGGGAGAAAAGCTTTTAATAGGGGTCTCCCACCTTATGAGGGAGCTTTGATCACTGAACTATGGTGGAACTCCCTCAGGCTCTCCTGTTGAAGCTGTTCCAGTGTGGATAAATAGGAAAAAGCGTGATTAGTTATGTATTTATCCACAATAGAGCAGTCATTTCGCCAGAGAGAGAGAGCGTGTGCAAGTGAGACTAATTCTATAGCCTGGTGGTTAAAGCACTCACCTAAGAGTCCCTCTGCTCTAGTTGGTCTTTCATTATTTATCCAGAGTGGAATAGCTTCACCAGGAGAGATTCTGAGCCCTCTATCAGAATATCCCATAGCTCAGTGGTTAGTGCACTCTACTGACAGGTAAGAAACCCTGCCTTCAAATGCTCTCCCCCTTTCGGTGGGGGAGAAGGAATTGAACCTGGGTCTCCTACATCCCTGGTGTTTACTCTAACCACTGGGCTAAAAGCTATAAGGAGGGCGCCACCACCTCCTCTGGCTGGATTTTGAATTGGATCCTTTTTTGTAGGTGGCCTCTGTGCTCACCTACAAAATTGGGAATGTCTATTTTACCCCTTGTTTGTGTATTGCTCTGTTGCTTAAGTGAGTGGGGAGACAGGAGAATCTAGAATTGTCCCAAGAGCAAGTTAGAGAGGTTGTGTGTTGTATATAGTGATATAACACTGTACACATGGTCTCCTGTTGTGCAACAATGGATTCAGCACGAGCCCAACTAGCTAGTGTCAGCAAAGGGTATTGTTCGTAGTGTAGGCAAGGCTCAACATACTACAGTTTTGCACATAAGGTTGTAGGAGGAAAGTACAATCCTGTACTGTATAATTTAAGCAGCAGTCTGGGATCTCAACTCCCATCCACGTGGTGATATGAATTACTTCTAATTGCCACAAGTGTATATCTGGGGTTTTAGGAAAGACTGTGCATATTAATATTGTATTATTTAAGCAATAGTGTGTGAGCATGACATACAACACTAAATCATACACAAAGGAAGATGGAGCTCAAAATGTACATACACCTGGGCAGATGTTCATGGACAGCATTGAGGCTGGTTTGGAAATCTGCAATGTAGTGTTTTATACATGTACATTTGTTTAAGAGATCATATGGATGGGGAGGCTATTTATGTTACTCCCTTTAACTCTTTATTCCCATTCTTGTAAACACCTAGGGCAGTGGTCCCCAACCTTTTTGTGGCCAGTAGCACATTCATGTTTTCAGAAGAGTGTGGCGGGCGCCAACAATTTTTCGAGGCTTATTTTGTATTTGTACATTAAATAATACGAAAAACATTATATTTAATATTACATAATATATGAATCCAGAGAGAAGAGAGAAGCCGCAAGGACAGAGAACACCGGTGCCTGCAGCCCTGGAGTTCTCTGTCCCCGGCAGGCGCGGGGCTGCGGATTCTCTCCAGTTTAAGCTGCGGTCCCGCGCCTGCCAAGGACTGAGAACTGGGGCCGGCTCCAGGCACCAGCCCAGCAAACAGGTGCTTGGGGCGGCCAACAGAGAGGGGCGGCACATCGGGCTCTTCGGCGGCGGGTCCCTCACTCCCTCTCGGAGCGAAGGACCAGCCGCCAAATTGCTGCCGAAGACTGAAGTGGCGGCGGTAGAGCTGATTGCGATTGCGGCTTTTTTTTTTTTTTTTTTCCTGCTTGGGGTGGCAAAAACCCTGGAGCTGACCCTGCCGAGAACACCGGCGCCCGCAGCCTGCAGCCCCGGAGTTCTCTGTCCCCATCAGGCACGGGTTCTCTCCCCTGCTGGGCACTAGCTGGGCGCACATAAATGCCCCGGCGGGCGCCATGGTGCCTGCGGGCACCGCGTTGGGGACCACTGATCTAGGGTTTTTTTAACTGTAACATTTGTTGGTGTGCACGTGTCAATGTTAACTAGCAACCCTGGCTTAAAAGTAATGGAGTATTTTGTCTGTTAATAGACTAAAGGTGAATGTGGAATTTTTTATTCTTGCTTAGCTTTATGCTGTGACCAACGTGAACAATTGAAAGAAAAAAAAACCCCTCTTTGAGTGGATTTACTGTTTCTAAGCCTGTTTGACTATTTTGACATAATGTTTTGAGGCTTGTTATTTCCCGGCTGGGGACGCAGCAGATTGCAGGCTGAGGTAGTTGGCGGATGGACAGACAGGAAAGTCTGCCATGTCTCAACAGGCTACATCCACACCTGATGGGGAATTTATTCCATCAAAGCATAGTATTAGGTTGGGTTAGAGCCTCTGCTGGCAGCTATCCACTTATGACAAAGTTCTTTGACTCCCAGTGTTAAAGGGAATTTAGTCAAAGATGTAAAACAGAGCTGTAGCATTAAGCCCCTTTTGGAACATTATAAATACTATGCTGTACATTCTAGAGGGAAAATAAGGAATAAGAGCCCAAAGCCTTATTCTAGAGGAATAAAGGCCCAAAGCAAGGACTTCGCTGTGTGTTTCCCTGTCACACCTCATTTTTCTGCATGTAAACATGGACATGCAAAACTGGTGCAAATTTCCTAGGGGAAAAACAGCTCACTGCACAATTTTCATTCAGATTCTGAGTGGTGCATGCATTGTCAAATACTGCAGAAATGCTGATCTGCTTTATCAAACTTCTTAACAAAAAGGAAGTTAAAGAAAAACACATTTTAAAAGCTTAAGAAAGTCAGAAGCCAAAATGAGCAATAAAACATGGGGATTTTTTGAAGGCTGCATTTATCCTGCCCATATGTTGTGAAAAATGGTGACAATAATTAGGTCTTATTCTAGAGGAGCCTGGCTGTATATCTTGGAAAACCAGTGGTTGCTTTTGAATGTGCATGCGTTATATTCCAAAATATATGATGGCGGTGCTCACTATATGTTTGGGATCTGATCAGAGCCGGTGCAACCTATTAGGTGACCTACGTGGTCACCTAGGGCGCTAGGATTTGGGGGGCAGCATTTTCTTCGGCGGCGACCGCAGCGGCCGGATCTTCGGCCGCCCCCAGTCACTGTCAGCATTTAGGAAGAGGGAGCTGGGGCAGGGGGGCGTGGGGAGTGCCGCCTGCAGCAAGTGGGGGGAGGGGCGGCACGCAGGGGAACTCCCCGCCCCAGTTCACCTCTGCTCCACCTCCTTCCCGAGCACGCCGCCCCACTCTGCTTCTCTCCCTCCCAGGCTTGCGGTGCCAAACACTGTTTGGCGCCGCAAGCCTGGGAGGCAGGAGAAGTGGAGCAGCGACGGCATGCTTGGGGAGGGGGCATAGCAGAGGTGAACTGGGATGGGGAGCTGCCGCATGGCTCCCTGGGCCGGGGGTGGTGGGGAGCTGCCGCAGGGCTCAGGGAGGGGGGAGGGTGCAAGGTGGAAGTTTTTCCTAGGGCGCGAAACATCCTTGCATTGGCCCTGGATATGATCCTGCAATCTTTACTCAAAGGCCATTTTGCCAGAGGAAGGAAAGGGCCACTGAAGACAGAAGCAAACTATTAACATTTAAATAGTGAACTTTTCCTGACTACAGCCTTGAGCCACCAGGTGGCGTTCATTGCTAGATCAGAAATAAACCTCCAGCCTCATCTAACTGAGCCCCTCGCACACAGTGGTGTCACATCATGGCTGCAGGCAGGAGGATTGTGAATGATGATTTGAAACAAGAATGTCATGTAAAATAAAATATGCAGTTCATACATGACAAACTACTCCTTTTAGAACCCTTTCTTTGCTACCGAATACTAAGGCCCAGATCTGCAAAGGGATTTAGGCATTGCAATGCTGAGTGTCATGGTGCCTAACTTTTAGGTACCTAGAAAAGTCATAGGAACAACATTGAGATCCACAAAGCCTGAGTGAGACACCTAAGCTCCCTATACAATGCATGGGAGAGGCTGCGATCTACAAAGCCGGCACTCTAGGTGGAGAATGGCTTGAGGTAGATACAATTTGAGATACTGATGACAGGGTGTGTGTTAAGCCCCTCCCCTCTCTGAGACAGACATACCTTTATGTACCTGTACTGCACACTCCTTTTGGCAGTGTGTAGAGTACATACGCTGCACACCCCCTAGCAAGTGCAGCTGGTGAGGCAAGTAGAGTAAAGACATGCCGGAACCCTGTAGGCACATGGGTATCTGACAAATAGGGAGGAACTGACTGAGAATTTGAAACTGGATGGCAGCTTGGGTGAAAGTGATCGTGAAATGACAGAGTTTGTGATTCTAAGGAATGGTAGGAGGGAAAACAGCAGAAGAGTCAATTGACTTCAAGAAGGCAGACTTTAGCAAACTCAGATAATTCCCTGTGAGAAGCAAGTCTAAGGGAAAAAAAATTGTTCAGGAGAGTTGGCAGTTTTTTAAACAAACATTATTAAGGGCACAAGAGCAAAACTATCCCACTGCAAAGGAAAGATAGGAAGTATGGGTAAGAGAGCACCTGGCTTAACCAGGAGATCATCAATGACATGAAACTTAAAATGGAGTCATACAAAAAGTGGAAATTAGGTCAAATTTACAAAGGATGATATTAAACCCCACAAGCCTATAGGGACAAAATTAGAAATGCTAAGGCACAAAATGAGATTAAACTAGCTACAGACATGAGTGGCTATGTCAGGGCAGACTGTCAAAAACAGGGCAGACCCCCCCCCAAACTGGTGGCATGTTCTATAATTAGATTTCACCAAGTCAGTGATAAATGTGAACTCCTGGATCACTGTAGCAGGATTACCATGGAGTCACAGACAATGCCCTGGGGCTCTCTAGTTTATCTTGCCACCCAGGCAAGCTGGACTTAATGATAAATGGTCACTTACACCAAAAACAAACAAACAAACAAACAAACAACAACAAAAACCACACACCATATTCAGGTTGCTTCCAGTCCCAAATGACCAGTCACTTACCCCAGATCAATTGATACTCTAGATCTTACACAAAAGACAATGTCTATAGTTAATCCTATAATAATTATTAACTAGGAAAAAGAAATGAGAGTTATTTACAGGTTAAAGCAAGCAAACATATACACACAGATGAGTTACCATCTGTGGCGGGGGCAACAACTCACCAGCATAGTACCTCCTGCTGGTTGTCCAGGGAATTAGCTCTTTTCCAGCTCCAGAGCGCCCTCTGCCGGCTGATGGCCTCACCTGCTGCTGGTCCCAGGTCCCTCCCAGACCCCAGTGCCCTTTGCTCAGGGGTTCTGCCCACCACAGTACCCCCTCTCTCTGGGTCTCCCCTCCCTGGGGAACCCCCAACCCCCTATCCCCACCTTACCTCAGTGGCTACTGCCAGTCATCATCTAGCCCCCGCTCACTGGGGCAGACAGCAGTCTGTATACCACTCATCATCGGCAAGGGGGGTTGGACCAGCTGTCTCAGCTTATCTCTGGGCTGCCCCTCTGCAGCCCCAGTACCCTTTGTGGGCCCTTAACTCAGCCTGCAGCTTTGCTAGGCTGGAGCTCCCCAGCTCCCAGTGCCCTTCCCCAGCACTGTTCCACCCTAGGTACCCTCCTCAGCTTCCCAGGCAACCAGGGCCTTCTCTCTCAAGAGGCTAGAGAGAGAGTGTCCTGTCTTTTTCCTTCTGGCCCACCGCCCTCTTATAAGGGCCAGCTGGGCCCTGATCGCACTGGCTACAGTTGTGGCTGCTTTCCCAATCAGCCCAGCTTTTCCCCTGCCACAGCCCTCTCCCAGGGCTGTTTTAAGCCCTTCAGGGCAGGAGCAGGGTGATCACCCCGCTATACCATCTATGATCCCTAAAGATGACAGAGATGTGGTAATTTGTCAATTCAAGATGTCTTTCAGGGCAGCCCCGGGGTAACTGCTGGAGATCTCAGTCTCAATTTAGATCCTGTGAGAGTTCAAACAGAAAAGAGATGGGAAATTTTGCTATGACTTTGTTTTATTTCCTTCATTCAACCTCAAGTCCATAGGATGAGCTTCCTTGCACATAACATTTCCATGGTGTGAGAGGGCAATTCATCAATTCTTTGTATTGCAATGTTCCTTGATGGCCCATCTGATTTTGATAGTTCTTCTGGACGGGCAGGGGAAACACCCTTCCCATCTGAGTTCACAAATTTAGAGCAAATATTTTCCAAGTTATAAAGCAAAACTTACATATTTCTTCATAGCATGGAATACAGACATTACAAATAAGATTAATGCATGCAGCAACTTATAAACATTCTGTAGCTTCTAAACACTAAATACAGTCTTATCAGACTAATGCCTATTTTGAGCAACACTATCACACAAGTGAACTGGTCTGGTCTCCAGCTATGAGTTTGTCAGTTCTTAGCTAATGCCTGCAGTCTAGGCAAGAGCTAGCACCTGACCTGCCAGTGTCACAGGCCCATTACTGAACAAAGAGGGAAATACAACAACAGAAAATGCAGCAATGTTAAATGCATGTTTTGTTTCAGTTTACACCAAAAAGGTTAGCAGTGACCGGATAACTAACATAGCGAACATCGGTGTAAATGGGGTAGGAGCTGAGGCTAAAATATGGAAAGAAAAAGTTAAGAATTACTTAGATAAGTTAGATGTCTTCACGTTGGCAGGGTCTGATGAAATCCATCCTAGAATACTTTAGGAACTGGCTGAAGAAATCTCTGAGCCATTAGCAATTCTCTTTGAGAACTCTGAGGACAGTAGAGATCCCAGAGGATTGGAAAAAGGCACATATAGTACCTCTCCATAAAAAGGAAAATAAGGACAACCCAGGGAATTATAGACCAGTCAGCTTAATTTGGGTACCCAGAAAGACAATGGAGCAAATAATCAAACAATCAGTTTGTGAACATCTAGAAGATAATGTGATAAGTAACCGTCAACATGGATTTGAGAAGAACAAATCATGTCAGACCAACCAAATATCCTTCTTTGACAGTGTAACAAGCCTTGTGAATAGGGAGGAAGCAGTAGTGATATATCTCAACTTTAATGAGGCTTTTCATACTGTCTCACATGACCTTCTCATAAACCAACTAGGGAAATATAGCATAGAAGAACCTAGTATAAGGTGGGTGCATAACTGGTTGGAAAATGGTACTCAGAAAGTAGTAATCAATGGTTCCCAATCAAGCTGGAAGGGCATATTGAGTGGGGTCCTGCAGGGATCTGTCCTGGGTCTGGTTCTAGTCAATAGCTTCATAAATGATTTGGATAATGGCATAGAGAGTACACTTATAAAGTTTACAGACAAGAGTTCTGCAAACCATTCAAATTTGATTGAAATCCTGCTGAATATAATCATGTTCAGAAGGACGATATTTGTGATAACTCTCACATCTTTTCTCACTGTTTAGGCTATTTCCTGATCACTCTTAGTTACTACGAAAGAAATACCACAGTTGATGACGCTAAAAACAAGGCTTGAGCTGGAAGTGTTGTCATTAGCTTTTAAGAGGGAGCTATGCACTATTTGGCCATATATTGGAATAAATGTCTGAAATAAGGCTTTAATAGTGATTTAAAATAAAATAATGTAATTAAATGTAAGTTGATTATCAAAAACATATTCGTTGAGGTTTAATAATACACAGTCAGGGCTGATTAATCCATACACCTTGGAATACTCACTTTAATCAGAGATTGTAAGTCAGTGGCTGAATGAGAGAGAGATGGAGTTTTGCTGCTTGTTTTTCATTAGCAGTCAATATCGGTTAACACTCTTCAGTGCCTGGCAGGATGTAAAGCTGGCAGAATTGCTTGGGCCTGGATACACAAAGGCAATTAGGCAACACTTAACTTCTAGGCACCTGGCCACCCAGTGGATTCCATAAATCCTGAATTAGGTGCCTAGGCTCCCTATACGACCTATGATGAGAGAGAGGCACCTGAGGATAGACTCTACAAAAGTCAGCATGGTAGGTGGGGAGCTGCCTAAACTAGCCAATAGCAGATGCCAGTGAGAGGGGTGTGTCCTAAGCTCTGTCTCTCTCACAGAGTTAGATGCCGAAGACTAGGTGATTCACAGTTCAGAACCCCTCTCCTAGACTTAGTCCTGGTCTACACTGCGGGGGAGGGAGGGGGGGAGCAAGGGAGGGAGGAGGGGGAACGATCTAAGATATGCAACTTCAGCTATGAGAATAGCGTAGCTGAAGTTGATGTATCTTAGATCGACTTAGAATCACTTACTTCGCATCCTCGCGGCGCGGGATCGACGGCTTCGGCTCCCCATCAACTCCGCTTCCGCCTCTCGCTGTGGTGGAGTTCCGGAGTCGACGGCAGAGCGATCGGGGATCGATTTAGACACTATAAATCGATCCCCGATAAATCAATCACTACCTGCTGATCCGTAGACACTGTAGCTCTTTCTTGCAAGAATGGTAGCAACATGCACCTAACTCAGCATAAAACAGACCCTTTAGCCCAGTGGTTAGGGCACTCATGTGGGAGACCCCAGCTCAATGCCCCCCTTTGCTTGATGAACAGAAGGGATTTGTACAAGGGTCTTCTATTAGCTGAGTGCCCTACTACCGGAATCATTCTCACACTCGGTGCCCTACTCGTTATTTAATACAAAGTGGAACAGCTTCAACAAGAGAGACAGAGGGAGCCCTACATCGGAATATCCCATAGGCCAGTGGGTAGGGCACTGAGGAGGGAGACCCATGTTCAAATCCCTTCCCCTCAGGCAGAGGGATGAATTCATAGGGGGTCTCCTGCATCCCAGGCAAAAATTAAACCAGTGGGCTAAAGGGAAGACTCCTTCTTTTGATCTTTTTATGATGGCTAGGTGTGCTCAGATCATGCCCCGCAGGTGAGATAGGCAGGGGAACACCCGTCTTCACCTGGTATGAGGATTGCGCTGAGGCTTAGGTGGGAGATAGACAACAGGGTGCCTAGAGGGGGGCAAAAGTGCCCATGGCCAGAGGCAGAAACTGAGGCAGCTAGAGAACATTTACAGTGAAAATGTAGATCCTGGATGAGTTTAGGCACCTACAGGGTTAGATGGCAGCTGCACAGGAGTTTTGTGGATTAAAGTGGTGCCTAAATCTAGGCTTTAAATGCCTAAGTACCTTTGTGGAGCTGGGCCTTGGTTCCTAATCCTAATGTTACATTTTCAGGGAACTTTCAGAAAAGGTGGCCTTGTAGCTGAAGCACAGGCCTGGGAATCATATCTGATTTTGATTGCAAACTTGGCCAGATTTCCTGTGTGACCCTGGGAAAGTCATTTCCCCTGTATGCCTCAGTTTTCACCCCCTGAAAGTGTAGCACTTCCCTACTTCACAGTATAGTGTGAGAATTATTTCATCAATATTTATGATGCTGAAACCTTCTGATGGAAGCAAAGTGAAAGGCATTTATATTTTCAATACAAAATGTCTGAAGCACATTGACAACAAACTACATTTAAAACAAAGCACATTTTACACTTCCACATCTGCATAAAATATATTTTCCTGGCTTGACTCTGTTTCGTTTGCTGCTGTGGCTTTTACTGGCTTCATTAACAAGATGGCCAGGTCAGCTTTAAAGGTCAGCGCGTGCTGCTTGCAGGCACAGAGAGGTGGTCATAACATTAATGTTTTCCAGCTGTTGAGTAAATTTAAAATTGTAAGTATAACAAAGGAATATTTTTGTCAGACTCTTCTCTCAAATGCCTTGATATTGGGTCTGTTCAGTGCTTGTTCGTGTGATGAATTTCTATGATACAGTACATCCAAGGGGTTGCACCGCCGTGGCAGAGTCTTCCTGTTTGTGTAGGAATAAGAAAAATATTCTGCTATGCTCTGAGGCTTGTTTTTCAAACACTCTCCTGGCTGCACAGCTAATAGATTCAGACAGCTTCATCTGTGCCAGACACATTATCATTAGAGCATGGCCCCAAAATAAAACCGAGTGAATACACCTTTCTGATGCAGTCAAAAACTTGAAAAGAAGTGTCAAATATCCACATTACAGACCCTATCTAGTAAGATGTGTTCTTACCCTCGGAAAGGTTTGTGGCATGGAAAGAGAAGAACATCTCTAAAAAACTTCCAGACACTCATTCTTAGGGACCTTAGTGTGATCTGTGTTTACTTTCCAGAGCTCACACTCATGCTAAAGTCTGTGTGAGTGACTCCATGAACATGCTGCTCTTTGTGTTTTCCAAACACCTCTAAGCCCCCTATTTCTCTGAATCTGAATGCAGGTAATCTGCACTCTTGATAAGCCTGCCTAGTAGGTCCATCTAAAATTCACCAGAGCTGGGCACATTTATATGTTTAGATGACAGCCTGTTTATACTCTCACTATGTGCTTGGGAAAATGGCCTCCTAGGAAAACCCCTTTCCATTGCTGGATAACCTAAAGTCCAAACTCCTGGGAGTTGCTTTTTGTTCCCAGCTCAACAACAGATTCAGCCCTGGATAAGCTCAGACCTATTCAGAGCCCCAGCTCATTGGCTGAAAATATTAATGGCTGAACTCATTAATAGTGCTTCAGCCTAATATCTCATCTTGAAGAACTATCCTTGAAGCATTTAATTCAAAATCCAGTTCTTGGGCTCTCTGGCTCAGCCAACATCCCTGGTTAGTTCTCATAAAAACCATTACTATGAAAGAACATAATTCCAGGGGGAAAGACTTATTCACATAGTGATTTCTTTCATTCTGAGTGGCATTTTTTGTTAAACCTCTCAGGAGTTCTGCAGAGAAAATAAAGGAAAAAATAAGTGGGAGGGGAATGCCATTTCCTCCTTTGTCATGAGGTATGAAGAGGGCTGGAAAGGTTTTGGTCAAAAACGTTTGCTACTCGCTTTCTACATTAGAAATCCTGATCTTGTCTACCATGGAAAGACTATGGTGACCAGAGAACTAATAAAATGATGACATCACAAGAGTCGAAAGACTGAAAGCAGAGCAACTATGCCAGTATGTTTATAACATTTAGGGGCTGGTTTGTCTTTGCTACCCTTTTCCACTCCAGTGTCTAACAAACACTACGGAGAAAGGATCTCTTTGTTAGGGTTCAATATCCCTGCCCTTTCAATTAAAGTGGGAGAGGAGAGTTCACAATCAAATCCCTGAGACTTGCCTCACCTAGATCCCTCCAGCAAAACCAGGGAAATTGAGATTGAACATTCCAAATCTTTTGTAAGATAAAAGAATAAGCAGGAAAAACCCCTTAGAAAAACTAAGAAAACCTTTGGGGTCTTTCCACAAAGAAAAAGGCAGAGAAGCCCAATTTATTTTTTAAAAATCATTTCCTGATCAACTTTAAACTTTGGTTCTAGTCTAAAAACGATTTTGAGAGGAAGAACACTGAAGGGTTCCACATTTACTGTGTTTTAATCCTTTCCCTAGCCAATCACCTTAGCCTCTGTCTATAGTATATATGTAGGTCCCATTACCATTGCACCTGAGAGCCTTTGCTGTATTTAGCCTCACAACATCCCCTGAGAAAGAGAAATGTCATTAGCCCCATTTTACAGATGGATGATTGAGGCAAGAGACTTGCCTGAGCACACACAGGGTTCTGTGGCCAAGTAGAGAAATGAACTCTTACTTCCCCAGGCCTAGGCTAGCACCCAAATCTCTGGACCATCTTCCCTCACCTACAAGTAAAAAGATGTTTCTTCCAGTCCTGAAAACCCATTCTGGGATCTGACATTCAAGCGATCTTCTTTCTGGCTTGGACATCACCAGTAATAAAGATTGTGCAGGTCAGATGTTGTCCTCAGTTACACCTATGCAGCCTCATTGTTCTCAGTTCCACATTTGTGATCCAAGCAAATGCACTGAAAAGTGGACAATCAGGGAGACCAGAATGGTTATAGATTATTTATTTTATTTCTGATATAATATATGGGATGATGTTGAATTGTAGATGGGCTCTTTGCATTCAGGGCTGGCCATTTATTGTATAGCCCGTGTAATGTTTCTGCTTGCTTTCATGTATATGTCCTGTAGACAGCAGCTGCACCTAAGAAATGTATTCATGCAGAGAGCTTAGTGATGTTGAGACCAGCGTGTCTGCTATGTGCCTTTTTCTGTTCTATTTTTAGGTTTCATGTTGACCTTTCATACAGATGCCGCAAGGTGACGTTAGCTAATTGCTTATCTCCCTCAAGGACAGGGTTCTATGATCTCACCACTTCTGCTCATGCATTTGAGGCTGTTAGATGAGGCAGTGAGGATGGACAAGCTGCAGTACCATCATTCCCAGTCTCTGGCCATAACAGGGACTCAGCTGAGGTTATATCCAGATCAGACAGAGATGATGCTGGTTGGGTGTAGCGACTGGAGAATATGGTGTGGTTGGTGTCAACTCTCACTGTTGAGGAGATGTGCCCACAGTTTATCCAAGAGGCTTGTAGTCTAGGGGCATCTGGAGTCTCTGTGGCTTAGATGCCCCAAGCACCGCCCCCACAGCTCTCATCAGCCGGGAACTGCGGCCGATGGAAGCTGCAGGGGTGGTGCCTACGGCTGAGGCAGCGTTAGGGTGACCAGATCACCAAAGACAAATATCGGGATGCGGGGAGGGGGGGTAACGTGGGGGGGGGCGTGGGGGGGGGCGGGGCCAAAAAAAAAAAAAAAAAAAAAACCTTCCTCCGCAAGCGCTGGAGGGAGGCCCGGGAGACTCAGGGGAAGCGCGGGGCCGGGGTGAGTGAGAGTCTGGCCTGGCCCCGAGCAGGCAGGACTCAGTTGGGTGGTAGGGCGAGGAGGGGGGCGGCCCGCGGGGCCAGGCGGCGGCTGTTCTCCCCCCGGGCAGTGGGACTCGGGAGCAGCCGCTGCTGTAGCTCCCACTGCCGCGGGAGAGGAAGCGGCCATGGCGCTCCGCGGCTGCGGCTCTGGCGCCCCCGAACCTCCCGAGCTGGGGCCTGCTGCAGGGACCCAGCAGCGCGCACGCTGGGCCCAGCCCCTGGCCAGTCGCGTCTGGGCTGCTGCCCAGCTGGTGCAATCCCGCGGCGGCCCCGGAGTGGGGGCAGCAGGCCCCAGCCCCCCCCGTCCCGCTCGGGTCCCGCAGGGGAACGAACGGGGCTGGGCTGCCGATGCCTCCGCTCCGGGGCCGCCGCGGGATTGCACCAGCTGGGCAGCAGCCCAGACGCGACTGGCCAGGGGCTGGGCTGGGCGCAGCGTGCGCACTGCTGGGTCCCCGCAGCAGGCCCCGGCTCGGGGGGTTCGGAGGCGCCGGAGCCGCGGAGCGCCATGGCCGCTTCCTCCCCCGCGGCAGTGGGAGCTGCAGCAGCGGCTGCTCCCAAGTCCCGCTGCCCGGGGGGGGAGAACAGCCGCCGCCTGGCCCCGCGGGCCGCCCCCCTCCTCGCCCTACCACCCAACTGAGTCCTGCCTGCTCGGGGCCAGGCCAGACTCTTACTCACCCCGGCCCCGCGCTTCCCCTGCATCTCCCGGGCCTCCCTCCAGCGCTTGTGGAGGGGGGAGGAAGGGTGAGCCCGGGGAAGAGGCGGGGATTCGGGGAGGGAGCCAATCGGGGGAGGAGGGGGCGGAGTCGGGGCGGGGGGGGGTGCGAGCACTTCCGGGCTCTAGGCTCCGGGGCATTTCCTTGTTTGTCCGGTTGTCCCGACTGCATGTCGGTCGGGACGCGGGACAAACAAGGAAATATCGGGACGGTCCCGATAAAATCGGGACGTCTGGTCACCCTAGGCAGCGTGCAGAGCCACTTGGCCGCACCTCCGCATTGGAGCCGGGGAGGGGACATGTCATTGCTTCTGGGAGCTGCTTGAGGTAAGTACCGCCTGGAGCCTGCACCCCTGACACCCTCCCGGGCCCCAACCCCCTGCCATAGCCCTGATCCCCTTCCCACCCTCCGAACCCCTCAGCCCCAGCCGCGCCCCAGAGTCTGCACCCCTAGCTAGAGCCCTCACCCCCCCCCATATCCCAGCCCCGATCCCCCTCCTGCCCTCCGAACCCCTCAGCTCCAGCCTCACCCCAGCGTCTGCACCCCTAGCCGGAGCCCTCACCCCCCTGCCCCAGCCCTGATTCCCCTACCATCCTCCAAACCCCTCGGTTGCAGCCTGGAGCACTCTCCTACACCCCAAACCCCTCATCCCAATCCCCACCTCAGAGTCTGTACCCCCCAGCCAGAGCCCTCACACACCCCTGCACCTCAACCCCCTGCCCCAGCCCTGTTCCCCCTCCTGCCCTCTGAACCCCTCGGTCCCAGCATGGAGCATCCTCCTACACCCTAAACCCCTCATCCCAGAGTCTGCATCTCCAGCCAGAGTCCTCACAGTCCCTGCACCCAACCCCCCTACCTGAGCCCAGAGCCCCCTCACACCCTCTGAACTCCTCATTACTGGCCCCACGCCAGAGCCTGCACCCCCAGCCAGAGTCCTCACCCCCTCCCACAGCCCAGCACCAGCCCGATGAAAATGAGTGAGTGAGGGTGGGGAGAGTGAACGACGGAGGGGGGGGGGGCGAATGAAGTGAGTGGGGGGCAGGGCCTCGGAGAAGGGGCAGGGCAATGGTGTTAGGTTTTGTGCGAGTAGAAAGTTGGCAATCCTATGTAAAACTGGTGTAACTCCAATAGAGCTACTCTTGATTTCCAGAAGGTACAAATGAGAGGAGAATCATTCTATAGTTGTAAACACATGGGGCAAAGCATTGTCCATGGGGGGCTATGAGCTCAGGAATTCATCTCCCTCAGTGGTCTAACAGAGCCCAGGTCTGCTGACCTTCAGGGTTTGGTGCAAAGCCTATTATTTACACAGGCCTTTGCCAGATGGAATGTATTTTTGTTTAACTGTGGGCATGATCCTTTAATTACCTTGCTTACGGTCAACTAAATTTTGATATTAGGTTATGATGTGTCTTTGTGTGCCCTGAAGATATTATAAACGCACATTTTTATAAATCAAAACACAGTATATTGTATATGTATGTGTAAACTGATGGCTCAAGGGAGTATACCAAAGTTGTTTTGTTCAGGCTAGACAATAGAACTGATCATTCCTGGCTATGGCGGTGTTCCTGGGAGGGAAATCACAATGCAATTAGGGAGCTTCACTATTTTGGATACCAATAAAGGATTTATTACTAGAATTGGTCTGATAACTACTGAGCTGGGTGTGTGCCGGTGTGGGTTCATTAACATCTGGAGCAGAGATTCCCCCATCGTGCAGTGCTTCCCTTCTTCTCTGGGCCCAGAGTTCCGTGCGGTGCTTGCCTTGGAATCTCTGTTCTCCATTCTGTATGCTAATGGAGTTGCCTCTTTGCCCCATGTTCGATGCAAATGAGGCTAGGGGAGTTTCCTTAATCCTGTCACCGTTATCCCAGGGGTTTAGGTGTGTCTCCCACTGCTTTTTCAGTGCTTTTGGTAAGTCTTTCTTCTGATCGGTTTTAGTTCAAGCAGAGGCTGGGAGGGGGGGAAGGTCTTTTGTGAGTCAGACAGGCTGGGTACTGCGCCCTGGTTCCCCAAGAACACAGAGCTGATCCTAGGCAATTTTACAAAAAATTGTTACCTATAAATAAGACCAATGGCAGAAGCCTCCTTTGCCTCCTTTGTCTCCTTCATGGTAGTGGCACAGAGCTGTAGCCTTCGACAAAGAATTCCTTTTTCAGACAGCAATTTCTACCACTTGCTCTCAGACTTTCTTAGGGTATGGCTACACTTGCAAATGTAGAGCGCTTTGAATTAAGCCGCCCTTCATAGAGCGCAATAGGGAAAGTGCTGCAGTCTGTCCACACTGACAGCTGCAAGCACACTGGCGTGGCCACATTTGCAGCACTTGCAGCGGCATTGGGAGCGGAGCATTATGGGCAGCTATCCCACAGAGCACCTCTTCCCAGTCTGGTGCCGTGGCTTGTGGGAAGGGGGTGGGGAGTGCAGGGCATTCTGGGTCCTGACCCAACGCCCCATGATGCATCGGTTCGCATCCCAGCAATCCCTCTGCTTCCATCCACATTTGGCACCATCTTTCAACATTTTTTGTACTGAGCACTCTGTCTTCCCTTCCGGTATGCGGGAATGGAGCCCGAACTGCTGAGGAATATGCTGACGAGTCTCGCCAGCACATCACGTTTGGCAGTCGAGTTATTCCTTAAGATCCAAACTGACAGTGAGGACTCCGACGATGATATTGACTTGAGTAAGGCATACGACACGAGATTGCTTATGGCATTCACAGACATGCTCACCACCATGGAATGCCACTTTGGGGCTCGGGAAACAAGCACTGAGTGGTGGGAGTCCTGCAAGTCTGGGATGATGAGCAGTGGCTGCAGACCTTTTGGATGAGAAAAGCCACTTTCATGGGACTGTGTGAGGAGCTCTCCTCCATCCTGTGGCACAAGGACACGAGATTGAGAGCTGCCCTGATGGCGGAGCAGTGGGTGGCTATTTCAATCTGGAAGCTGGCAACTCCACACAGCTACCGATCGGTTGCTAATCAATTTGGAGTGGGAAAGTCGACCGTTGGAATCGTATTGATGAAGTTTGCAGGGCCATTAATCACATCCTGCTCAGAAGAACCGTGACTCTGGGTAACGTCCATGACATTGTGGCTGGCTTTGCACAAATGGGTTTTCCTAACTGTGGAGGGGTGATAGATGGGACGCATATTCCAATTCTGGCATCAGCCCACCTAGCCTCCGAGTACATTAATCAGAAGGGGTATTTCTCTATGGTTCTCCAGGCGCTTCTGTATCACCGTGGGCATTTCATTGACATTAACGCAGGCTGTCCCAGAAAGCAGCATGACGCACACATCTTTTGGAACACTGGCCTGTTCAGGAAGCTGCAAGCCGGGACTTTTTTCCCAGACCAGAAGATCACTATAGGGGAAGTCGAAATGCCCATTGTGATCCTTGGAGACCTCACTTACCCTTTAATGCCATGGCTTGTGAAACCCTACACAGGGAGCCTTGACAGCAGCAAGGAGTGCTTCAACAACAGGCTGAGCTGGTGCAGAATGACTGTGGAGTGTGCTTTTGGCCATTTAAAGGGCCGCTGGTGCTCTCTGTATGGAAAGCTGGACCTGGCCGATGACAACATCCCCGCGGTTATATCTGCATGCTGTACCCTCCATAACATTTGTGACGGGAATGGTGAAAGCTTCACTGAAGCATGGACCTCGGAGGTTCAACACCTGGAGGCTGAATTTGAACAGCCA
This sequence comes from Malaclemys terrapin pileata, assembly GCF_027887155.1. Lineage (NCBI taxonomy): Eukaryota > Metazoa > Chordata > Testudines > Emydidae > Malaclemys > Malaclemys terrapin. The sequence goes on along the minus strand of NC_071506.1, from coordinate 158,040,070 downwards.
GAGAGCAGGGCTATTAGAGGGGCCCAGTGCGGGGCTGCAAGGATTAGGGATGCCTTGTGGGAGCAATTTGAGGCTGAAAGCCACCAATAATGTCTGGTGCCCTGCACGGGAGTGAAGTGCAATAGTTCCAATGTTAGTAGGAATCTGTGTTTGCTATGCTGACTTGCAGTGCCTGTTGTTTTCCTGGGCTAAGGTATCTTTTACTTTATGCAATAATAAAGAATGTTTTCAAAGCCAAAAAATCCATTTATTGAAAAGAAAATTCATTTATTGAAAAGAAACACAATGGGCAAGGGGGTGGGGTGGGGAACGGTTCAATCACAGATTTGCGCATGTCCTGTTATCATACTCAGCCTTCCTGTCTGGAGTGCTGTGCAATGAGTGCTGCACTTCAGGATGGTTATACTGCATGGTGATGGGGGTTGAGTGCAGTGGGTAAGAGTCGTAGTTTTCAGGGTTGTGTGGTGAAGGTATAGGTCTTGGAGGCAGCTGGTGGCGATAAGAACCCAGATGTTGGGGAAAATGGGTTGGAGGTGACATGGGGGAACAAGGGAAAGAGTTTTGGGACAAGGGCTGCAGGGGGTGTGTGGGCACGGTAGTGCTCTGCCCGCATGGCTACGAGCGCCTGGATTGAGTCCGCTTGGTGCTTCATGATGCTTATCAGACGATCCGAGCTTTGCTGCCAGAGCTCCGTGCTTTTGTGCCAGCGATCTGCATTCTGCTGGCGGATCGTCTTTTCACTCTCCCTCCACTCCTGTGCTTTTAGATTCTTGTTAAGGGACTGCTGCATTACTTCATGCAGCATGTCTTCTTTGCTTCTACATGGCATCTTCCTAATTCTTTGGAGTCTTTCGGCCAGTGATAACACAGATAGCTGAGATCTCAAGGTTGCATCTGTAAAGGCAAAATGCAACACTTAACAGAGGCAGCATTGTTCACACCAGACAGAGCAATGATTCCCCCATACTTAAGTGCAAGCACAGTCTACACAATAGCATAATTTGCCCGTCCCAAAGCAAGCGCACATAACCCACGGGAGCCCCAAAATGGTTAGTAAGCACAGGGTCCGGGGGAATGATTGTTTCATGGCTGTACTGTCCTCTGGGTTTCTGAGCCTTGGGGAGAGCCAACAGCTGCAGGGGGCCCCTATACTGAACACTCTCCGCACATTTTCCACAGGAGTTTGTCCTGGAAGATATCTCGCTGCTGAGGGTGACCTGGGAAGCAAGTGAGGGTCTTCTACTGCAGTGCGGCTTCCGCCCTGGCCTATATGCAGCTTGCCTATGTGCAGCAATGGTCCTCCCCGCCCTTCACGGCACAGTGGCATGGACATGTTAGCCTGACTGGGACAAGGACCACAGTGGCTCTCCCAAGAAACCTGCACAAGCGCATTGCCCAACTTCTGGATGAGACCTTTGAAGAGATCACTGAAGCCGATTACCGCGACGTGAGAGAGCACATCAACACCCTATTCCACATCTAGGCATGCATGCAGCCCTAGCCCTCCTCGCCCCAAGAGCCTGCACTGAATAACTTCCTTCCCAAAATAAAAGCTGCTTACTGGGCACCTCCTCTGGTGTTTGTCCTTCCCCAAGCACTGGCAGCCATGACCAGCTACCTTCCTCTGGCTGGAGAACAGCTCCTGGCTGCATGCATCTAGGGATTCCAGAGTGTCTTCCTCCTCCTCAGCACCCTCGCTCCCACTTTGCTCCTCCTCCTCCTCCTCCTGCCTTGTTGGACTGGGCTCTGAAGTGTCCATGGTGGTCCTCGGAGTGGAGGTGGGGTCGCCCCCAAGTATCACGTCCAGCTCTTTGTAGAAACAGCAAGTCGCAGGGGCAGCACCGGAGCGGCAGTTTGCCTTGCGGGCTTTGCGGTAGACATTCCGCAGCTCCTTCACTTTAACCCTGCACTGCAGTGCATCCCGGTCATGGCCCCTTTCCATAATGTCCCTTGATATCTGCCCGAAGGTATTGCAATTCCTACGGCTGGAGCGCAGCTGGGATTGGACAGCTTCCTCCCACCAAACACTGATGAGGTCCAGCAACTCACCATTGCTCCATACTGGGGATCTCCTGGCGCGTGGAGGCATGGTCACCTGGAAAGATTTGCTGAGAGCACTCCACGCCTGGCTGAGCAAATAGGAAGGGGATTTTCAAAATTCCCAGAAAATTTAAATGGTGGGTCTGACGGTTGGTCACCTGAGGGCAGGGCAGTAGAGTTCAAAGTGATGACCAGAATGGCTAGAACAGGTACTGTGGGACACTTCTGGAGGCCGATCAGAGCGCATTAACAGACCAGGGTGTCCACACTTGCGCTGCGGTGCTCCAGCAGGGGCGCATCAAACATTATTCCACTTGCCGAGGTGGATTACCAGGAGCGCTCTAGCCGCGGAGTCCGGGCATTGTATGTGCCTTGCCAGTATGGACGCTTCGTGAGTTAAAGTGCACGGGGCTGCTTTAATGCACTGTAACTCACAAGCGTAGCCATGCCCTTAGTTCTTGCCTTTTCCGCCACAGGTCATCCATGAGCCACAGTGATCTGTGTGGGCAGAGAGTACAACGGAGTGCACCGGTGCCAGTGCCAATAGCAGTACTGACAGTATTCCTTCATGAACTGCCTGGCCACACTCACTGTGCAGATTACCACTTGCTGCAGATTACTGATCACTGGCTGCTGTATTTTACTGCTCATAATTAACCCACACGGAGCATGGGAAGCGTAACTCATAGGTACTTAAGTCCTACCCTACACCCGTCTTCTCTTCTTTTTCCTCTCCTGATCCTCATCCCACACCTTGCTGTGTTGCCCCTATTAACATTCTCCTGAGACTGGTGGAATGTTAGTACATACACTTGGTGTTAAGGGACTAACAGTATATGTGCTTTATCCGTCCAAGACCGATAGGGAGGCAATGGGTTCTATGTGATGTACCCAGAATGTTTAACAGTCAAATTTATGTCATTTGTTTCAAAAGACCATGAAAATGGCAATTTACATTTACAGGGCAAACCAAATTTTTGAGCTAAATTTTCAGAAAAAACTCATTTTGCTAGACACGCAGTGCAACGGATGTCCACTCAAGTCATTTTAAGGTGGGATTTTCAAAAGTGCTCAGCATTGGCCTAACTCTACTGCCACTGCATTCAATGGTAAAATTCTCTGTGACTTCAATGGGAACAGAGTTAAGCCAACCCCTGAGCACTTTTGAAATCCCGGTCCTTAATCGGTTTGAGTGCAGGTCAGATATTCCAGGTGAGATTTTCAGAAGTGCTGAAGTGACTTTAGAATCACAAGTCCTATTGAAAGTGTGCTCCTAAGTCATTTAGGTACTTCTGAAAACCTCACCCTCTTAGACAACTCTGCAGTCCTTTGTTTAGAACTTCAAATCATTTCACATTCTGAAGGCAAGTGTCTTTCTTTGCTAGAGGTTATGTATAAAGATATACAGTTGTTTTAGTAAATACACACTCCATTCTTCCCCAGAACGCTTTATGGTGGCTAGTGCTGTAACCAGACTTCTATTCTGTATAAATCGGCAGATGTTAGTTGAGCTAACTTGTACTAGACCTTGCATTAAGACATCACCATCACCTGATTTACTGCACAGTTACTATTTAATGTTTGGTGTGGATCTTTTATCCCCAGGAAAAATATTTTATTTTCTTAGCTAGTTCCCTGACTGATGTATTTTTTACAAAAAATCAGGCTATAGTATGTTCTTAACTAAGTTTGTTTTCTCGTGTAATATCTTTCACAGTACTGCCACAGATCTACTTCCAGTTTCCTTCACTTATTCCTCCCAAATGATGCTTTAGGGTAAGACTGTGTCTTTCATTCATCATTCACCATGTGACAATGACACTTTTATTCACCAGACAGAGGGGAAACTTTTGTTTTCTCCATAAATATGCCAGATAATTATCTCTGAGATAAGCACCAGTAAAGATGGCATGAAAGGCTGCATTTCACTGGGCACCTAATCACACTTGTTGTCAGAGACAGCAGCTTGAATAGCAACACAAGCAGCTATAGTGCTGGAAGAATCCTTGCCACATGCATTTCTGTAGCTAAGAAAATCACTGAGATTCTTTTGGCCAAAATATTATATGTGTTGATATTCAGAAAGCCTTATGCAGTCAAAGTCAAGGGACTCGAACTCACTCTGTCTCTAGCTGTGCATCAATAAATTGGTCTATTGCCATTTTATCTTGTAGGTTCTCACTGGTATCTGGATATACCAGATATACCAGTCTCATGAGGTCCTCTGCCAGCTCAGGTGGGGTCTCTAGTGTGCCTCTTCTTCTGGCCAGCTCATATGCATGGCTGTCTCCAAACTACCAGATAACACAGTCTCTTTTCTGTTCTGTAGCCACTCAAGTTAGCTGCTAGAAAGTCCCCTCTCTGCTCTTCTCCCCAACTGTTCACTAAGGCTTTGATGTCAAATTGAGGCAAATCAGCCTCCTGGGAAGCTTTTTCTTTTTTATTATTATTTATTATTAATTATTATTATTATTATTTATTAAGTGAGCTGTGGAAGTCTGATCTCTCCCATCTGGACTTCTGGGGTTATATCTGCAATGGAGCTGGGAGAGCCTACCCGCTCAGGTGGACAGACTCACGCTAGTTTGAGCTGAGCTGGCAGGCTAAAGATAGCAGCGTGAACATTGCAGCTCCAGCAAAAGCCACCTGAGCTCACAGAGCCCAGGGAGCAGCGTGTGTTTGAGAGCTCAAGCCACAATGCCACACTGCTATTTTTCAGTGCACTAGCTTGAGCTGAGCTAGTGAGAGTCTATCTACCTGGGCTGGAAGGCTTGCTCCCAGCTGCATTGCAGGTATACCCTCAAGGGTACAGACACTCAGACAGCTGTGAAGGATTCAAATGTTGAATCCCGCGTGCTTGTAGCTTGCTGGGGCTCAGGATCTGTCCCAGGCTTTGGGCCTCTAGACACACACTCTTGGTGCACACCTAGTGTTTGACGCCCCTCTTGGCAGTGGGGACATTCCAATTCAATTGCCTAGGCCCTGAAACTAGTGTGGTCTCTCCCTAGCCTCCCCAACAGCTCTTGCATGTTCTCCAGAATCCCACCAAAGGTGTGAGCCCTCTGGTTCCCAGCTTACCCCTTCAGAGGTATCTGACAGTGAAAGCAAACAGACACGCACACATTTTGCACAGGATTCTGAAACACCATTGCTCTTGCAAGGAATATTTAACAAACAACAACCACCCTGAATGAAATGCCCTTCACTCTCACTCACCTTTCCCTTGGAAGTCCATTTGTGTTTGGGTAGGCAGGGTTTCCTGCCTCCATTCCTCATCAAGTTCCAAGTTGCTTGTTGCCTTTCAACTGGTTTCACCAGTTTGGACTAGGCATTTTGTAGCTGGGCTTCAAGGTCTGACTTTGTAGCTTTTCAGCTTCTAATCTAAGAGAGATTTTATTTAGAGCTGACTGGATTTGATCTCCATCTTCTGGTCATTTCTCATTCCTTTCTGAAATGCCTCCAGGTGCTGTTTTTATTCCTCTGGGACCTCAAGTGCCTCAACTATTTGCTCTTGGTTCAACAGGAAGACCAGTTCACGGTTTCTCTCCGTGGAAACTCCTTCCCACACCTGACACCAGAATTGTCCCTTCTCCTGACACCAGTGTCCCATTCTGACATCACCATTGCCCCTCAGCTGAGTGATAGCTGACATCCAAGAGCTTTGTAGATTGGCTTCCCAATGGAAAAGAAATCAGTGATGCAGAGTCTAAGTATCTTCTAACTATAACTTTTTTTTATTGTCTTATATATACCAGTCCTAGAACAGGGTTGATAAAAAAAACATACCGGGCAATCCCTTTTTTCACGAAACTCAGCCCAACAGCAGTGCCCTGTTCCCCAAAAGCACATCTGCCTCCACAATTGCATCTAATAAGAGACCGAGACAGAGAGCAAATTCTTCTGCTGCTCACACAGCTCCCTGTCCGAGGAACTCTGTCTCTCCTCAGAACATTCTATAACCCCAAAATTAACAACCAACACAGCACTACAGCAATTCTTCCTGAGTGAGCATTTGCTTGCACACTAAGAAAAAGATCTTGGATGACTATGTAACAGTGCCAACTGGCAATGCCTGCCTTAAAACTACTAATTTCATTCTATCTGTTCTTTTTGAGCCACATTTTCTTTGTTGCAGAATATAGGGGCAATATAACTCTTGGAAAATCTGACACTACGTCAGCTGGTTACTGTAGCTTTTCACCATACACAAAGACTTCCCTTTTTTGAGCTCTCCTTTACAGCTTTAGCCATCTGTGGAGGATTACACTATTGTTCTTGATCTGATTTGAGCATAATTTATCCATTATTCGGTCAAGAATACAGAGTGACTAAATAGATAGACCTTCTGTCTCTGGTTTATGAAAGCATAATCAATGTAATCAAGATGGGAGTTCCACAGCCAATGCTCCTTCAACCATTTCCAATTCATATTCCATTAAAATTACCCTTGAGGCATGCTCACAGTTGCTTCAGGTTTATATGGCAAGGAAGACAACCCAGCTTCAATTCACATTATTCAGCATCCCAAAAAAAACAAGGTGTGTTTTTGTTACCACATTTACAACTACGTTGCTCAGCATTTCAAATAGACTCATACAAATTCCATGGTACTGCTCATGACTCCTAGGTAATCCACATTTCATTCCCCTAATAAATCTCCCAATAGGTGCACAATTTGCTCAGATTCTTTCTATTTTTGCCCATTTGGTCATCAGTGCATTCAAGTTAGACACTGCTTTCATGCGTGTTTGTGGGACAGACTTTCAGATCCTCTTTCAGGATGGAGACCATAATTACACATCTGTTGATTCTGGTCTAATCTTATTTCAGCAATTTAGCAGGCTAGCCTTGACAGAAATCATGGGGACACATGCAATCCAATCCAACCTTGCACTGAAGAATTCCAGGGACTCTTATGAAGGAATGGAAGCCATTTGGATGAATGCCCATTGGAAAGAGCTACTGACTTGATTTGCTTTATTGGTCTTTCAGGATGTTTACAGTTTTATAAAAGTCTTAGTCAGACCTCTCCTTTGTTAGGCTGGAAAGGCTGTAGGTCACAAGGATCTCACATGTATCTGAAGGCAGTGCTTATCCCATTTCATTTTCTGACTCTGTAGATCTCCAGTATCTCAATTCCTCTGCTAGGTTATTGGAGTGATAACTATGTTTCTGCAGAGCTCACAATCTTTCTGTTTACCAAATACAGTTCCTTGTCATTGGTAGGATGAACCCAGACTTTAATTTTTGTTTATGACTGGTCTGAGATTTTGCATTATCTTGTCCGCTAAGGCTTTTGGCCTCAAAAGCCCTTTGAACGTCTCTTAGCAAAATCATCTGTGAATGTTTATTTCTCTGTACAAGGCATAGGAACATCACTAGTAAGGTCAATGTGGGGAGGCCTGGTAACAAGTGATTTTAGAGGAGGAAATTGGCCTGATCCAAAGCTGTTCAGGTCAATGGAAAGACTCCCATTCTGTGGGCTTTAGGACAGGCCTGAAATGGGAGGCTGATCCAAGCTTTGTACTTTTCGATCAAACTTCCCAATCATAGCAAAAGTATTGAAAAAATAAAGGCTTATACGTCACATTAACAGCATATATGCACCCTGTGCACTTTCTCTAGCCAAGTGAAATGTGCTAAGCAGCTAATGGGCTCACTCAGGTTTGGATTTGTTGTAAGAAGAATTGGAAAATGAATTACAGCATACAGCTCCACTGTCGGCTGCCTTTTTCTCATAACAGCTCAATACAACAGCAAAACAAATACAAACAGAGAGAGAAACATGAGTTCTTACAGACCAGCTGTGTACTTTAAGACTGTCACTGTAGGAAAATGAGAAAATAAACTACTTAACTGTACAAGTAATTTCAGCTGGATCCGATTATCCATCTGCTAATACAGTGCAGCCAGCAAGCTTTGCCAATGACAGATTAAGGTCAACAAAACAAGCATTCCTGGGAGATACTCTGTTTTTTATGTATTGTTACCAAACAGTTCTGTAAATTATTTTTAATATAGTGAAACCTTGATTATAGGGCTCTAATTTTTCTGTAATAAGGTTGTTATCCTTATTAATTCTTTGTATGATAGTAGCACTTACAGTCCCCAAACAGGATTGAGACCCTATTGTTCTAGGTGCTATATATACACATATACAAAGAGTTTACAATCTAAATAAAGTAGAGGAGAGAGGAGGTGTTACTGTTCCCATTTTACAGATGGGTGATTAAAACAGAGAGACTAAGGCCTGGTCTATACTACAGAGTTATGCTGATGTAACTCCCCTTATGTCAACTTATTTGTGCATGTGTCTGCACTCAAGTTTGTCTCTTGCCTGCACAAGTACCCTGTTAAGGCAGTGCAGTGAAACTACCTCTGCAAATGGCAAAGAGCCACATTTCACCTACTGAGGTTGACACAGTGTAAGTGTAGATACTGCATGACCTGTGTTGACCCTAACAGTCCTCCAGCAGCTGTCCCACAATGAACAACCGCCACTGCATTGTTCACACTTGTGATCTCCACTGCCAAGGAGACCAGGAGTCACCATCTCCTTAACACCCTGCATATTTTTGAAATGCCTTTTCCTGATTCCCACCTTGGCAAGCAGACCTAGCATCTCTCCCGTGCTGCATGGAATTGCCCAACCAATCATGCTGGCTCCACACACTAGATGCGCTCCTGCCTGGAGTAGACGGGGGTATTGGATCTCCAGGGCCTGTGGGGACGAGAGGCTGTGCAGGCACAGCTACAGAGCAGTTGTGGAAACGTGGACTCCTATGACAAGATTGCACAGGGGATGCAGGCAAAGGGGTACAACAGGGATCAGCAGCAGGGCCATGAGAACGCAAAGAAACTGCGGCAGACGTACCAGCGGGCCAGGGAGGCCCACAGTGAATCTGGTGGTGAGCTGCAGCTCTGCCACTTTCACAATGAGCTGCATGCCACATGTGGCAGAGACCCCCACTCTCCCCACCAGCACCCCACAGGCCATTGCGGATACCTCCGAGAAGCCCAGGACACAGACCCATAAACAGCGAGGAGGATGACTGGGGAGATGGGGGGGGGAATGCTTCCAGCTATGCCATGAGCAATGATCTGTTTGAGACTCTGCCGCAGCCTAGCCGGCCCCCCAGCCGAGCACAGGTGAACCCAATGAAGGGAAGGAACCGCAGATAAGGGGAAATGCATGCACACGCTTATGTTTAAATATTAAGATGGTGTGTGGCCCATCTCCAAAGTAACAAGACACAGGTATTGACTTTTCATTGTTTCACGTGTATGAGAAGAGATAGCAGTACAACAAACTGAGACAGAGTTGATATCTGCTTTTCATTCCCCTGAAGATTTAGCAGGGGAGGGAGCAAGCAGTGCAGTTTGTTTATGTACATAGAGATGTCCTTGTATTCTCCTGAGCCATCTCAATGAAGCTTTCAGGGAAATACTCTGCAATCCTCAGCTAAAGGTTTCTAGGGTTGTCGGCCTTATTTAGGGTTACCATACGTCCGGATTTTCCCGGACATGTCCGGCTTTTGGGGGCTCAAATCCCCGTCCGGGGGGAAATCCCCAAAAGCCGGGCATGTCCGGGAAAATCGGGAGGCTCGGCCGGGGCCTCTTTGTGCGGGGCCAGGGGCATGGTGCGGGGCCGGGCCCGCGGGGCCGGGAGCCGGCCCGTGGGGCTGGGAGCTGGGAGCCAGCCCGCGGGGCTGGGAGCCGGGCCGGGGTCGGGGAGCCGGGCCCGCGGGGCTGGGAGCCGGGAGCCGCCGGCCCGTGGGGCGGGGAGCCGGGCCGGGGTCGGGGAGCCGGGAGCCGGCCCGCGGCGCTGGAAGCCGGGAGCCGGCCCGCGGTTGGGGAGCCGGCCCGGGGTCGGGGAGCCGGGAGCCGGGCCGGGGTCGGGGAGCCGAGAGCCGGGAGCCGGCCCGCGGGGCTGGGAGCCGGGTCGGGGAGCTGGGAGCCGGCCCGCGGCGCTGGGAGCCGGGCCGGGGTCGGGGGGCTGGGAGCCAGGAGCCGGCCCGGGGGGCTGGGAGCCGGGGGTGGTCGGCCAGGGCCCGAGCCGACCCAGGCTGGAGCCGCCGGGGGCCAGCCTGGGCCGCGCCTCCTCCCCCCCACACTCCCCCTTACCTGCTTCAGGCTTCAAGCAGGGGAGGGGGCGGAGACTTTGGGAGGGGGCGGAGTTGGGGCGTGGGCGTGGGCGGGGTTGGGGGCGGGGCCGGGCCCCCCGGGAGTGTCCTCCATTAGGAGGCACAAAATATGGTAACCCTACCTTATTTCTTCTGAACACTTTCCCACACCACTCCATGATGACTTTAGCAGGCACCACTGCAGTACGTAGGCTAGCAGTATGCAGACCTGGGTGGCTTCGGGACCCAGCAGCAGCTGTACTCTGTAGCTGTTTTACCCTCAGGAGTGAGATATCACCTTAAATCACCACACTGTGTGGAAAATAGTGTCAATATTCAGTGCCATTGCCCTCTACTTTTATCCATGGAAAGAGGGACTGAAATGTTATTGTTTTATGCAATTAAGACTCATGGCTTGGACTGGAGAGTGGTGCTGTACAGAGGCATTCAAGGCTGAGGGGCTAAGCAGTACATCTTGTTAATGTTTTGAGAATAAGGGAAGGGAGTTTTGAAACATAGCTTTCACTTTCCACTGAGGCTGTAAATCCAATCCTACATCTGTCTCAGCTGTAACTGTTGCTGTTGCAGCCTGGAGAGTTGTCCCCTTTACCCCCATGGAGCACCTGACCCTGAGGAGAAGGGGAAAGAAGAGAACTAGGGAGGAGATGTTTAGAGAGATTCTGCAAGCCAGTGCTGCACCAGACTGTGAACAAAGGGCCAGGTGGGCCAACATGGCAGACAGCAGGGAGAGGGACAGAAGACAGACCCAGGAAAAGACCCAGTAGGAAAAGGAGAGGGAGAGGCACAGGCACCAGGACATAATGGGACTTCTCATGCAGCAAACAAATGCTGCAGACTCTTGTTAACCTACAGGTCCAACAATCACAGACTCACCCCCCGTTGCTGGATCAAGTGCATGTTGAAAGGTAGTGAATTGTTACATTTTAGTGTCTTTATAGTTTTACGTCTAGTTGACTAAGGAATTATTTATGTGTGAGAATTCCTCATTATTATCTTCATATGGTAGCTAAAAGAGGTGACTGGTTGGTTGGTTGAACCCTATCTTGGCCATCATCATAGCCTTTCGTAGTCTATAGGCCCCAGATTCAAGGTGAAAATTTGTGAGGACCTTCAACGTGTTAGAATCATAGAATATCAGAGTTGGAAGGGACCTCAAGAGCTCATCTAGCAGGTAAAGAACTATCACCGTTCAATTATGAGACAAGAGCGTTTGAATAGGCTCACCATGCTTAATATCAATTGTGACGTTGCACGAAAGCTCGATTTTTCCTCAATAATTAGTGCATTTGTACAGAAAAAGGCTAGAAAAGCATTTGTTAAATAAAAAAATATTCAAATTATGTCTCACTCTTTTTTTTTGGTGCCTTTTGTTTTCATGTGTCGTCATTTATTTTTATTATGGCTAGGGGCCTGAAAAGCTGGAAGTGGCCCAGGCCTCTGAGAAGGCCTGGATATAGATGGCATTATGGGATAAAGAAAGTTGCAATCTGGGAACTTGACCCCTAGATCCCTGCACAATTCATTTCTACCCCACAACACATTGCAAAAAACTTCCTGAAAGGCATCACACTAGGTGGCAGCACATGGCACACCGGGATATCTACGTGTGGTGCATCACACTTTGCATCGACATAAGCACTCTTCGTGAGTGCATACAGTACTGATGCAAGCAGCCAAGCATGCAAACACACAAGTGAGGTACTTCGGCAGCTTTATGCCAATGCAACTTCCATTAACCCAAGACTGTAGCATAGACGTGGCCTATCTTGGACAAGACATGACAGATAGACACAAAACAGTCCTTAAGGATGCTAGTGCTCTCTTAGCCAGATTGTTACAATACTTTTCTATAACATACTTTTGTATAATGACTTTGTTTAAATGAAATATTCAATTTCACTGAAACAGAAGATAAAACTGTCAGAGAGACATCAAGTTCTGTATTAATATGCCTAGTAAGGAATCTGTCTGTCAAAAGACATTTCCTGAATTTGTTGTTGTTGTTTGTATTGTTGTTAGAGACATACTTACTGACAGGTATTTTGAAATAAATTACCAAAATCATAGAAACCGTCATGATTATAGTGTGTTATTTTGACAAATAAAATATGCAGAATTTTAAAATATTATGCTCAGAATTTTTATTTTTTTGGCACAGAATTCCCCCAGGAGTAAGATTATTTTTTAGACAAAGAAATCTCAAGACTCAGGAACTCAGGGTTTACTTCCACATTCTGGAAGGAAGTTATAAACTGTTCTGTTATAGGCTCTTTTCTTTCTGTTCCTCAACTCCTACAGTTTTTATTCCCTCCCCTCCCCTCCTCCTGGTTCTTATTTCTTCCAACCTACTCTTGTGTCTCCACCCGCAGTGGATTACTCCAGTGGTTCTCAACTAGGTGTTCATGTACCCTTAGGGGTATGCAAAGGTCTTCCAGGAGGTACATCAACTCATCTAGATACTTGCCTAGTTTTACAACCCGCTACATAAAAAGCACTAGTGAAGTCAGTACAAACTAAAATTTCATACAATTACTTGTTTATACTGCTCTATATACCATACACTGAAATGTAAGTAGAATATTTATATTCCAATTGATTTATTTTATAATTATATGGTAAAAAATGAGTCAGCAATTTTTCAGTAATTGGGTGGTATGACACTTTTGCATTTTTATGTCTGATTTTGTAAGCAAGTAGTTTTTAAGTGCGGTGAAACTTGTGGTTACACAAGATAAATCAGACTCCTGGAAGGGGTACAGGAATCTGGAAAGGTTGAGAGCCACTGCATTATTCAGCCTTTTGGATTCAAGTCAGTCTATTTCCTCCTTATTTATGCTGCCTGTCTACTAGCAGGGGGCAGTGAGAGCATAAGAGAGATTGTCTCTCTGCTTTCAGTTCTGGTGCTCAGCATCACAGCAATCCACATTAGCCAGGAGGAGCAATTACAAAAAAAGTCCTACAGAGTCCCATGCAGCCCTGGGATGGAGCATGGTCAGTTGCTATGTGGGTATGATCATGTGCAGACTGCAGTGTGGTTAGCTGCAGTAGCTATGTGGGGATGAAGCATGCTAAGGGTGCAGACAGAATAGTCAATGAATAATGATGCTAGCTTCTATCAAATTTCTACTGAGCATGTCCTAATGGTGATTTTTCAGAAGTTTATTGCTTGGCAATTATTATTTTTTGACTGAAACTTAAACAAAAACATAAAAGCCACCGACCACAGGCAGAGGCAGACACCCGGCATGTAAAATTTCAGCCTGAATGATTAAAGTTTGGCAAAGTTATAAGCAACTGAAAACTGGGTCTTCTAATGGAAAGGCAACTTTAACTATAGGTGTGTCAGTACCTGTGCAACCTATAATGTATGTTTGAGAGGGAAACTTTCCCCATTCAAGTACCTTTTGGTCTAGGGCAGGGGTCAGCAACCTTTCAGAAGTGGTGTACCAAGTCTTCATTTATTCACTCTAATTTAAGGTTTCGCATTCCAGCAATACATTTTAATGTTTTTAGAAGATCTCTTGCTATAAGTCTAAAATATATAACTAAACTATTGTTGTATGTAAAGTAAATAAGGTTTTAAAAATGTTAAGAAGCTTCATTTAAAATGAAATTAAAATGCAGAGCCCCCCGGACCAGTGGCCAGGACCCAGGCAGTGTGAGTGCCACTGAAAATCAGCTTGCGTGCCTTTGGCGCACGTGCCATAGGTTGCCTACCCCTGGTCTAGGGGAAGAAACACTGGCTGGGATCCAGGAGTTATTGTCTCATCTCTTATTCTGACAGGTGGTAATATTTATCTGCAGTTTGCAACATATGCTTCTGAGCAAGGCAAGTGTTATTCATCCACTTTACAAATGAGGTAACAAAGGCCAAAGAAGGTCAATGCAGTCAGGTCTGGGAATAGAACACATTAAATAGCCAAGTCTCATCCACCCTGCCTTTCAGCACAAGAATGCTAATCTGTGTGCTGGGCTACCATGCTCATAAACCACTGCTTGAATCACTAGCAAATGCTCTTTTCACACAGACAGGAATAGAACCCAGGAATCCTGATACCCCCACTAATCCAGTGATGTCGCACAAAGAGTAGTAACTGACTGGCAGAGTACGTGTGTATTGCTCCCTCTTATAGGAGATGCTGGAGGATAAAGCCTAATTCTAGTGCCACTTATTCCTTGAGCTCAAATGTAGAGGTCTGTGCTGTGGGTTGGAAAGGCCTGGGATTAGACATGCTCACAGCTCATGTGGGGAAAACAATAGAATGCCATTGTACAATTAAAGACTGCATAATCATGCACATGCACAGGTATAATTGAAGTTTCATGAGTAGCCTTAATTCTGGTATTTCCTGCCTTTCAAATAGAGCTGGTCAAAGGCTCTGTCAAAAATGAAATAGTTTTAAGAAAAAAAACGTGTTTTGATTAAGTTTTAATTGTTTGAAAATATTTCAAAATGAACTTGTTTTAAAAAATTGCTACTTCTCCCCTTAATTTTTTACTTTTTCCCCCCCGAAACAAAGCAGAAAAAAGTGAAAGGGTAAAAGAAATGGGAAAAGCCCTGAACATTCTTACTGAAAAATTTCAAAATGAAACATTTAAAGAGTTTTTCAATTTTTTCATAAAAAAAAAAAACACCAACTAAAAAAAGTGAAAAATTTGAAAGAAAACTATTTTTCTTCCAAAATGTTTTATGCCCCACCTCTGGCCCCACACTTCCATACAGTCTTTAATTACAGGGTCACATACTATTTTTTCCACATGACCACTGCCTCATTAAGTGCATGAAATGGATGATGCTCACTTAATAAACAGCTAAATAATATCTTGTTAAAAAGTATTCACAATCCTTATTTATGCATGCTTCAAATCCATGCTGTCATAACAGAATTCATAATTTCACCATGGACCTTTCTGTGATGCTCATCACTACAGTATCTGAGTGCTTCAAAACATTAATGAATTTATCTTCACAATACTCCTGTGAAATAGGGTATGTGGTATTATTCCCACAGGTGAGGAACTGAGGCACAGAGAGATGAAGGTCAAACATGTCCATTAATTTTGGTTGCCCAATTTGAGATGTCTAGGACCTGATTTTTTCAGAAAACTTAGCTTTTTACAACGTTCTCTTTGTCAGAGCTGTGACTTGAACGTCAGCTGCAGCTGTCAGTGCTCAGCACTTCTGCAAATGAGACCCCAGCATCCCAAGTCAGGGACCCAGAAAACAAGGAACACACAATTAGTAACAGAGTCCTGTGGCACCTTTAAGACTAACAGATGTATTGGAGCATAAGCTTTCGTGGGTGAATGCCCACTTCGTCGGATGCCGACGAAGTGGGCATTCACCCACGAAAGCTTAAGCTCCAATACATCTGTTAGTCTTAAAGGTGCCACAGGACTCTGTGTTGCTTTTTACAGATCCAGACTAACATGGCTACCGCTCTGATACTTGACACAATTAGTGACCACTTGTAAAAAAAAAAAAAAAGTGTTTAAGTGACTTGCCCAGCATCAGAGTAACTGTGGTAGAAGTAACATTAATTCTGACATTTCCTAACTTTTGAGGACTTGATGTTGCAACTATAATAATGGTCTTCTAACAGTTTTTTTTTCAGGTAATTACCTAGGATTTTAAAAAGCAAACTACCCCCCTCCCCCAGAAATGCCACTATTTGCATCATATTGACACCCATGTTATAATCCTAGAGCCACTGCACAGACCTCTGCCATTGGAGCTAATGGAATAACTCATAGCTGTAGTAGGTTGTCATCCTCTGTCTGGACAAGCTCTAGTGGGGAATGAGACATTTTGCCAACGGGTTTCACAGATATTTGCTGCTAGAGGCATGGTAAGACTCAGCAATCCTGGGTTCTGTTTTAGGCTCTGGAGGGAAGTGTGCTGTAGTTATCACAGACCCTTCTTCGCATTACTCCCAAGCCTGACCCCTTCTTCAACCCATCTTCATCCCAGTTCTGTCTCTTCCCCAGCCTAGGCTCCTCATCCCAGTCCCATTTTTCTCACCTTAGCCAGTCTCAGTCTCCACTCCTCAAGACCAGTCTGCGTCTCTTTCCCAAGCCAGACCACCCTCCCCAAGACCCAACCTGATCTGTCACTTTCTTCTACTTTCTCTGCTGGTTTTCCCTCTGTCCCCCCAACTTTCTCCCAGTCCCTCTCATCTATTATCAGTCTCCTGCATCTACCCCCTCCCCAGCAGCCTCCCCATTTCTTGGCTCCCTTTTCTAGCCTCTTTGCATAGTCAGTCTCAGTTCTCCTCCCACAGACCAGCTTCTCATCAGCTCTCTCCCCTGCCTCCAACCCTCCCTTCACTGGTTCCCAGTCCCTGTCTTCCTCTGGCTCTTGGTGATGACCTCTTTGTCACCCCCCAAACCCCATTCCCAGTCCTCCCATCCACATTTCCCTCACCAGCTCCCAGTCCCCTTCCCCAATCAGTCCCAGTCTTCCCCACCACCATCCTCAACTCCCAATCAGCCTCTAGTTCCAGTCTCAACCTGACCCCCAGGCTCCTCCTCTCAATTTATTCTCCCCACCCAGGTCTGTCTCTTGTCCCTTCTGCATTCAACCTGGGCAGACTCTTTCTCCATGCTGCCTGGGCCCAGCAGGGAGAGAACAGCAAAGAATCTCCCTGCTTTAATCTCTGGACCCCTAGCCCACAGCAACTAGGAACACCACTTATAAGGAAAGTCCTGCTTGGCCCCAGCAGCCCCAGGATGGATCATACTCAGTGTGGCTGGAATATTTGGAGAATTAAGCAGCAAAACTCCAACAAATCTCTCCTGAGCATGTGTAAACTGACATTGTTCAAAGGCTTGTAACTTGACCAAATTAGAGCAGATTTGGCCTGACAGTGGTGGCAAAGAGGCAACTAGTGTTTAAACTGTCCAATTCCTCTCAGTTTCCCTCATCCAGGCTGACATTTCCCATCTCTCTTCTGCTGGATTCCTTGACCTTGTCCTCCTAGCCCTATGGTCCTCTTGGTTTCTCACTGTTGGGTTGGACTGACTATCTTGGACCATTGAACAATATACTGCTGTAACCCTACTCCTGCAGTTCTTTTTCCCCCCCCCCTCCTGAAGGAGACAGACCACTGTAGAGCCAGTGTCAATGGCCTTGTGACAGGGCATTATTGTGAAATTCATGAACAATGTGTAGTGGATAAGACCGACAATACCTACAGAAATAAATAATTATCACCCAGATTCTCTTATTCACACCAAGTAGTATCATAACATATGTAGGCAGTCAGTGGACAATTTGAACATTAAGGTACAAGCCTACTCAGCAGGAGTAAGGGTAATAGAATCTGGCCCTATAGTTTGTAGCAGTTAGTTATCTAGATTTCATTGTGTCTTGGTGTGATGCATCATAATTAATCACCACAACTCCAGTGGAAAGGTGGGGTGTTTTTTTGTGCTTATGAAAGAAGGGGGTGATAGCTAGGCCTATCCAAGAACCAAGCATAATAGGGGTAAGCAGACTGTAAGATTCCAAAGCTACAACTTCTGCTCCACGGTGGATCTGATTTCTTTATTTTATTTGTGACTAAAGCAGGAGATTATAATCCAGACAAGAAAATACAGAGGTGCAGCAGAAACTGTATTATAATAAATGCCATTTGACAATTTTTAATTGCCCAACTTTTTTCATTGTTAAGATGAATCTGTTTTATACTCTCCAGGTAACCCATGGAAGATTTACCTCATGAGGATTTGCATTTGAGCACATCCATCTATGCAGTAGTACAACACAAAAATCTTATTATAGCAGTGCCAGCAGAGTTGCTTTAGTAAAGTTGGGTTTCCTATTATACAAACCACGACCTGGAGATTTATATCTTGGCTATTTCAAATCTCATCAAGAGAACAATATTTCCTATGGAAATGACCAACCAGCTTGCAATTTTTTATAAAATAAAGTATTTTATCATTCCAGAAATAGCACATCTGACACTGGTCAATAATGAAATGAGCATTATACAGTATAATCACAATGGTGATTACATTCTTCCTTATTTTCAAAGGACATTGTCAACTCCTAAACCAGATAGAGCCACTAAAAAGTAAATCAAGTTAATTTAGAAAAGTAAAAGGAAACAAAGACCCTTATGCTTACAGCTATGTAGCAAGGTCTCCCCATTGCTAGTGTGCCACCTTGCATTTATGTCAGGGAATGTAGATTTTGCTGTGTGGGGGGCCTCCTGGCTGCTCATTGCTCACTCTGCAAGAATCTTTCTTCTGGTAACTTGCCCCTCTGGCCAGGTCACCATTTAGTCCAGGGCTGGCTCCAGGGTTTTGGCTGCCCCAAGCAGCCAAAAAAAAAAAAAAGCCGCGATTGTGATCTGCGCTGGCAATTCGGCGGGAGGTCCTTCGCTCCGAGGGGGAGTGAGGGACCATCCGCCGAATTGCTGCCAAATAACTGGACGTTCCACCCCAAGCACCTGCTTGCCAGGCTGGTGCCTGGAGCTGGCCCTGATTTAGTCCATTCCTTCCAAGGTTACAAAGTCCGACAGGACAGCTTTCCACTTGCCATTGCCAGATGGTGTTCAGCCCCTCCTCAGGCTCTGTCCACTATCTCAGTAGGTGGCAGGTGAATGTGGGCCCACCTGCTACCCAGGGTTACAGTCAAGGCACCCTATAGCCAGCGATCCAGCTTTGCTCAGCCCTAATCCCTGTTGCTGTTTCCCTGGGATCCTTCCTACCCAGCCTCTCTATCTTCTCGTGCCTACTTCTGGATTTACCTCTGGAGCCTGCTCTACTTTCTGTGGCTACTTCACCCCCTCCTAGCTTCTTACTAGGCTCCTTACTCCAAAGCAGAATTCCAGGGCTTATGCTCCCCCCTGGGCTTCTTCCTTGCTCCTGATGACCTCCCTCCTTCCACGAAGTGACTGCAGCCTCCTTCCCCTACAGCCTTCTTCTACACACTGGTTTTATAGTCTTGTCTCAGAATTAGTGAGCTGCTAAGATATCATAAAGCCACAACTGCCCACCGCCTTGGGTCATGAAGGAAAAGTATCTCAGCCAGAGCTGAGAATCAGGCCTAATGTTTCCAGAATGTTCTCTTGACTTATTTTAATACCTAGCACTTACATTTTCACCCTTCTCGCTAACCAGTTCTACACTCTCTGCCACTGTGTTGCAGAAAGATCTGCCTAGGAGGTTCTAGGAAAAGTTGGGAATTATTTTTCTGTACATGTTCTGAAATGGGGGAAAAATTTGTTTGAAAAATTGGTTAAGGAAGCATGTATAACCATTACTCTTCGTTAAGGTTAAGATTTTGGCATGGGTACTTTTATTAAAAATCACAAGCAGATTGCAGGCAATAAATAATAAATCATGGAAGCCTGATTCCCACCATCGGAGGCTGAAGTTGTGGAGGTCAGCTAAAATAGGGTTACTAGCTTTCTAACTGCAGAAAACTGAACACTCTTGCCCCACCCCAGCCCCTTTCCCAAAGCCCCGCCCCCTCCCTCTGTCGCTCACTCTCCCCCACCCTTGCTCACTCACTCATTTTCACTGGCTTGGGGCAGGAGGTTTGGATGTGGGTGCGGGCTCTGAGGTGGGGTGCAGGAGGGGGTTCCAGGCTGGGGACAAGGGGGTTGGAGTGCAGGAGGGAGCTCAGGTCTGGGGCAGGGTGTTGAGGTGCATGGAGTGTAGGCTTCAAGTAGCGCTTACCTCAAACAGCTCCCAAGAAGCAGTGACACATCCCTGTGGGCCCTAGGTGGAGGAAAGGTGGCCAGGTGGCTCTGCCCACTGCGCCCCCCCACCCCCATTGGCCATGGTTCCCAGCCAGTGCGAGCATCAGAGGTGGTGCTTGGGGTGGGGGGCAGTGCGGACACACCTTTGGCTGCTCCTGCACCTAGGGGCCACAGGGACATGCCGGCAGCTTCTGGGAGCGGCGCAGAACCGGGCAGAGAGCCTGCTCGAATCCAGTTGGCAGTGCAGTGGGGCTAAACAGCCTGGTCAGCACTGAGAGGGTGTTCGAGTAGAAAAGCAGATACCTGGCAACCCTAACCTAAAACCATGGAATCTGTGACCTCCATGACCAGCTCGTAGCCTTATTCTTCATTATTGTCTATGTAATATTAATTCCTTTAGGAGCATAATGGGATTTAAATTAGGGTTAGGTTAACATACTTTGCCTAATTTTCATCCCTGCAGCTACTGTGAGGTCAAAATTAGACACAAAATTGCACCTTTGAGGTTTGTGGTCCATTCGGGGTTGGCACTAAAAGCTCTCAGCAGCAGCCCTGAGCTTATTCTCCCTGCTTATCGATTCACCATGCAAAGTGTCAAGTTCAGTCAGGGCACATAACAGCATCAAGACTTCAGGCAAATTACTCCCCTTCCCCTTGGTAGTGCAGGGGGAAGAGGAGGAGCCCCAGCCTGGTCTACATTCCCTATCCTGTGGAAGAGAAGAAATGCACACAACATGCCAACATCCTCCCCTGCCTCTGCTAAAAGAGGGACAATCCCTGACTCCTCCCACTTGCTTGTTCCCAGGGAGAGGGAACTAAAAAGGTACACAACATGTTTTATTGGCCTTACAAACTCCATAAATAACCTTACATATTCTTGAGGGCCATCTGTTAACTATTTAAATATATGCAGAGCACTCCATTTACTCATTCTTACTCTATATTCCCACCCTCCACTTACCCTCTGGGTTCCCCCTCTTAGGTGCAATTCTTTTGCTGGGGACAGAACCTAATGTTTTTGAGAGGCAAGCAGGGTCTTATCCCCCTCTCCTCTAGTGTCTTGTGGGGAAGCAAGCTGTCTTCTTCCATCTTGTGTCTTTGTGAGGGCCAGCCAGGAAACGCATGCTGCTCTCCATTCCAAGGACAAGGTGGGAGCCTTCCTGCTCCCTACCTGGCTCCAGCAGAAGCTATGAAACAGTTCTCCATGACCCACTCCACTGGCTCCTACAGCATTAGCAGATAGCAATACCTATAGTGCAGTGAGCTAAAGGAAAACTGCACGTCAGTTTACTCAATCACAATATTTTGTACTTATGGCAACTTTACTCCTAAGATATTGGAACTATACAAACACTAAATAGTGAAGCATGGTCTCACAGAGTCATTTTCTGCTGATCAGAGCACAAGACTCGATGCCAAGAACTCATGCATTTTAATACCAGTGCTGACACTGACTCATCCTATGCCCTTGGCTTAGTTGCATAAGCTAAAAAAAAAAAAAAAAAAAAAAATACGTTAAGAACTTGGTTGCATCAAGTTAGGTACCTGAATCCAGCTGCCATTGAGTTCAGTGAAAGCTGCAGCTGTTTGGCACTTTTGAAAGTAAATTCTTGTTTAGGTGTCTGATTTAGGTTCCAAGTTGGAAAATGTTGCCCTTGGCCTCTTTGTTTCACATTCACGGTCTGAATATCAGGAATAATAATATTTACCTACCTATGTACCTCAGTGTGTTTTGAGGATCAATTGATATTTGTAAAGCACTTTGACTATGCAAATTCTATATGCTGGGAAATCTACTGTATGTCTTATTACCTTGAAATTCACCATCCTCTCCTTCCCCCCTCATTGTTAATGGAGAAAAAACTATTTCTGGAAATAAGCTCACATTAGAAGGAATTAAAAGAAAAATGACCCAGGGACTAGGAGGAGTTCTCCAAGAAAGGAAGGTATAGTTCTGTGGAGGTGTATGTTGTTTTTTCTTTTCTTCCTGAAGATGGAGATTACATTTTGTAATATTTCCTTTTAAACTTAAAAAAAATATATATATAAACAAACCCCACACACAATGGGTACAATGCAAGAGGCAGGTATTATACCCTCTATCTGCTATTACTTACTGGCCAACTCTGTAGGACAATTTAAAATACAATTTATATGAAAGATGATTTTCTGTATTGTAATCTGCTTTGGACACTGAGAATATGCTCATTGGAAGAGGCCTGTAGAATGTAATAGTGATGAGACCAATAGAGTTCTACAGAAAGCACTCTACAAAATTGCAGAATTTAGTATCAAACAATATTTTTCCTTTGACTTTTTAAAAAAAATAGATTTTTATAGTAAGGATATCATTTTATATTACATTCTACAGTTCTGATTAAACCAAACACTCCAGAGTAAGATAGCAACTTCAGTGCTATGAAATAAAGCTGATATATAAAAGGTGATCAAATGAGAGATATGGAGTTTAAAGGTAATACTTGATGTGAATGATATTTTGCTATTGTTTGAGCATCCTGTATGATTATGTATAGGTATTTTATTTATTAGTATTGGAGAATACTCTTGCAGATAAAGTCAACCCCATTTTTTCCAAGATTAAAGTAAATGGGATACTATCAAGGTAAATGAAAATGTCCAAAATTTAAAAACACTAGCCCCTCAGTTAAATACTCTGGAGACTCAGGGCTCAGATTTTTATGAGAAGGAAGAAACCCTCTGAGCGTGGCTACACATAGGAGTAATTAGACTTTCAAATACTCAATGTTATTGTTTGGCAAATGCATGAAAAACCTGTTGCTCTGGAACAAGGAAACCCCACAATGAACGTTGTTTGAGGTAATGGTATCCCATCAGCATCCTATTTTATATTTAGGATTCTGGAAGAAACATCTGAGAATACTCCAGTAATAAAATATAAACACATTTAATCCAGAAGATATTGAATTAGTAAAACACAAAGTATCATTAATTGGCCTTCTTGACAGGCATTACTCCAAAAAGACAATCTGTTTCATGATGACCGCAGTCCTTTACTGAGGTACATAATGGATACAGAGATGTATTAGTCTAATGGTTTGAGCAGGGGGCCCCGTAGTGAGGAGAACTATGCTCTCATGTGCAGACTGCTGGATGAGTCATTTAAGGAGTGAGTAACTTGAAGTAGATGAGTAGTTTCAAAGTGAGACTATATGTACATTTAAAGTCACATCCTGAAGTGCTTTGCTGAATCTGGGCCTCAACCTCTCTTTAATTCAATTTTTCTGTCTCTATTGATATAGAAGTTATACCTGCTTTTATAAAGAGGTTTGCAATCCTCTGATTAAAGGTGCTATATCAATGCAAAGTATATCAACCTTTTACCAAATTCTCCCAAGGGATGTACAATAAAATGAGATCTCTGTTGAATACAGGAGGAGGTGACTACGCTGAGGAGCATTTGTGCCCATGAGGAGTTCAAGAGTATTCCTATGGAGACACTCAGGCTGAGGAAGCTATCCAGCTACAGAGGACTGCTGTCACACCCGTGGGGGAGGAGGATATGGCTCTGTCAGAGGGAGGACACTGGCTGCTGGTTACTTCTGGCAGCAGACAATACTCCGTCCGTACTCCCAACACACCCACCATGGTGATGGAAAACCATTATGCTGCCCTGCCAATGAGTGATGAGGAATCACCCCCAAAAGATGGAGGAGGAGCCATGTACTGTCACCCTGACACAGCATCTCAAGAGGTATGCTTCCTGCCAGGGACCCATATCCAAGATGTTATGGAGGGATTGTTGAGGATCATCTGGCCCTCTGACTACTACCCCATGCTCCTCATCCATGTGGGTACTAATGATACTGCAAGGTATGGCCCTCAGTAGATCAGAAGTGACTACAGGGCTTTGGGAGTATGGGTGAGGGAGTTGGGAGCACAGGTGGTGTTCTTGCTGATCCTTCTGGTCAAGGGTAGGGGACTGGACAGAGACAGATGCATCCTGGAGATGAATGCCTGGCTGCAAAGATGGTGTCGCCAGGATGGCTTCAGCTTCCTTGACCATGGAATGCTGTTCCAGGAAGAAGGACTGCTAAGCAGAGATAGGGTCCACCTATCAAAGAAGGGAAATAGCATATTTGGATACAGACTGGCTAACCTAGTGATGAGGGCTTTAAATGAGGTTCAAAGGGGGCAGGTGACCAAAGCCCACAGGTAAGTCAAAAACATGGAGACCTGGGAGAAGGTTCATAATTGGGGGGGAGGAGGGGAGAGAGAAGAAGAAGAGGAGAACTTGGGCTGGGATAAGGGAGAGAAAACAACTGGGAGGTGGGGGAATCAAATCAGTATCTTAGATGTCTGTACTAATGCGAGAAGAATGGGGAATAAGCAGGAAGAACTCTAAATGCTAGTAAATAAACACAACTATGACATAGTTGGCATCCCAGAGACCTGGTGAGATAATGCACATGACTGGAATATTGGTATAGAAGGGTACAGCTTGCTAAGGAAGGGGAAAAGAGGGAGGAGATGTTGCCATTTGTATTAAAAATTTATACACTGAGGGTACATCTACACTACAGCGGGGAGTCGATTTAAGATACGCAAATTCAGCTACGTGAATAGCGTAGCTGAATTCAACGTATTGCAGCCGACTTACCCCGTTGTGAGGACGGCGGCAAAATCGACTTCTGCCGCTTTTTGTCGGCGGCGCTTACTACCACCTCCGCTGGTGGAGTTAGAGCGCCGATTCGGGGATCGATTGTCGCGTCCCGTTGGGACGCGATAAATCGATCCCCGAGAGGTCGATTTCTACCCGCCGATTCAGGCGGGTAGTATAGACCAGACCTTAGACTGAGGTTGAGATGGAAATAGGAGACAGACTTGTTGAAAGTCTTTGGGTAAGAATAAAAGGGGTAAAAACAAAAACAAACAAAAAACCACACACACACACACCTACCAGGAAGAAGAGGTGGATGAGGCAACTAACAAAATCATCCAAAGCACAAGACTTAGCGGTGATGGGGGACTTCAACTACTCAGACATCTGTTGGGAAAATAACACGCCTGGGCACAGATTATCCAACAAGTTCTTGGAATGTATTGGAGACATTTTTTTATTTCAGAAGGTGGAGAAAGCTACTAGGGGAGAGGCTGTTCTAGATTTGATTTTGACAACTAGGAAGAACTGTTTGAGAATTTGAAAGTGGAAGGCAGCTTGAATGAAAATGATCATGAAATGGTATAGTTCATGGTTCTAAGAAATGGTAGGCAGGAGAACAGCAAAATAAAGAATGGATTTCAGGAAGGCAGGCTTTAGCAAACTCAGGGAGTTGAGAGGTAAGATCCTATGGGAAGCAAGTCTAAGGGGAAAAACAATTGAAGACAGTTGGCAGTTTTTCAAAGAGACATTATTAAGGGCACAAAAGCAAACTATACCATTGCATAGGAAAGGTAAGTAGTATGGCAAGAGACCACCCTGGCTTAACCAGGAGATTGTCAATGATCTAAAAAGAGTCCTACAAAAAGTAGAAACTAGGTCAAATTACAAAGGATGAATAAAAACAACCACCACAAGTATGTGGGGACAAATTAGAAAAGCCAAGGCACAAAACGAGATCAAACTAGCTAGAGACATAAAGGGTAACAAGGAAACATTCTACAAATACATTAGAAGCAAGAGGAAGACCAAGGACAGGGTAGGCCCATTACTCAATCCAGGGATGGGGGAGAGGGAGAACAACAGAAAATGTGGAAATGGCAGAGGTGCTTAATGACTTCTTGGTTTCAGTTTTCACCAAGAAGGTTGATGGTGATTGGACATCTAATGTAGTGAATGCCAGTGAAAATGAGGTAGGATCAGAGGCTAAAATAGGAAAAGAACAAGTTAAAAATTACTTAAACAAGTTAGATGTCTTCAAGGTCACTAGGGCCTGATGAAATGCATCCTAGAATACTCAAGGAGCTGACTGAGCAGATATCTGGGCCTTATCAATTATTTTTGAGAAGTCATGGAAGCCAGGAGAGATTCCAGAAGATTGGAAAAAGGCAAATGTAGTGCCAATCTATAAAAAGGGAAATAAGGACAGCCAGGGGAATTACAGACCAGTCAGCTTAACTTCTGTACCTGGAAAGATAATGGAGCAAATAATTAAGCAATCAATTTGCAAATATCTAGATGATATTAAGGTGATAAATAACAATCAGCAGGGAAGGGCATAATGAGTGGGGTCCTGCAGGGATCAGTTCTGGGTCTGTTCAATATCTTCATCAAGGATTTGGATAATGACAGAGAGAGTACACTTATAAAGTTTGCGGATGATATCAAGCTGGGAGGGGTTGTAAGTGCTTTGCAGGATAGGTTTATAATTCAAAATCATCTGGACAAACTGGAGAAATGGTCTGAAGTAAATAGGATGAAATTCAATAAGGACAAATGCAAAGTACTCCACTTAGGAAGGATCAATCAGTTGCACATATACAAAATGGGAAATGATGGCCTAGGAAGGAGTACTGCGGAAAGGGATCTGGGGTCACAGTGGATCACAAGCTAAATATGAGTCAACAGTATAACACTGTTTCAAAAAACCAAACATTCCGGGATGTATTAACAGGAATGTTGTAAGCAAGACATGAGAAGTAATTCTTCCACTCTACTCCATGCTGATTAGGCCTCAGTGGAGTACTGTGTCTAGTTCTGGGCACCACATTTCAGGAAAGATGTGGACAAATTGGAGAAAGTCCAGAGAAGAGCAACAAAACTGATTAATGGTCTTGAAAACATGACCTGTGAGGGAAGATTGAAAAAATTGGGTTTGTTTACTCTGGAAAAGAGAAGACTGGGAGGTGACATGATAACAGTTTTCAAGTACATAAAAGGTTGTTACAAGGAGGAGGGAGAAAAATTGTTCTTCTTAATCTCTGAGGATAGGACAAGAAGCAATGGGTTTAAACTGCAGCAAGGGCAATTTAGGTTGGATATTAGGAAAAACTTCCTGTCAGGGTGGTTAAGCACTGGAATAAATTGTCCAGGGAGATTATGGAATTTCCATCATTGGAGATTTTTAAGAGCAGGTTAGACAAACATCTGTCAGGAATGGTCTAGATAATTCTTAGTCCTGCAATGAGTGCAGGGGACTGGATTAGATGACCTCTTGAGGTCCCTTCCAGGCCTATGATTGTATGTATGTATGTACAAGGTACTGAAACTATGGCTTTATTGACCTCCCCTGTTACTTTTCTTTCCAAAATTACTTTTAGTTCAAGTTTAATATCAATGTTTCTTCAGTACTGCGCTGTATTAGAAATGGTGTGTATGGCTCCCAGTCAGAATTATGTAAAATTGAAATAGGAGGATGAAAACACAACATTTTCAGAAAAAAAACCACACAATTGGGTCATGTATTTAGAATCCCTCCTGAGTCTGCTAGAAAGACAAAAAAATAATTCAGTACGGAATTCTTCACTGTGTACTTTGATCACTAGAGAATACAAATGGACATACTTCTATGATACTTATCTGGCCCACGCTATCACAGCATCTGAGCACCTCAGAATCTTTAATGCATTTAGGGAAGTTCTATTGTCCCCATTTTACAGCCTGGAAAGTGAGGCACAGAGAGACTGACTTCTGCAGGGTAATTGAGGTCTCCCGATTCCTAGGGTAGCACCAGCATTCCAGAATGCCATTCCAGCACTTTAAAAAGAAGGGGGGCGGGGGAGAAAAAGAAAAGAAAGAAAAAACAGAACGATGTACAGGAATTTCTACAAGTCCTAGTCCAGATGGCTCCTTTCCCCCCTGGCTGCAGCATGTCCTCCAAGCCAGCAGATGTCAGAGCCAGGTCTGAGTAGGGAACATTTTGTGGAAGGTCAGCATGGAGGGAGCCAGAGACACTACAGGTGGAACCAGGTGAGGCATCACAGAAGCTAGAGCTGCCAAGAGCCTACGGTGGAATTGGAGCCTGGCAATGTTGGGAGCCAGATGGTGGGGCCTCTCAGACAGCAGAATCCCCCACAGTGAGCAGGGCCTAAGCACAGGTAGATGAGAGCCAGGGATGAAACACACTTTATGGCGAGTCTGCACCTGCTCACCTAGGCACCCCCACTGCCCAGATCTTCCCCCCCAAGTTTGTCCTGCTCTATCTGCTCCCTCCTGGGAAAAATCCATTCCTATCAGCTTGGAAAGATTGACTTTGGTGTATTGGGAACATTGCTTGTTCTGAATAATTGATATACAAAATGAATGTCACATTCTCAAACACATTTTTGCGGTTTCTGTGCTAAACCAGAAAGTCTCATCTACCGTATTTGGGCTGAATGACAGACCATATTAAGATGTAAAGCTGCACATTCGCTTTTGAAAATTTACTCCAAGAATTGGATCTTAATTGGTGGATTTCTAGGTTTTTTCCTAGTCTAATTCACCAATTGATTTCTACACAGAAACTTGTTTCTAGTTTGGTGCCATTTCATTTGCATCCAAGGAAAAGGTGGCTAGTAAAATTAAGTTTGGCATTGGGAAATAGTTTGCTTTCCTTCCCCAATGCTTCTCCTGCCCCTACTCTACCTCCACCAGGTCTCCTTATGAAAACACATTTGAATGATAGAAATTGTCCTTTACTTCTGAAAAAGCTAAAGAAATATTCTAATAGAAAATAACTATTTAACATAACATAGAAAGAGGAGAGAGATGAAAAGCCATATTTTCCCAGTGGAAATGTCTCTGACTCTTACATGGTTGCATAAAGTCTCTGTCCAGAATTTTTCTTAGTTTTGTCTGCATTTGATATTTTGCTTTGTATTAAAACATCAACAACCAACCAACAAGAACACTAATGCATCAGTTTTCTCCCAAGAAATCCCACAGATTGAAGTTTAAGGGAGGAATTTGAAAACAAAGTTCCACAGATGATTTATTAGTGATCTTCACCATTACCACTCTACAATAGGGCCTGTCATGGTATTCACTCACAGCCAATGGCACCGCCTGCTGGCCATCCTAAGAATTAGCTCTGCCAGGTGTTGTACTCCCCTTCCAGCAGTGTTATCCCCATGGTGTCTCACCCTGTGGCCCCTCTCACTCCAGGGACTACCATCTCCTCTTTGTGGTTTGGCCTTCTAAGCAGGTCAATAAGGTCCTCCCCTTCTAGAGAACTCAAAGTTCTTCCACAGCCTCTGGCTGGCTGCTCTAATGCCCTTGCCAGTTCCAAGTGGTTGGCAGGGAAACCCAGGCCCACACTCTACACTGGGTTCCAGCCCAGGGACCCTATATCAAGGAGCCAAGTTCTCTGCATAGTCTTACCTCTTGCTACTGTTTCCCTAGGCTTCTTCTTACTTATCTGGCTTTGCCCTCTCTCTGCATTTGCCAGCCTCCTCACTCCCTACACTCAGGAAATGGCTGCAGTCTACTTCTCTATGTTCCTAAAGCCCCTCCTGTAGCCAGTTTGCTGGCTTTATAGGCCTCACCTGTTCCTGCACAGGTGAGCCTGTGTGCAATCAATTAGTTCCCTGCACTCTGGATTCTCCTCCAGGTGCAGCCTGGGGACTTAATTGGCCATCTTAACCCCTTCCAATCCTGTATGGGGTAGACACCCCTTCACATGGCCTATATTAACACATATATGGGAATGGGAGCTAGTGGGGAAATCTCCTTCCCTAAAGCTACAGCAAAACCAAAAAGTAATATTAAATATATGCCAGTAAAAGTGGTGAGTGCACTCACTGAAAGCCTTCTACAATAAAGCTTCTTTGGGGTTTAGTCCTGCAAAGGTGAACAAGTATCCTAAAAGGGGAGTGAGTTAAGCAACTCCTGAGTATGCTGTACTAAAGCTAAGCCAAGCTGATTAGCATGGTGTGGAAAGATGCACACCCTGCTGTGTGCTGCGCACTGCCAATGAACAGAGCAGCTTGCCCAGAACCTTCTAAGAGGTGCTCAGCACCCTGAAGGCTCAAGCCCATTGGCCTAGTTTACAGTAGGGAAATTCCTTGTTGGTCACAACAGGTGCCCACAAGAGGTTCGGTACTGATTCTGCTAGGTATGATTTGACTGGGGAGGTCTAGGTTGGATATTAGGAAGAACTTTTTCACTAGGAGGGTGGTGAAGCATTGGAATGGGTTACCTAGGGAGGTGGTGGATTCTTCTTCCTTAGAGGTTTTTAAGGTCAGGCTTGTCAAAGCCCTGGTTGGGATGATTTAGTTGGGGATTGGTCCTGCTTTGTGCAGGGGGTTGGACTAGACCTCCTGAGGTCCCTTCCAACCCTGATATTCTATGATTCTATTACTGCAAGTACACAGGTCATGACAAACTGTGTTCCACATTATTTCAATAACCTTAAAATATGCTGGCAACAAGTGTTTACTATGCTTTCCTGAAATTATATTGAACATAAATTATACAAGCATAGATTTTCAATTAAACTCTGTTCAGCACCAGTTTAGCTGCACCTGTTGCTACTCCTTGGCAGCAAGAGGTAATTTTTCTAGTGTAGACGAGTTTTAGATTCCTAGTGGACAGCAATATGCAGATTAATAGTACAATTTGGTCTAGATTATTTGCAAATAGCTTTCCATTCAAAACTAGTTAGGGAAATGAATATAGTTGGCATCAGAACACTTCCATTTCATATAAACACCTCACTTGATTAGCTTTAGAACAGGTAGTGCTGCAAATATGTTTGAATACCATTTACACTGGCCAGGTATTATTTCAGCATTATCAAGGCAGCTGGGAAAAAACTGCTGTTGAGAAAACACTAATATTTAGCAAAATAGGGACTGACATTTCTCAGTCACTGGTTTAAACCTCATCACTTGGCTTGTACCCACTTTGACTTGTGGGACAGACATCTTATTTTTTACCAATAGCTCCTCAGAAAACGTTCCTTCCCAAAAGAAAAGATATATCTCTAAGAATTTACCCAGAGTTTAGCAGGATAGTGATCTTAAGTTTTGAAGTTCCAGCCTCCAGAAGGATCTTTTAAGTGGGATAAATCTTTTGCGAGTGCTGCCAGGCTTACATTTGGGTTGGGCAGAAAAAAAACCCCAGACAAACCCAACAATCCCATGCAATTATCAAAACAAATGTGTATTCACTCTAGATACTTTAATTGTGCTTTCTCTTTCCTTTTAAATTGACAAGCAACGTTTCTTCACTGGTCTCCCTTTAACTCACTGTTTAAGCTTATCCTGGATGTCTTCTCCACATCTATCAGATCAGCAGCAACTTTTAAAAAGAGTATTTTAGATGCCTGCTCTCAATTAAGCTAATTATATTCTTACCCACCATAGCATCTGGTAAATCCACAAGCTCTAGAAGAGTATCCAGCTTTTTCCAAATACTTGTCAAGGCCAGGTCATTGGCAGTCAGATCTAGTGGTCAGAGCCAGAGTCCACAGTCAGACTCGAGAATCAGCTGGGTCAGGATATCATGAAATCAGAAGCAGGAGACAAACTGGAGATCAGAACCAGAAGTCAGTAACCAGATTCAGGCTGGGTCAGAATACAGTGGGTCAGAGGTCAAGCACCAAGGTAGGTCATGACTCCAGGAAGTGAAGCCGGGGGAGCAGGAGCCACATGTTACAGAGTCCAGAACAGGATGGATCTCAGTTATTTCATTCCTGTTACTGGCTTAAGTAGGGCTAATGAGCCAAGCGGCTGCTCTGGAACTCTGCCAACAGGACATCCGGGGCATGCTCCAGAGAAGGATGGATCCCTGGGGCTGGCGGCCAGATGCCTCTCTAGCTCCAAGACCTCCTGCTCCAACTGCTCTATTGCCACATCCCTCCGCCGGCTGGCGCCCCGGGTGTAGTTGCAGCAGAAGAACCAGGCGTGCACCTTCCCCACATCCCACCACCGATGAGCCAAGGGAAAGGCACACCTCTGCCCTCACCAGGTGTCAAGGATGCTTCCCCACTCTGAACTTTAGGGTACAAATGGAGGGGCCTGCATGAAAACTTCTAAGCTTAACTACCAGCTTAGATCTGGTCCGCTGCCACCACTCCCAAAGCTAATTCCCTTCCCTGGGTAGCCTTGAGAGACTCTTCACCAATTCCCTGGTAAATACAGATCCAAACCCCTTGGATCTTAAAACAAGGAGAAATTAACCATCCCCACTCCTTCCTCCCACCAACTCCTGGTGGATCAAGATCCAACCCCCTTGGATCTAAAAACAAGGAAAAATCAATCAGGTTCTTAAAAAGAAGGCTTTTAATTAAAGAAAAAGGTAAAAATCATCTCTGTAAAATCAGGATGGAAAATAACTTTACAGGGTAATCAAACTTAAAGAGCTCAGAGGACCCCCCTCTAGCCTTAGGTTCAAAATACAGCAAACAGAGATAAACACTCTAGCAAAAGGTACATTTACAAGTTGAGAAAACAAAGCTAAACTAACACACCTTACCTGGCTGTTTACTTACAAGTTTGAAATATGAAAGACTTGTTCAGAAAGATGTGGAGAGCCTGGATTGATGTCTGGTCCTTCTTTGTCCCAAGAGCGAACAACTTCCCAAACAAAGAGCACAAACACAAGCCTTCCCCCCGCCCCCCAAGATTTGAAAGTATCTTGTCCCCTTATTGGTCCTTTGGGTCAGGTGTCAGTCAGGTTACCTGAGCTTCTTAACCCTTTACAGGTAAAAGGATTTTGGAGTCTCTGGCCAGGAGGGATTTTATCGTACTGTACACAGGAGAGCTGTTACCCTTCCCTTTATAGTTATGACACGCCCCACAAATCACAGATAGTGTTGGACAGCTGGTTCCACACTGGCTGTGATTTCTTCCAGGAGCTCTAGGAGAAAACAGAGTTAATAGGACACATGCACCTTTAGACATACTACTGATTATATAAAAACTAACAATATGTTCCACATTCCAAGAACAATTTTTAACCAGTTGATTCTGGGAAACTTTCCTGGGAGAGTGCATCAGCCACTTTGTTAGAAGCCCCTGAAATGTGTTGTATTTCAAAATCAAAATCTTGGAGAGCTAAACTCCACCGAAGAAGTTTTTGGTTATTCCCCTTGGCGGTATGAAGCCATCGTAGTGCAGCATGGTCTGTTTGTAGTTGGAAATGCCGTCCCCAAACATATGGGCGTAGCTTTTCCAGTGCGTACACAATGGCGTAGCATTACTTTTCGCTGATTGACCAGTGGCTTTCCCTCTCAGACAGTTTCTTGCTGAGAAACATGACAGGATGGAATTCTTGATCCTTCCTGCATTAAAACTGCTCCCACGCCCCGCTCGGACGCATCTGTGGTTACTAGGAACGGTTTGTCAAAGTCTGGGGCCCTTAACACAGGGTCAGACATGAGTGTCACCTTAAGCTGGTTAAAGGTCTTTTGATACTCATCAGTCCACTGAACTGCATTTGGCTGTTTCTTTCTGGTTAGGTCTGTCAGCAGGGTGGCAATTAGGCTGTAATGTGGTAAAAATCACCTATAATATCCGGCCAAGCCTAAGAAGGATTGGACCTGTTTCTTTGACTTTGGAACCGGTCACTTTTGGATAGCATCCACTTTGGCCTGTAGGGGATTTATAGTTCCTTGATCCACCTGGTGCCCCAGGTAAGTCACTCTGTTTTGGCCTAGCCTTAACAGTTAGTCCTGCCTGCCGGATGCGCTTGAAGGCTTTTTCCAGGTGCTCCAGGTGTTCTGTCCATGAATCAGAAAAAATGGCCACATCATCGAGGTAGGCAACTGCAGATTCTCCCAATCCCACTAGGAGACCATCTACAAGTCTTTGGAAGGTGGCGGGTGCATTTCGCAACCCGAAAGGGAGTACATTGAATTCATACACCCCTGCCTGGGTGACGAAGGCTGACCTTTCTTTAGTGGGTTCATCTAGTGGTACTTGCCAGTACCCTTTGGTTAAGTCTAAAGTAGAGATGAATTGGGCATGACCCAATTTCTCCAATAGCTCATCTGTGCGTAGCATTGGATAGTTGTCAGGACGAGTTACAGCATTTGGCTTACAGAGGTCCACGCAAAACCGTATTTCCCCATCTGGTTTGGGAACTAGAACCACTGGAGATGCCCATGCACTGTTAGAGGGGCGGATTATACCCATCTGTAGCATGTCCTGGATCTCCCTTTGTATAGCAGTTTGGGCATGAGGTGACTCCCGGTAGGGTGGGGTTCTAATTGGGTGAGCATTACCTGTGTCAATGGAGTGGTATGCCTGTTCGGTCCATCCTGGAGTGGCTGAGAAAATTGGTGCAAAGCTTGTGCACAGCTCCTTGATCTGCTGTCGCTGCAGACGTCCAAGGGACGCGGAGAGGTTCACCTCTTCCACGCCACCATCCCTTTTTCCTTCCTAGTAGACATCTTCAGGCCACTCCGCGTCATCTGTTTCCTGGGCTGTAAACTGGCAAACGTTTAATTCTCTGGAATAAAAGGGCTTAAGAGAATTAACATGGTATACCTTAGGCTTTATGTTGGAGGTGGGGGAGACTATGAGATAGTTAACAGCTCCTAGGCGCTCCTGGACCGTGAATGGTCCTTCCCACGACGCTTCCATTTTATGGGCCTGGAGAGCCTTTAAGACCATGATTGGTCTCCTACTTTGAAGGACCGTTCTCTGGAATGTTTATCATACCAGGCCTTTTGCTCTTCCTGAGCATCCTTTAGGTTTTCTTTAGCAAGGGCTAAAGAGTGTCGGAGGGTGCTTTGCAGGTTGCTTACAAAGTCTAGAATGTTAGTTCCTGGAGAAGGCGTAAACCCCTCCCATTGCTGCTTCACCAACTGTAATGGCCCCTTAACCTCGCGGCCATACACAAGTTCAAATGGTGAAAACCCTAAACTGGGATGTGGTACAGCCCTGTAGGCAAAAAGCAACTGCTGCAACACTAGGTCCCAATCATTGGAGTGTTCATTTACGAATTTACGTATCATGGCCCCCAAAGTTCCATTAAACCTCTCCACCAGGCCATTGGTTTGATGGTGGTAAGGGGTGGCAACCAAGTGATTCACCCCATGAGCTTCCCACGGGTTTTTCATGGTCCCTGCCAGGAAATTAGTTCCTGAATCTGTAAAGATGTCGGAGGGCCAACCTACCCTGGCAAAAATGTCTGCTAATGCCTGGCACACACTTTTAGCCCTGGTGTTGCTTAAGGGTACTGCTTCCGGCCATCGGGTAGCAAAATCCATGAAAATCAGTATGTACTGCTTCCTTCTGGGGGTCTTCTTTGGGAAAGGACCCAGAATATCCACAGCTACTCGCTGAAATGGGACCTCAATTATGGGTAGTGGCTGGAGAGGGGCTTTAACCTGGTCTTGGGGCTTTCCCACTCGTTGGCACACCTCACAAGACCGGACATAATTAGCAACGTCCTTGCCCATTCCCTCCCAGTGGAAGGACTTCCCCAACTGGTCTTTGGTTCTGTTCACCCCAGAATGGCCACTGGGATGATCATGGGCTAAGCTCAAGAGCTTTACCCGATACTTAGTGGGGACTACCAACTGTCTTTGAGGATGCCAGTCTTCCTGGTGCCCACCAGAAAAAGTTTCCTTGTATAAAAGTCCTTGTTCTACAACAAACCGGGATCGGTTAGAAGAGCTGAGAGGTGGTGGGGTGCTCTGTGCCGCCACCCAAGCTTTCTGAAGGCTGTCATCTGCTTCCTGCTCAGCCTGGAACTGTTCCCTTGATGCTGGAGACATCAGTTCCTCCTTGGACTGTGGACTTGGGCTTCGTCCCTCTGGAAGCGATGCAGGTGATGGGGCTGTTTCCATTGACTGTGAACCACTGTCCGTGTGTGCACTATATTGTATTTCAGGCTCTCGCTGAGCCTCTTGGGTAGGGTTATCTGCTGCTTCTGCCAGTTCAGGCTCACTAGTGCCCTCTGGCGTTGGAGTTGTAGACGGGTTTGCAAGCGCTGGACTCAGTGCTGGCAATGGTTCTGGTGCTGGTTGCGTTGCCAGTTCCGGTTCTGGGACTGGCTTTGGCTGGGTCTCTGGGATTGGATCCACTATGGCTGTTGCAGTTGTTGGCAGGGGATCCAGTTCCACCACCTTTGTTTGGGTCTCTGGTAACACAGACGGGGCCCTGGTGGACGGCTCAGGAACAGGGATGGGGGTGCAAGCTTGCTTAGTCTGGCTGCAGGTGACTATTCCCACCCTCTTGGCTAGCTTCACATGGTTGGCCAAGTCTTCCCCCAGCAGCATGGGAATGGGATAATTGTCATAGACTGCAAAAGTCCACATTCCTGACCAGCCCTTGTACTGGACATGTAACTTGGCTATAGGCAAGATTACAGACTGTGACATGAAGGGTTGAATTGTTACTGGAACCTCCGGGTTGATGAGTTTGGGGTCCACTAGGGATTGGTGGATAGTTGACTCTTGTGCCCCAGTGTCCCTCCAAGCGATAACCTTCTTTCCGCCCACTCTCAAGGTTTCCTCTCGCTCCGAGGGTATGAGAGAGGCATCTAGGCATCTTTGGTGTGATTGTGGTGTAATGAACTGTAATCGGTTGGGGTTCTTGGGGCAATAAGCCTTTTTATGTCCCAGTTCATTACATTTAAAACATCGCCCTGCTAAGGTATCACCGGGGCGATGTTGGTTGGTGGAGACTGGTGTGGTGGGGTGAGAAGGCGTCTGGGGTTTCCCTTGGGATGTGGGTGGGGCCTTGGGTTGTCCCCGCTGGTAAGGTTTGGTTTCGGGTTGCCCCTTCTGATATTCGCTCCAACTGCTATTATTTTTTTTCTTTTCTGCCACCTCCACCCATTTGGCTCCAATCTCCCCCGCTTTGGTTACAGTTTTGGGCTTCCCATCTAGGATGTACCTTTCTATTTCCTCAGGAACACCCTCTAAAAACTGCTCCATTTGCATTAGGAAGGGCAACTCTTCCGTAGATTTAACATTTGCTCCTGATATCCAGGCATCCCAATTTTTCCCAATGTGGTAGGCATGTCGGGTAAATGACACATCGGGTTTCCACCTTAGGGTTCTGAACCGCCGACGGGCATGCTCAGGTGTTAGCCCCATTCTGATTCTGGCCTTGTTTTTAAAAAGTTCATAACTGTTCATGTGTTCCTTAGGCATTTCAGCCGCCACCTCTGCTAAGGGTCCACTGAGCTGCGGCCTCAGCTCTACCATGTACTGGTCTGTAGTGATGCTGTATCCAAGGCAGGCCCTTTCAAAATTTTCTAAGAAGGCCTCAGTATCATCGCCTGCCTTGTAGGTGGGGAATTTTCTGGGATGGGAAGGGGTAGCTGGAGAGGGGTTGTTAGGATTGGCTGGTATATCCGCCCTAGCCCGTGCTAATTCCAGTTCATGCTTCATCTCTTTTTCTCTCAGCTCCATAGCTCTCTTGTGGGCCTCCTCTTTGGCTTTCTCTTCTCTTTCTCTCTGCTCCATCTCTTTTTCTTTCAGCTCCATAGCTCTCTTGTGGGCCTCCTCTTTGGCTTTCTCTTCTCTTTCATGGGCCTACTCTTTGGCTTTCTTTTCAGCTTCTTGCTCGGGTTTTTTTAATTGAAGCAGTCTCTGATGTTTTTTTCCCATTTTCTTCTGCTTCTAGTCTGGCCAGTTCTATTTTGTTAGCTACTTCTTTGGTAGTCATTTTCCTGTTTTCTTGTGCTGGGCCACACCCCTCAGCAGTTGACTGAAACTGGGATGCACTCAGCTCAGGCTGCTGCTAAGGTAACAGAGACTTTCTAACTAGCTATCCCCGAGAGGTAGAAAGAAAAAAAACAATTCAGCTTGTAAATTCCTTTTACCAGTTGTTTGCTCATTGATTGAACCCTTCTCTTAACAAAGGCCCTTGTTAAAAAAAACTTAACACCTCTGCTTTCAGGCAAGGAGAGATAAGATATGCATCTACCTTCAGCTCTGCTTTCCAAGCAGCTAGAAAGGAGAAAAAAAAATCTTACTGGCTTTTGGTTTAAAATGATCCCACCGCTCTGCCACCATGTCAAGGCTGGTTCCCCACTCTGAACTTTAGGGTACAAATGTGGGGGCCTGCATGAAAACTTCTAAGCTTAACTACCAGCTTAGATCTGGTCCGCTGCCACCACTCCCAAAGCTAATTCCCTTCCCTGGGTAGCCTTGAGAGACTCTTCACCAATTCCCTGGTGAATACAGATCCAAACCCCTTGGATCTTAAAACAAGGAGAAATTAACCATCCCCCCTCCTTCCTCCCACCAACTCCCGGTGGATCAAGATCCAACCCCCTTGGATCTAAAAACAAGGAAAAATCAATCAGGTTCTTAAAAAGAAGGCTTTTAATTAAAGAAAAAGGTAAAAATCATCTCTGTAAAATCAGGATGGAAAAATAACTTTACAGGGTAATCAAACTTAAAGAGCTCAGAGGACCCTCCTCTAGCCTTAGGTTCAAAGTACAGCAAACAGAGATAAACACTCTAGCAAAAGGTACATTTACAAGTTGAGAAAACAAAGGTAAACTAACACACCTTGCCTGGCTGTTTACTTACAAGTTTGAAATAGGAGAGACTTGTTCAGAAAGATGTGGAGAGCCTGGATTGATGTCTGGTCCCTCTTTGTCCCAAGAGTGAACAACTTCCCAAAGAAAGAGCACAAACAAAAGCCTTCACCCCCCCCCCCAAGATTTGAAAGTATCTTGTTCCCTTATTGGTCCTTTGGGTCAGGTGTCAGCCAGGTTACCTGAGCTTCTTAACCCTTTACAGGTAAAAGGATTTTGGAGTCTCTGGCCAGGAGGGATTTTATACTACGGTACACAGGAGAGCTGTTACCCTTCCCTTTATAGTTATGACACCAGGTCAGCCAGAACTCCCAGAAGGACACCATGAAGCCCACATCCTCCAGCAAGATGTTATTAAAGTGTCAGTAGGCTGGCCCCAGCTTCTCCAAGGTGAGAGAGGCTGTAAGGGTCACCAAATGGTGATGCGAGAACGGGGCCGGCCAGATGCTGGAGGAG
The DNA here is from genome assembly GCF_027887155.1 of Malaclemys terrapin pileata. Classification (NCBI taxonomy): domain Eukaryota; kingdom Metazoa; phylum Chordata; order Testudines; family Emydidae; genus Malaclemys; species Malaclemys terrapin. The sequence continues at coordinate 158,001,311 of NC_071506.1, read as the reverse complement.
TGGGCCCGTGAAAGATGATGGCAAAATAAGTAGATGTGGTCCAATTGGGAGTGGCATGACCTATGTGCCTGCACCCGGACAGAAGTGAACATGGACACGTCATCTGGGTGGTGGTCGTGCCAGACGTCCACCAGGGAGTGATGGTCAACAATCTCCGGGAGGATGTCGGCAGTGGCCGGGCACTGCTTGGTCCCCAAGCGGTCATGCTCTTCGAGGATGGGGTTAAAATCCCCGCCCAGGACCAGGCACTCATGAGGATCCAAAGAGCCAAGGAAGGCAGACGCCTGCTGGAAAAAGCACACCCGCTCCAGGCCCGATGTCGGGGCATAGATGTTAACAAGGTTCAACACCAACCCCTCCATACGAACCTGGAGGTGCAGCAGGCAGCCCAGCATGACCTCGGCAACCCCCATAACCTCGAGCCGAAGGTTGGGGGAGAACAGGGTGACTACTCCAGCTGTATGAGCTGTGAGATGGCTAAAATATACCCTGTCCCCCCACTTCAGCCTTGTGGAGTTGGTTTTATTACAGCGCTGGAGCTGTTACTACACAGCCACGTTAAAGCCACGTAGCCGTGGCAGCACTTTAATGTCAGCTGACATACCCTAAGATGAGCCACAGGCCTCTAGTGTGACCTTGGGCAAATTGTGTCATCTCTTTGTGCTTCTGTTTCTCTCCTACCCTTTGACTCTCTTGTTGGACTGTAAACTCTTCAAGGGCAGGGGCTGTCTTTTACCATGTGTTTGTACAGTGCCTAAGCACAACTGAGTTTTGATCTCAGTTGAGGCCTTTAGGTGCAATTATGATAAAAATAATGTGTGTATTATAAAATCTTTGGGGCAGGGAACAAGTCCTTATTTGCTTGTGAAACAGCAAGCATAGTTTTGGGGGCAATAAAACAATAAAATCATAATTGTAGTAATATTTTACAAGTGCTGTATACTCTTGAGCCAAATTGGGAAGTGCTAATTCTTGCAATGACAGACACTATAGAAAATCCTGCCATAGTGAGATGTTTTTGAATGAGCTTGTTTCAGATAAACTCCACCATCACCTGACAAAACTACACCTCTTTACCAGGCTTTTGTCCCTCCATGTGAAACAGGGCTGGGTGGGATCCTCGCTAGCAGGGATGCTAATGGCCCCCGTTGAACCTCACAGCAATCCTTGACCGACCCCGAAGGTCAGCAGGGAGTCATGGAAGCTGCGGGCCCACTGATAGGCCATAGCATCCTGCCTCCCGGTCCCTTTACCCTCCCTGAAAATGGTCCTCATGGCCTGGAGGACTTGATGGAAATCCCTCCAGCGCTGGAGAGCAAGCTGCACCTTATTCTGGGACCCATGAATGTCCCGGAGAAAAATGCGCAGCTCTTCTCGCAGCGCATCGGGAGATGGGATCACTGGCCCCTGGCCATCCTCCAGTGGAGTCCCCATGACAGCCCCATGGCCTACTGAGACGGGAATCCAGGGAGCGGAGCCCTGGCACAGTGCCCATTGTATCGGTGCTGCACAGCCCGTCCCAGACCCTAGCTCAGGAAGGGGCGGCGCAGGGAAAACAGCAGCCCCTAACGGGTCAGGACAGGGGACCACAAAGGCCGCCCTCTGAGGGGAAGGGGAACGAGATGACCCCAGTGGCGGTAGCAGCGTGGGAAATAGAGGAGGGAGAAGGGGATTAGCATCGGGAACAGGGATGGGACTGGGATCAGGGGTGGGTTAAGAGAGGGGAGCACACTTGGGATTGGGGCCCCGGCAGGCGAGCTTCCAGGGGTGGCACCTCTTGGCCAGGCTCAGGGGTTAGGGGAACAGGAGCAGGAGGGGGGCCCTTGATGATGCTGGTCTCAGGCACCATTGCGGGTGTCGTGCCCATAGCCACAGCATCAGGGGATGGAGGTCAACAGCGGGGCCCCCACCCAGGAAGGAAATCGGCTGCCCCACTCCAACAGGGGTGCCCTGGATGCTGGCCATCACCTCAGTGGGCTCAGCGGCCACTAGTGGGGTGCCATCCGCGGCTGGGCAGATAGATGATTCCAGGAGCTCCCTGGGAGTGAAAGTAGGAGCAGCAACTGGGCAAAGGGAAGTGAGGGGCCGGCACGAAGCCGCCCAGATCGAGGCCCACTGACAGAGGGTTGTCCTCCCCCGATATAACTATGGTCAGACCCAGGGCCTCGATCTCCTCAAAAATGGAGGAGAAGTCCCTGCCCACTACCCCAGGGACCTCCCTGCCAGCGTCCAAGGCAACACTTGCCTCGGTGCTGACAGGGGTCACGGATGGCAACAAGGTGCGGGGGCTCCATCAGAGGCCCCCACGAGTAGGGACTCCAGAAGAGGGGTAGTACTGCCCCTTGTTGCTGCCATGACATCCCCAGCTGGCTCTGGTGGCTGGAGCGTATGTGGGGGCAAGGCAGAAGGCTCAGCCCCAAGGGCCTCCTTCCTGGTCTTACAGGGAGCCTCCGCCTCCTCCAAATCTGGGGGGAGGAGCTGAGCCTGCACCTTCTGCTTGCCCCGCTTCCCCGAACAAAGACCCAGCCCTCTAAGGTGTCATCTGCGGGCTGGCTAGCAGGGGCGGGGCCAGGGAGCAAGGGCAATGGTATGGGGTTTCAGTAGGGTAGTGGAAGGGCAGCATGGGGAAGGGAAAGCTCCCCATTGGGAGGGCCTTCTCCCACACCTGGTGATAACCCCACTGCACCCTCCTCCATGGGCCCTGCTGGGCTGCACACAGCGGAGGCGGGGCCCGCCTGCTCATCTGGGTGTGCTGGGGAGGCTGCCCCTGGGGCCCAAGCAGGAGCATTGGTAGGCTGGGAAGAGGAGGAGTGATGATGGATGCCAGGCAACCAGGGATGTCGGCGGTGACAGGACCAGCCCCTTGCAGGGGCTCAGGGGTCTCGGACACTCCTCTGTGCTGGGCCAGGGGGCAGTCCATCTGGACATGCCCCATCGCCCGGCAGAGGTAGCACCAGGCCTCTCACGAGGAATAATGCATCTGGTACTGGGGTCCCTAATAGTGGATCCAAAAGGACCCCTTGAGCACCTCTCTGTCACACGCCGCCGGCAGCACTTGAAGCTGCACCGGCCGGCGGAACAAGAGGACATGATGAAGGGAGGGTCCTTGCAGCCCAGTGGGAGAGGGGTAATGATGGGGCGGGGCAGGGCAGGCAGGCAAACCAACCAGCAAAACTCCCAAGAGCAAAGGGCAGGAGTGGAGGCAGATGGTAAGTTGGGGTGGAGAAGGGGACAATGGTAGGGGGGACAGATGGACCAGGGGATGGGGGATAAACACCACACCCCCAGTCTCCCCACAGCAACAGACAATACCCATGAGAGCAGAGATAGAAACAGTCACTGAGTCCAGCAGGAGAACCCCTCCACAGTGTCCTGCAGGGTTCCTGCATGGTCCCCCAACAGCAAAAGTCTTCCTCTTCCTCCTCAAGGCAGCAGCAAGCTTCCAGGCAGAAGGAGCAGCAGCACCAATAGGCAGTCTGGCAACCAGGTGGGAAGGACCCCTCAGGTGGTGGCAATGACAACAGCCAGGGCGGGGTCCCTCACTCCCCCTCCAGGGAGCAGACCAGCAGCCCCCCCGGAGCAGCAGCAATCTGGGAGCCCACTAGCTGGCAAGGTGGCAGGTGTCTGACCCCCAGACAAGAAGCTGAGGCAGCAAGAACCCTGGGCCTGGTGGCCTCAGTTCCACACCTGCAAGAGGGTCATAGACAGCTGATATGTTAGCCCTAGAATGTTAATGGTCCTTTTTACTTCAAGCTGAGAAGGGGTTACCTCAAGTCAATTAGGGATACCTGAATCCACTTAAGGGTTGCCTGAGGCCTTTAAAAACCCCTCCTGGAGGGAGTGTGGAAGGGGAGAAAAGGAAAAAAAATAGAAAAATAAGCTGCTGTCAGGCTAGTGGCAGCAGGGAAATAGGCTGTTCCAGGCTGAGAGGTTGTGCTCCCTTAGCATAGGGGAAACAGCCAAACCTGAGTGCCTGCTATGGGAAGGACTGAGTCACCTCAGGGCAACCAACCAGAGGACACCTTGCCCCAGCAAAGGGGGCAGCAAAAGGTACCCCCCTTGGTTTTTGTTTATGAGACTATTTCCTTTTTTGTTTGGTGGAGGATCATCCCTTAAGCCGACCCTCAGGCCTACTCTGGAAATACGACCAAGAGAGTAAAGAAGGGGAAAGGCAAACCCTGCCTGCGTAGGGCTGATTACCCCAGGCCTGCCATCACTAAAGGGGGAAATGCTGTCTGGCAAGAGAAAAGAAGTGCCTTGCCACAATACAGATGAAAAAGGAAACACACACACAGGCTTCTCATTAATCACAGATTTCTGACAATCAGTCCTCTAGTATTAATTTTTATCTTGTGTATCCTTAAAAAGGAGGAATTCCAGGTTTAGGAAAGATATAATGGCTTATTTTATTCAGAATCCGTTACATCATGCAAACCAAGGAAACGTGACGTTTCAAAGGGAAGCTGGTTTCATCTTTTCCTCATGTAACTAGTAAGACCTAATCCAAGAGTATAGTATTACATAACTCTAAAGTTCAGTATTACCTAAATTATTTAGACAATCAAAAGTATAATACTGGTAATTAGTCTTTTAAATTACAGACACAAACTAATTATTATTGTCTGGTCTCTGCTTACTTGTAAGAATAGTATAGCTTACTTAGTTTGAGGGACTGGTATAGAATATACTGGCAAAAGTACTCTTCTGCTGATATAAGCTCTGTCTCCAGTAGGAGGGTTTCCCGGTGTAGCTATAACTGCAAACATATTTTAATATAGACCAAGTCTAAGGGCTTGTCTACATTACCCGCTGGGTCGACGGGCAGTGATCAATCCAGCAGGGGTTGATTTATCACATCTAGTCTAGATGCAATAAATTGACCGCCAAGTGCTCTCCCGTTGACGCCGGTACTCCCCCGGAGTGAGAGGTGCAGGCGGAATCAACGGGGAGAGCGTCTGCTGTCAACTCACTGCAGTGAAGACACCGTGGTAAGTAGATCTAAGTACATCGACTTCAGCTACGTTATTCACATAGCTGAAGTTGCATAACTTAGATTGATTTCCTCCCCTCCTCCAGTGTAGACCAGGCCTTAGTCTGGAGAGTAGACTACTGTAACAAAAGCAGAAAACAAGAACTGTATGGTTTTCCTAATGGACATAAGCACTGACAGAGCTTTGTCTCAGGAGTGGAGGGAGGCTTTTCCTTGCAGAGCTCAGGAAGTGCACAGAGTGTGAGGGGGTGAAGGGGAAAGTCTCCTGCAGAACTCAAGAGCTTTGAAGTCTATGGAGCTGACCATCCAACTCCCCTACCCCAAATCTTGCACATAGCACTAATTAGTAGAATGATGAAGCTTGTCTTGCTGGATATTTGTCAAGGGTTGTGGTATAGTAATGCCCAGTTAGGGACATTATAAGGGCTTTATACTTTTCTCTTAGGCATCTGGATTTTGTGCACTGTTGGAGACAAAATATTAGAGTAGATGAACCATTAATCAATTCCTACTGGAAATTCCAGTGTTCCTAATCCAGTATTGCTGGATTAGCCCAAAGTGTTTAATTGCCACAATTGGGAGTACTGAGCTCACCGTTTATTTGGGGTTGGGAGGAAGAGGTAAGGCAGATTTCTGCAAATAAACAATAGTGATATGTGGAATCTCTCCCACCAATGTGTTTATATCGCTTATTATTTCATGCAAATTAAGATTCTGATTACCACTGATCAGCATGATATGACATACAAAAACCATATGCTTTATTAAAGAAGATGAGAAAAAAGCACATTGCACCACTGCATAACATCCTTGCCAGACATGAGAAGGAACTTTTATTAGGGATCCTATTTCATGTGCTTTCTTATGTCCTGTCTATACTAGGAATTAAGAACCTAGCCCATATCAGCCAGTGCTGATCAGTAATATATCTGTCTGAAGTACTAGAGAAAGTTCAGTTGCTGGTATAGGCGGGGCAAGACCATTTTTGGCACCGTTACAAAAAGCAATTCACCATCTCACTCATACTTTTTGCAATAGTTCTGAAAATGGTTTTCTCCCAGCTATTCTAGCAGCTGACAGCTCACTGTGAATTATAAAAGTATTATTCATGCTAAATGTATAAATGAATTCACACATGCCATTACAAGCCAATTACCTGAGCCATTCAGTTTTTTTTATACATAGCTTTTACTTTGCCAACTACTCAGATGATGAACACAACACAGGATGCAAATTCAAAATGCTAGAGGTACTCTAAAAATGGTAGAGAAGATGGAAATGATGCAGAGCTGATTTCTTTAGCATAAATAAGATTTTATTACCCTTGTCTATTTTGTGTTCAAACATGGATCTAAAATGGGGGGAATCCTTCCTACTGAGGAGGCAACAAGAGTTATACTCGCCCATATGCAGTTAGCAGGGAACCAAATGGAAAATACAATCTAAAAAATGGGAGGGAGAAACTGCCACAAAAGACTGAGTCGTGATTGAACATTTTACACTTGTTTTAAAAAATTAGCTTCACCGATTACATTGGATAATGGCTTAAGGCCTAAACAGATAACTCGAGTTGACACAATGACATTATTTACATGACAGGAACAATATTTACCCAGAGATGAACTGCTCTTGAACAGTATCTCCATTGCAAATCTCCTATTTGTTATACCAAGGCCTAGCTGTTTCAGGCTATTCCATCCTTTTAAAAAATTGTACCAAAATATTTATTAATACATTTATAAAACATGTCTCCAAAACAGTATCTAGATTCTGTATGTCAGCAGTTGTCAATCTTCAGGAGCCCAGTTACAATTGTGGGCAGGGTACAATGTTAAGAAAGTTATTAGAGGGTCTGTCTGGCTCTCTAAATGGGCATGCCTCAGAGAGGTAAACACCAGAGAAAGTCATTAGTGCACGTGCCCCAAGACAGGTGCACCTTGAGCTTTTCGGTGCCATGCTGTGGAAACCAACAGTTTGGAGGAGCTCAACTTCTATTGTGGTCACCTAACAGCTTAGTAGAAAGGGTGGTCATACTTCAACTCAAGCACAACTCAACAATGAGCTCAAGTCCTGTGCTTTGTGTCCTCAAAATGATTGTTGTGCACATTAGTACTCTCTGTCTGCATTCTTCTTGGGGTGAGGGGCTTATTCTGGAAGTCCTGCCTGACTGCAGGCAGCATTATGAATTTGCACTACAAGTGATTTTTCAAAGAGCTCTAAGATCCACATGCATAGGGAGATTGCCTTGAAAATTGATATGCCACAAAAGGGATTGAGGCAAACTCAGTGATGCAATTTTGAGGAAGTTTAGCACCCCATAAATGTATCCCCATGCTATATAGCCATCTGATCTAGTCCCATCTTGGAACAGTTTGGTGGGGAATACTGTGTCCATGATATGAAGCCAGGTGTCACAGTGAGCAGCTGTGTAGATATGGGAGGGATTAGTTACCCACATTGGAAATGACATGAGAGTGTAAAGCACTGTGCCGATGCCAGAGTTCTGATGGGAATGGAGAATATGCAAGAGAGTGTTAGAACGGGGAGAAGCACTCTTTTCTATTCTGCTAGCTTCACGATAGACCTAATGGAGGTGGCCTATGGAGATGGTAGTGACAGCCCTTCCAGTGGCCCTGTGACATACATATCATCCCCTGTACCTACATATTCACCACCGTTATATTAGGGTTACCATACATCCTCTTTTTCCCGGACATGTCCGGCTTTTCGGCACTCAAACCCCCATCCGGGGGGAATTGCCAAAAAGCCGAACACGTCTGGGAAAATGGCGGCTCTGCTCCTCCCCTGACTCTTCGGCTCTGTTTAAGAGCCGAGCTGCCCGAGCGCTATGGGCTTCAGGCAGCCCCCTTGCCTCCGGACCCCAGCCGCCGGCCGGGCACTTCCCCTCCCGGGCTCCAGCTGCGCTGGGGAAGCGCGGGCCAGGGGTGCAGGGTCTGGGGGCTGCCAGGCAAACCGTGAAGCCGGTAGCGCTCGGGCAGCCCTTTCCGCGTGGCTGGGAGTGGGAGGGAGGAGGGGGCAGAGTTGGGGCGGGGCTGGGGAAATGGGCGGGGCCAGGGCCCGTGGAGGGTCCTCTTTTTTTATTTAATAGATATGGTAACCCTAGTTATATGATATATGTTTTGTACAAAGTATGCCTTGTGAGGTATCATTTGAAAAGTCTTGATTTGATGAACCTCGTTATCCTGCTCAAATGTGTGTATCATCACTGTATATGAAGTTATGAGACTTTGCCATGTTTGTTACTGAAACATGTTGTGAATCTGGGAAATGTCTACAAATTAGCTCTTTAGTAGCAGCAAAAGAGTGACCAACATCCAGCCAGGTGTTAAGTGACTATCACTGGCCATTCACCAGCAGGGGAGTTGTAAACAATACATTTACAATTCATAATGAAGGATAAATCAGCAGGTCCCATACACCATGGGGGCTGCTTAACCCCATCAGCATAGATTTTTCCAGCACCTGAAGAAAGGTATAAATGAGAGACAGTGACATCATCACTGGGCCTCTCTCTCCCCCCATCTCTACTGAAACAAGATGGCTTGAAAGACTTTGAACTGGGGGGATTGGTCCAAGGCTGGGAAGGGAATCCATCCAACCTGTACTAAGAATGTGAAATGCCTACAACATTCAGGGGTGTGTGTGAGAAAAGCTGTTTGTTTCTAGAATTTTTAGCTTGGAAAAATATAGTATTTAGATTTTTTGCCATTTCCTTTCCTTTTATAACCAGTTCTGATCTTCTATGCCAATACCACATAATCTCTTAAAATCTATCTTTCTTTAGTTAATAAATCTGTTTTTATATTTAATCTAAACCAGTTGTTTTTGGCTGGAGTGTTCGGGGAATCTACTCCGGTATAAAGACTGGTAAATATTTGTACCCTTTGATGGTATGGCTAACTAATTAACAAGCTTCCATTGGTCAAGAAGGTCTTGAGCAGTGTAAGATGCACATTTTTAGGATCTGCTTTCTATATACAGTTCATGAGTGGCTGTGAGAGCCTGGATGTAACTTCGGTGGGTGTGCCGCTGCAAGCTGATGGCCAAGTGAACAGAGCCTGGAGGGGTTTGCTGTTCAGTAGCATAGCAGTGTAGGAGACAGCCTGGGCAGGACCGTTAAAGGGTGCACAGTGGTTCCACAGTACAGATTGCACCCTGGGGGATGTCACATTCTGAAACTCTACACTTGCTTTTACAGCTCTTTCATACCTTCCTAGATTTTAAGTCCTAGGGGGACTATTGTGGTCATCTACTGCATAACTTCCCAGACAATAGGGATCCCTAATTCCTCTAGTTCAGTGGTCCTAAAACTTTTGTACTGGTGACCCCTTTCAGATAGCAAGCCTCAGAGTGCGACCCCCCTCCTCCTTATAAATTAAAAACATGTTTAAATATATTTAACACCATTATAAACGCTGGAGGCAAAGCAGGGTTTGGGGTGGAGGCTGACAGCTCGTGACTCCCCATGTAATAACCTCATGACCCCCTGAGGGGTCCCAACCCCCAGTTTGAGAACCCCTGCTCCAGCTGCAATTCTCAGATGGCAGGGTGATTTTAGGTAACTTGCGGCAACTACTCCATTCATCAGTACAGCTACACAGTGAGTGGCAGTGAGAGTGTATGAAGAAGAATGATGTTATAGACGTGTGTCAAACACACTACACAGAAAATGGTGGATTTTGTTAGGGATGGGTCTAGAAAGCCTCCAGGGGATTCAGTCTTCTGTATCTCTCTGAGGTACAGGAGCCATATGAATTCTCTGTCTCTCAAATTTAGGATAAACTCCCCTCAATGGCTTTGTTTACTGCCAGTATGTAAACAGAGGTAAAACCTCATTCTTTTGTCTAGGGCAGACCTGTTTATCACCTTTATCTACTCTAGGCTGTCTTGTCTTAAACATGTTCTAGAAATTCATAACTTCCCATATAACATTTCACATATGCATTTTATAATAATATTGGCATGTTATTAATTTTCATATGATACCTCACCAGCCATATTTTGTACAAATTATCGCAGTAGTGTGTAGGGTGTGAATATCGGGGTGTCTAGGGTCACACACAGGCCATAGAACTTCCCCAAAATAATTCCTAGAGGATAGCTTTTCGAAAAACATCCAATCTTGATTTAAAAATTTGATGCTGGAGAATCCATCATGACCCTTGCTAAATTGTTCTGAAGTTAATTATTCTCACTGATTGAAAATGTCCAGGTATTTTCCAGTCTGAACTTGCTCTTCTCTAGTTAGTATTAAATCTTTTATTATCTATTATGCTGAGTTACAAGGCTGGCTTTAGGAAGTGCGGGGCCCGATTCAACAGGGCCCCGGCAGGGATGACTCATCCGACGGCGCTCTGGGTCTTCTGCGGCACTGAAGGACCCACCGCCGAAGACCCGGTAGGGAACCGCCCGGTGAGTACATTCCCCACCCACCCTAATCCGACCCCCACCCATGTCCTGCCCCCAACTGCCCCCCCCGAAACTGCAACCCATCAACCCCCCCCGCTCCTTGTCCCCTGACCACTCCTTCCTAAGACCCCCCCGACCCTAACTGCCCCCTAGGACTCCATCCCCTACCCAACTTGCCCTGCTCCCTGTCCCCTGACTGCCCCGACCCCATCCACCACCACCCTGACAGACCCCCGGAACTCCCACGCCTACCCAATCCCCCCCCCTTCCCCGTCCCGACTGCCCCCCCAGAACCTCTGCCCAATCCAACCCCCCCCCAACCCGCTCCCTGTCCCCAGGACTCCCTGCCCCTGCCTTATCCAGCCTCCCTCCCCCGGCCCCAGTCTCTTACTATGCCGCTTACCCCCGCCGGGGCCGTGCTGCCCGGCCAGAGTCAGGGCTGGGCCGGAGCCGGAGCCGCCTGGGGCTGGGGCCGCACTGGCTGGCCGGGCGGGGCCAGGGCCGGGGCTGGAGCCGGAGCCGGGGCCGGAGGGGGCCGCTCGGCCAGGCTGGAGCCGGGACTGGGCCATGCCTCCCTGGAGCCCTCCTTGCGCGTCCCCCCTCCCCCCAGCTTACCTGCCGCTGCTTGTTTCCAGGCTTCCCACGTGAACATCTGATTCGCGGGAAGCAGGGGAAGGGCAGGAGAAGGGGGCGGAGTGTTCAGGGGAGTAGGGGGAGGTGAAGTGAGCTGGGGCCGGGGGCGGGGCAGACAGCTGCCGGAGCTTGGGAACCGGCTCCAGCTCACCACTGGGCACAGGGGCCTCTTAGGCAAGGGGCCCAATTCAGGGGAATCGGGGGAATCTGCCTAAAGCCGTCCCTGCTGGGTTAAATACCAAACATTGGCTGCAATGGGGAAGCAAGTAAGAAGGAAGCTATGCCAGACTGTCAGTGAAACATTGGTGAATAAGTTAATGTCCAAGAATCAACAGTGTGTAGAGAACTGTAAAGATATACTGAACAGAGCACTTGAGTATTATGAATGCAAGAGCAAAATACAAGATGATGGACAGGTAATATGAATTAGAAATTTTAATCCTATTAAATTGCTATGCTATTCTACATTGCAACCCAAGCTCAACTTGACATTATTTGACTCTATTGCTTGTAGGAAATAAAGCTCCTCCTCACATGACAAGCAGCAGTGCGAACTTCCCTACTCTGCTCTGCTCATGTACATCAACCATAATCTCAAAGGTATCTACAGATGAAAGGATAGTTCAATCTCAACCATGCACAATTTAGCCTCTTTGTTGAAGTCATCAATCAGGAAGCTAATTCTGATCTCTTTCTACTAGAAACTACACTAATTCTTTCTGTATAGCTCACTAAATAGCCATTGGGATTTAATCACTATTGACCTGAGTCAGTTTCACACCTGTGATCTAGTGTTGCAAAACTCTGTATCCTATTCATAATCCTCTATGCTGTTCAAGTTTCAGAGTATGTATATGTTCCATTCTATATGCATCCGAAGAAGTGGGCTGTAGCCCATGAAAGCTTATGCTCTAATAAATTTGTTAGTCTCTAAGGTGCCACAAGTACTCCTGTTCTTCTTTTTATGCTGTTCAGTCCACCTTTACATGGCTTTATATATATATATATTTTTTTAATTTCTATATTATTTTAACAAAATATTTATGGAGCCACATAACACGTCATACACACAATCCACGCTTGTTCCTTCCTCCCCAAACCAGCATGGTTTGGAGCACTGCCGAAGCACAATCAGTTGCTAAGGGCATGTCTACACTGGCAGAGTTATAGTGCTGGGAGTTACAGCGCCACTCAGAGAGTGCTGAAGGGAAACCACTGTTGTGTGCTCACACTGTCAGCTGCCTGCGCAATAGTGTGTTCACACTTGGGGCGGTATTCGGAGTGGTGCACTCTGGGCAGCTATCCCACAGAGCATCTCTTCCTCTTCTGCCAGAAAGAGTTGTGGGAAGGTGGAGGATGTCGCAGGGCATCCTGGGTCCTGTCCCAGTGCCCTGAGATGCACTGCTTCACATCCCAGCAATCCCTGTGCTTCCGTCCACATGTGGTGCCATTTTTCAACAGTTTGTGTAGTGTGCGCCCTGCCTCTTCGGGCTGCAGGAATGGATCCCGAACTGTTGACCAGTATGCTGCTCGCTCTGACCAACACATCATGAGTGGCAGTGGAGTTGTTCCTTAAACTACAAAGGCAAGAGGAATGCAACATTGATCTCGCCACACAGAGTAGCTACAACATGAGATTGCTTGTGGTATTCATGGAGGTGTTATGTGGAATGCTGCTTTTGGGCTTGGGAAACAAGCACTGAGTGGTGAGATCACACTGTGATGTGTGTCTGGGATGACAAGCAATGGCTGCAGAACTTTCGGATGAGGAAAGCCACATTCAAAGGAAGAACAGGAGTACTTGTGGCACCTTAGAGACTAACAAATTTATTAGAGCATAAGCTTTCGTGGACTACAGCCCACTTCTTCGGATGCAAGTGGGCTTCTTCTTCCAGAAGTGGGCTGTAGTCCACGAAAGCTTATGCTCTAATAAATGTGTTAGTCTCTAAGGTGCCACAAGTACTCCTGTTCTTCTTTTTGCGGATACAGACTAACACGGCTGTTACTCTGAAACATTCAAAGGACTGTGTGATGAGCTCGTCCCAGCCCTGCGGCACAAGGACACAAGAATGAGAGCTGCCCTGCCGTTGGAGAAGTGTGTGGCGATTGCACTGTGGAAGCTGGCTACTCCAGACTGCTACCGATCGGTCACTAACAAGTTTGGAGTGGGAAAGTTGACCGTTGGACTCGAGTTGACAGAAGTCTGCAGGGCCACTAATCGCATCCTGTTCTGAAAGACTGTGACTCTGGGCAATGTGCGTGACATTGTGGATAGCTTTCCACAAATGGGCTTCCCTAACTGCGAAGGGATGATAGCTGGCATGCATATTCCAATTCTGACACCAGACCACCTAGCCACCAACTACATTAATCGGAAGGGGTATTTCTCAATGGTTCTCCAGGTGCTTGTGGATCACCATGGGCATTTCATAGACATTAACGCAGGCTGGTCTGGAAAGATGCACAGCCCACACATCTTTCAGAACACTGGCCTGTTCAGGAAGCTGCAAGCAGGGACTTTCTTCCTGGACCAGAAAACCACTGTAGGGGAAGTCGAAATGCCCACTGTGATTCTGGGAGACCCCACCTACCCCTTAATGCTGTGGCTTATGAAGCCATACATGGGGCAACTTAACAGCAGCAAGGAGCAGTTCAACACCAGGCTGAGCAAGTGCAGAATGACTGAGTGTGCTTTCGGCCATTTAAAGGCCGCTAGTGCTGCCTCTGGGAAGCTGGACCTGGCCAATGACAATATTCCTATGCTTATAGCCGTTTGCTGTATGTTCCATAATTGTGAAGGGAAGGGTAAAAGCTTCACTCAGGACTGGACTGCAGAGGCTAAGTGCTTGGAGGTTGAGTTTGAACAGCCAGAGATCAGGGCTATTAGAGGGCCGCAGCATGGGGCCATAAGGATCAGGGATGCCTTGAGGCAGCAATTTGAAGCTGAAAGCCATTATTTGTTGCTATGCTCTGGAGTTCAGTGCTTGTAATGCTAGGAGGTGATTAGTGCAGACGATGCAATATGTGGGTTTAACATAATTGTATGTTGCTTTGCAGGACTCTTTTTGCTTTCAATTAATAGAATAAAGATTGCTTTCAAACCAACACAATTCTTTTATTAAAAAACAACGGAGGAGAGAGTCAAACAAAAACAAACAAACAAAAAACCCCCATCAGCAGTGATGGGTATGGGGGAAGGCAAGGTCCCAGGAGGAGAAGGGGTCCCAGGACGGCTAAAGATTTGTGTATGTCCAGGGATCATATCCAACCTTTCCTTTGGAGCACAATGCAGTGGGTACTGTGCTTCAGCAGGGCCAAACTGCAGAGGGATGGGTGTTGAGTGCAGTGGGTAGTGGGAATCAGCAGTGCTGGACTGTGAAGTGGGAGGAGTGGAATGCTGCGAATATAGACTGGAGCCAGGAGGTTGGTAAGAGTGAGTTGGCAGTGTCTGGGGGGGTGCATGGGAAAGAGTTTTGCGACAGTGGCTGAACGGGAAGGAGGGTGCAGAGCTGCTCGGTTTGAAGAGCTAGTATCGCCTGGAGCGTGTCTGCTTTAAGAGCCGCTCTGTGGCTTCTTTCTGGTGTGCCATGTTCTCCTTCTGGTCCCTCTTCTTGCTGTCCCGCCACTCCTTCAATTCCTGTTTCTCAGCGGTGGAGTGCATCATAACGTCACGCAGAAAGTCCTCCTTAGTTCATTGTGGCCGAACAGTGGCGCGGGAAAGTTACCATTAATGCAGCAAAAACAAAGCAGCTCTGTCAAAGAACCTACAGCAGTAGATTGCCCAGTATCTCCAGGAGAGTTTCCTGGAGATCTTTGAAGGAGATTCCCATGAAGTGAGGGAGTCAATCAACAGCCTGTTCTGCCACTCAGACTAGGCATGCAGTGGGAGACAAGCCTATTTTCTGCAACCCTCCTTCCTCCAACAACTCGCTTCAGTGATTCCCAAAATCAAATCCACTTACCAGGTGCCTCCTCTCCTGTTTGTGCTTCACCAACATCCGACAGCTGTGACTGGCTAGCCTCCTCCGGGGTAGAAAAGAGCTCCTGGCTGCATCTCTCAGACCTCCGAGTCGTCCACTGCCTCTGGGTCCCCCTCCCACTCCACATCCTCATCCAAGATTTCCTCCTCCTGGCTCAGTCCACTCTCGACTGGCACACGAGCCACCAAAGTATCCACAGTGGTCTTTGCAGTGGAGGTGGGGTCGCCGCCGAGTATCACATCCAGCTCTTCGTAGAACCGGCAGCTCATGGGTGCAGCACCGGAGCGGCGGTTTGCCTCCCGCGCCTTGTGGTAGGCATTTCGCAGCTCCCTCACTTTGACCCTGCACTGCAATGTGTCCTGGTCATGGTCCCTTTCTGTCATGCATCATGAAATCTGTCCATAAGTATCATAATTCCTATGGCTGGAGCGCAGCTAGGACTGGACAGCCTTCTCTCCCCAAATGCTGATGAGGTCCAGCAGCTTGGTATTGCTCCAAGCGGGGGATCGCCTGGTGTGTGGAGCAGGCATGGTTACCTGGAAAGATGTGCTGAGACCACTGCACGCATCACCAAGCAAAGGGGAAAGGGATTTGCAAAATTCCAAAGGAATTTATGGGGTGGGGATGATGGTTGGTCACCTCAAGGCAGGGCAGTAGAGTTTAAACCGATGACCAGAGAGGTGAGAACAGGCATTGTGGGACACCTCCCACAGGCCAATCGGAGCGCTGTAATCAACCAGGGTGTCCACACTGCCACTGCAGCCCTGGCGCAGAAAGCTGTACGCTTCTCATTGGGGTGTTGTTTTTAAAGCGCTACAAGTGCACAGTTTTTGCACACTAAGTATCAGAGGGGTAGCCGTGTTAGTCTGGATCTGTAAAAAGCAACAAAGAGTCCTGTGGCACCTTAAAGACTAACAGATGTATTGGAGCATAAGCTTAGGGTTATGCAGGAGTCTGATGAAGTGGGCATTCACCCACGAAAGCTTATGCTCCAATACATCTATCAGTGCTACAGGACTCTTTGTTGCTTTGCACACTAAGTGGCTTGGCAGTGTGTACACCTTGGGAGTGACAATGCAGAAAGCTGCTTTATTGTGCAGAAACTTGCCAGTGTTGACAGGGCCTAAGAGTATATGTGTGTGGGTTATATTGCAGTTTAGGTAGCCACGCATTCCCTTTTTATTGACTGAAAGAGCAATCCTAAGAGGCTTCAGAAGAAGCACTTCCCCATGCTTGGCAGACAGGGGGAGGGATGTCCTAACCAGTGCATGACATTTGCAGGGAAAAGAACTCTGACAAGACAGCTCTGAGAATTCAATATATATACACATACATTAGCCCTTGCTTTCTAGCTGATATTTGAAGTGCTTTCAATAATAAGAGAAACAATATAACTCTAGTTATTTAGGGCTAGATTTTGCTACCCTTACTTGGTATGTAGTACCTTAATCAGCATGTAGTCCTATTGATTTCAGTGGGACTACTTGTGGAGACTGGTATTCCACAGGTAAGTACAGATAGCAGAATATGATCATTAAAGGGACTGATAGATAGAGAGGTGTCCACACAATCAGAATTGATATCACCCAGAATTTATGTGTGTTATCTCTACCTTTGGTACATCGTTGTGATTGGTTCATCATTTAATGAATTCCTATCTGAAAATGAAGTTTTCTAAGAATCCTGATTGAGCATATTTTTTTTCTAAGTCTAATTATTTAACACAATATTTTTTTTAAATATTAAGTAAAGGTTAGTCAGGATTCTACTTAAGTTATATTAGTTCCCGAAAGGTTTCACAAAGTTTACTTAAGTCATGGCTTTTAGAAATTTAGGATTTGTACTAAACAGTTTGCTCTAGCCTTCCTCACCTCCCCTACTACCTAAACTGCAGAGACACACACTCTATATACCACTGATGGGCAATCAACTTTTTGTCCAATGTTAATAAAATCAGAACTGTAAACAAATTACTTAATGGAGATGAACAAACGAGCAGCACAGGAGGTGAAGAAGTTGAAGGTGTTCTCTGAAATTCAAATGACTCACCTGTCAATTGCAATTTCGTCGTGTGGTGTGTAAAAAGCACCATTGACAGCTGCATGTCCCCTGGCTAAATCGCTTTTAAAATGTGTCCCTGATGTCAACATGCTAAGCTGCAGCTTCAATCTTCTCAAAGAGATGCTGATCGGATTATGGGCCAGGACTTTTCTACATGTCTCTTTCTCTTCCTGTCAGCTGCTCCGGGCCTCCTCGCAGCCTTTCCCTACCCAGCTGAAGGCGGGTGGTTGGGGTTTGTTTGGGGCTCTCCTTTCACACCTGGCTGGGATGACAGCCGCAGAGGCAGGCGGACAGAAGTAGGTGTGTGCAGCAAGAGTTGTCATGGCTCCTGCATCCCAGAAGCAGAGCTAAGATGGGCTTGGAGTTTCGGATCAGCGGAACAAAACTACAGCTGCCGGGGATTTTTGTACTGCCGGCGGAGGCTTGTATGTAGCCGTGTGCGGCGGGAAAACCCAGCGGGGCTGTTTCGCTTTGGGGCCGGGGGAGCACTGGGTCTGGGTCTGAGACGCGTGGCTGTCAGGCTGCGAAGGGGGGATTTCCCACCGGCCCCTCTCGCTGGAAATGTGAGAGCAGGAGACGCGCGGTGATTTCAGGGAGGCGGCGCTTCTTAGCGCGGAGCCTCCCCGGCCAGAGGCTGCGGCGGCGGGCGTCTCCGGGGCTTGTCCCAGCCTTCCCGGGAGCAGCTGGAGTTGCCGCCCTTCCCAAACACCGCCCGCGGCCCCGAGGACTCCTGCGCCCGGGACGGGACAACTCACTTCACCTCCCCGCCGCCGCGTGCAAACCCGGGAGCTCCAGGAACGCGGGGCTTTCTGCCGAGATGGCTTAAAAGTGGAGAGAAAAATCCCCCCGGTATTTGCATCGACACTGCCCTCCCCGCCCCTACACGTGTTTGGGAGACAGGCCGGAGGGAGCCGGGCCGCTGCTCTCAGGGGCTCGCGGGCTGAATTGTGGGGGGGCGGAGGAGGGCTCAGGGTGTGAGTGAGCGCGGCTCTGACTGGGGGTGCTGTGGCGAGGGAGGGGGTGGGGCTTAGTGGATGTATTGGGGGTGGAGCTTAGTGAGGGGTGTGTGTGTATCCATGGGGGCCTCTCAGTAGGCGAGGGGTGTGTGCGTGGGGGGTAGCTGGGGGGGTCTCTGTGGATGAGGTGTGGGGGAGGGGTACCTGGGGGCGGTCTCACTGGGTCAGGGGCGTGGGGGAAGGGTATCTGTGGGGGGTCTCATTGGATGAGGGGTGGGGGAGTAGCTGTGGGGGTCTCTGTGAGGGGTGGGGGGACAGGTAACTGTGGAAGCTTCAGTGGGTGAGTTGTGGGGGTCCCCGTGGGTGGGGGTATCTGTACATTGGGGTGCCCCCTTCCCTGTGTGGGGACTGGGAACAGTAGCTGTGTCAGTGTCCCCCCTTGGGAGGGGTGATTCCGCCCCCCCACCCCAAGCACCTCTCCCAACTCCCAGGTGCAGTGATCATGGTGCTGCTGTCTGGGGATGGGACAGGAGCTGGGGAGTCACATGGCCCTGGGGGGAGTCTGAAGGGGGAGCAGCAGCAGGTCTGGCCCAACTCAGGTGGGGAGAAAGATGCGCAGGGCCTGGAGGGGGAGCAGCAGGAGCAGGTGGTGGCAGCGGTGGAGGAGGAAGACTATGAGGAGTATGAGGATTTCTCTGAGCTGCCCGACACCTGCAGCATCGCCTCGGATGATTCCTTCTACCCACCTTGTGCTGAGGAGGATGAGGAGGAGAGCTGGTCCCTGGGGGAGTCGGATGTCAGCAGCCCCGAGCCGCTGAGCCTCTTCCGAGCCTGCTGCACCAACAACGCCGTGGTGCTGAGAGCGCTGATGCGCCAGGGGCCCGAGGAGGAGGAGGTGCGGGAGACCGACCGCAACAACCGGGTGAGCCAAGCGTGGCCGGGCTGCAGCCCATATCTCCCCTGCGCCCTGCTGCCTCTCGCTCAGTCCCCAGCCCTGCACACAGCCCAAGCCTTGCCCCACCGCTGCCCCTGGGTACCACCCATTCACACAGGTCCCCTCCTTGCCATGTCTCACCCCCCTCGCACCCACTCACAGTCACCCCAGAATTTTTCTACCTTCACATGCATCAGACCCCGCTGCACCATCCTGCTCAGCTTCCACCTCATACACACTCTCTAACCCTCTCTTCAGCTATCACCCCAGACTTCACCCCAGTCTCCTGCCCAACACAGTCTGAATGCATCCTGACCCTATGCAGATTTTATACCATGCCTATCTCTGTAGCATCTGAGCTATTCTTTTCCCAGGCTCTCTGCAGACTCAGGCAGACATCACTGCATTGTTCACGCTCCAGTCACATTCTGAAGCTTTTCTTTGCACCCACAAGGGCTAGGACCTTTTAAAAAAATAATAGCTGAGATTGTGATGTAATCATGACTCCAGGATTTGGGGACTTTCCGGTGTAGACATATACTGCCTGTACCTTAATCTGACTCTGTACATCCTCTTTGGACTCCATTCTATCAGCACTAATGCAACACTCTCAACACACACCCAGACTCTCTCTCCTCAAATATGCCTTCCAAACCCCAATGTGTACAACCAACAACCCTAAAATTCCCTTTATTATGCTTCCTAAACATACACACCACACTGGTTTCTTCTGTCCTCTCCTGTCTTCCAACAACTCCCAAAACACCCAGTAATTTTGAAATACTTTTGAGTTTGGCTCCTGTATTCTTTATACGCTCTTGGCTCCACTCACACACTTTCCATATATCTCTAAAGCCATCCTTTGCCTCCCACACTACTGACTCTGCCATTCAAACACACCTGAATTCATCCTCTGTCTCCCCATACAAATGCATGCTTCTATCACACACCCTAGCCCCCATGCCTGTCCCCACACCTGACTCTCCTATATGCTCTGTCCTCACATTCTGAAACTTACCCAGCTTCTGTAACACCCAGACATGACCCCCCCGCCTACTTGCTTGCTCACTCAGGGTATGTCTACACTACGAAATTAGTTCGAATTTATAGAAGCCGGTTTTATTGAAATCGGTTGTATACAGCCGATTGTGTATGTCCACACAATAAAATGCTCTAGGTGCTCTAGTCGGCAGACCGCGTCCACAGTACGAGGCTAGCGTCGACTTCCGGAGCATTGCACTATGGGTAGCTATCCCACAGCTATCCCACAGTTCCCGCAGTCTCCGCCGCCCCTTGGAATTCTGGGTTGAGATCCCAATGCCCGGATGATGCAAAACAGTGTCGCGGGCGGTTCTGGGTACATGTCGTCAGGCTCCTCCCTCCCCCTTCACAGCAACGGCAGACAATAGATTCGCGCCTTTTTATCTGGGTTACCTGAGTTACCTGTGCAGACAACATGGAGCCCGCTCAGCACAGCTGAGCTCACCGTCACCATATGTCCTCTTGGTGCCGGCAGACGTGGGACTGCATTGCTACACAGCAGCAGCTGCTAACTGCCTTTTGGCGGTAGACGGTGCAGTAGACTGGTAGCCTTCATCGGCGATCTGGGTGCTGGCAGCCGTGGGGCTTGCCTTTTGGCAGTAAATGGTGTATTATGACTGTTAGCCGGCCTATTACAAGTCGGGTCATCGCACATTAGCAGAGTCTTCCCTGAGCAGCAGCTCGTGCAATAGGCCTGAAGACCATCGTCATACACCGCCCCGTATTTGCTGCCAAGCACCCAGAAAGATGCCGAGGGCTATCAGTCACGCTGCACCGTCGTCTTAAGATGTAAAAAAATAGATTTTCTCTGTATTCATTTGCTTCCCCCTCCCTCCGTCAAATCAACGGCCTGCTAAACCCAGGGTTTTCAGTTTAATCTTTGGGGGGGACCAGTCTGTGACAGTTGTTTGTGTCTCTCCCTGATGCACAGCCACCGTTCTTTATTTTAATTCCCTGTGCCTGTACGCCATGTCGTCACTCGGCCCCCCTCCCTCCTTCCCCTAGGCCGTCAGATACTACGTTTGCGCCACAGCTCGAGCTGAGAAGCGGTTCGCGCCTTTTCTTTGAATTCTGGGTTGAGATCCCAATGCCCGGATGATGCAAAACAGTGTCGCGGGCGGTTCTGGGTACATGTCGTCAGGCCCCTCCCCCCTCGTCACAGCAACGGCAGACAATAGATTCACGCCTTTTTACCTGGGTTACCTGTGCAGACAACATACCACGGCAAGCATGGAGCCCGCTCAGCTCAGCTGAGCTCACCGTCACCATATGTCCTCTGGGTGCCGGCAGACGTGGGACTGCATTGCTACACAGCAGCAGCTGCTAACTGCCTTTTGGCGGTAGACGGTGTAGCATGAGTGATAGCCGTGGGGCTGGCAGCCGTAGTGCTGCATTGCACCAGCCCCTTCCAGGCGATGGTATATTATGACTGGTACCCGTCGTCGTCATACTGGTATGGCTGTCAATCATGGCCACCTGGGCAGACATGCTACTGTTTTGATGATGACGGTTACCAGTCATAATATACTATTTTCTGCCAATTGCCCAATATTGTCTGCTAAGCACCCAGAAGAGGCCGAGGGCGATGCTGGGTGCTGGCGGACGTGGGGCTGGCAGACGTGGGGCTGCATTGCTACACAGCAGCAGCCCCTTGCCTTTTGGCAGATGATGGTATATTATGATTGGTACCCATCATCATCGTACTGGTATGGCTGTCACTCATGCTGCAGCGTCGGCTGCCACCTTAAGATGTAAAAAATAGATTTGTTCTGTGTTCATTTGCTTCCCCTTCCTCCGTGAAATCAACGGCCTGCTAAGCCCAGGGTTTCCAGTTTAATCTTTGGGGGGACCATTCTGTGTGACAGTTGTTTGTGTTTCTCCCTGTTCCTGTACCTGTACGCCATGTCGTCACTCGGCCCTCCCTCTCTCCCTCCCTCCCTCCCGCCCTCCTTCTCCTGGTCCATCAGATACTACTTTCGCGCCTTTTTTCTGACCAGGCGCCAAAGCTAGCACTGGGATCATGGAGCCCGCTCAGATCACCGCGGCAATTATGAGCACTATGAACACCACGCGCATTGTCCTGGAGTATATGCAGAGCCAGAACATGCCAAGGCGAAACCCGGACCAGGCGAGGAGGCGATTGCAGCACGGCGACGAGAGTGATGAGGAAATTGACATGGCCATAGACCTCTCACAAGGCACAGGCCCCAGCAATGTGGAAATCATGGTGTCACTGGGGCAGGTTGATACCGTGGAACGCCGATTCTGGGCCCGGGAAACAAGCACAGACTGGTGGGACCGCATCGTGCTGCAGGTATGGTACAATTCCCAGTGGC
Source organism: Malaclemys terrapin pileata (assembly GCF_027887155.1). Lineage (NCBI taxonomy): Eukaryota > Metazoa > Chordata > Testudines > Emydidae > Malaclemys > Malaclemys terrapin. Next base: position 157,978,950 of record NC_071506.1, on the reverse strand, counting down.
TGCGAAACTTTCGCATGCATAAGGGCACTTTCATGGAACTTTGTGACTTGCTTTCCCCTGCCCTGAAACGCCAGGATACCAAGATGAGAGCAGCCCTCACAGTTGAGAAGCGAGTGGCGATAGCCCTGTGGAAGCTTGCAACGCCAGACAGCTACCGGTCAGTCGGGAATCAATTTGGAGTGGGCAAATCTACGGTGGGGGCTGCTGTGATCCAATTTGCCAGGGCAATGAAAGACCTGGTGATAGCAAGGGTAGTGACTCTGGGCAACGTGCAGTCAATAGTGGATGGTTTTGCTGAAATGGGATTCCCAAACTGTGGCGGGGCCATAGACGGAACCCATATCCCTATCTTGTCACCGGAGCACCAAGCCACCGACTACGTAAACCGCAAGGGGTACTTTTCAATGCTGCTGCAAGCCCTGGTGGATCACAAGGGACGTTTCACCAACATCAACGTGGGATGGCCGGGAAAGGTACATGATGCTCGCGTCTTCAGGAACTCTGCTCTGTTTCGAAAGCTGGAGGAAGGGACTTTCTTCCCGGACCAGAAAGTGACCATTGGGGATGTTGAAATGCCTATCGTGATCCTTGGGGACCCAGCCTACCCCTTAATGCCATGGCTCATGAAGCCGTACACAGGCAGCCTGGACAGGAGTCAGGACCTGTTCAACTACAGGCTGAGCAAGTGCCGAATGGTGGTGGAATGTGCATTTGGACGTTTAAAAGCGCGCTGGCGCAGCTTACTGACTCGCTCAGACCTCAGCGAAAAGAATATCCCCATTGTTATTGCTGCTTGCTGTGCGCTCCACAATATCTGTGAGAGTAAGGGGGAGACCTTTATGGCGGGGTGGGAGGTTGAGGCAACTCGCCTGGCCGCTGATTATGCGCAGCCAGACACCAGGGCGGTTAGAGGAGCACAGCAGGGCGCGGTGCGCATCAGAGAAGCTTTGAAAACGAGTTTTGTGACTGGCCAGGCTACTGTGTGAAACTTCTGTTTGTTTCTCCTTGATGAACCCTCCAACCCCCCCCCCCGACCCGGTTCACTCTACTTCCCTGTAAACCAACCACCCCACCCCACCCTCCCCTCCCCTCCCGCTTGCAGAGGCAATAAAGTCATTGTTTTTTCACATTCATGCATTCTTTATTAGTTCCTTACAGAGGTAGGGGGATAATTGCCAAGGTAGCTGGGATGGGTGGGGGAGGAGGGATGGAAAAGGACACACTGCATTTTAAAACTTTAACTCTTATTGAAGCCCAGCCTTCTGATGCTTGGGCGATCATCTGGGGTGGAGTGACTGGGTGGACGGAGGCCCCCCCACCGTGTTCTTGGGCGTCTGGGTGAGGAGGCTATGGAACTTGGGGAGGAGGGCTGTTGGTTACACAGGGGCTGTAGCGGCGGTCTCTGCTCCTGCTGCCTTTCCTGCAACTCAACCATACGCTCGAGCATATCACTTTGATGCTCCAGCAGACGGAGCATTGCCTCTTGCCATCTGTCTGCAAGCTGACGCCACCTATCGTCTTCAGCCCGCCACCTCTCCTCTCGTTCATGTTGGGCTTTTCTCATCTCCGACATTGACTGCCTCCACGCATTCTGCTGTGCTCTATCAGCCTGGGCGGACATCTGCAGCTCCGTGAACATCTCGTCCCTCGTCTTACGTTTTCTCTTTCTAATGTTCACGAGCCTCTGCGAAGGAGAAACATTTGCAGCTGGTGGAGGAGAAGGGAGAGGTGGTTAAAAAAGACACATTTTAGGGAACAATGGGTACACTCTTTCATTACAAGGTCGCATATTTCGGCTTGCAGGCAGCCATCGTAGGCCACAGTGTTTTGGCTTTTTTAACCTTCTTAACATGCGGGAAAGGTTGCAAACAGCAGCGCATTTCCCATATCAAGGATGAATTGGGTTGTCCATTTAAAATGGGGTTTCAATGTAAAAGGAGGGGGCTGCGGTTTCCCGGTTAACATGCGGCACAAACACAAGTAAACCACCCCCCCCCCCCACACACACACGATTCTCTGGGATGATCACTTCACCCCTCCCCCCCACCGCGTGGTTAACAGCGGGGAACATTTCTGGTCAGAATAGCAGGAACGGGCGCCTCTGAATGTCCCCCTTAATAAAATCACCCCATTTCAACCAGGAGAGCTTTCTGGAGATGTCCCTGGAGGATTTCCGCTCCATCCCCATACACGTTAACAGACTTGCTTGCTTTTTTTTTTGTAATGTTTACAAATATTTACAAAGTTACACTCACCAGAGGTCTCCTGTGTGCCCTGAGGGTCTTGGGTGAGTTCGGGGGTTACTGGTTCCAGGTCCAGTGTCACAAACATATCCTGGCTGTTGGGGAAACCGGTTTCTCCGCTTCCTTGCTGCTGTGAGCTACCTACAGTACCTCCATCGTCATCTTCCTCGTTCCCTGAACCGTCTTCCCTGTGTGTTTCTCCAGTGAGAGAGTCATAGCACACGGTTGGGGTAGTGGTGGCTGCACCCCCTAGGATCGCATGCAGCTCCGCGTAGTAGCGGCAAGTTTGCGGCTCTGCCCCGGACCTTCCGTTTGCTTCTCTGGCTTTGTGGTAGGCTTGCCGTAGCTCCTTAATTTTCACGCGGCACTGCTGTGTGTCCCTGTTATGGCCTCGGTCCTTCATGGCCTTGGAGATCTTTTCTAATACTTTTCCATTTCTTTTACTGCTACGGAGTTCAGCTATCACTGCTTCATCTCCCCATATGGCGAGCAGATCTCGTACCTCCCGTTCGGTCCATGCTGGAGCTCTTTTGCGATCCTGGGAGGACTCCATGACGGTTACCTGTGCTGATGAGCTCTGCGTGGTCACCTGTGCTCTCCACGCTGGGCAAACAGGAAATTAAATTCAAACCTTCGCGGGTCTTTTCCTGTCTACCTGGTCAGTGCATCTGAGTTGAGAGCGCTGTCCAGAGCGGTCACAATGAAGCACTGTGGGATAGCTCCCGGAGGCCAATAACATCGAATTCCGTCCACACTACCCCAATTCCGACCCGCAAAGGCCGGTTTTATCGCTAATCCCCTCGTCGGAGGTGGTGTAAAGAAACCGGTTTAAAGGGCCCTTTAAGTCGAAAGAAAGGGCCTCGTTGTGTGGACGTGTCCAGGCTTAATTCGGTTTAATGCTGCTAAAGTCGACCTAAACCCGTAGTGTAGACCAGGCCTCAGAGAACATACACCTGAATATGCTGGAAGTAGGAAATGAAGGCATGATGGTATCACTTGCTTTGTAGGGGTCCATTTAAAAGAGAGGAGGGATGGTGGTCAAGTTTCCTCACTAAAATAAATGTTTTACTCATGAAAGTTTGAAACACCGGGTAATTTCCCAAGCTCATCTTCTCAGTTTTGTTTTTAGTAGGTTTCTTGTTCGAACAGATTTGTAGAAGGAATGACTTCATTACTAATTATTTTTATTTGCCAGAAGTAAACCAGCAGCTCTCCTGCCCCACCCCTGTCCCGGGATACTTTACATTTCTCATTATTGATCAAGGTTAATAATTTCCTCTCTCTCTTTACAATTCTATTTATTTGTAGTAAAATATAAGCATTCTCTCAGCTTTGAAAATGTCAAACAAGGTTTAATGAGTTTCTGCGCTAAAAACTGAGCTTCTAGGAGTATTTTTTTCTGATTTCATATACATCTATATGTATTCTGGTTTCAACAGTTTTGATTGGTCAGGCACTCAGTTTGCTTAATTGGTGGGACAGATTTCTTTCACTAAAGCAGATGAGAGGGCTTGTAATTTTTCCCAGATAATATGTAATAGGCTCAGATGTGCTGCACTGTGAAGATTCACAGCAGTAACTCCAGAATTAAGATTGACAGTTCCAATTAAAAGCCCAATTTGACACTCTCCACCTCATTTTTGCACACAGAGAGAAAATCTCCCCCAATTTTTTTCATCTTGAAATTGTCCATCCTTAGGAGATCAGACTGGCTTTCTTTCAGAATTATCCTGAGTATAATAAGGCAACTGATTTTCAAGTTCTGATAAAATTAGTGGCTTTTTACTGTTTGACCTACTTTGACCTCAAGACTTCAAAATTGTTTTTACTTATTTATCCCAATTGAAAACTAGTGCAGTTTTAGTCTTTTGGAATTCACAAATCTTTAGTCACATGGTTCCCCGCCCCATGACCATTATAAACTCTCATGGAAGCCGATAGATCCAGGGTTGTCAAACTTCATTGCACTGCAACCCCCTTCTGACAACAAAAATTACTACACGACCCCAGGAGGGGGAACTGAAGCATGAACCCACCCGATCCCCGCTGCTCCGGGTGGGGGGCCAAAGTCAAAGCCCCAGGCCTTCATCCCCGGGCATCGGGCCTATAACCTGAGCTCTGCCACCCTGGGCTGAAGCCAAAGTCTGAGCCCAGGCAGTGGGGCTTGGGTCCTGGGTCCCAGCCAGTCTAACGCAAGTCCAGGTGACCCCATTAAAATGGAGTTGTGACCCACTTTGGGGTCTCGACCCACAGTTTGAGAACTGTTGCTATAGATATAAACTCCTTGGTATTGTAAACTCCATGAACTCTGTTTTGGAAGGGAGAGGCTCTTGCACATGAGAAGAGATTTAGTGGGGTGAGAGTTTTTAGCATCAGAAGGGAAAGGGAGGGTCTGACTCAGGGGCCAAGATGAGGCTATAAGTGAGCTCTGAAGCACATATTGCAGGAGACATTGCTACAGAGCTTATAATATCCTACCTATGGAGTTTATACAGACACTCCATCAACACATGTGGCATTTATAAATAGGTTACTCATGGACAAAACTTGTTTTTAAACTTAACTCCCCAGTAAAGTGAAAGGTCTGGACAAGTTTATAAACTCCACTTGTGCTCATGGTTTCTAAGCATCTGTGACTGACAACTAGTTTCAAGGAGACCATGCTATTTCACCAGAATAGTATTTGATTCCAGAACCATGCTTACTTGTGTTTCATTGAACAGCATAAATATCTTTACCGTATAATTATAGTTATACTGATAGAGTCAGAAGATAAGTCTAAAATATTTTTATTTTCATAATTTTTAAAAAATACTTTCCTTAAATAGACCATGAAAAATCATAAACAAAACACCTTCTGAAGATTCAGTTATGATTGTTACAACATATCAATTGCTTTGATTAAAATCCTCATTGGAATATTGTAGTTATAAAAATTTCTTTTATAAAGAAAAACAGACCAAAATTTTTAAAGATGAGTTCTTAAATACCCACTTGAGAACATAAATGTGAGCATCTATTTTGCAAAATCTTAGCCTTGAAACAAAAGCAATTCTGAGTTAAGTTTAAATTTATGAAGAAACAAAAGTTTGCAAATTCTAAGTTAATGTCCACAAATAAACTTAATTCTTTCCCTTCCCTTCCCATGTCCTTGAATTCTATGTTCCAGAGACAGTCTTATATCCCTCCACCACACTTTTCATATATTTCCTTTATGAAGCACATGCTTTCCTGTGAGGGGGGACAAGAAGGGCTTAAAGGCCCAGTTAGTCATATTCATTTCACCTGGGCAGTAATTAGGTAGTTACTTGGCAGACAGAGAAGGGGGGGGACAAGGAAGAATCAGGTGATAACTCAGACACCTAGGCCTTATAAATAGGCTGAGAGAGTTCATCAGGGAAAGAAGCCACAGGGAGTAGACAGGAAGGCTGCTTCCTATGAAGGGTTGACGTGCCAGAGAACCTTGGGATATGTCCACACCGCATCTGGATGCAAGCCTCCTAGCCTGGCTACACAGACTTGTGTTAGTAAGACTCGCATTAAAAATAGTAGATCTTGCTTTGAGGTTGTGGCTTGGGCTGAGCTCAGGCTCTCAAGTCTGTCTTTCCTCTCAAGTCTGTCTTTCCTCTCCGTCCCTCCCCACCCCGTGCTATCATTAACATAAGAACATAAAAATGGCCATACTGGGTCAGGCCAAAGTTCCACCCAGCCCAGTATCCTGTCTACCGACAGTGACCAATGCCAGCTGTCCCAGAGAGAGTGAACCTAACAGGTAATGATCAAGTGATCTCTTTCCTGCCATCCATCTCCACCCTCTGACAAACAGAGGCTAGAGACACCATTCCTTACCCATCCTGGCTAATAGCCATTAATGGACTTAACCTCCCTGAATTTATCTAGTTCTCTTTTAAACCCTGTTATAGTCCTAGCCTTCACAACTTCCTCAGGCAAGGAGTTCCACAGGTTGACTGTGCGCTGTGTGAAGAAGAACTTCCTTTTATTTATTTTAAACCTGCTGCCCATTAATTTCATTTGGTGGCCCCTAGTTCTTATGGGAACAAGTAAATAACTTTTCCTTATTCACTTTCTCCACACCACTCATGATTTTATATACCTCTATCATATCCCCCCTTAGTCTCCTCTTTTCCAAGCTGAAAAGTCCTAGCCTCTTTAATCTGTCCTCATATGGGACCCATTCCAACCCCCTAATCATTTTAGTTGCCCTTCTCTGAACCTTTTCTAATGCCAGTATATCGTTTTTGAGGAGAGGAGACCACATCTGTATGCAGTATTTAAGATGTGGGCGTACCATGGAATTACATAAGGGCAATAAGATCTTTTCCATCTTATTCTCTATCCCTTTTTGATTGATTCCTAACATCCTGTTTGCTTTTTTGACTGCCGCTGCACACTGTGTGGATGTCTTCAGAGAACTATCCACAATGACTCCAAGGTCTCTTTCCTGATTAGTTGTAGCTAAATTAGCCCCGATCATACTGTATGTATAGTTGGGGTTATTTTTTCCAATGTGCATTACTTTACATTTATCCACATTAAATTTCATTTGCCATTTTGTTGCCCATCACTTAGTTTTGTGAGATCTTTTTGAAGTTCTTCACAGTATGCTTTGGTCTTAACTATCTTGAGCAGCTTAGTATTGTCTGCAAACTTTGCCACCTCACTGTTTACCCCTTTCTCTAGATCATTATGAATAAGTTGAATTGGATCGGTCCTAGGACTGACCCTTGGGGAACACCACTAGTTACCCCTCTCAATTCTGAAAACTTACCATTTATTCCTACCCTTTGTTCCCTGTCTTTTAACGAGTTCTCAATCCATGAAAGGATTTTCCCTCTTATCCCATGACAACTTAATTTACGTAAGAGCCTTTGGTGAGGGACCTTGTCAAAGGCTTTCTGGAAATCTAAGTACATTAAGCTTGAAACCCTGTGCTTCAACCCAAAAGGATTTGGACTAGGCAATTCTTGCAGCTGGTCTGCAAGTAGGGTGACCAGATCACCCAAGTCAAATATCGGGACGCAGGGGGGCGAGGGGGGGGAGGGTGACGCGGGGGGGCGTGGCCAAAAAAAAAAATCCTTCCTCCGCAAGCGCTGGAGGGAGGCCCGGGAGACTCAGGGGAAGCGAGACACAGGGGAAGCGCGGGGCCGGGGTGAGTAAGAGTCCGGCCTGGCCCCGAGCAGGCAGGACTCAGTTGGGTGGTAGGGAGAGGAGGGGGGCGGCCCGCGGGGCCAGGCGGCGGCTGTTCTCCCCCCCGGGCAGCGGGACTCGGGAGCAGCCGATGCTGCAGCTCCCACTGCCGCGGGGGAAGGAAGCGGCCATGGCGCTTGGCGGCTGCGGCTCTGGCGCCCCTGAACCCCCTGAGCCGGGGCCTGCTGCGGGGACCCAGCAGCGCGCACGCTGCGCCCAGCCCAGCCCCTGGCCAGTCGTGTCTGGGCTGCTGCCCAGCTGGTGCTATCGCGCGGCGGCCCCGGAGTGGGGGCAGCAGGCCCCAGCCCCCCCGTCCCGCTCGGGTCCCGCAGGGGAACGAACGGGGCTGGGCTGCTGATGCCTCCACCCCGGGGCCGCCGCGGGATAGCACCAGCTGGGCAGCAGCCCAGACGCGACTGGCCAGGGGCTGGGCTGGGCGCAGCGTGCGCGCTGCTGGGTCCCCGCAGCAGGCCCCGGCTCGGGGGGTTCGGGGGCGCCAGAGCCGCAGCCGCCAAGCGCCATGGCCGCTTCCTTCCCCCGCGGCAGTGGAAGCTGCAGCAGCGGCTGCTCCCGAGTCCCGCTGCCTGGGGGTGAGAACAGCCGCCACCTGGCCCCGCGGGCCGCCCCCCTCCTCTCCCTACCACCCAACTGAGTCCTGCCTGCTCGGGGCCAGGCTGGACTCTTACTCACCCCGGCCCCGCGCTTCCCCTGTGTCTCCCGGGCCTCCCTCCAGCGCTTGCGGAGGGGGGGAGGAATGGTGAGCCCGGGGAAAAGGCAGGGATTCAGGGAGGGAGCCAATTGGGGGAGGAGGGGGCGGAGTCGGGGTGGGGGGGGGGCGCGAGCACTTCCGGGCTCCAGGCTCCGGCGCATTTCCTTGTTTGTCCAGTGTCCCGACCGCACGTCGGTCGGGACGCGGGACAAACAAGGAAATATCGGGACAGTCCCGATAAAATCGGGACGTCTGGTCACCCTATCTGCAAGGGGCAATGGAGCTGAAAACACCTGCAACATCACACAGTGATACAAAGAGATGAACTGGTGGTGAGTGTGCATCCTTACACTTCTCCATAGCCTACCTAATAATCTATGAACTGTATGCTGTCTGGCTAGGAGCCACCTACCAAAGGTGCAGCCTTTTCTCAACTTCCTGCTGTGAGCCAAACTCAGCAGCATCCAGCCTGATAGCTATCAGATGCAGCCCAAATATAGTTACACTCCCTTGCCACATTCCCACTGTAGCTGAGACAGCAGTTTTGCAGTCATTGCCTGCATAAGTTCCCCAAAGATTCACCCACCTCACCGTTCTGCTATCCTCTTTATGCAGAGTACAAACAGCACTATATAGTACTTATCTTTTCCTCTCTCCTGCTGAGCCTGAGACATAACCATTTAGAAATCCACTGTGATCCTATATAATGTACCAATGCTGGCTGACGATCCCAGAGGACTTAGCCTCACTCACCAAAACTTCTAACCTCAGGTCTTCCATATATATATGCCACCCATATAAGGCATTCTGGATGAAATCCTTGTCCCACTGAAGTCAATTAGGAGTTTTGCCATAGACATATATATATATATGTATGTCTATGGCAAAACTCCTAATTGACTTCAGTGGGACAAGGATTTCATCCAGAATGCCTTATATAGGTGGCAATTTACATCATGTGGCTAATTACACTATAGAGGAGAACAGAGGCTGTTGATCCTTAACTCTAAATTTCCAGACTTCCAAATATTTATTTTTTCATAAATTTAACTTAGAATTTCTGGATTTTCAAGAATTTAAAACAACACCAAAACTTTAATATCCTAATAAGGTTTTTAGTAGAAATCTCTGATACACAGACAAGGTCGTAAAGGTGTATCTCTTATTCAATTAGAAAAATTAATTTTAAAAGTCTATGTAATGGAGTTGTTAAACATTTGATTTGGTCAGGGCACAGCAACTTTCTTTAAAAAAAGGTGGCCGTGTTTCTAATACATATGGCAATTATCATCCTAAAAGAAATATTTATAACTATGGCAGAAAATATATTAATTATTTGCTTGATATTTCCATAACTTCCTTTTAGAGTTGAGCCTCTCCTTAAAACCTTGTGACACAAACATGCTATTATTCCTTCCTCCTCTTCAGTTCTTCACTTTCTTTACTCCATAGATCTCCCTTGCAGTTCTATCGAGTGCAGAAAGCACCACACGCAACACATGCAATTAAGGCATTATTTATTATTTTCATAGGTTTAACACTGCATTTTGAGGATATCATGTTTGTGATCATATTTTACCTCATTATGTTAGAATGTGTGAAGATAAAATATTTTCCATGTCCCAGCTCTTGTTTTCATCCCCCCAGAGTTCTCGCATGTATCAGCAGAATATTTTGCTTTTCTCCATACAAGAAACCATGTATAAATACAGTTAGAATGTGTCACAGAAACTCTCCATAGAATGCATAATTGACCATCCCTATTCTATGCTGACTTTGCTTTTTCAGGGGTGAATGGCTTAAGGTTCTGTAAAACGGATCATATTTTGCTGGCCTTTGTCTGTCTGTTTTTCTAGAGGAAGAATTTTGAAGGCATTTGTTGTTCACCATTAGCTAAGCTCCTATTGTGTTACCTTCTCATTAGTTGCTTGCTGCTAAGTATCTGCCAATAAAGATATACACCGGGGAAGGGCACAGACACACCAAAAACCCATAGGTATCTATTAGTCAGCAAACAAAAAGAGGTTAGGATCAGAGTTGTGTGAATAACTGATTTTTTTTGGTTTGCTGGTCAAAAAATTGGAAAAAAAATCATTTTGAGTTAATCCCAAATAAAAAGTTTTTGATGAAACAAAAATGCTGAAAATTTTTTTGATGACAAATTGTTTCATTTTGGAGGATTTTTTTTAACCTTTTTGAAAACTAAGATTGAGGTAATTTGGTGAATTCATGCACAAATTTGCAAAACGTTTTGGTTGACCTGAATCTCTCTTTTTTTTGGTCAAACAGAAGTGTTATCCAAAAAATTTCACCCAGCTTTAGTTAGGATCACATCAGCCTGGGAACCCAGGATCTCTGAAAAGCATGTTAGAGAAATTTGGGTTGGTGCCAACCATTGACATAAGTAGGGTGGAGTTGCGGGGGAAGGACTTTCTAGGAGATAAATTCTGTTGGAGAGATCCACAGTCGCATAAATATTGAGTGGAAATGCTTTTGTGCCTGCAATGTGGATCTGGTTGTGGCTATACAAAGGGTTTTCAGACCTTCATTGCTCCAGTAGTCTCCCCATTGGACCAATATAGTTTCATATCTGAGACTACAGTCAAACATGTGTCATTGCACAGTACTGTATGCCTTGATCTGGCCAGCAAACATAGTGACAGCTCTTTAGCCAAGCCTCAGAGTGTTCTGTGATTCTGTGCAGCTACAGAATTTGTCTTTGCCAAAGATTTCTGTTCCAGAATTTGTGCTTTTGAAAAAAATGTTTCTAGTGTTGTAAAAATTGAAAATATGACTAAAATGTAAACCAATGCAGTCTTCCTGAACCTTCAGACTGCCTGGAAAAACAACTCGGGTGTGAACTGCCAAAAATCATTGTTGCCAACCCCAGTAGTTTAAAAATAATGAACCAGACCCACAAAAATCAAGAGATTGGCTCAAGAAGATTTTTTAAAAGATTAAATCATATTTAATATTGCAAATTCTTGCAAATTTTCAATAAAGTGATTTTGGCCTTTGCTGCGGGCAGCTCTTACTGGAGAAGCCATCTGAGCTCAGGCACTGCACAAATACACAGTAAGAGTTTTCCTAAAGAGCCTACAATCTAGTGCAAAGCATGGTGGTGAGTTTGTGATATGGAAGCTGGAACTGATAGAGAGGATACAAAATAGGGTTGCCAATTTTGGTTGGACATATTCCTGGAGATTAAACCACATGACATTATCTTTAATAAAAGATTAATCTTTAATTCCTCGAGACTCCTGGCAACCCTAATACCAAACCTCCATCAGACATGAATAACTTTTAGTCTCAGCTGAACTGGACAGGATTCAATTTGGTGACAGGTGCTCTATTACCAAAACCCTGAGGCATCCAGGTACACATAACTAATGCTACACTTTGGAGAATCAGATTTGCTATCTGGCAAGATAAGTTTATAAAAAGAAGTTCTGACCTTTTCCCAGTTTACACAGGCAAGGCCTTCTTCTTTCGGGACATGGGCAAAATCTCTCCCACACTGCTCTCAGTCCTGGTCTACAGTACAGCGTTAGGTCGACGTAAGGCATCTTACATCGACCTAATTATATCAGTGTACACACAACAGCCTTGCTCCCACCGATGTAAGTGCCTGTGACATTCCCCTCTCGTGTTATCTGGACTGGTGATCTGCTAGGTCACTCCAATCCTTGACTCTGGGGAGCCAGCCTTACCCTGCTCTGCTGTGAGAACCCCTCTCCTGGGCTGTTCACGCACAGCCTCTGGCATGTAAGCTGCTCCTTGGATTGTGCAACCGAATGACACTAGCCAATATCTCCGGTTCCAGACACAACCCAAGGAACCTCCGTCTTGCAGTGTCCAGTTATGCCCGCTAGATGCTGCAAGCTTATATGAGTCCGTCAATTTAACAAAGAAATTGGTATGTACCAGGCTTGTTATCCCAAGGGGAGTCTCTGACATGCTTCAAATCAAACACACTGCTTCAGGTAGAATAAACAAACAGATTTATTAACTACAAAGATAAATTTTAAGTGATTATAAGTCAAAGCACAAGAAGTCAGATTTGGTCAAATGAAATAAAAGCAAAAACTCATTCTAAGCTGATCTTAACATTTTTAGTGTCCTTACAAAATTAGATGCTTCTCACCACAGGTTGGCTGGTTGCCCTTCAGTCAGGCTCTCCCCTTTGATCATCGCTTCAGTCGCTTGGTGGTGATGTCTGTAGATGGAGGTGGAAGAAAGAGGAAGAGCATGGCAAACATCTCTCCCTTTTATCATGTTCCTTCTTCCCTCTTGGCTTTGCCCCAGCCCCCCCTGAGTCAGGTGAGCATTACCTTATCGCAGGCCCTAATTGACCAAAGGAAGGACTTTAAACTAGGTTCACCGGGGGAAGGAGACCAAAGCCTTGAGGTAAGTGGGGAAGTGGGATACCGGGAGTAAGCACGAGCAGGAGAGCACAAGAGGGGAGGACTCCTGCCTCATACTGAGAAAGCAGGACGATCAGCGAGTTATCTTGAGTGCCTATACACAAATGCAAGAAGCCTGGGAAACGAACAGGGAGAACTGGAAGTCCTGGCACAGTCAAGGAATTATGATGTGATTGGAATAACAGAGACTTGGTGGGATAACTCACATGACTGGAGTACTGTCATGGATGGATATAAACTGTTCAGGAAGGACAGGCAGGGCAGAAAAGGTGGGGGAGTTGCATTGTATGTAAGAGAGCAGTATGGCTGCTCAGACTTCCGGTATGAAACTGCAGAAAAACCTGAGAGTCTCTGGATTAAGTTTAGAAGTGTGAGCAACAAGGGTGATATCGTGTTGGGAGTCTGCTATAGACCACCAGACCAGGGGGATGAGGTGGACGAGGCTTTCTTCAGGCAACTAACAGAAGTTACTAGATCGCAGGTCCTGGTTCTCAAGGGAGACTTCAATCACCCTATCTGCTGGGAGAGCAATACAGCGGTGCACATACAATCCAGGAAGTTTTTGGAAAGTGTAGGGGACAATTTCCTGGTGCAAGTTGTAGAGGAACCAACTAGGGGCAGAGCTCGTCTTGACCTGCTGCTCACAAATAGGGAAGAATTAGTAGGGGAAGCAAAAGTAGATGGGAACCTGGGAGGCAGTGACCATAAGATGGTTGAGTTCAGGATCCTGACACAAGGAAGAAAGAAGAGCAGCAGAATACGGATCCTGGACTTCAGAAAAGCAGACTTTGACTCCCTCAGGGAACTGATGGGCAGAATCCCCTGGAAGAATAACATGAGGGGAAAGGAGTCCAAGAGAACTGGCTGTATTTTAAAGAATCCTTATTCTTTATGCAGGAACAAACCATCCTGATGTGTAGAAAGAATAGTAAATATGGCAGGCGACCAGCTTGGCTTAACAGTGAAATCCTTGCTGATCTTAAATGCAAAAAAGAAGCTTACAAGAAGTGGAAGATTGGACAAATTACCAGAGAGGAGTATAAAAATATTGCTCAGACATGCAGGAGTGAAATCAGGAAGGCCAAATCACACTTGGAGTTGGAGCTAGCAAGAGATGTTAAGAGTAACAAGAAAGGTTTCTTCAGGTATATTAGCAACAAGAAGAAGGTGAAGGAAAGTTTGGGCCCCTTACTGAATGAGGAAGGCAACCTAGTGACTGAGGATGTGGAAAAAGCTAATGTACTCAATGCTTTTTTTGCCTCTATCTTCACAAATAAGGTCAGCTCCCAGACTACTGCCCTCGGCAGCACAGCATGGGAGGGAGGAGGTGACCAGCCCTCTGTGGAGAAAGAAGTGGTTCAGGACTATTTAGAAAAGCTGGACAAGCACAAGTCCATGAGGCTGGATGCACTGCAGCCAAGGGTGCTAAAGGAGTTGGTGGATGTGATTGCAGAGCCATTGGCTATTATCTTTGAAAACTCATGACGATCGGGCAAGATCCTGGATGACTGGAAAAAGGCTAATGTAGTGCCCATCTATTAAAAAGGGAAGAAGGAGGATGTGGGGAACTACAGACCAGTCAGCCTCACCTCAGTCCCTGGAAAAATCCTGGAGCAGGTCCTCAAGGAATCAATTCTAAAGCACTTAGAGGAGAGGAAAGGAAAGTGATCAGGAACAGTCAGCATGGATTCACCAAGGGCAAGTCATTCCTGACTAACCTAATTACCTTCTATGATGAGACAACTGGCTCTGTGAATGAGGGGAAAGCAGTGGACGTGTTATTCCTTGACTTTAGCAAAGCTTTTGATATGGTCTCCCACAGTATTCTTGCCAGCAAGTTAAAGAAGTATGGGCTGGATGAATGGACTATAAGGTGGATAGAAAGCTGGCTAGATCGTTGGGCTCAATGGGTAGTGATCAATGGCTCCATTTCTAGGGCTCAATGGGTAGTGATCAATGGCTCCATTTCTAGTTGGCAGCTAGTATCAAGCAGAGTGCCCCAAGGATCAGTCCTGGGGCCGGTTTTGTTCAATATCTTCATTAATGATCTGGAGGATGGTGTGGACTGCACCCTCAGCAAGTTTGCAGATGACACTAAACTGGGAGGAGTGGTAGATACGCTGGAGGGTAGGGATAGGATCCAGAGGGACCTAGACAAATTAGAGTATGGGGCCAAAAGAAATCTGATGAGGTTCAACAAGGAAAAGTGCAGAATCCTGCACTTAAGAAGGAAGAATCCCATGCACTGCTACAGACTAGGGACCGAATGGCTAGGAAACAGTTCTGCAGAAAAGGACTTAGGGGTTACAATGGACGAGAAGCTGGATATGAGTCAATAGTGTGCTCTTGTTGCCAAGAAGGTTAACGACATTTTGGGCTGTATAAGTAGGGGCATTGCCAGCAGATCGAGGGACATGATCATTCTCCTCTATTCGACATTGGTGAGGCCTCATCTGGAGTACTGTGTCCAGTTTTGGGCCCCACACTACAAGAAGGATGTGGAAAAATTGGAAAGAGTCCAGCGGAGGGCAACAAAAATGATTAGGGGGCTAGAGCACATGACTTATGAGGAGAGGTTGAAGGAACTGGGATTGTTTAGTCTGCAGAAGAGAAGAATGAAGGGGGATTTGATAGCTGTTTTCAACTACCTGAAAAGAGGTTTCAAAGAGGATGGATCTAGACTTTTCTCAGTGGTACCAGATGACAGGACTAGGAGTAATGGTCTCAAGTTGCAGCATGGGAGGTTTAGGTTGGATATTAGGAAAAACTTTTTCACTAAGAGGGTGGTGAAGCACTGGAATGGCTTATCTAGGGAGGCGGTGGAATCTCCTCCTTTAGTGGTTTTTAAGGTGAGGCGTGACAAAGCCCTGCTTGGGATGACTTAGGTGGGGATTGGCCCTGCTTTGAGCAGGGGGTTGGACTAGATGACCTCCTGAGGTTTTCCAACCCTGATATTCTATGATTCTAAGGGGGTGACTCACTCGAGAATCCAACAGTGTCCTTTATTCCTTTGAGGCTGGGCTGGGTTTGTCCTATACGTTCCCTGATGAAGTGTGAACTGCCCACCTGCTCTGTGAGAGTTTTTGCCTGGGCTTGCTTTAAGTCATGAGGACACATTCTCAGCCTCATAACTATACACATGAAATTACAACCTATAACATTACTGTAACAATGATTACTATAATAACAATGCTCAGTGCATCATGAGCCTTCCGAAGACACCTGGCATGACAAACTTTGCATTAGATACCACACAATTAAATTATAAGGATGAACTTGGGAGTGCTTGGTGTTCCACTGAGATACAGTACGTCACAGTGCCCTACTATACTGACATAATAACCCCACCTCTGCTCCCCACTGGGAGCTCCACGCTTGGAGTCTGGTCGGCTGCCATGCTCCTGACAGAAAGTTGAGAGCACAGGGGGGCACGTTCCGGAAGGGGAGAGCCGAGAAGCCTGGTGTGGCTGCCCTGTTTCCGGCAGGGAGGGAGGAGCCGGGGGCAGGGGGTTGTTAGCCGGGCTCCCGCCAGGGAGCTGTGCATGGAGCTGAGAGCCCAGGCTCTCAGCCACTCCCGCTGCTCCTCTGAAGTCAATGGAAGCACTCCTGGTGAGGACATGCACCACCAACAGAAGAAGGGCCATGTGGACATCAACCACTGCAGTAATTACTGTGGTGGCTGTAAGTCAACCTAACATATGTTGACTTAAGTTTACAGTGTTAGACATGCCCTCAGTATCAAACACTTTCTATGTCTACTGCACCTTATCTTAAAGAAACAGCTCCCAGTAACCAAACACCAATAATAAATAGCAGTAAAGCTAATTTTTGAACAATATCCACATTCACCTCTAAATACATTTCGCAGTATAAATCCAGATACAAGTTCATTGTCTTTACTCCTAAACAGGATAACCTCTGTTGTTGATTTGTTTGTTTGTTTTCTGCAAACCCCTCAATCTATTGATTAGCATTTCACGCAAATTGTGAATGGACATCCATTGTGAACCATACAATACTCAATTTGCACATGATCGGCCAGAGAGAGAGAAGTATATGCCTGACAGGAATATCATAGAAAATTAGGGTTGGAAGAGACCTCAGGAGGTCATCTAGTCCAAACCCCTGCTCAAAGCAGGACCAACCCCAAATAAATCATCCCAGCCAGGGCTTTGTCAAGCTGGGTCTTAAAAACCTCTAAAAATGGAGATTCCACCACCTGCCTAGGTAACCCATTCCAGTGCTTCATCATCTCCTAGTTAAATAGTTTTTCCTAACATCCAACCTAAACCTCCCCCACTGCAACTTGAGACCATTGCTTTTTGTTCGGTCATCAGCCACCACTGAGAACAGCCTAGCTCCATCCTCTTTGGAACCGTCCTGCAGGTAGTTGAAGGCCCCCTAATCATTTTCGTTGCCCTCTGCTGCACTCTCTCCAATTTGTCCACATCCTTTCTGCAGTGGGGGGCCCAAAACTGGATGCAGTACTCCAGATGTGGCCTCACCAGTGCCGAATAGAGGGGAATGATCACTTCCCTCGATCTGCTGGCAATGCTCCTACTAATGCAGCCCAATATACCATTAGCCTTCTTGGCAACAAGGACACATTGTTGACTCCTATCCAGCTTCTCCTCCACTGTAACCCCCGGGTCCTTTTCTGCAGAACTGCCACTTAGCCAGTCAGTCCCCAGCCTGTAGCAGTGCATGGGATTCTTAAGTGCAGGACTCTGCACTCGTCCTTGTTGAACCTCATCAGATTTCTTTTGGCCCAATCCTCTAATTTGTCTAGGTCACTCTGGACCCTATCCCTACCCTCCAGTGTATTTACCTCTCCCCCCCACCCATCATCGCAAACTTGCTGAGGGTACAATCCATCCCATCATCCAGATCATTAATGAAAATATTGAACAAACCCGGACCCAGGACCGACCCCTGAAGGACTCCATTTGATATGTGGCTCATCTTTTGGTGACCTGCCCTAACTCACAGACCTAGAGAACATATTGGTTAGTATACATACCTAGCTCCTCGCATATTTTCCTTATATACATCTCACAATGATTATGATGACCAGTGTGACATAGGTTTTTCCTAGAGCCCTTATATGATATTCAGTGGTGAACTAATATGGAGATCCCAGACCCAGGGGACCCCTGTAACCCTCATGCATCCCTGTGCCGTGGGCGACAGTCATTGAAATCAGTGGAATCTCCATTCGAAGACTTCGTCTACACGAGAAAGCTGCACCAGGGCAGTATGTAGCTTTTAATGAAACCAAACAGATGGCACTTTGCCAGCTTCATTGAAACGTTTTGGAGGCTGCTGCATGTAACAAGGGTTCCATGGGATTCTTCCACTCTTACATAACTTTTTATGCAAGATCCATACGTCTTTTGCTTTGCATGCAATAACTTCTTGCAATGGAGAGCCAGTAGAACAATAGCTATAATGACTTTATTGTGTTCCCTCATCTCTTCTCTTCATAAGGAAATCTTCTAGTGTCTCCAATCATTTTCATTATTCATCTGAACTCTTCTGCTACATATTTTTTTGCAAAAGGCTGGCCAGAGCTGCACAAAGTATTCCAGGTGAAAGTGTGATTTATATAATGCTATTATATTTTCTGTATTATTTTCTATCCCATTTTTTATACATCTTCACCGTTTGTTTGCTAGTTTGACCTCTGTTGCATGTAGGTTATCACTGAGCTGTCCAGATCCATAGATTCAAAGGCCAGAAGGGACCAGTATGATTGTCTAGTCTGACCCCAGGTATAACACAGGCCACAGAATTTCACACCATCCACAAAGATGCCTAGGTCTTTTTCTTGAGTGGTTACAGTTGATTTAGAACCAAAACACTGTTTATGAATAGTTCAGACTATTCCTTCCAATATACCCCATTACCTTGTATTTTTGAACACTGAATTTCATCTGCTACTGAGCCAGCCAGTCACCTAACTTGGAGGTGAGGCAGTCCTTGAAGTGCAGCAGGAATTAGGAACAATGAGTTAGGAGTCCTGCAAAGGCCACATTCTGGGACGGGCTTGTTTCTAGACCATGTAGTAGGGGGCATGGCATCCTAAATAAGCTGTGCTGTGGAGATCTGATTTATTTTGGAATGTAAAAAGGATTGGGGGGAGACCGAGGTAAAGAAAAGAAAGGTGTGTGGGGACATACGAGTACAAAAGAGGGAAAGGAGGGCGGGATTAATGTAAGAGACAGGAAAGATAGATTGTTGTGAAGTCAAGGAAGGGAGAACGGAAAGCAGGGAGAAGTTGGGAAGGCAAAGTGGAACACTGAAGAGAGAAAGGAAGAAAATAAGAAAATGTTCAGAAGATAAATGTGAGAGAGACAAAGAAATAGAATGAAATAAAGTAGGACTGTCAATTAATCAGTTAACTCACGTGATTAACTCAAAAAATTAATCGTGGTTAATTGCAGTTTTAAATCACACTGTTAATCAATAGAATACCAACTGAAATTTATTAAATATTTTTGAATGTTTTTCTACATTTTCAAATATATTGATTTCGGCTACAACATAGAATACAAAGGATACACTGTATACACTGCTAACTTTATATTATTATTTTTTATTACAAATATTTGCACTATAAAAATTATAAACAAAAGAAATAGTATTTTTTCAGTTCACCTCATACAAGTACTGTAGTGCAATCTCTATCATGAAAATGCAACTTACAAATGTAGATTTTTTTTTTACATAACTGCACTCAAAAACAAATCAGTGCAAAACTTTAGAGCCTACAAGTCCTCTCAGTCCTATTTCTTGTTCAGCCAATTGCTAAGATAAACAAGTTTATTTACATTTACAGGAGATAATGCTGCCCACTTCTTATTTACGTCACCAGAAAATGAGAACAGGCGTTCGCATGGGACTTTTGTAGCCAGCATTGCAAAGTATTTACATGCTAGATATGCTAACCATTCGTATGCCCTTTCATGCTTTGGCCACCATTTCAGAGGACATACTTCTATGCTGATGATGCTTGTTAAAAAAATAATGCGTTAATTAAATTTGTCCTCTGGAATGTGGATGAAGCATGAAAGGACATATGAATTTTTAGCACATCTGGCATGTAAATATCTTGCAACGCTGGATGCAACAGTGCCATGTGAATACCTGTTCTCACTTTCAGGTGACATTGTGAACAAGAAGCAGGCAGTATTATCTCCTGCAAATGTAAACAAACTTGTTTGCCTGAGTGATTGGCTGAACAAGAAATAGGACTGAGTGGGCTTGTAGGCTCTAAAGTTTTACATTGTTTTATTTTTGAATGCAGTTATTTTTTGTACACAGTTCTACATTTTTAAGTTCAACTTTCATGATAAAGAGATTGCACTGCAGTACTTGAATTAGGTGAATTGAAAAATACTATTTTCTTTTCTTTTTACAGTGCAAATATTTGTAATCAAAAATAAATATAAAATGAGCATTGTACACTTTGTATTCTGTGTTGTAATTGAAATCAATATATTTGAAAATGTAGAAAACATCCAAACATATTTGAATAAATATTATTCTATTATTGCTTAATCATGCAATTAATCACACAATTAATTTTTTAATTGCTTGAGAGCCCTAAAATAAAGGAAACCAAGGAGAGGACAAAAAAAATTAAGAATATGGAATTTGAGCATTTCTCCAAATGTGTATTTTATATCAAGTCAACTACTTGGTCTTATGGGTTTTTTTTGTCAAGCCTAGGAATGATCAGGGGTACAGTCAAGCACAGATTGACTACTCATCTAATAAAATATGGTTAAATTTAAAATTAAATGAAATTATAACAAGGTTGGTGGTCAGGGAGATTTGTTATCAATGATTCCAAGGACAGGACTAAAAAGAAAGCTATTTGTAATGTAATGTGCTTTTAATGTAGTCATGAAATATAACCTCAATATGCCTTATTGCATTTTCCAGGAGGCTGTTTGAGGTTAGCTTTGCAATGCTGTTTTCAAGCTGTAATTCTACTAATGAATTAAGGCAGCAGCTGTACTCCTTACCCCCTCCTTCAACCCATTACGAAATATAAGTTTATACTCTTGGCACAGGACTCTGGTGGAATTACTGCCTCAAGAAACTGCACTTGTGTCCTCTCTCACTTAAAGACTCTTCCTCTTGGTATTTCATTGAGATAGAAAATTGTGGTTAAAAAAATCCAGATTTAGAGAAGTTTTTTGTGGTGCATTGAAAACTGTGTTAAAATTACATGCCATAACTAAATTTTAAGAGGTTTCCTGGTCCTGCTTGCAGGCTAGGGGACTCTGTAGGGAAGCGAGCAATTTGTGTCTTTGACTTCAGTAGGGTTACCATATTTCCTTAATCAAAAAAGAGGAGACTGGGGGGAGCCCCGCCTTAGCCCCGCCCCACCCCCATCCACTCCCTCCCACTTCCCACCCCCTGACTGCCCCCCTCAGAACTCCCAACCCCCCTGCTTCTCATCCCCTGACTGCCCCCTCCTGAGAACCCTCCACCCTAACTGCCCCCCTAGGACGCTACCTGTCCCCTGACTGCCCCGATGGGTGGCAGGTTTGTAGAAATTTTGGTGGTGCCCAGAACTCACCCCCCCCCCGACCTGCCTAAGGCTCTGGGAGGGGAGTTGGGTGGGGGGAGGACGTCTGGGGTGCAGGTCCTGGGCTGGGGATTAGGGTGCAGGAGGGGTGCAGGGTGCAGGCTCTGGGATAGAGAGTAGGGGCTGGGGCAGGGGGTGGGTGTGCAGGAGGGGGTGAGGGGTGCAGGCTCTGGGATGGAGTTTGGGGGTGGGAGGCGGTGCAAAGGGAGGGGGTGCAGGCTTTGGGAGGGAGTTTGAGGGCAGGAGGGTGTGTGTGGGGAGGGGGTTTGGGACGGAGTTTGGGGATAGGAGGGGTATAGGGGTGAGGGCTGTGGGTCTGAGGGGTTCATGATGCCAGAGGGGGCTCAGGGATGGAGCAGAGGATTAAAGTGCAGGGGGATGAGGGGTTTGGGGCATTGGAAAGGCTCAGGGCTAGGGTGGAAGGGCAGGGTAAGGGTAGCCTGCCTTGCCATTAGTGGATGGGGGCACTAGGACCCTGGGGCAGCAGACAGCAGTTGCTGCGGGGAGCAGGCAGCACAAGCAGGCAGGGGAGAGGGGCATGCTGCTTTCTTTCGGCCAGGGACGGGGGCAGTGGCGTAGCCAGCTTCTAAGAGGAGGGGGAACAAATAGAAAAAAGGCGCCCCCCCCCTTGGTTCCTCCTCCGGCCGCTCCGCGCCCCGCCCTTGGCTGGCTCCTCCGGCTGCACCGCCCCTCCCCCCCATAGCTCCTCTGGCCCTGCCGTGCCACCCCTGCGCCCCCCCCCACTCCTTTGGCCGCAGCTGCCGGCCGCCATGCTGCACCCCCACGCTCCTCCGGCCACGCCCGCCATCCCCCCATGGCTGCCGGCTGCCAGCCTGCGCCCCCCCGCTCCTCTGGCCGCAGCAGCCGGCCGCGCTGCGGGCCGCATGCTGCGCCTCCCTCCACTCCTCCGGCCGCGCGCCCGCTGCTCACCCAAACCACATTTGTTCATCAGACGCCCACGCAAACCTTCTATGTTGCTCTCTCAGCCTAGAACTGAGATACTGTGTATACCAGCCAAGCAATACAATTCAGAGTAAGGATGAGGTCAGTCTCTGATGGCTGGAGCCAGATTGAGAGTTTTTTTTAGCTCTTGGATTTCGGTTTGGCCCATGATACAGGTAGATGAAACATGCGGCGCCCCCCCCACTCCTCCGGCCGCACGCCCACCACCCATCCATGGCTGCCAGCTGCGCTGTGGGCGGCCAACCTGCGCCCCTCCTCGCTCCTCCGGCCGCCTTTGGAAAGACGCCGCTTTTGGCAAATTTGCTGAGGGGAAGCGGCTGCTTCCCCTGCACCCCGCTAGCTACGCTACTGGACGGCGGGGGGGGGGGAGAAACGCCTGGAGGGGGGGTGGCAGTTGGAGGTCAAGGCCCGCTCCAGGCAGGGGGCCAGCTCCAAATATTGCTGGAGAAGGGCCCCCGGCCCTGGATATTGCTGGAGCTTGGGCACCACAAAAGAATATAACCTACCACCCTCCCACCCCGTATTCACCCCCCCACTCCCAGACAGGCCCATCCAACCCTCCCCCTGCTCCCTGACTGCCCCCCGGGACTCCCCTTACCTTACCATGCCCATGCTGGTCAGATGCTGGCTCCACATGTAGGCAAAACACGCTGCCGGTGGGGCTGTTTGTGTTGTTACACTGGGCTGCAGGCAGTGGGGGGGAGCAGGGGAGGGGCTCTGGCTGCTGGAGGCCAATGGGAGCGGCGCAATCAGGCCCAGCTGCCCAATCAGCCGTGTGCACTCTGCATGGAAGGCCTGGGGAGGGGGGGAAAATCCCAGACCTTTTAACCTTGTTACCAATTCCTCCTGGATGGCTATTTAAAGACGCAAAGGCCGGACATGTCCGGGGAAATACGGATGGATGGTAACCCTACAGACTTCTTCTCCTTGTCCAGATCTATTCTGCCCCCAACAATCTTCGATTCATTGAAGTTTTTGAAACTTTGCACTTTTTGACTCTGTGTACACAAATTTGCAGCGGGACAATAGGGTTGAGGTCTGTTATTTCTCTCCTCTATATATTTATTTATTTATTTAAAAACATTTTTGCTATTAACATGCATGTTATCTCTGGAGACAGAAATCCATAGTTTGAGAACTGCAAAACTAAGCATCTCTGATGGTATCTTCTAGACTGAGCACTGAGTCCCATTGGGTAGATAGAAAGATTAACCTAAATAATCTATACAGAAGCCCCTGAAACCCCATAAAATTGGGTCCCTAATCCATGAACTATTGGAACTCATTTACAAATCTTTTCTTAAACATTACATGAATATATTGTCTCATACTATAGAATTGATAATCCCTATTCCATGATGAGAGATCTTAATTAAAACTATCTAGTATTTTATCCAAAAATTCCGATTTTAAATAAAAAAAATCATTGATTTTATCTACCCTGATGCATAGTATAAATGGGCCTTAAAACAAACATGCAGGTTTAAAAGCGATTATATAGTTTAAAAGTGCTGAGTGCAGGTAAAAAATAATTGATTACAATTTAAGAGATTTTGAAATTTGCAGACTCTGACTCTCCCCCTTCTCTGGGCTTGCCAAGCCACACACCCTCTTCCCAGGGAGGGAGTGTGGACTGCTTGCCTCTAGCAGCCCAGGCACACCTCTTTTCCTACAGCCCCCTTCTGCTCTAAACTCCTGAGCTTAATACAGGCCCCTCCAGTTCCTGCCCAGCTGAGTCTGAGCTGCTTAAATCCCTGCACCCTGTCTCCTTCTACAGGTGCAACCTGGGCAGTTAATTGGCCAGTTTAGCCATCTTAACCCTTCCAGGCCTGTGTAGGGTGGACACCACATCACAGCATCATACATAAGGCCCTACCAAATTCATGGCCATGAACAACGCGTCACGGACTGTGAAATCTGGTCTTCTGTGTGCTTTTACTCTATGCTATACAGATTTCACAGGGAGAGACCAGGGCTTCTCAAATTGGGAGTCCTGACCTAAAAGGGATTTGCAGGGGGGTCCAAGGCCACCCCTAGCCATTTGGGTGTCCTACGGAGCCCCCCTTCAGGGGGGGCTGTGTGGGGCCCTAGGCCTCCTCCCACTTCCCCAGGGTCTGGGAGGCAGGAGCTCGGGGGGCACTTTTGGGGGCCCCGCAGGCCCAGAGTGGCCTGGGGGATTAGCAGGGGGCCGAGAGCAGCCCGCTCCACTCCCCTCACCCCAGCCGTGTCGCTCGGGGGAGGGAGCTTGGGGGGAAAGGATTCCCTCCCCCCCCGCCCTCACCAGCAGGGGTGGAAGTGGAGCAGCTGGTCCCAGCCCGCTCCACTCCGCCAGCTCCCAGTGGCTGGAAGCTGGCGGAATGGAGCAGGCTGGGGCCACATTGCTCCGCTTCCCACTGCTACCGGTGAGTGCGAGGTTGCTGGGGGAAGAGGTGGAATAGGGGTGGGCCGAGGGCAGAGCAGGGGGGAAGGGAAAGAGGCAGGATGGAGGAAGTTGTCCAGGGCCACACACACCCCTAGGGACGGCCCTGCCCCTTGCAGGAGGGGCTGGCCGAGGGATGGGGCTGGTCACCGGGGCTGGTGCTGCCGCTCTGCAGCTGCCCAGCTCTGAAGGCAGCGCCGCCACCAGCAGCAGTGCAGAAGTAAGGGTAGCAGTACCACAACCCCCCTACATCAACCTTGTGACACCCCCCCCCCCTTTTTGGGTCAGGACCCCTACAATTACAACACCGTGAAATTTCAGATTTAAATAGCTGAAATATGAAATTAACAATTTTTTTAATCCTATGACCTTGAAATTGACCGAAATGGACCATGATTTTGGTAGGTCCCTGCCCCTAATCACAAACAGATCCACCCTGACCCTGAGTGCATGCTCTCCCTTCAATTTATAGTTGTGGTCCCTCTCTTACATTGGTGCGCTAGGTGAGCAGGAGTTCAGGCCAGCACTCTGTAAGTCTGGCAAAGGCAGTTGCATCTGACGAAGTGGGCATTCACCCACGAAAGCTTATGCTCCAATATATCTGTTAGTCTTAAAGATGCCACAGGACCCTCTGTTGCTAAAGGCAGTCCAGTTGAAACAAAAAGTAGTGAGGCAATTTTGTATTGTGACCAGTCAAGACTGCACAGTCTGAGCTGGCAACACCAGCTGTTATATCAGAGAGAACTAACCCCCGATTCTGACCATACAATGAATCCCCCCTCTTTTTTCCTTCTTAGACTTAATGTAGCCACACTGAATCGTAACACTGGACCTTCCACCCAGAGAGCACAGCCCCAGGGGTAACTCACTCTTTCCTCAACTGACAGAGAGGCAAATTCAAATCTGCAGCACAACTGCCAGTCTCCGGCTCCTGCTCTCAATGCCAAACCAGGGAGGAGGAGTCTGTGAGCTAGGACTCAGTACTGACAAGTATTCAGCTGTAGTGTACTATCATCTTAACCCTGGTTGCATTTCTTCAAGCCCAACAACTCAACAACAGGGCTTTTCCTTGGCCCAGATCCCAAAGGGATCAGAAACTTTCAGTTATAGCTCCCAGTGCAAAATCGGAGCCCACCACCACCCCTTCGCAGTCACTTAACACCGAAGCTCAGTCCAGTTCTATGGGGCAGCCACCGCTGCATCGTGGGATTTGTAGTCCAGTCAAAGCCAGCATACAATATATAGAGCTCTGTCTAACCATGATTACGTCTGATAGAATTCAGCAGCTCCTCAATTAAGGGCGTACAATCCTTGCTAACATTTCCATTTAGGACGCAATCCTGCACTTTTCAGAGAATGCCAAAGGTATTTCCATGCAGAGGAAATATCCTACACAAAGCCTTAATTTAACTCCTCCCCTGGGTAGGGTTACCATATCTCATAAATAAAAAAAGAGGACCCTCCATGGGCCCTGGACCTGCCCATTTCACCACCCCTAGCCCCGCCCCAACTCTGCCCCTTCCCCACCCTAACTCCGCCCCCTCCTCCCTCCCACTCCCAGCCAGGGGGAAAGGGCTGCCCCAGTGCTACCGGCTTCAGGGTTTGCCGGGCAGCCCCCAGACCCTGCACCCCCAGCCGGAGCTTCCCCAGCACAGCTGGAGCCCGGGAGGGGAAGCGCCCAGCCGGGGGCGCAGGGTCTGGAGGCTGCCCGGCAAACCGTGAAGCCGGTAGCGCTCGGGCTTTGGGCAGCCCCTATGCCTCCGGACCCTGCGCCCCCAGCCGGGCACTTCCCCGCCCAGGCTCCGGCGGCGCAGGGTCCGGAGGCACGGGGGCTGCCCGAAGCCGGTAGCACTCGGGCAGCCCGGCTCTTAAACAGAGCCGAAGAGGAGCAGAGCCTCCAGCTGCGGTGGCTCTGCTCCTCCCCGACTCTTCGGCTCTGTTTAAGAGTCGGGCTGCCTGAGCGCTACCGGCTTCGGGCAGCCCCCGTGCCTCCAGACCCTGCGCCCCCAGCCGGGCACTTCCCCTCCCGGGCTCCGGCGGCGCAGGGTCTGGAGGCACGGGGCTGCCCAAAGCCGGTAGCCCTCGGGCAGCCCGGCTCTTAAACAGAGCCGAAGAGTCAGGGAGGAGCAGAGCTGCCATTTTCCCGGACATGTTCGGCTTTTTGGCAATTCCCCCTGGACGGGGGTTTGACTGCCAAAAAGCCAGACATGTCCGGGAAAAAGAGGACGTATGGTAACCCTAACTTCAGCAATCGGTTTGCAAAGAGCCAGCCTGGAGCAAGGTGGATTGAATTGTGCTTCTCTGCCTTAGGTAGCAGCCTGCTTTCTCTCTCTCTCTAATTGGTTGGGGTGTGAAAAATTTCTGGATTCTAAGAGATAAAGTTGTTTTATATTGCAATCTTACAGGAAGAGTGTCAGGTTTTTTTTTTCTCTGAGTATATGCCATGAACATAACACTTTTAATTTTATTTAATGTTTGATGTTTTAAAAGGCATAGTTCAAAGTAATTTGTTTAGAGACTTGATTTATGTCTATTAACACTGTATAACTGCTAGGAAAATTAAGGCTGAAGTTCCTTCTAACATTGGAGTCAGATGCCAGAGCAGGATTAGAGAAAAATGGTGGGATTAGAGCATTTTAAGAGTGATAGAGCGACTTGAGAAAAAAACATGAAGAGCATAAATTTCCTTAGTAAAGTCAGATTCCATTCCTGCGAGAGTGGAGATAGAAAAGGAAGATGACTTTGCCAGCTTCATGCCCTGGCATTAGAGTTCCAAAATACCATGCGGCAGACCTACAACCTTTAGTCCAGGCTGACCTCACAGGAGGGGAGAATTTGAGAGGCACCCTGGGTTGGGGAAGAGAATTATTCATGCCATTCAGTGGTGTTTCTGTGAGCTAGCTACATGAGGAAATGAGAGTTTTCAAATCTATCTGTCATCCCCCGTAACATTACTCTGAATTTGAACATTGTGGGACCTGGAAGATCACAGTGCAAAGTGACCTTAAAGCTGCTCCCTAAAGGGTCAGTTGAGGATACCCCCAGCATGCTAGTTGGCATAAATTTGGCCCCTGGCTAGGCCCAGGATCAGCAGAGACATAAAGGTGAGAGAGGCACATTTGCCTCTCCCCTGTCACCCTCTCACTGAATTGGTGCCAGCACAGATGGGAATTGAACCCTGTCAATTGCAATAGATAGATGAAGACAAACTTGTCCAGCACTTCATTTCAGAAAGCATTCTTGCAGCAAATTAGAAGAACCTTTTGGGGATATGTCCTGGACCAGCTGCTGCTTTCCAGGGTGTTTCCCTGTCAGGCACTCCATAAAGCAGAGTGATCCTAGTACAATTTGTTACAAATCTTTTGTGATCTCCCATATCTTTTCTATGGTGTGTAGTCTGGTATCTTCACTGGCAAAGGAGAGCCTCAGAAGTGCAAAGTTTGAAAGGAACAATACTGAGCTCAGTACTGCTGTATTTTACAGGCCCTAGGTGAAGAAGCAGAAGAAAGAGAAGCACTTTCCTATTCCAGGCCCCTTCCAATCAAGGCCTCCTTCTTCTGTATGTTCTCATTACTCAACCTTGCTCCAACTTTGCCCCCTCATATCCCTGCTTACGACCCACGCCCTCCCGCTATGGCTGCTGTGTGATGGGCCCAGTGAGGGATAAAAGGGGATTGTGTGGGGGGTCTACTCTGCTAAACTTCTGTCTCCCCACTTCCTTACTCATGCAGTATGGCTCTTAAGAGTCCCATCTTTCCTCTGCAACCCACTCCTCTTTGCCTTTTGCTGCCCAGGTTGCCTGGCTCCCTCCATGGTCATTATGCTGAACAGAGGTGACAATGAAGTGGCTGGCAATTTTGAAAAACAAAAGTAGCTGATGGAACTGAAGTTTCATTGCCTAATCTTAGAGTATATCAAATTAGTTACTCTGAATAAGGGGAATAATGCTTTATGTATTTAATTTAAAATTTCAAAAGTAGCCTGTGTCCAAGATGATGTTAGAATGAGTGTGTGTGAACTTTGGAATTTATAGGGAGTGGGGTTGCTAGATATAACCAAAGAAATGTGAGAAGAGTTGAGTACAACTTCAAAAAGGGAACATTTAAAAAGAGTTCCCCTGCAAAAGTTAGCATTTTACTAAAAATTACATAGAAAATGTGTTTGTCTTATTAAGAGTTTTTGTATTAAATTTGGAGAATAAATTTAATTATTCAAATATGTAACAGATTTTAGTCCTGCTTTATCTGCAAATTTTAACACAACTTTAACTATCGTCTTCACCAATGCCTCCCTTACATGTATATTACAAACTAAAAACACCTGTGTGAAAAGAATGTAATAAGGTTGTAAAGTCAAGCATTAATTCTGGCATTTTGTTACCTTTTTAAGGTTGCCCATGCAACCTTAATTCTGACCCCTTCTGGCATACATATTTTGGCACAGTCTTTAATTACACATTATTTTTTTTAACATAGAACCCTGCCTCAGACAGTGCCCAGGATACATGCTCATTGACTGAGACAGTTATTATATATTTCTTTTCATCCCCATTATTCAATAAGTTGTCCCATGCCTTATTTACTGCCCACCATCTACTGATTATTAATTTTCTCAGAGGCTTTCCTCTGTCATTCATCATCATAGTAAATGAGTGTCACAACATTAATGCATTTATTTTCTCCACATCCATATAAATAGGAGAGTGTAATTATCCCCATTCGACCTCAGGGGAAAATGAGAAAGGAAGGTGATGTGACTTGCCCACCACCACACCGGGAATCAGTGACAAAGGCAGGAGTAGAATGCAATCCCCCCTGACTCTCAAGGCTATGCTCTGTCCCCTAGACCACACTATCTTACTGCGGTTCTGTGCATCCACAGCTCTCATTGACTTCAGATGCCATTGTGCATAGTCAACAAGTCTTAAAACCAGGCCTCATGTTTTCAAATTTGGCACCTACAAAATGAGGGACACACAATTAATGTATCAGAGGGGTATCCGTGTTAGTCTGGATCTGTAAAAAGCAACAGAGAGTCCTGTGGCACCTTTAAGACTAACAGATGTATTGGAGCATAAGCTTTCGTGGGTGAATGCCCACTTCGTCGGATGCATCCGACGAAGTGGGCATTCACCCACGAAAGCTTATGCTCCAATACATCTGTTAGTCTTAAAGGTGCTACAGGACTCTCTGTTGCTTTTTACACAATTAATGGCCACCTTTGAAAAGTTTAGTTTAAATGACTTGCCCAATGACACATAAGAAATATGTGTCTGTGCCAGGAATAGAACCCTGTTGTCTTTTTTGGCAGGAGGAGAAATGGGGACAATCAGTTGTTTTAATCATAAGACCATCTTTGCTCTTCACAAAGTCCCATCTCTGATTTGCTACTCACCTTTCAAACCCTATAGAGAATGAGGCAGGGTCCTAGCGACAGTAGTGTCAATCACTGCACACCCTGAATCATTCCCTGAGCACCATACATTTTTTACACTAATTGAGGCAGAGATCCTATGGCAAAAATAGCACATGATTGTGTAATTAAAGATTGTACCATAATGCAGACACACGAGGCACCCGAATTACAGTTGCACAGTCAGATATCAGGACAGGAGAAATGTTCCATTGAACAGATCAAACTTCCCCAAAGTTTTAATATTCTGATGAAAATAGACTTATGAACAAGGAGAAAATCTGCAAAGAGAAACATACTGAAAAGCAAAGAGAATGAGTATGCTCCCTTGGGATTCTATTGTGAGGGCCACATTAACTCATCTCATTTTCCCTTCCCTACTTCTGAGATGAGCCCTCCTCCCTCCTTAATTACAATTGAGACTCTCCACCCACCCACTTATAAAGTGATCTCTTTATACCTAGCCTGTCTTTCTTCACATGTCAAGCAGCTGCAGACCATCACCTCCTACCAGTTGGTGAAGAGCCTGTCCATGTCTTTCCAGTGCAGGCTCCGTCCATGAGCATGTAGTTGCTGCGAGCTCCATGGCATGATCTCTCTATACCCAGCCTGCTATCCCCATCCCTGGTATCTTCCACCCTGTGGTTTTCAGGCTGAGAGTGCAGTCAGGTAGCAGTAGTAGTGGTAGGTAGGCGAAAGAGCACGTTCTTTGCAGCAGCGTTGCACTACCTTTGTCATTCATTCTATTCAAGTATCTTGATCTGGCCTTCTAAGGCCAGACACCCTCCCTCCTCCTATGGATTTCCCTAGCTCTGGTGATCACAAGGACCATGTTGCCCTTTTGTAGGTGTGATTATTTCCAGTGTGTGGAGTGGGATCCATCACCACAAAAAAGACCTGACTTCTGATCCCATACACCTTCAGCTATACCATGTATTTGTAGTCTGCTCTCTGTAGCTTCTCCTATGTACTCACCAAAGGTGGTATATCTGTGCAATGACCCTTGTAGCCATGCCAATTATATGTTCATATACCAAGTGATTGATAGATCTATGTATTGCTTATCAGTTGGCATTCTCAAAAGGTTTGAACAGACCTTCTCATTCTGTTCAAAATGGGGAATATCTGTGGAGGTGGCACAATCTGTCAAACAAGTGCAACTCTTTAAGTGAGCCCACTTACACTATAAAGGTGTGAAGCACAAGATTTGGACTTAATGTGCTTCTTTGGGTTAATGCTGGTAGCTTTAGGAGTCATATAGCATGGTGATTTAAATGCATTAAGATATCTTTTCTATTTTTAAATTCTTATTTCTAACAAGTTTGGATAAATTATAACAATTTTTGGCAAAAACAACAAGGAGTCTGGTGGCACCTTAAAGACTAACAGATTTATTTGGGCATAAGCTTTCGTGGGTAAAAACCTCACTTCTTCAGATGCATAGAGTGAAAGTTACAGATGCAGGCATTATATTCTGACACATGGAGAGCAGGGAGTTACTTCGCAAGTGGAGAACCAGCGTTGACAGGGCCAATTCAATCAGGGTGGATGTAGTCCACTCCCAATAATAGATGAGGAGGTGTCAATTCCAGGAGAGGAAAAGCTGCTTCTGTAATGAGCCAGCCACACCCAGTCCCTATTCAAACCCAGATTAATGGTGTTGAATTTGCAAATGAATTTTAGTTCTGCTGTTTCTCTTTGAAGTCTGTTTCTGAAGTTTTTTTGTTCACTGATAGTGACTTTTAAATCTGTAATAGGAATGACCAGGGAGATTGAAGTGTTCACTTACTGGCTTTTGTATGTTACCATTCCTGATGTCCGATTTGTGTCCATTTATTCTTTTGCGGAGGGACTGTCCGGTTTGGCCAATGTACATGGCAGAGGGGCATTGCTGGCACATGATGGCATATATAACATTAGTAGATGTGCAGGTGAATGAGCCCTTGATGGTGTGGCTGATGTGGTTGGGTCCTCTGATGGTGTCGCCAGAGTAGATATGGGGACAGAGTAGGCAACAAGGTTTGCTACAGGGATAGGTTCCTGGGTTGGTGTTTCTGTGGTGTGGTGTGTAGTTGCTGGTGAATATTTGCTTCAGGTTGGGGGGTTATCTGTAAGCGAGGACTGGCCTGCCTCCCAAGGTCTGTGAGAGTGAGGGATCATTTTTCAGGATAGGTTGTAGATCGTGGCTAATGCGCTGGAGAGGTTTTAGCTGGGGGTGTATGTGATGGCCAGTGGTGTTCTGTTATTGTCCTTGTTGGGCCTGTCCTGTAGTAGGTGATTTCTGGGTACCCGTCTTGGTCTGTCAATCTGTTTCCTCACTTCCCCAGATGGGTATTGTAGTTTTAAGAATGCTTGATAAAGATCTTGTCTCTGCTTCCACATAAGTGTTTGTCTCTGTCTGAGGGGTTGGAGCAAATTCGGTTGTATCTTAGGGCTTGGCTGTAGACAATGGATCGTGTGATGTGTCTTGGATGGAAGCTGGAGGTATGTAGGTACGTATAGTGGTCAGTAGGCTTCCGGTATAGGGTGGTGTTTATGTGACCATCACTTATTTGCACTGTAGTGTCCAGGAAGTGGATCTCTTGTGTGGACTGGTCCAGGCTGAGGTTGATGGTGGTGTGGAAATTGTTGAAGTCCAGGTGGAATTCTTCAAGGGCCTCCTTTCCATGGGTCCATATGATGAAAATGTCATCAATGTAGCGCAAGTAGAGGAGGGGCACTAGGGGACGAGAGCTGAGGAAGCATTGTTCTAAGTCAGCCATAAAAATGTTGGCATACTGTGGGGCCATAGCAGTGCCACTGACTTGAAGGTATAAGTTATCCCCAAATTTTTGGCAAACTGTCTCTTTACTTTACTCACATGGTATTATGTTACTTTCTTTGTCATAGTTTTGATTGCTAAACCAGGGACATCATTTATTGTTCTCAGCAATACTTTGTCTTCTGAATTCATTGCTAGATTTGGCTCCAAAAGGGCCCGCTATCAAGGAATGCAAAGCAAGAAGAATTTCTAAATGAGTATAACTTATTTTTATATGTTGTGAAATAAGGTGGTTATTTTAGTTCCCTGCTAATTTTGTGTTGCTACATCACAATTTTGAGGATTGTTGGTATTTCTGTTTGTTTTTGTGTTCTTTTCACAAATAATAGTTTTGTTCTTCTATGCATTTAAGCTGAAAAATAATATATAGCTATTTTTTAAATGACACATATTTCAAGAAACATGCTATGGTTTTGTCCCAAAAGGGATATTTTCTGGCCTGAGATGGCAAATTGCATTAATATTTTTTCAATTTCCAAACTCTGTTAATGCAAATATCTTTATTGTATTTTTTCATAAATTACATGCAGAATATATTGTTTGCTAATTAATTTCTCCCACACATTCTTCTTACATTGTGTCCATGCTGTTGCATTGTGCCATTATATCTGACTTTTGTGGCTTAGTCTTGCTTGCATAAATAAAGGAATTTATTAAAAGTACTAGGGGAATTTTACACCTGAAAAAAAAAAACCCTGGCATATGGAAAGATGGTGACCCTTTGAAATCAACGGCAAAACTCTCATTGACTTCAATAGGGCCAGAAATTCACCCTTAGTGCT
Organism: Malaclemys terrapin pileata; assembly: GCF_027887155.1. Classification (NCBI taxonomy): domain Eukaryota; kingdom Metazoa; phylum Chordata; order Testudines; family Emydidae; genus Malaclemys; species Malaclemys terrapin. Next base: position 157,945,370 of record NC_071506.1, on the reverse strand, counting down.
TGTTTGTAGTACTTCATTCTGAACGCTTTTTTCCCTGGTAAATTATTTAACACCTATAGCATGTACATCCACATTTCTACATCTGTGAGGTTTTTTCATTTACTTCTTCCCAACCCACCCTTCCCCAAAAAACCCCTGGGCTCATTACCAGATTTTGCAGCATATCCTATTTGTCGCAATAAGAAATAATTATATACCACATGAACAGGACAGTTGTTACACGGTCTGTAGCTGCACATCTGGCAGTGAATTAGCAATTCAAATTTCAACCATTATGGAAAAAAACAATGTGGAAATGGTTCCCATTTCTTACGTCTATTACTTTTTACTGTGTATGTTAAATTTTATAGGGAACAATGTGAAACAGCTTTATGAAACGTATTCCGTTTTCAGTACAGAGCAATGCATTCTTTTCTTTGTGTCAAGGATTTATATAAATTGTGTGTAGGGTGACAAAGTGGCTCTTGTGGTGCACAACACAGTTTATGTGTAATATTTTGAGCCCAACCTGTAGTACCTTAAAGGTGCCACAGGACTCTCTGTTGCTTTTTACACAATTAATGGCCACCTTTGAAAAGTTTAGTTTAAATGACTTGCCCAATGACACATAAGAAATATGTGTCTGTGCCAGGAATAGAACCCTGTTGTCTTTTTTGGCAGGAGGAGAAATGGGGACAATCAGTTGTTTTAATCATAAGACCATCTTTGCTCTTCACAAAGTCCCATCTCTGATTTGCTACTCACCTTTCAAACCCTATAGAGAATGAGGCAGGGTCTGATCTTGCAATATGCTGAGCACCCTGTTGTCTATATGTCATGCCAGCTCCTATCTAATCATATCCAAGGCCCCTACCTTGTACTGAGCTCCATATGGGCAGACCCCTGAAGTCAATGGAAGTTCAAAGTGTTCAACTCCTTTAAGTATCAGGCCACATTCAAGCAAAGCTGTTATCGGTCTCAGTGGGAGTTTTGCCCGCATTAGGAATGGGTGTTTAGATTGAAAACCATTGTAAATAGTTATATGAAGTAGGAATGTGATGAATAATAATACCTAAGTCTTTTCATTAGTAGATCTCAGAGTGCTTTAAGGGGGAGGTTGGTATCATTGTTCTCATTTTACAGATGGGGAATAGCTGAATACATTAAATTTGATCACACAAACAGCCTTTCAGGAGGCATTTGATAGTGCTTGCAGAACTACCCTAAAAACTAATATAATCAATTATAATTCATTACAATTACATATTTTCATATGAAAACAAAATATAGTATACTCTTTAGCACTATGAAAAAAATGTAACGTATAGTGAAATCATAATGGAAAACAAATAATAAATAATACAATTTGTACATATGTATACAATTAATCATTATAACTTAGACATGTACGTAGAATTACATCATTTACCTTGTTTTAACAAAGATTTAAAATTGATACTAAGTGTGGGCAGAAACTAGGCACAATAGGAGAAATTTTGTGTGGCGTTATCCAGTAAGTGCAGAGAGTTGGGAACTATCCCAAGTAAGACTAACCGTTTTACTGGTGTCTTTCATGTAAATAATTTCCATTATTTGTATATCTATCATTTACCTAGGAACTGTCATAACTGGATTACATTGTGGTCCACCTCGTCCAGTACTCTGTCTCCAACAGATTCTTTAAAGGAAAGCAACTCTGCATTAGGCAGTTAGGGGATAACCTGCCCACAAGGTTATCCCTCTTCACCCCTATGGTTAAGAGATCACTTTATGTCCTGAAACATGAGTATTTGTATCCATTCCAAATCCCATGTTTCTTTAACCTTGCTTCCTGACAATCACCAACAAAATTTCAGCCATGATTGATCAGTCACTCACATTTTCACTAGGTGTTTCCCTCTGTATTTGGAAAGCAGTTGGCACATTTTGGGTTACTGCAAAATAAATAACAATACAGCATTAGTTCTCTATTAGCACCACAAATCTTAGTTTTGGAGAATCTGACCCATGGTGGGAGCAACAATGATTTCACATGAAGTTCTACCAAATCTGGAGAGTGGGTGTTTGAGCAATAGATGGATACTTGTGTGTCCCACACTACTTCTGCTGGACTTTGCCAGAAATCTGGATAGTCAGGATTATCTCTATGTGAACTGATAGTAACAACCCTAAAATGTATTCTAATTAGTAACTGATATTTTGTAAGGTGTAGTCCATACAATACTGAGGGGGGGAAATCAAAAGTCTTCTGACTAGCACCTGTTAGTACAGATAGAACCATCAGAATTAAATCCTTTTTTATTAGGTGAAAACAGCACAGGAGATAAAGTCCCTAGGTGATGGCAACAGGAATTTTACACCCAAGAATATGAACTAATATGAATTCAGGAAGCAAATTACTGGAGTTCTCCCCTGGAAGGGGCTAATTCTGCAGTCCTCCTGCACAAAGAACTCCTGTTAGACTTGATTCTGATCTCATGCAGGTGTAAGTCAGAAATAAATCACAAGTAACTGCTGAATCCAGTAGGACTGATCCTCAGCTGGCATAAATCAGTGTAGTTTCATAGAAGTTAACAAAGCTAATTACACCAATTTACACCAGCTGAGAAGCTCATCCAAAGGACTTACAACAATGTAAAATTGGTATGTGACCAGAATTAGGCCCACTGATTTTCAATGAGAGCTTTGCACATGGAATGGCTGTAGGGGTGTTTACATGGCTGTAAAGAGACTAAATAAATAATTTGTGCAAATAACATTGAGAAGAGGCAGCCCCTGTGAGACAAGGAGCAGAAATTAACATTTCTGTTGGATATAACTCTCAAATGGCACAGCAATTTACTAAGGACTGTTGTTTCTTTACCAATATGTTGATATTTTGCCACTTGATAGGTGGTACAGCATGCTTTCAGAGAGCATTCTCCAAAACACTTCAGTCTTTTGACAATTTAGTGCTTGCATTTATAATGTAGCCAAAACTTTTATTGGATGTCCAAGTGTACACCATCCCAGTGCAAACTCCTTCGCTTATCTTGAATTAAAACTTAAAACAAGTGAACCTCTTAGATGTTGATGCCATGATTCAAACACTCTCCTCCTCTTTGTCCCAGTAAATGAGGACCAAAAATTTCCATGTGTAGTTGATTTGCTTTGGCAATATGCTTTCAAGATGCATGTCAATATATTATGCAGTGAAAAGGATTAGAGCTATAATGTTTCATTTTGCAATATATAGAAAGTAAAATGTTCAAGAGGACACAGAATATGGAGGAGTGTCTTGTCCAGGAACTGTATTCCTGCAAACTAGCCAAGAGATTTCATTAATGAAAGGCAGAAAATTCAGTTGCGACAGAAAACATAAATATATATACTCACTATAACTGAAAAGCTCCTTATCTGTGAGACTTCCAGATGCCCTGACATCTGAAGGATGAGAGAGGAGGAAAGACAGACCACATGTTATCCCTATTTATGCCCTCAAACCACCATACAAATAACCCTCCTTTCTCTGGGAAGCTTAATTAAAATCTCTATCAAGCTTGACAGTCAATAAATTTCAAAGTGCAGTATTTCATCTATTTTAGCATTAGTGTAGGTGATTTCCTTCCCTTCTGGATCATGTATAGCCTAATACAATTTAAAAAGCAGCTTCTTTGTATTGTTTCTGGAGTCTGAAGATGTTTTCTACTACTTGTTTGTGGATTGCAAATTTATGCCCCAACCTTATGCACTTAGGCACATGAGTACCTTTACACACACAAATTGTCTCATTGTGTAAAGTTATTCATGACCGTAAGTGTTGGTGAAATAGGGGCCTTCATTGAAATGTAGTAGAATTGGGCCCTTGGTAAGAAATAATCTTGTTAGTATCTCACTTGAATTAAAATAGCTTGTGTGCAACAAACTGAATCCTGATACAGTTAAATAATAACACTTTTCCACCCAGTTTCACAAGAAACATGTTAGTTCCCATAGAAACCAATAAAACTAATTACAATTAGTTTTACAATGGAAAACAATAACAGGAAGATCATTTCATGTGACACCTGGGTGCTATTAAATGCTTTGCCCCACCCCTTATAAAAGGCAGAAAGAACTGCTTGAAAGAACAAAGCAAAATACAATTTAAAAAAATTTTTCAAATGTAATGCAAAAAGTCAGTGTTTGTTTTTCTCAGTATAACAGTTCCCAACAAACTTCATGACAAATGACAGTTATGTGACATGATGTGAAAAAAGTTAACCCTGAGAAAAGATGTTTTAGTAGCAATAAGCAATATCAAGCAGCCACAAATGTGTAAAGAGAAGTGATGAAGTGATCTGTCTACCTTTCTCCTATAATTCATCACTCCAAGTATTTTCCTCAGAGATGCAACATTGTGAAGTGTCCTTCATTTAACATTAGTGTTTTATATTTTCTGTGAATTTTTTTGTTTGATCTAGTTTATGCTTCATCAGAGCATTAAACAAAAAATAATTATATTTTTTTTACATAGCACCTTCAGAAAACTGACTCAATATGCACTAGTCGTTTAATTTTAGAGTTTTCCTTTATATATAATAACACTAACCTAGCTGCACATTTAACTGAAAATGTTTATATATTTCTATTCAATGGATAATATGCAAAAGGGGTAATAGCAGTATATTCTTCTTTCACCTGTCTCATAATCTATAACATACAAATTATTAATTATTATAATAGTAAATTACTCAAATTTATAATAGCAGTGGCAGTTAATAGGTATATCCACTCTAACATTTACTATTGTAACTATCCAGTTCTTTATGGCGTGTGTGTGTGTGTATGTGTGTAAATCCAAACTAACCTTCTTCCAAGTGTTTTGCTTGTTGGTAATTTCAATAACAAAAAAACAAACTTTTTTCCTCAAGGTTAACTGTTCCTAGGACTTTTCTTGCAGTAATCCCTCTGTCCCCGCCCCTAGCTCCTTCTGCTGCAGAGACTCTACAACTTCTGTTATAGCTTAGTTGGAATTAAGGGCTTGTCTTCACTACCGGGGTAAATCAGCCTAAATTATGCTACTTCAGCTACATGAATAATGTAGCTGGAGTCAACGTAGCTTGGGTCGACTTACTGTGGTGTCTGCATTGTGCTGCATCGACGGGAGATGCTCTCCGGTCGACTTACCTTAGGGCATGGCTACACTTGCAGATGTAGAGCGCTGTGAGTTAAACCTGCCTTCGGAGAGCACAGTAGGGAAAGCGCTGCAGTCTGTCCACACTGACAGCTTCAAGCGCACTGGCATGGCCACATTTGCGGCACTTGCAGCGGCATTGGGAGCGATGCATTATGAGCAGCTATCCCAGCATGCAAGTGACTGCAACGTGCCTTTCAAATGGGGGTGGGGTGGAGTGTGACAGGGAGTGTATTGTGTGTATGTGGGGGGAGAGAGAGTGGGTTTTTGGGGTGCTGAGAGTGTGTCAGCATGCTGTCTTGTAAGTTCAGACCCCCCTCTCCCCCTCTGCCTCTCTCTCACGCACTCAAAGTAAACAGTACATGTTTGCTTTTCTCGGAGCTGATCAGCAGCCAGCTTCTCCAAAACAGAGCTATGAAAGGGCATTTCCGTATTCCTGCAGCTGATTTCACAACAATGACAAGAGCGGCCACTTGATTTAAGGGGATTATGGGATGTTTCCGGAGGCTGATTACAGCGCAGTAATGCAACACCTCGTTCACACTGGCACCGCGGCGCTCCAGCAGGGGTGCAGCAAATGTTATTCCACTCGCCGAGGTGGAGTACCAGCAGCACTATAGCTGCGGAATCAGAGCGCTCTACGTGCCTTGCCAGTGAGCTAGGGCACCCAGGGCTGCTTTATTGCGCAGTAACTCGCAAGTGTAGCCAAGGCCTTACTCTTCTCAGGGAGCTGGAATACCGGAGTCCTCTGGAGAGTGCTCTGCCATTGCTAGACCCACTAAATCGACACCCGTTACATCGATTGCAGCAGCATCTATCTCCCCAGTAGTGAAGACAAGCCCTAACAAAATCAACTGGCCATCGTGAGTCAGCAGAAATTACTATACATCTTTAAATAAGGTTCTAGTGCGAAAGCTTAGGGAGATTCAAAGTCTTGCATTCCTACACAAGGTCCAAGAACCTGACATCTTGTTAGAGACACCCATACAAGAATAATAGTGCAATAGTTTTACACATAGAAAATGAACACCACAGACCAAATTTTCATCTGTGCCCATGTAATACACCTCTATCCCGATATAACGCTGTCCTTGGGAGCCAAAAAATCTTACCGCATTATAGGTGAAACCGCGTTATATTGAACTTGCTTTGATCTGCTGGAGTGCGCAGCCCCGGGTCTCCCCCTGCACCCCCCGAGCGCTGTTTCATAGAATCATAGAATATCAGGGTTGGAAGGGACCTCAGGAGGTCATCTAGTCCAACCCCCTGCTCAAAGCAGGACCAATTCCCAACTAAATCATCCCAGCCGGGGCTTTGTCAAGCCTGACCTTAAAAACTTCTAAGGAAGGAGATTCCACCACCTCCCTAGGTAACCCATTCCAGTGCTTCACCACCCTCCTAGTGAAAAAGTTTTTCCTAATATCCAACCTAAACCTCCCCCACTGCAACTTGAGACCATTACTCCTCGTTCTGTCATCAGGTCACTGAGAACAGTCTAGATCCATCCTCTTTGGAACCCCCTTTCAGGTAGTTGAAAGCAGCCATCAAATCCCCCTTCATTCTTCTCTTCTGCAGACTAAACAATCCCAGTTCCCTCAGCTTCTCCTCATAAATCATGTGATCCAGCCCCCTAAGCATTTTTGTTGCCCTCCGCTGGACTCTTTCCAATTTTTCCACATCCTTCTTGTAGTGTGGGGCCCAAAACTGGACACAGTACTCCAGATGTGGCCTCACCAATGTTGAATAGAGGGGAATGATCATGTCCCTTGCTCTGCTGGCAACGCCCCTACTTATACAGCCCAAAATGCTGTTAGCCTTCTTGGCAACAAGGGCACACTGTTGACTCATATCCAGCTTCTCGTCCATTGTAACCCCTAGGTCCTTTTCTGCAGAACTGTTTCCTAGCCATTCGGTCCCTAGTCTGTAGCAGTGCATGGGATTCTTCCTTCTTAAGTGCAGGATTCTGCACTTGTCCTTGTTGAACCTCATCAGATTTCTTTTGGCCCCATACTCTAATTTGTCTAGGTCTCTCTGGATCCTATCCCTACCCTCCAGCGTATCTACCACTCCTCCCAGTTTAGTGTCATCTGCAAACTTGCTGAGGGTGCAGTCCACACCATCCTCCAGATCATTAATGAAGATATTGAACAAAACTGGCCCCAGGACCGACCCTTGGGGCACTCCGCTTGATACTAGCTGCCAACTAGAAATGGAGCCATTGATCACTACCCGTTGAGCCTGACGATCTAGCCAGCTTTCTATCCACCTTATAGTCCATTCATCCAGCCCATACTTCTTTAACTTGCTGGCAAGAATACTGTGGGAGACTGTATCAAAAGCTTTGCTAAAGTCAAGGAATAACACATCCACTGCTTTCCCCTCATCCACAGACCCAGTTATCTCCTCATAGAAGGCAATTAGGTTAGTCAGGCCTGACTTGCCCTTGGTGAATCCAAGCTGACTGTTCCTGATCACTTTCCTCTCCTCTAAGTGCTTCAGAATTGATTCCTTGAGGACCTGCTCCATGATTTTTCCAGGGACTGAGGTGAGGCTGACTGACCTGTAGTTCCCCGGATCCTCCTCCTTCCCTTTTTAAAGGATGGGCACTACATTAGCCTTTTTTCAGTCATCCGGGACCTCCCTCGATCACCATGCGTTTTCAAAGATAATAGCCAATGGCTGTGCAATCACATCCGCCAATTCCTTTAGCACCCTCGGATGCAGCGCATCTGGCCCCATGGACTTGTGCTCATCCAGTTTTTCTAAATAGTCCTGAACCACTTCTTTCTCCACAGAGGGCTGGTCACCTCCTCCCCATGCTGTGCTGCCCAGTGTTTGTTTGTGAAGACAGAGGCAAAAAAAGCATTGAGTACTTTAGCTTTTCCCACATCCTCTTTACCACGTTATATCCGAATTCATGTTACATCGGGCCACGTTATATCGGGATAGAAGTGTAAATACAACAAAGATGAAGAAGTTTAAATATTTTGGGCTTTATTCTTCTCTTATTTACACCAGTGTTAGTGAGAAATAACTCCACTAAAGACTATTTACACAAGTGGTAAAGTGGGGTGAAAAGGTCACTAAGTTTACATATTCTAAAATGTTTGTTTATGTCATCACCTATGGCACAGGATTGTTAAACTGTGCCCTTAATTTCCTAGTGTAGTGATACCACACTATAACCACTTCTAAAACCACTTTCAAATGATTAAAAACTATGTAATTACTTATTACCCTGCATGGCTTTTGCACGCATTTTAGTAAAGTACCTTTCTATACATATATTGATGGCTGTGGGCTTCATGCTGGATTCCTTACTCAATGTATCCATGATCTGGCCCTATTTATGTTACAATTCTTATATGGGAGAACTCTGTGTGCACAAAAGTCCATACTGCTGTGAATAATATACTCTGTATACCTCTCTCTCTGGCTATGGTGATATCATTCATATATTAGTGTAAAAAGACTGAAAATTTAGTACAAGTATTTATGTTGCTAAAACATACGATTGTTTTTAACTACACAATGCAGTGTTAGCATTGTGAAATGCCAAATAGTTGTAGCTGTGACCTGTTTATGTTAACTTTTCCCTTTCAAATGTTCCCACTTCCACGAAATACATTTCACTATGGAAGAATCTTTACAATAGCTGTTAAATACACAAGTTCAAACTATTTATTTTTCACTTCCTCAAAAAAAAATTATTTTTAATACAGTAACTGTATCACTTCCTGATTTCCCAGTCAAGTGTCAGTATGTAAGTTAGTAATATAGATCACAGGTGGGCAAACTACGGCCCGTGGGATTGCCACCCCCATGGTGCCGCGGGCCCCACGCCGCTCCTCGAAGCAGCCATCACCATGTCCCTGCGGCCCTTGGGGGAGGTGGGGGGTAGAGGGCTCCGTGTGCTGCCCTCACCTCCAGGCACCGCCCCACACAGTTCCCATTGTCTGGGAATGGGGAACCGCAGCCAATGGGAACTTCAGAGGAGGTACCCGCAGCAGAGGACAGCACACGGAGCCCTCTGCCTCCCCTCCCCCTGGGGCCGCAGTGACGTGGTGCCGGCTGCTCCCAGGAGCGTCGCGGGGCCAGGGCAGGCAGGGAGCCTGTCTTAGCCTTGCTGCGAGCTGCTGTCACCCCAGAGCCGCTCCAGGTAAGCGGCACCAGGCTGGAGCCTGAACCCCTCCTGCACCCCACACCCCAACCCCCTGTCGCACCCCTCCTGCACCCCAACCCCCTGCCCTAAGCCCCCTGGTACAACCCGCACCCCTCCTGCACCCCAACCCCCTTCCCTGAGTCCCCTTGTACACCCCACACCCCTCCTGCACCCCATTCCTCTGCCCTGAGCCCCCTGCTGCATTCTGCACCCCCTCCTGCACCCCAACCCCCTGCCCTGAGCCCCCTCGTACACCTCGCACCCCTCCTGCACCCCAAACCCCTGCCCTGAGCCCCTTCCTGCACACCGCACTCCCTCCCGCACCCAACCCTCTGCCCCAACCCTACATTCATGGCCCTGCATGCAATTTCCCCACCCAGATGTGGCCCTCGAGCCAAAAAGTTTGCCCACCCTGATATAGATGTTAGAAACAAGGCCCATTTCTGCTATGAAGACTACAAAATTTGTCAGCTGTCAATCTCAAGGTAGGAGGGCAGCTGGGTGGGGAGCTTATTTAATAAACAAATGGAAAACAACAGTAGAAAATATGGAACTACTACTATGTGTGGCTGCCATCACCCTTAAAATTGGCTTGTATATTCTACCTTCTTCCCCCATCCTTTATCTGTTTTGGTTTTTCAGATTATAAAGTCTTCAGGGCAGTGGGATTTTTAAGTGTTTGGAAAAAACCTAGCACAATATGCATGCAACAACAAACAATCATCATCTGTCTAAGGGGACACTTCTGCTTTCCATTCTTATTAGTCATATTTTAAAAATTATTGGTATGGAGCAATGTTAGATTAGCATAATTGCATTATTAATAATAACAGTTATATTGTGGGAACACCCAAAATGGGCTTTCTGAACATATAGGAAGACACAGCCTCTGTTTCAAAGAGCTTAAATTCTAATGCTAGACATGATGCAGCAAGTGACAGTTACAATAGGTGGGAGAAAGTAGGAAATCAGATGGACAAGGTTTATAAAAATAAGGTTACATAGTTACTTAGCTGCTATTCACATGTTGTCTTATAAAATATATCCCCCCAGTATGTGATGGCACCCAGGGTGCTATGTTCCCAGAACAGATTGACCCTTCTTGGAGGGCTTCAGAAGGAAGACGTGTATAAGGGGATGGACCACAGCACAGGAAAATGGATGATGTTTTCTGGAATCCTGACTGGGGATAGATCTTTGATCATCACCTCTAACAGGCTCTGCACCAACAATTCTGGTGTTGGTGTTCTGAAGTAGTACATTTTCTTTTTTTCCCCCTTCAAGCCGGTTCTTGGTGCCAGCGTGTTATCTTTTATCCTTTTTAGCAGGAACAGCCATCGGGGCTGGGGAAGTAGGGATAGACCTTTCCCAAATGGAAACATACAGGGGTCCTTGAAGGAGAAATGTGGCTTGTAAAAGAGATGGGGCATGGGGAGGTTTTAGATTATTAGGGGAAAATGCACATCCTTTAACAGATACTCAATTTAAAATCTAGTCCTCAGAAATTTCCTATGGATTCATTATTTAGTTCGCTTTTTTTGAGGACTGTGTGTTCATAAATCATGTGAATGGATAATACTTTTCATATGTGTAGTTTCTTTTATAAGTAACAGAATATTCTTCATCTGGTAATTAATTCCAGTGTAAGGTAATACTTCTAATCTAAATTACAATGGTCCCATATCTGACAGAACACAACAGAATGGAAAATACTTATTTAAAACGTGTAAGAAAAGAGTTCAAGCATTTGGTGATATGCAACATGCTATGAAGTCAAAGGAATGCATATGCTGTCTTTTTGGCAGTGGCATGTCATTGCAGAATGGTGTAGCATGCGTTTCATTTCACTTCACTCCTCTACACACTACAGTACGTCTCAAAATGCAACCCTTACTGCTTTTTGAATGGTGAGAAAAAACAATGACTCTATAGAAGTCCTGCACAGAAATACAATATGTTCAGCTGATTGGTAATTAGGCCCAAGCCACAGAGTTCAGATCCAGACTCACTTCTGAATTTTCCCAAAGGTTAGGGGTGTTCAGACTCGATGTATTGGTTGGGAATGTTGCTATATATGTTATGTCACATTTTGGGTATACGCTATCCAAGATGATCCAATAGTGGCATGTTAATTTTGGTTAGCCCATGGGGCCTTGGCCTTTCTGTAGAAATACTATTGTGCTTCAGATGGTACTGATAGTTAGGAAGATGATTACTCTAATTTAAATTTTTTAATGTAATTTACATAATTATGTAACCTGAAAATCCATTCAGTGTTATGAAACCAGAACAAAGCACTGTTCAAAAATCAAAGTGAAACAAAATACTGGATCTAGATTATGGTTGCCAGTCATCCGGTTTTCGATCAGAACACCTGGTCGAAAAGGGACCCTGGCAGCTCCAGTCAGCACAGATGACCGGGCTGTTAAAAGTTTGGTCGGCGGCACAGCAGGGCTAAGGCAGGTTTCCTCCCTGCCCTGGCTCCGCGCACCTCCCGGAAGTGGCTGGCATGTCAAGCTCCTAGGTGCAGAGGAATTGGGGAAGCTCTGTGTGCTGTCCCCTCCCCCAGTGCTGGCTCCGCAGCTCCCATTGGCCAGGAACTATGGCCAATGGGAGCTGCAGGGATGGTGCCTGCAGGCGCGGGCAGTGTACCCTGCTCAGAGCCGCCTGGCTGTGCCTCCACCTAGGGGCCGGACGTGCCGGCCACTTCTGGAGTAGCGCAGAGCCAGGGCAGGCAGGGAGCCTGCCTTAGCCCTGCTGCACCGCTGACCGGAGGTAAGCGTCGCCTGGCCAGAGCCTGCACTCCAAACCCCCTCCTGTACCCCCACCCACTGCCCCAGGTCAGAACCCCCTCCTGCACCTAATTCTCTCCCAGACCCCGCACCTCAAGCCCCGGCCTGCACCCCAAATCCCCTCCCATACCCCAACCACCTGTCCCAGCCCTGAGCCCCCTGCCAGAGCCTGCACCCCACACCACCTCCTGCACCCCAACCCCCTACCCCAGCCCTGAGCCCCCTCCTGCACCTAAACTCCCTCCTGGAGCCCACACCCCCTCCCACATCCAAACTCCCTCCTGGAGCCCACATCCTGAACCTCCTCCTGCACCCCAACCCTGAGCCCCCTCCTGCACTCCACACCCTTTGGTCTCAGCCCGCAGCCTCCTCCTGTACCCCAAACCTGTCATCCCTGGTCCCACCCCATAGCCCATACCCCCAGCCAGAGCCCTCACTCCCTTCCACATCCCAAACCCCTGCCCCAGCCTGGAGCCCCCTCCTGCACCCTGAATTCCTCATTTCTGGCCTCACCCTGGAGCACGCACCCCCAGCCCAGTGAAAGTGAGAGAGAGTGGGCGAAAGCGAGCGACTGAGGGAGGGGGCTGGAGTGAGTGGGGGTGGGGCCTCAGAGAAAGGGCAGGGCCTGGGTGGGGTCTCATGGGAGGAGCGGGGGCAGGCAGCGTGGCAAGGGTGTTCAGTTTTGTGCAATTAGAAAGTTGGCAACCTTAACCTAGATATGGAACTAATTATTGATTAAATAGTGACATTTCTGACCTGTGGATTTATAAAGCCCTCCCAAAGCCTCCTTCACAGCAAAGACTACACAACAGGATCTGTATTCTTTAATTGGCTAGATTTGGAATTGGTTTCCTTGCCTTGATCATTCATACCGATACTCCAAAATCTTCTTATCTACTTTTTTCTTCTAAGGGGTAGAATTTGATCCTTACTGTAAACTCACTGTAGATCAAAGGATCCAAAAACACTTTTTACAAAAATATAAGTATTACTAAAAAGAAGAACAGGAGTACTTGTGGCACCTTAGAGACTAACAAATTTATTAGAGCATAAGCTTTCGTGGACTACAGCCCACTTCTTCGGATGCAAGTGGGCTGTAGTCCACGAAAGCTTATAAATAATAAGCTAATAAATTTGTTAGTCTCTAAGGTGCCACAAGTACTCCTGTTCTTCTTTTTGCGGATACAGACTAACACGGCTGCTACTCTGAAATAAGTATTACTACTGCCTATTTTACAGGTGGTGAAGTGGAGGCACAGTGGTTAGGAGCCATGCCAAAGTCATACAGCAAGTCAGTGAAAACAGATTGCCGGTCTGACTCCCAGTTCGCTGCGCTACAGTCAAATCCAGATCCTCTGAAGTCAATGGGAGTCTTTCCAATAAATTCAGTGGGCTTTGGATCAAGCTGCTAATGACTTAGATCAACGGTTCTCAAAAGGGGGTCTGTGAATCCTTTCAGGGGGTCCGTAGGGCCCCGCAGCTAACACCCTGAGCCCCAGCACCTCTCGCGGGGCTGAGCCAGGAGCCGTAGGGTTGAAGCCCTCATTCCCAGCGCCCCCTGTGGGGCTGACGCCAGGTGCAACAGGGCTGAATTCCAGAGCCCCAAGCCCATGGGCAGAATTGGAGGGACATGGGGGTGTTACCCCCAAAAAAACTACAGTGCAAGAGCAGGGCAGTTCCAAGGCAGCTCTGTACCCTGGCCAGGTTGGAGGCGGGGAGCCGGGCAGTGCGGGCAGCTGTTGCTCTGGCTGGTGCCGTGGAGCAGGCAGCCGCAGCGTTCCATCTCCTGCTGCTGGTGTAGGGGGTTGAAGCTGCTCCTCAGCTCCCAGCCCCCTTTGCTCATGCAGCCAGTAAGAGCCGCCTGGGTGAGGGGACTTGGCTCTGTGGCTGGCAGAGCCCTCGGGGAACAGGGACCACAGGGGAGCCCACACAGCCCCTAGTTACCCCACTCTCTGCACCCTCAGCTACCCTCCTGCCAGCACACTGCCCCAGCTACTCCCCTTCATGTACCAAGCTACCTCCCCGCATCCTGAGCTACCCTTCTGCCCGCACACTGCCCCTAGCTATCCCCTTCCTGCACCAAGCTACCCCCTCCATACACCTTGACCTGTTTTCTAACTTTTTGAGCTGAGCCCCACCACCTTTGAATCATAATTTTGGTTGTGGCCTCCCTCAATCCAGACAGGTGGGTGGCCTGCTGAGGTGAGTCAGAGGATGGAGGTGGTACTCCCTCCCCAGACCCCACAGTGCGGAGCCGCCTTGAGCTACGCTGACCCCTACCCACCCAAAATAGAAGTCAAACTACATCTATGCCTGAGCCCCCACCCACCTCCCAGAACCCCCAGTCCCTGCCTCACCCGCTGGGCCCTGGAGTTTTTATAGTATGTTGCGGGGGGCCTCAGAAAGAAAAAGATTGAGAACCCTTGACTTAGTTGATCTTAAACTGCAGACAGAGGATGTGTGGGGGAAAGCAGTCTTCTTAAAATAATGGGGCTTTTACCCATTGTGATAGGTTGCCCTTCACTTCCAGGGTGCCTACTCATGTACTGGGGTATCACTGAGCCTGCCTGTTCCACCAGCCTGGGCTCTCTTACAGTGTCCTGCTGAGACAGGCCCTCAAGCCTCCTCCAGCACACACACAGGTAGGGACACACCCAGCTGCAGAAAGACACAAATACTGAAATCAGCTCTGTGTGGGAAGACTCAGCTGGGGAATTGCCCAGCACTCAAGTGCACACCCTCTTTGGAGTGTAAACCCAAAATTGTATTGTCTTGCACCGCACAGAGAACTATACAGCGTAAGCTCATAAAATTCACTCCCTCAATGTGGAGGAATATATGCACAGCTTTTTGCCCCCCCAGTTATGAATTCCACAAACTGGTTTCAGAGAAAACAAAAACAAGTTTATGCCTACAAAAGATAGATTATAAGGGTTAGCAAACAGGTCAAAGCAGATCACACAGCAAATGAAACAAACACACAGCTAAGCTTAATACTAAAGAAACTGGTTACAAGTAAAAACAGTGAGGAATCCTTGTGGCACCTTAGAGACTAACAATATTATTTGGACATAAACTTTCTTGGGCTATAACCCACTCCATCAGATGCATGGAGTGGAAAATACAGTAGGCAGGTATAAAAATATATCACGTGAAAAGATGGGAGTTGCCTTACCAAGTCGGGGGTCATTGCTAACGAGGCCAATTCAATCAGGGTGGAAGTGGCCCATTCCCAACAGTAGACAAGAAGGGGTGGTTTTGTTCAATATTTTTATTAATGATCTGGATGATGGGATGAATTGCACCCTCAGCAAGTTAACAGATGACACTAAGCTGTGGGGAGAGGTAGATATGATGGAGGGTAGGGATAGGGTCCAGAGTGACTAGACATATTGGAGGATTGGGCCAAAAGAAATCTGATGAGGTTCAACAAGGACAAGTGCAGAGTCCTGCAGTTAGGATGGAAGAATCCCAATCACCGCTACAGGCTGGGTACCGACTGGCTAAGCAGCAGTTCTGCAGAAAAAGACCAGGAGATTACAGTGGATGAGAAGCTGGATATGAGTCAGCAGTGTGCCCTTGTTGCCAAGAAGGCCAATGGCTGTATTAGTAGGAGCATTGCCAGCAGATCGAGGGAAGTGATTATTCCCCTCTATTCGGCACTGGTGAGGCCACACTTGGAGTATTACATCCAGTTTTGGTCCCCCCACTACAGAAGGGATGTGGACAAATCGGAGTGAGCCCAGCGGAGGGCAACGAAAATGATTAGGGGGCTGGGGCACATGACTTACGAGGAGAAGCTAAGGGAACTGGGTTATTTAGTCTGCAGAAGAGAAGAGTGAAGGGGGATTAGATAGCAGCCTTCAACTACCTGAAGGGGGGTTCCAAAAGGGATGGAGCTCGGCTGTTCTCAGTGGTGGCAGATGACAGAACAAGAAGCAATGGTCTCAAGTTGCAGTGGGGGAGGTCTAGGTTGGATATTAGGAAACACTATTTCACTAGGAGGGTGGTGAAGCACTGGAATGGGTTACCTAGGGAGGTGGTGGAATCTCCATCCTTAGAGGTTTTTAAGTCCCAGCTTGACAAAGCCCTGGCTGAGATGATTAATTGGTGTTGGTCCTGCTTGGTCCTCCAGAAGTCTCTTCCAACTCTAATATTCTATGATTCTATCAACAGAGGGAAAATTATTTTTTGTAGTGACTCAGCCATTCCCAGTCTTTATTCAGGCCTAGTTTGATGGTGTCACGTTTGCAAATTAATTCCAGTTCTGCAGTTTCTCATTTAAGACTGTTTGTGAAGTTTTTTTGTTGAAGAATAGCCACTTTTAAGTCTGTTGCTTCAGGGGTGCTGTCTGTAAGAGTTTGTTTGTGGCATCCCAGGAAAGCGTCTCAGGAAAGTGGGAGATTAGCATCTTCAAAGACCTATTGTTCTTCCTAATGGCCCACCAGACTGATTGCATTCTGTCTGGTGGGTGTCCCCCAGGTGTAAACCCACTTGTATTGATACAGAGTCAATATTTCTAACTTCAGATACAGAAATGATACATGCATACAAATAGGATAATCATATTTAGCAAATCATAACCTTTCAAATGATATCTTACATGACTCATCTTAATCATAAAACAATATTTCTATGAAGACTCTGGTGCGTAGTGTCACAACCAGTATCCCTTTAACTAAAGCTAAATGTGTTGTTTATATTATTTATGAATTCAGTCCTCTCTGGATTTAGATTTCTCTCTCCATAGTTCCAAGTGAGAATAATGGACTGACTCACAAATAAATACTGAGAAGTAGGAATCAGCTAGGAGTTTGGCTGCCATGTATCCAAACGTTTGTTATCACTGCCAATGTCATCAAGATTTAGCCTTAATATTTGACAGTACTGACACTGATTAGTCTGTGTAATACAAACTATAATGTTAGGATTAATAGGGTTACATTATTTCTCAGGAATCAATGCCACTTAATAGTTTTATCCCAACCCGACAACCTAACTAAACTGAAAAATGGAATTTGACTATGTAAAAAATGCATAGGTTAATTTTTCCCCCTGCTTGCCTGATACATCAGCTTTAAGACTTTGTGCTGATAGAGCAGTGCAGAGAGGCTTTATTGGGAGCTGAGTATCTGGCCCTCAGTTTCTGACTTTACCATCAGGCCTTAACTCAGCGGAGGTCAGAGGGAGCACAACCAGTCTGATAGAGAAGAAACATGCAGTAGAACCTCAGAGTTACAAACACCAGTTACAAAGTGACCAGTCAACCACACACTTCATTTGGAACTGGAAGTACACAATCAGTAGCAGAGACCAAACAAAAAAAAACCAAAAAAAAGCAAATACAGTGCAGTAATGTGATAAACATAAACTCATAAACTACTATAAAAAGGGAAAGCAGCATTTTCCTTCTGCGTAGTAAAGTTTCAAAGCTGTATTAAGTCAATGTTCAGTTGTAAACTTAGAACAACCATAATGTTTTGTTCAGAGTTGAGTTACGAACAACCTACATTCCTGAGGTGTCTGTAACTCTGAGGTTATACTGTAGCTGGTCAACCTAGGAAAAAGGCAGAGGACAGGGCAGGAGATGGACAAAGACATTCCACATTCACAGTAGAAGCAGGACCGTCCCTCATCATAAAAATCTTGAGCATGTTTGTAGGATTTCTTTTTAAAGTCTGACATTGATTCCTTATTTTATCTCATAGAGCACAAGGAAACATTAATGCCACAGTGATACTGTGATCCCCAAAATAATAAAACAACAATCTAATAATAATAAATAACAAAATACTAAAACCACCACACACATACAGAGGCAGGAAAATAGACTCTTATCCAAGCTGTGCTTTTAGGGATCCTTACAGACAAATAGTGTCCAGATCAGAGAGCTGAACAAACAGCCTCCATCTGTCTCAAAGAGCTTTAACTGGATTTTTTTTACCTGAGAGCCTTTACCTCCTTTGAACTTGAATCAGCTGAGACTGGTTAACTCCTTACAAGTCACTTGGTTTCAGTTAGTTAAAACCTTTCCACTTCCTCTTTAACATAAACATTTTGTTAAGACAAGCACTTTTAAAAGTGAGATCACTCCCATTAGAGGTAGAAGTAACCATGCCATCATAGGAATTATGAGTTTACATACAATTCCTTCACTATGAAAAAGAGATTAGTTTTGTAAAGCAGAAGTATCTGCTAGCCTACTCTCATCATTCTTTTATGTCATTTGTGATGCTGGTATAACTAATTAAAAGAATTTACATATTAACAACTGTAACTTAGACTTTATTAGCAGAAAACATGCCCTTCTGTTAGCTTATTTATTTTCCAGGTAACAACTGGTTTATTTGTTGTACAATGTAAGCTTTTGCAAGTACAGAAAAATGGCTTCTCATAGGCTATTTTTAGTAGTGATTACTATAGATTTAGATTACAGTAGATTATGAAGGGATTTTTAGCAGAATTGATACATAGACTAAATTCTACCTTTATTTACACCTGTGAAGCCACACTGACATATGTAGCATTTTATGGGGTACCTGAGGACAGAATGTATCCCATTCATTAAATGGCAGATGAGAGTTATACATTATTTTTTGTAAGGTTTGAGGACTGGCATGCTTTCACATAGTGCAAAACTCTTATACTCTTCAAGCCGAGTTCTTAGTGTTCTTAATGTTCTGCAGTGGAGGTGACATTTTTGTGACCCTCTTATTCAGGAACTGAAGTGGATAGTGTCATCAAGCTTTGCTGTTGGAGACAAGATTTTGCTTTTGGCGTTTATGTTCCCTTGCAGAGTCACAAAGATTTACACTTCCCTGCTTCAGTCCACACTGAAAAACTCTCTTTTGCTCTTGTCTGACCGCTTTCATTGGAAAAAATCAGCATCTTCCCCCAGGCTCCTGTATTTTTGTCCAAACAACAATTTCCTCTTTCAAACTCCTGATTTTTTGGTCAGTTTCCCATATAATATCTACACAAATACATTACTACTTTTCTCTCTCTAAAAGGTCAGTCTAAATTCTCTCTTTATGGATGGTATTAAAGTTTATATGCCTGACAGATTTCTGTTGCACACAAACAATCTTTCTCATGGGATTGAAGACCCGGATAATTACTTTATCTCATTCTCTGCTGACCTAATTAGCAAAACCAATTATAAATATGATTTCAGCTACTGGCAAATGTTTCTCCTAATGGTATATGTAGTTTGTAAGAGTTTATCCATTCCACACAAATCAGGTAAGAACAGATATCAGTGCTCAGTACTAAATTCTGCTCAGTTACTCTGGTGTAAATCTGGATTTTCACAGATGATTTATAGGCTACCTGCACACTGGGAGCCAGCTGTGATTCCCAGTTCATGTCGACATACCCACGCTAGCTCTGCTTGAGCTAGCATGCTACGAAGAGCAGTATAGTCAGGGTAGTGGCTCAGGCTAGCCGCCCAGGTACAAACCCACCTGGACCCTCTGGGTTTGTTTTTAAGCAGCAAGGCTGAGCTGCCACCCATGCTACCCCAGCTACAGAGATATTTTTAGCACGGGTATCTCCGCAAGCTGGGACTCACACCTCCCACTCAAAGTGCAGAGGTAGATTAAGAGTTACTCCAGATTTACACATCGTGGGAGCAGAATTTGACCCTATATTGCATAATCTGAGATCTATTTATTTTTTGAAATCCATAAAATAATGGCGCTTTCTTTTGTTTTATGGTATTTTTAAAAATAAAATATCCAGATTTTGAATGCTACTCATCACATTAAACATTTTATTTATGAATTACCGTTATTTATAACATTTAATACAATGAGTATTTTTATTTTTCTTAAGTGAAAATTTCTGATGATTATATAAGTGCTGTTTGATTTATATACTTTTAAAACTAATAAATGTAGTTACCATAATTCTCTCTAAATATGTTTGTGCATATATACATTGTTAGAGTTAAATTATTAAATTTAATTAAATTACATATTTGTTTAATCTTGCTTTTAACCAAATTGCAAAAGTGTCATGAAAGCTTACAAAGCGAGGCTCATGGGACCCCGATCCACCAAGGGACTTAGGCACTGTAATGCTCAGTGTCCCAGTGTCTAATTTTTAGGCCCTTAGAAAATCACAGGAACCACACTGTGATCCACAAGGCCTGAATTAGGCAGCCTGTACAATGAATGGGTAGAGAGTGATGCCTTAGAATGAAATCCTTGAAGCCAGCATGCTAGGAAGCTTCTCGGCTAAGCTAGCCAAGGGGAGATGCTGCCAACAGAGGTGCATCTTAAATCCCTCTCCTTTCATGGAGACAGATGCCTAAGTCCAGGCTGCAGGGAGGTACCTATCTCTGCTTGTGATTTATGAACCAGGGGATGCTAGGTGTTCGGCTGCCTGTCATGTACAGGGCCCAATCTGGTATATGGGCTCAGCGTCAGAGGCCTCCTGACTCTACACAAAACAGCTGGGGAAGGATGAAAACCTGCCTCATTGCCTTCAGCCGAATGGTTAGTGTACTTATCTAGGATATGGGAGATCCCTGCTTCAAGTCCTCTTTCTGCTTGCTGAGGAGAAGGGATTTGAACAGGGATCTGCCACTTCTGAGGTGAGTAGGGTTACCATATTACTCCACGGGCCCCGGCCCCGCCCCCAGCCCCGCCCCTGCCCCCGCCCCAACTCCGCCCCCTCCCAAAGTCTCCGCCCCCTCCCCTGCTTCCCGCGAACATTTGATTCGCGGGAAGCCTGAAGCAGGTAAGGGGGAGTGTGGGGGGAGGAGGCGCGGCCCAGGCTGGCCCCCCGGCGGCTCCAGCCTGGGTCGGCTCGGGCCCTGGGGTGCCAGCCCCGGCCCCCGGCCGACCACCCCCAGCCCGCCCAGCACTGCCGGCCCCCGGCGGCCCGGCGCACCCCCCGGCTCCCGGCCCCGCGACACCGGCCCCCCGGCTCCCATGACCCCGGACCCCCGGCTCCGCGACCCCGGACCCCCGGCCCCGCGACCCTGGACCAGCTCCCGGCCCCGCGGGCCCGGCCCCGCAACCCCAGCTCCCGGCCCCGCGGGCCCGGCCCCCCGGCTCCCAGCCCGGCACCGCGCCCCCGGCTCCCCGCCCGGCCCCGCGCCCAGCCCGGCCCGGCACTGCGACCCCGGCTCCTGGCCCGGCCTGGCCCCCGGCCCGGCACTGCGCCCCTGGACCCCGGCCCGGCACCGCGCGCCCGGCCCGGCTCCCGGCCCGGCACCATGCCCCCGGCCCCGCGACCCCGGCCCGGCCCCGCACCGGCCCCGGCCCCGCACCGCCGACCCCAGCCAAAGAGGCCCCGGCCGAGCCCTCCCTCCCTCCCAATTTTCCCGGACATGCCCGGCTTTTGGGGATTTCCCCCCGGACGGGGATTTGAGCCCCCAAAAGCCGGACATGTTCGGGAAAATCCGGACGTATGGTAACCCTAGAGGTGAGTGTGCTAACCACTGAGGTATGGGGTAGTCGGGGGAGGGGCTCTCAAGCTCTCCTGTTGAAGTTGTTCCACTTTAATAAAATAATCAAATAGTTAACTATTAGTTTGGCCAGAGACAGCATTAGAATGGCTTTCTAGTCAGAGCACTCACCTGAGCAGTGATAGATCCCTGTTCAAATTCCTTCCCCTCAGCAAGTGGAGGGGGGGGAGGATGGGAGATTTGAATTAGGGATCTCCTACATCATAAGAGTATATCCTAACCACTAAGCTACAGGTTATGAAGGAGTTTGCCCATGATGGTTTTGTATGGCGTTAGGCTGCTTCTGAGCGTGCTTACCAGATCAGGCCCCACCTGCAACTTAGGCATTCAGCTGCCTATCTTTTCCCTGATTTGTGAATCTGTATGGGACTCAGGCAGGAGATAGGCATCTGAGCCTAGAGTGGCACAGCAGTGTGCATGCTCTGAGGCAGAAACAGGCACTTCAGGAACTTTTACTACAAAAACTTAGGCACCAAGTGAATTTAGGGTCTTCAGGTTTAGGCGGCAGCCAAGAGGGAGTTTTGTGGATTGCAGTGGAGCCTAAAAATGGGACTTAGGTGCCTAAGTATCTTTATGGAACCCACCCGAAATTTATTTGTCAATTCTTTACCAAGATGCTCATAACAATCGAATGATATTTTATTCTCCTGTCACACACATTACTTGTTCCAGGCAAGTGGGAGAAAGGTTAGAGTAAGATGTTTTCATTCTTACCTTCCTGGAGGAAAATGTGTTGTCCGAAGATAATTTAATTAAGCTAAAATCATTTTATGGTATTTGTGATTTTCTCTGCTGTTCACCTTGTGTTCATTATTGATCTTGTGATATTTCCAGCAATCTCTTTATTTTCTATAATGACCTGATGCACAAATAACATTTCCTATTTATAAAAACAACGAGGAGTCCAGTGGCACCTTAAAGACTAACAGATTTATTTGGGCATAAGCTTTCATGGGTAAAAAACCCACTTCTTCAGATGTATGGAGTGAAAATTACAGATACAATCATAAATATATATTGGCACATGAAGAGAAGGGAGTTACCTTACACTACTTGTGGCAGCAAAGTACTAATGGGTGTTTGTGTAGTAAGTTCATTGTATTGCAGGATTAGTGACAGATGAAAATGGTGTCTATTTTACACATGATGTGAAGGTTTTACAACAAAAAAATTTGCTAAGCAACATTCACAGATGTTTTGTCAGTGCTGTCCATTTTCTACTATTCCAGGCTTATATCATTCTATGATATAAGCCTGGAATAAACTAGTAGGCTGAATAAACTAATTAGCCTCTTACAGTTGGTATGGCTACTCCCACTTTTTCATGTTCTCTGTATGTGTATATATATATATATATATATATATATATATATATATATATCTTCTTACTATATGTTCCATTCTATGCATCTGATGAAGTGGGCTGTAGCCCACGAAAGCTTATGCTCAAATACATGTGTTAGTCTCTAAGGTGCCACAAGTACTCCTGTTCTTTTTGCGGATACAGACTAACATGGCTGCTACTCTGAAACCTATATTCCTATAACTTTTGTACTCTTATTTTGCTGATAGGATTAATATTTTACTTTTTCCATATGATCAGACTATGTTTTTCATCTGCAGACTTAAAGCTGAGGCGATTTAAGTCCTGAGCATTCAACAGGAAGTGAAATTATTAAAGAAATAGAGTAATGTTAAGGGTGTGACCAAAAGGAGTTGAATTATGTCTCAGGACCAACCATTTAGGCAAAGGGAATGCACAAACCTGCAGGGGGTCAGAATGATTAAATTGCAGTAAGATTTCAATTAGCAGAGACAGTCCCACCTGGAAAATGAATGTCTTCTGATAGTGTTACTTAAAGTTGTATGCAAATAAGGATGCTTTCACTTAACAAGATCCCCTCTCCAGTTTCAAAGGAATCTTTTGAAGTATTGCATGTTAACCGGAAGGAAATTGAAATGCTCTTTATCAAGGAGTGCTGAGCTTTGTTAAATATTGGGTGTGAGGTGAATTGTGTAAAAAAGAAATCAGAATAATAGTCTTATTCAAAGGTGCAATTGAGAAATATTGTGGTCAGTATGCTGACCAAAAAGATGGCATTGTGTCTGTATCTTAAGGAAGCTGTTTGTCGCCTGAACTAAAAGGACAACCGAAATTTAAATGGAAGAGGAAATTGAGATAACTGTGTAACATTAATGTATTGACTAATAGCAATCTGATTGAAATGACAGAATAGCTTGGCAGAGGACGCTCATTGCCCAGTGGCATCTGTGTCAGTAGTACATCAATTGCGCAGACTAGAGGGCTGGGGTAAGAGTAATTTAGAAAGGTGGTGGGATTGGCTAGGATGGGATTATTAACAGTAGTGGTACTGTGGTAGGAGTAGGCTGAATAAACTAAGTCCAGAAGTGATCTACTGTCTTCTGTATTTGCTAATGGCTTTATTGTCAATTTAGGCACGTCCCTGAGCAAGGAGTGGTGTGTAAAGCGCATAACCTCAGGAGTAGCCTGGAGAGGCATTGTGACTCAAAGACACACCTGTGAATCACAGCTTCTTCTCCCTTGGTGCATTCAGTGGGTTAGATCTTAAACTGATGTAAATTGGCATAGCTTTATTAATTTCAGTGGAGCTATGCCAATTTACACCAGCTAGACATCTGGTCCAATATTTTCCTAAACAAAAAAGATTAGAGATGGTTTCTGCCGAGGTCTTTCCTTTACAAGCTTATTGATCCCATGGCTACAAGAAATGTGTAACTTTGGTGTTTCATATCGATTCAATAAACATCTTTCCCACATCATGTTGTGCCCTTGCTGCTGTTTTAATTTTCCCAACGAAAGAAAAAAAACCTAAGGGTCAGATTCTGATGTGCTTACTCCTCCCCATTACTCTGCTTTAAATGTGACTAAGGGGTTGTAGCCACAATGGTAGCTAGAAGGGGATTCTCTCTTGGCCTTGTGCACATGGTGGACAGGCTGGAGTATATGAAGGACCCTGCTACTATTAATAGCAGTCACCACTTCTCTGATTAAATAGGGAACAAGTCGGAGTCAAATCGGGTCATTTGGACATTTTGAACTGAAAAAATTTCAGGGAGGTTTGTGTTTGTCACTTCATTAGGTTTAAAGTTCTTTCACCCATGGGCTTCTTAATTCCCCCTGTAAACTGGTGGTCAAGTCGAATTCTGCATGTCTGTGTGTTCTGGCTAGGCAAAGGGAGCAGAGTAGAAAGGATTAATTTTGTCTCCTTATTCTTTTCCTCTGTCTTCTGAGCAGTTAGTTGATGTGTTTAGATCACAGTCAGCATTTAAGAACAATGTGTAGGCAGTTGGGAAAACCCATGGACTCTCACTAAACACTGATGTTATTTTACTTGTTCCTGCCTTATTTTGTACATTTCTCAGAGCACTGTGGATGCTTATGTACTGGGTTACACAAGTAATCCTGAAAACATGAGATAATGGTTTTAATTCTAATGGTCAAGTGAGATGTTGAGGATTAAGTACTCTGGTTCCATTTAATCAATGGCTAGAGTATTTTGATATTTTAGGGAAGCTATTTTTGTTTTTTTTTAATTAAACAATGGTTCAGGGCTAAATTGGGTGGTCAGATACATTTCCTGGTTTTTCTTCCTCCTGGAGATTTTATTGAGCTTTTAGTTGTTATTACGAATACTAGACAGTGATGTTTTTTCCTAAAAAAATTGATTTATTTTATTTACAGTATTAAGAATGTGGGATTGCTAGGTTATAGCTGAAATATTTAACATTGATTATAGATATTATGAACTTAAAATAAAACTACCCACAGGACAAATATTTAGTTTTCAGATGACTAAATGCAAAATCACCCAGTGGTCTGGGAACTTGTGTTCATCTTGATATATAATATAATCTGATAGTTTATAATAATTAGTATACATTTTTCTAGACCTGCATATCATTAAGCCACATTTGTAAAATTATTTTTGCCTAGTAGTACAGTATTATACCTGGCTTATTGCTATGTGATAATATAAGGAAAGTTCTTGTGTCCCACCACAAAATATATTTATAAGGCTCAGAAATCAGTATGCCATGGGTGCCTTAAATCTGAATTTCCCAAATTTGTCAGAACGTTAGTGTTCTAGTAGCATACTAGTCTGTATTTTAATATCAGCCTTTTTTGTGCTTCACTCATTCATTCCAAAAAATGAGTTGTATGGTGGCTTATGAATACTCTTATACTTCATAATCCCACATTGATTTATAATATAATGACTCGTACACTGTTAGAGCTACATGTTGTTGTTGTTTTGTCTATTATCCACAATCTATTGTGAGAAGTAGAATTTCTGAATTAAAATATTTTGTAAAAACTCATTTCTGAATCTGGAACCCCATGGTCACTAGCTGAACTGCAACAAATTACTACTGGCACTGATGGATAAATGGTAGTTAGTGGGGCTCAATGGGTTATAATTTTCCATAATATTTAAAATTGTTAGAGCTTATTTAATATTTTTCAATATATATTATTTACTGTTAGGGTTTTTTTTAAAGGAAGTAATTTACAAATGTAAACCCAAGCCTAATAAAAGGGTCAATCATTCATTTCAGGCACACCCCTGTATTTAGAGGAATGTGGAGGTCTCCTAGGGTGACCAGACAGCAAGTGTGAAAAATCGGGACAGGGGGTGGGGGGTAATAGGAGCCTATATAAGAAAAAGCCCCAAATATTGGGACTGTCCCTATAAAATCGGGACATCTGGTCACCCTAAGGTCTCCACATATCTGCCTTTACCCCCCTTCCCTTCTGTTTTTTGGAGACATCGTCATGGCCTACCCTACCTCCTGCCCCTTGGGGGTGTCAGGCATCCAAAGGGCACATGCAGAGAGCAGTCCCTTTAGTGTAGGAAGCACAGGGACTGCTAGGGAGCCCATTGCTGTGCCTTTCATCTGCACTTCAACCCCTGTGCAGCCAGGAAGCAGCAGGGAATAATCTGGCCCTAAGAAAATTAGCCCGAACGAAAGCAACACACCCACCCACCCACACACACACACACACAGTTTTGTGGGAGTCCAGGTCCAGTGTAATCCCTCACCCAAACTACCCTAACTTTGTGGAAATTCAGTTTCAAACTTTGCAACTTCAGCTCACCACTAGTTAACACTCAAATGTCATGTTATTTCTCACATGTAAAAAAAAAAAAAAAGCCAAATTATACGCTTCCTCAATGTACTATTGATCAGTCTGCTCTGCTTACCCTTAACTACCTCCTTATTTTTTATTTATAGACTGGCCTTATTGTTGCCTGTTACCAAGGTTTTGTGGATATTGTAATAGCCTTAGCCCAGTGCCCTCATGTTGATGTAAACTGGCAGGACAATGAAGGGAACACGGCTCTAATTACAGCTGCGCAGGCAGGTAAGGTTCTCTCTCTGTTTCACCTTTATGTATCAGGTTTATGGTGGTGTGTTTGTCATGGCCATTGCTTTTGGGACAAAAACTGTGACTCTTAGGGGTTTTTTTTCCACAACAGCGAGTGGAATTTATAAACCCAGCCCGTCTACACCAAAGCAAAGCTCTCATGAATCTTTTACAAGTTCACTATATATAGATAACAAATTCAAACTATATCGTTTGTAGCTTATCAATGGGTTTAAGCCATTAATTATTAACAGATGGTTTTAATTATTTTAACTTCAAAATAAATGAAATTTTGTTCAAAAATGTGATCCTGTGACTTTTTTATTTTGTTTTTTCCTTTTGAATTTTCTGTTTTGCTTCCACGATAAACAACTGGTCATAATGATGTTAATACAGTATATTATGTAGCTGCAGTGTGTTCATAACTATAGCTTTCTTTCACATACCTTGCACATATCTTGATGGCCTGTGGTCATTGTTGAATATTGGAAAGAAAGTTAAGGAGCTATGTGACAACTCGGAAGCATTTTAACTGCAAATATGTTATTTAGTCATTCCCTATTAGGGACTAGGAATCTAATATTTGTGGGTATATTGTGGGCCTGATTCAGCATTCACTAATACTGGTTTTATACCAGGGTAACTACATTGACTTCAGTGGAGCTACTCCTAATTTACACTGTAGTGAGAGAGAAATCAAAAAATCACTCTGCATGTTTTATCCCACCCAGAGACAAAAGTATGTTTATTTCTAGCATGAATATACTCATAAAAAACTAACTGTTGATTATTGTTAAAAACTAAAATACTGTGCCTTAATTTTAAAGACTGCTGTAGTCATGTACTGTAAGTGGATACAAAATGCTGAAGTGACTCAGAAAAGAGAGGTGACAAATATGATTAGGATCTGTATCTACAGGCCAAATACAGACTCTTTTTGTCTGTGGTATGGAGCCCAAAACAGCTCTGCAGCCCAAATTGTCTAGCTTGGTCCTCAGAGGCAATCATGTAACAGCTAAGTGGATGCCCAACCTTCTCCCCTCCCCAGGCATGGAATCCATGATGTACTTACTGTATTTATTTATTTCAAGTGTTTTAGCCAGGCTGGTCCCAAGATGTTAGAGAGACAAGATAGGTGAGGTAGTATCTTTTATTGGACCAACTTCTATTGGTGAAAGAGACAAACTTTCGAACTTACACAGAGCTCTTCTTCAGGTCTGGAAAAGGTACTCAGAGTATCACTGCTAAATACAAGGTGGAACAGATAAGGAGGTAACACACGTTGCAAGAGACCATTCAAGGTGAAGTGCGCAGTTAACCCCTTTACATAGGACAAAGGAGGGCTAGGCCATGTCTACACTACCACTTAGGTTGGCAAAACTTATGTCACTCAGGGGGTGTGAAAAAAGATACCCCGGAGTGACCTACATTTTACTGGCATAAGTGGCAGTGTGCACAGTGCTTTGTCAGCGGGAGAGCTTCTCCCACTGACATAGCTACCACCACTTATTAAGGTGGTTTTATGATGTCAGCATAGAGTGGCTACATGAGCAATCTTACAGTGACACAGCTGCTAGAGTAGAGATGACCATAGTGGGTTACAGATTGTTGTAATGGGCCGTACATTCAGTGTCTTTATTAAGTCCATGATTTTTGGTGTCTAGCAGAGTTATGAATTTAAACTTAGTGGATCATAGTGTTGTTCCTGTGATTTTTCTATATGTCTAAAAGTTAGGTACCATGAAGCTCAGGATCACCACACCTATGTCCTTTTGTCGATCTAAGCCTTAGTATCTCTGACTGGCAGGGAGTGTGAGGTTCTGAAACTTTGAAATTATAGAGGAACTGAAGGAATGTAATAATTAGCAACAATTAGCTTGATATACATACATACAGCCAGAGCTATCCCGTCCATAGGACAGACCGGGGCAACTGCCCTGGGCCCCATACTTTGGGATGCGGGGTCCAGGATGGCCTGAGGGGTTAGCAGGGGGCCTAGCACCAGTAGCAGTGAGCAACCCAGCCTCAGCCCATCCCGCTCTGCCCCCTGGCTCCTGGGGAGGGGACAGAAGCCGGAAAGAGGTGGGGTGGAGATTTGGGGGAAGGGGTGGAATACGCGCAGGGAGGGGGCGGGACAGGGGTGGGAAGAGGCAGGATGAGGCTGGGCGGAAAGGGGGAGGGGTAGGGCTTGAGGAAAGGGATGGAGAGGGGGTGGGGCCTGGGATGGAGGGGGTGGGTTGTCCCAGGTGGCCCTGCATACAGCATACATTTAGTGTTACATTTAATGGACAGCATCAGACAAGTGGTCCAGCTGTGGTAGTCGAGTCCCTTTTAAAAGCTGTTGTTTAAAAAAGAAAATTATATAGTTTAATGATACATTTCTATGCCCTAGTTACCACAAAATTTGTTTGGCAGCTAACTGGACATGCGTAAACATTATTTATTTAGCAATAAAAACTAGTATTATCTTTGCTGCTAGTAAATATTTGGCTTTACCTGAGAAATTTTTTTGTATTATTCTGAAAAAGGAAATGATGGATTATTTGCTACTTAAGAAGTCACTTGGAGGTAGTAATTATAAAATGTTTGTTTTTTTCAGAATTGTCTTATTTATAGCAAGGTAATCTCTGTAGCTTTCTGAATAGAATCAGGAGATCTCATATGCTCTGTAACCTGCTTTCTTTTATCTGCTTCTGATGTATATTTGGCTCATAAAAGGTTTAGAGTTAAGGCTGGCTCTTTTCTGACCTTTATACCTAATTATAATGAGCTCAGAATTAATCTACAGTGCTGACATTGTCTCAACAGACATTGACTTGACACTGTCTGTCAGTATTTTATATTGATCCCAAAAGCAATTGAGACTGACTGTAGTCAGCAGAAGCTTATACAAGCTTATAAATATTTGTTTTTACTTATTTTCCCCTTTGTAATCCTGAGCCAGCGTGTTGATACCAGTTATTTAATACATTATTATAAGATACTGATGTGTTAATACAGATTATCATGTGGTTAACATCGCAATCAGTGAAGTTAACATGGAATATAGTTGCTACTTAATTCTAAGTAGTAGCCTAGAGCAATATACTGTAGACTGCTGAAGTATATATTTTATGTGGTTTTTCTTTAATTTTCAAGTATATTGTAAATAACCTTTTCTAATACAATATTTTTAAACTTTAGAATGATCCTCTCTCATGTCTTCTGTTTTTCTTATTTGGTTAGGCCATGTCTACACTACAAAATTAAGTCGACCTAACTTCCGTCGGCATAGAACCACTGCAAGTAATTACATTGCTTGTGCATGTCTACAGTTCGCTCCTTCCATTAGTGGTGCACATCCTCACCAGGAGAACTTGTATCGATTGTACTGTTAGTGTGGGGCATTGTGGGATAGCTCCTGAAAGCCAGTAACATTTGACGTGAGCAATGCAGTGTTTACACTGACACTCCATAGACCTAACTACATCGACCTTGACTCTATGCTGCTTGTGGAGGTGGAGTTATTAAGTTGGTGTAGCAGAGCCTCCCTGGCCGCCCAGGCACCTAGGGGCTGCAGGGACCTGGCAGCCGCATCCCGGGAGCCATGGAAAGCGCCGCCTGGACCCCGCACCCCAACCCCCTGCCCCAGCCCAGAGTCCCCTCCAGCATCCAAACTCCCTCCCAGAGCCTGCACTGCCCCAACCCCCTGCCCCAGCCCAGAGTCCCCTCCAGCATCCAAACTCCCTCCCAGAGCCTGCACTGCCCCAACCCCCTGCCCCAGCCCAGAGTCCCCTCCAGCATCCAAACTCCCTCCCAGAGCCTGCACTGCCCCAACCCCCTGCCCCAGCCCAGAGTCCCCTCCAGCATCCAAACTCCCTCCCAGAGCCTGCACTGCCCCAACCCTCTGCCCCAGCCCAGAGTCCCCTCCAGCATCCAAACTCCCTCTCAGAGCCTGCACTGCCCCAACACCCTGCCCCAGCCCCTTCCTGCACCCCAAACCCCTCACACCCAGCCCCATCCCGGAGCCCACACCTCGAGCCAGAGCCCTCACCCCCTCCTGCACTCTGAACCCCTGGGCCCCAGCCCAAAGCCCGTACCCCCCCAGCCCAGAGCCCATACCCTCCCACCCCAACCTTCTGCCCCAGCTCAGAGCCCCTCTTCCTCACCTCAACCCCCTGCCCCAGCCCAGTGAAAGCGAGTGAGGGTGGGGGAGAGTGACCAATGGACGGAGGGTGGGATGGAGTGTGCAGGGGTGGGGTCTTGGAGATGGGCTTCAGAGAAGCGGCAGGACAGGGGTGTTTGGTTTTGTGCGATTAGAAAGTTGGCAACCCTAGATGGGAGATTGAGGGAGATGAAGGTAATAAAAGAATGACAAAAAGAGTGGGGAAGAAATGTGAAAATGGTAATGAAGGAGAGATTGTTGTGAAAGGAAAAAAGAAAATGGGATGAGAGGATAAAAAAATATGGGGAAGAGAAGAAAAAAATAGTTGGAGGAAGAAAAACAATGCAAAAACAGAAGGAAAGAATACTACATAGAATAAAAGGAAAGAAAGTAATGAATGAATAAAAAAATGGAAACAGATGGGAAAAAAGGGAGGAAGATACAGTACAGTAACTTTTATTTCATAAAGGTTAATTCAACAATAAAATTAAATAATAATAATACAACTAAAAACTCAGGGTCTGGATGCACAATATTGCTGCTGCTGGATAGCAATTGCTCTAGCCAGATGTGAATGATAACAGGTGCTGTTATTCAGTGGGAATCCTTATTTGCTCACTCTTTCAAAACATCTGCTGGATGCCAGTGTGTTATATGGACCAACTACCTATCAATCTCTAACACAGTTATGTAGTAATTGTGGAGTACAGAATTGCACATTAGAATAATTCCTTTACATTAATGAGGATGTAAAGACCAATCATACAAAGTATTGAGAATGTTACGGAAGGTGCTGAGCAGCCTCTATTCTGCAGATCTGTCAGGAGGCACTCGATATCTTACAGGACTGGACTCTACATTCGCAGGCACAAATCAATGTTTCAACTATGATGTTTCAAAACAGATTCTCTCCTTTTTTTCTTCTTGATGTGACACACATTTTCAGGACAGTGAGTGAGTGACATCATCATAGGTGCTGGAACTAGGGGTGCAGGGGGTGCTGCCACACCCCCTGGCTTGAAGTGGTTTCCATCATATACAGGGCTTAGAGTTTGGTTCAATGGATCTCAGCACCCCCACTATACAAATTGTTCCAGCACCTCTGGACATCATGCCTACTTATATGAAGAAATAACAATGAGGCAGCCATAATCCAGTGGTTAGGGCCCCGAACTAGAAGTCAGGAGACCTAAATGACGTGTATTCTTGGGGAAAGTCATTCCACCTTCCTGTCTCAGTCCCCACATCTGTAAAATGGAGATAATGATATTTACCTTCCTTGTAAAGCATGGATGGAAAATAATAATTTCTAAATAAAGATAGCCTGGGGAGCCTTTGCATATAGTGTACTGAATTTACATGCTGCTGCTGACATTATTATTTATTATTATTGTAGTACAGCAGTGCCTAGAAGCCCCAACCAAAACCATTGTACCAGCCACATTCAAACCAAATAGAAAAGACATTCTAGTGGACTACCCAGGCCAGGCATAAAGTGAGTCACAGAGCATGTTTTGAGGGCACTGATACACTTCATGGAAAATATGCTTGGCATATGTACGAGTTAAGCTATGATTGATTACTTATACGGTATAGACATTCCTCTATTTACATAAGAATGGCCATACTGGGTCAGACCAAAGGTCCATCTAGCCCAGTGTTCTGTCTTCTGACGGTGGCCAATGCCAGGTGCTTCAGAGGGAATGAACAGAATAGGTAATCATCAAGTGATCCATTTCCTGTTGTCCATTCCCAGCTTCTAGCAAAACAGGAGCTAGGTACACCATCCCTGCCACCCTGGCTAGTAACCATTGATGGATCTATCCTCCATGAATTTATCTAGTTTATTTTTTGAACCCTCTTATAGTCTTGGCCTTCACAATATCCTCTGGCAAAGAGTTCCACAGGTTGACTGTGTGTTGTGTGAAAAAATACTTCCTTTTTTGTTTTAAACCTGCTGCCTGCATTTGGTGACTCCTAGTCCTTGTGTTATGAGTAGGAGTAAATTTAACATTTCCTTATTTACTTTCTCTACACCCATCATGATTTTATAGACTTCTATCATATCCCCCCTTATTCGTCTCTTTTCCAAGCTAAAAAGTCCCAGACTTTTTAATTTCTCCTCATATGGAAGCTGTTCTATACCCCTAATCATTTTTGTTCCCTTTTCAAAACCTTTTCCAATTCCAATATATCTTTTTTGAGATTTGGCGACCACATTTACACACAGTATTCAATATGTGGGCATACCACGGTGTAACGTTCCCCTGGTGTTATCTGGACTGGTGATCTGCTAGGTCACTCCAATCCTTGACTCTGGGAGCCAGACTTTTCCCTGCTCTGCTGTGAGAGCCCCCACTCCTGGGCTGTTCACGCACAGCCTCTGGCATGTAAGCTGCTCCTTGGATTGTGCAACAAAATGACACTAGCCAATATCTCCGGTCCCAGACACAACCCTAGGAACCTCCGTCTTGCAGTGTCCAGTTATGCCTGCTGGATGCTGCAAGCTTATATAAGTTCATCAATTTAACAAATAAATTGATATGTACCAGGCTTGTTATCCCAAGGGGAGTCTCTGAAACGCTTTAAATCAAACGCACTGCTTCAGGTAGAATAAACAAATTTATTAACTACAAAGATAGATTTTAAGTGATTATAAGTCAAAGCATAACAAGTCAGATTTGGTCAAATGAAATAAAAGCGAAACACATTCTAAGCTGAGCTTAACACTTTCAATGTCCTTACAAACTTAGATGCTTCTCACCACAGGCTGGCTGGTTGGTCATCAGCCAGGCTTTCCCCTTTGATCAGCGTTTCAGTCGCTTGGTGTGGTGTCTGTAGATGTAGGTGGATGAGAGAGGAAGAGCATGGCAAACGTCTCTCCCTTTTATCATGTCCTTTCTTCCCTCTTGGCTTTGCCCCCCTCCCTTCAGAGTCAGGTGAGAATTACCTCATCGCAGTTCCAAATTGATCAAAGGAAGGGGGGGTGACTCCTTCAAGAGTCCAATAGATTCTTTTGTTGCTGCCCAGGCCAGCGGCCTTTGTTCCTGTGAGGCTGGGCTGGGTTTGTCCTATACGTGCCCTAATGAGGTGTGAACTGCCTCTCTGCTCTTGGAGAGTTTTTGCCTGGGCTTATTTTAAGCCATGAGGATACATTGTCAGCCTCATAATTACATACGTGAAATTATAACCTATAACATTACTGTAACAACAATGCTCAGTGCATCATGAGCCTTCTGAAGACACCTAACATGACAAACTTTGCATTGGATACCACACAATCATTTTACATGAACATGGGGGTGCTGGGTGTTCCCCTGAGGTACAGAGCATCACACATAGATTTATATAGAGGCAATATGATATTCTCTATCTTATTATATATCCCTCTCTTAAAGATTCCCAACATTCTGTTAGCTTTTTTGACTGCCGCTGCACATTGAGTGGATGTTTTCAGAGAACTATCCACAATGACTCCAAGATCTCTTACTTGAGTGGTAACAGCCAATTTAGACCCCATCACTTTATATGTATAGTTGGGATTATGTTTTCCAATGTGCATTACTTTGCATTTATCAACATTGAATTTCATCTGCCATTTTCTTTCCCAGTCACCCAGTTTTGTGAGATCCCCTTGTAATTCTTCGCAGTCTGCTTTGGACTTAACTATTTTGAGTAGTTTTGTATAATCTGCAAATTTTGTCACCTCACTGTTTACCCCTTTTTCCAGATCATTCATCTATGTGTCTGAGAATTCTGCTCTTTACTATAGTTTCAACAAGATTGTCTGGTACCGAAGTCAGGCTTACCAGCCTGTAATTGCTGGATCACTTCTGGAGCCTTTTAAAAAATGGTGTCATATTAGCTTTCCACCCGTCATCTGCTACAGAAGCTGGTGCTGGTGCCTTTCCCTGGCATGTCCCACTCAGCCAGACTCCCACCTTGGCAGAAATCAGGGGAGGGGGACTCGTGACACCACATACCCCTTCCCCCACGCAGGACAAAGAACTGCATACCATATGCTGAGCACAGTATCCTTGGTAGGAGGTACACCAAGCATACAGACCAACAAACTCTTTGATGTTGGAAAATATTTTCTCCCCATTCTGCAGCTTCCTAGTGCCATACTTCCTCATTCACAATCCCCTTTCACACCTTCTAAGTGCTGTGACTGTCTCCCACTCCCACTAAACTACTGTATGTATAGCAGCCCAAGGTTACTGCCACTATGGATCAGACTTTACATCTGTCATTAATAGTCAGCAATAGCATGCAATTCAAATATTACCATGGTAACTTCTTCTTAGCGCTTCATGAAGCTTTTGTAGCAAACCTGAAATCACACAATACGCACCTGGTTTCAGGTTAGGTACAAACTCTAGCGTTCACCTAGGTTCACTGAAACACTGGTGAATGTTTCAAGAGAACCTGAACCAAATTCATGGCTTTGTATCAAAACCATATGACAGGTTGAACTCAAAATAAGGTGAAATTTGGCATTTATGACTGTTTTATTTTGAGTTTGTGTTTCTTTGAACCCGAAATTTGAAGCAAACCTCAGGGTACATAAACCCCAGTGGATTGAAATTGAAGAGGTTTGCATGAATCCCTGTGATATTGAACAGCTGAGTTCCACACAGCTCTGCTTAATTTTCTTTGTTACTTTGCTGCAATTTTTTTGTCTTCACTTGAAGTTAGATCCAATTCTCTGGGGAGCTTTGACTATGATTTCCTCCACCCCACTCCCCATCTGTGTCAAATAGCCCAATCTGTATTTATATCTTTGGTAACATAAAGAAGAGCATCTTTAACCGTAATTAACATAGAGATTTTTTTTAAAAAAATCATTTATTTGTATATAATGCTGATGTTTTAAATGTCCTCACTATTCTGATGTTCTCTAGACATCCCTGGTTGAAAAGAAGTGTTTCTGCTACATTGAGGCCTTCAGGCTAGGCAGAGGGATACTTACCCATCAAGAGGAACTGAGCATTCTGGGGCCAGTCCTGCAAACCTTCTTTGCACAGAGATTCCATTAGTGTTAATTGTCTTCATTGTCTTATTTGTGACTTGATTCTGCTCCCATTGAAGTCAATAGGAGTTTTGCCATTGAGTGCAACATGAGCAGAATTGGGGCATTTGTTCATGTTATGGGCCCAGCTGAAAGTGAGTATAAATCGTTGCCACTCTAATTTGGAATTTTTTTTCTCCTAGTTTGCACTCGTTTTGTACTGAACTAAGTGATGACACTTAGGTGCAGGGCCACTATGCATTTGGGCTTCAATTTCTTTGATTCTCGCACAGTTTAAACTACTGTTTTAGGTTGTCTGTGAAATCGCTTGAGTTTCAAGGAAGTTTCCAGCTAAACAAATAGATTGGTGGGATTTGGCAAATCTCAGAGAAGGGTGAGACTGAAAACATCGTTAACACTATGACTACAGATGCATCTAAAACCATTTAACTGGCAAAATATTCGCTTTTCCTGCCTTCCAGAAGAAGTGTAGGATTGTGTTGGTGCAAACAACTGCCGATGAAAACTGCACCAGATGTGCTGCAACAAATTTATTTTAAAAATTGCTCTGTCTGAATTAAAATCTGCTTCAGTAACATTTCTGGATATACTTGACAGCCATGCATTGCAGAATATCCAACTGGACTGCCGAGTGAGATGACAGAACATTTTTTACAGCTCACAGTAGTTAAGTTGTGATTGTTCCAGCTGCCTGACAGACTGCATTATTATACAAACTATCAAACCATCATAAAATAAATGACAAGTGAAGGGAAAACTGTTTTGAATAAGTCATAATGGCACTAGATGTTTGTCATTTTCTGTTAGTCCAGTTATAAAGGCTTGATGTTTTAATTGGTCTTCAGGCTGTTAGCTCCTTAACACTTATTATTTTAGCCAGTGATAGTCTTCCAGTGCTCTGCATATCCCTGCTGACACCAGTGACACTGGCACACAAACCAAAGGAAATGAAAGGCAGCAATGGCCATTTTTGGAGAGTAAAACTTGACAGCAGAACATCAGTCACATTGATTACTGTGAAGCCAGTAAAGCAGCCCCACTGGCCTATTGCTAATAAGTGGCCTAGTGCCTCTCCACAGCCAGGCAAGGAAAGAAATGGTGAAAAAGAGCAAAAAAAGAACACAAATAATCCCTTTGTCTAATATCAACTCACCCAAAGTTCTGCTGAGATTTTCAGCTCTGACTGCCTAGTGCAACCAGACATTAATCAAACTCCATGGTTTTAGAGAAAAGGACCCAGCTGTCTGCCTATCTCCAGGGCAGTATCTTGTCCAGTTCTTTAAAAATATGTGTGTACAATTAAGAACTTCACACTTGCATCAGACCTTCCATTTTCAAAGGGTTTTAGGGGTGAGTTTGGTTTTTCCACAAGCCCTGTGTATGGGGCAGGATGTCTTTGCACTGCCCTAATAGTAGCCCCTGATGCATTCTGTGTTTTGGCTTCCCCCATTCCAGCCCTGTAACTGGCACCGCCTACATCCCCTAGTGCCGCTATGCTGGCCGGCACATTGGAGGTGGTGGAACCACACAGCTCCACCCATTCCCTATCCCTTCCCACCAATATGAACTGGGGGACACATAGTAGCCCCACTTACTATGACATGCCACAATATGGTCCTTAGCTATTCCCCACAACAACCCCCGAGGTGGGAGTGTTATGTACATCAGTTTTTATAGAGGGGAAAGCCATATTCAGAGTCAATGTCAGAGGTGAGATTAGAACCCAGGAATTCCAGGCTCCTCTTCCCAGGCTCCTGTCAGACCATCAAGACACTTTAAGAGTAAATGCTAATGACTGCAGCATGTGAAAAGGGATGTGAGAGTGGCATAGTATTAAGTAGCCATGGCTTGCATATTTGGTAGCTGGTAGTGATCAATTAAAAGTTTCAAGCAGTCTAAACCTCAGAGTGATTCTTAACTCTAATATTTTTCTGTAGTGATAACTCTTCTCTCCCTTGTTTTATCCTTCTACAGGGCATATAACCATTACAAACTACTTGTTGAACTATTTTCCTGGTCTTGATATTGAGAAGAGGAATGTATTTGGATTCACAGCACTGATGAAATCTGCAATGCAAGGCCGAACTGAATGTGTCAGAGCCTTAATGTTGGCAGGTATGTGAAATTATTTGCTTCATCAGTACTTCTTGCTCTGAATAAGATAGCAGTAACTCAATGAAAAGCTGGCCTTTCCAGTATTTACTTTATTGAGAGGTGTGGTGGAGCTATTGATATAAATGAAAACAATTTCTGAATGTCTTGTAAATAGAGACATGAAGCAGTTTTATTTATTTATTATTATTATTATTATTATTTATTATTATTGTTACAATAGTACTTTACAGTGCTGTTGAATTTCCATCTGAGCATCTCAACGGAAATTACAAGCATTCATTGGTTTAGACTTGCATCATCCATGAGAAGTAGATAAGTAGTATTATCTGCAGTTTTTCAGATGGGGAAACTGAGGCATGGAAGGTTAAATGACTTGTTCAAGGTCACACCGCATGTTTGAGGCAAACTAAGGAACAAAACACAGATCTCCTTTGGCCATGCTTTACCAACAGTCTATCTATTCTTACAATATTAGAAGAGTAGAGTACAGTAATTTTTTCTTTTTAATCTTGGTAAAATATGGGACCAGATACATTGCTACAAAATTGGGCCTGAAAGATTTGAAAAACTTGGGATGATTTTTGACTTTATAAGAAAACCTAGAAGTTTTGATGTGATATTGAGTTTCATTTCACACAGCTCAAATACTATGAATATGATACAATATTAAAATACGATCTGATAACTATGTGTCCAGAATTATAAAGCCACCTAATGTTAAATAATAAGACACGATAAGCTGTGTATGGTAGTTAGATATAACTCCTTCTTAGGGTATGTCTACACAGCAAAGAAGAATCCACAGCTGGCCTGTGCTAGCCAACTTTGGCTCGTGGAACTAGGGCTGTGGGGCTGTTTCATTGCCATGTAGACTTCCAATTTGGGCTGGAGCCCAGGGTCTGGGATCCTCTATCCCTCAGAGTCCTAGAGCCTGGTCTCCAGCCTGAGCCTGGAAGCTTACACAACAATGAAACAGCCCCGTAGCCCGAGTCCTACGAACCTGAGTCTACAGCTGGCGCGTGTAGACTGTGTAGACCAGTGGTGGACAACCTGCGGCCCATGGGCCGCATGCAGCCCGTCAGGGCAATCTGCTGGTGGGCCGCAAGACAGTTTGTTTACATTAACCGTCCGCAGGAATGGCTGCCCACAGCTCCCAGTGGCCACCGTTCACCGTTCCGGCTACTGGGAGCTGCGGGAAGCGACGGCCAGCACGTCCCTGCAGCCTGCCCCGCTTCCTGCAGCTCCCATTGGCCGGGAATGGTGAACTGCGGCCATTGGGAGCTGCAGGCAGCCATACCTACGGACGGTCAATGTAAACAAACTGTCTCACAGCCTGTCAGCGGATTGACCTGACGGGCCGCATGCAGCCCGCAGGCCACATGTTGCCCACCACTGGTGTAGACATTCTCTTATGTGGCATTGTTGCTCTGTGAGCAATCATTATACAGTGGATCATGTAAAAAACTAAATAAAATAAAAACCCTGCATCCCTTGTATGTCTGAGTACATATAACCTTGTGCCATTAAGCACAATTTATAGAATGTTTGGCATGTTCTTTTGTGTAGGCTAGGGCTCTATAATGTGTATTTCAGAGAAGGAGGAAGCACTTTCCTTGATTATCCTATTAAACTGACATCAAGTCATGAGAAAGGAAAATATATTGTTATAGCCACTTAATTACAAAGAGCAGATTGGAATAACTGCATTCTGCATGGATTTTGAAATGTGATTTATTTATTACAAGACTCATTTACTATTATTATTGTGGTATGGCAGCACTGCTATAGTTAAGCTTGCACTATGACATCTATTTAAAGGTGGACCTTTTTAAGTCCTCTAAAATCAACATGCTTAGTCAGATTTCTTTGAAATTTAGTGTGCCTCAAGAATATGCAGGTAGGGCTAATGACCCAAATTTGGGCTCATTTAAGCCCAGAGTTCCAGAAATATAAGCCTTGAAAAAAATACCCATTTTAAAAAAGAAAGTGTCTAGGTGGATTTTTTCCCCCCGAGCTAAAGATCAAACTACTGATGTGGTGCAGGTCAAAATGATCTCAGTCTGCTGAGGTTTACCCAAGGTAGTACATGGCACTCACTAAATCTCTGGGGGACACAAATTGAGAACAGTATTTAAGAAAATGTACATTTTGAGAACTGTTCATGCTCCAATGCAGAAAAATGGCTAGACGGTTTCTATTCCCAACATTTTATATGCTTTAAAGTTCAGCTCCTGTAAGTGCTCTAAAATCTGAACATTTATTCAAATTGCTTTGAAATGTGGTGAAAGGGTGTGTCTCACAGGATCACTGAGTAGCATTAGTGATTCAAATTTGGGGTCATCTAACCTAGGGTTCCTGAATTACAGCCAATCCCCCCCCCCAACCCAGTTTACTTCTGCTGCCTTGTACTGTTACAGTGAGAGGGTCTGACTGGATGAATCACAGACCTTTTGAGGGCTGTGAACTCACCCTTCAATTAAAATAACTAAGGATAAGTTAATCACAAGCCCGCACATAAGGGCTTGGCTATACTTGCGAGTTAGAGCGCATTAAAGCAGCCCTGGGTGCCCTAACTCATGACCCGTCCACACTGGCAAGGCACTTAGAGCGCTCTGACTCCGTGGCTAGAGCGCTCCTGGTAATCCACCTCGGCGAGAAGCATAACGCTTGGTGCGCCTTGGATGAAACGCCTGGACATCAGTGTGAATGAGGTGTTGCATTACTGCGCTCTGATTGGCCTCTGGACATCCCATAATCCCCTTAAGTCAAGTGGCCACTCTTGTCATTGTTTTGGAATCACTGCAGGAATGTGGCTATCAAAGCAAACCATTACTGTGGAATGCTGTGTGTGAGAGAGCGAGGCAGGGCGGGCGGGAAGGGGAGATCTGCTCCTCTCTGAACTTACAAGACAGTATGCTGGCATGCTCTCAGCTCCCAAAAAACCCACACTCTCTCCCCCCACATACACACAACACACTCCCTGTCACACTCCACCCCACCCCACCCCATTTGAAAAGCATGTTGCAGCCACTTGCATGCTGGGATAGCTACCACAATGCACTGCTCTCTGTGGCTGCTGCACGTTCCGCAAATGTGGCCATGCCAGTGCGCTTGCAGCTGTCAGTGTGGACAGACTGCAGCGCTTTCCCTACTGTGCTCTACAAAGACTAGTTTAACTCAAAGCACTCTACATTTGCAAGTGTAGCCATGCCCTAAGACAAAAGGAGGTTTGAATTGATGGCTGGAGGTTGCTACAATTTGTGAGTTGGGTGGCAATTTCATTTTTTGGGGAAATGTAATCAAAGGATTTGGGGGGGGGGAATTAAACATTGGTATACCTGCTGGGAGAAGAGATTTGGGGTGGAGGTGTGGGGGAGGGCGGTTTGGGGCTGCGGGAAGAGGAGGGGGGTTATGGGAAGGGGAAATAAATGGGGATGGATGGTAGGGGAGACAAGGTTGGGGACTTAGATGAGGGAGGCATGGCACCCTACAGCCCTGCTAGTGCACCCCAGCCCCTCTATCCCAATCCCCATGCACCCCCAGCTCTGCCAATTCATCCCAACCCTCTGAGCCCCAATCCCTTGCAGCCAAACCTTCCTGTAGCTTAATCCCCTCCAGCCCTGCCAGTGCACCCCAAGACTGCTATGACTAAGTGTTAGAAGAACATTCATTGAGAAATTGGAAGGTGCCTAGCTGACTGAAAAATATATGCTGTATGGCATAGAAATACTTTCTGTCAAACATAAAACTGTCAGTATTGTGGAGCAGAAACCCTGTCTGTGATTTCTCTTCCTGGCCCTGCCACAAACCCCACCCTCCAACCATTCAGCAACATGACCAGAAACGCCATTTCATTGTCATATAGTTGGCCTTCACTCCAGGTACTGCATGTGAGCCAGGCTGTGGGAGGTGGGGTGGAATTAACAACAATAGAAATGTTTGTATGCCAGGGAGTGAAGACTTCAGGGAGATGAGTTCCCTGCTTGTGGTGGGGTGCCTGTGTACAGCATTGGAGAGGGGCCAAGTTGGAGGGGGAAATGTAGTGAATGGATCAGAGCCATGACTAGGGATGTGTGGTGAAGCAAGGCTGGTGGGGCCCAGCTAGTGTGTGTGTATTTACATGGAGTGGGCTGGCTCAGTATGCAAGTCGCAGGACAGGATATGTACAACTGTCTAAATGACCACTAACTCCTACCAACACCATATGTTTTCCTGTTTAAAAAAAAAAAAAACTATGAAATTCAATGGCAAAGAACTATGTTAACACAGAGTTAAGGTTGCTTGGCAGTATGTCGTCATGCCCATGCTCTTTCAGCAGTGCCCCAATACACCCCATTAACACAAATACCTTTACTCTGCCAGCCTCACAGTTGCGGAAATGTACAAATTCTTCACCTCCTTTTACAACCCAGTAAAGGAGTCACTCTCACCCGCCATGATTCCAGCTAACACTATTAAAGGACTTGCCACCTTCCCTCTACCCTCTTTGAGCAATGCCTCAATATGCACACACTCACACTGGTCCTTGGCACTATAAGATTCAGATCCTGGCACACAGTCACACACTTAGCAACTCCCCAGAAAGAACATTGCACATATACTCATTAAGAACCCTTCACACATTTGATAGCCCTTTACCCCGAGGGAACATCTACATTGCAGCTGTGTGATTCCCAGCTCATGTAGACTTCAAGCTAATGCACTAAAAACATCCATGTAGCTGGGGTTGCACGGGCAGTGGCTTGGGCTAGCCGTGTGGTCCCCCTGAATACATGCTGGGCAGA
The DNA here is from genome assembly GCF_027887155.1 of Malaclemys terrapin pileata. NCBI lineage: Eukaryota > Metazoa > Chordata > Testudines > Emydidae > Malaclemys > Malaclemys terrapin. The sequence goes on along the minus strand of NC_071506.1, from coordinate 157,902,322 downwards.
TAGCCCAAGTCACTGCCCGTGGTGCCCTGGCTACACTGATATGTTTAGCATGCTAGCTTGAGCAGAGGTACCATGGATACATCTATACCAACTGGGAATCACAGTCCCACCTCAAATGTAGATATACCATATGTCATGCTGTCTGGGGTAGCTCAATACTGAGAGTACCAACTTCAGGGCAGACCCCCCCCAAACTGGTGGCATGGTCTATAATTAGATTTCACCGAGCCAGTACCAAATTTGAACTCCTGGATCACTATAACAGTCTTACCATGGAGTCACAGACAGTGCCCTTGGCCTTTCCAGTCTATCTTACCACTCAGGCAAGGACATTAGTGATAAATGGTCATTTTCACCAAAAATTCACACCATATTCAGGTTGCTTCCAGTCCCAATAGACCAGTCACTTACCCCAGATCAATTGTTACCCTAGATCTTACACCAAAGACAAGGCTTGTAGCCAATCCTGTAATGAACTATCTAAAGGATTACTAAATAGGAAAAAGAAATGAGAGTTATTTACAGATTAAAGCAAGCAAACATGCACGCAAATGAGTTATTACCTATATATCCTAAGAGTTACAGTGTTTTAGTGATCTGTCAATTCAAAGTGTCTTTCGGAGCATACCTAGGAGGTTAACCCTGGGAATCTCTGGCTTCAGTTTGGTGTCTCTAGCTCTCTCAGAGTTCAAACAGGAAAGAGATGGAAAATTTTCCTGTGACTTGTTAAGTAAGGTAAAGCCTAGCAGGGATATGTATCATATTGTTAATGCTGAAAATGTGCAGTATGCAGGATTAAGCTTATCTTGTGAATACAGTAGGGATACAAGAGTACAAGGGAAAGGTAATGATTTGGGTACCTTAGCTTTGCATTTCCATACTTTCCAACTGTTTAAGAATAGTTTTACAAGTAGCTTATGTTAAAGGACCATTGAAGTTTTCAAACATTTGAAAGCCAGGAAGCTTTAAGATCTTCCTCTGACCGACCCCTTCCCCACACTTAAATTACTGAGATGTATTTACATCATTAAGTCCAGTGTTGTGAGGTTTTTAGACTGGCAATTTCAGCTATGCTTAGATGTAGTGCATTGTAAATCCTGAAGCTTGCTAGTCATGCTGAATAGTAAGCAAGTAAGTAATCAGAAAACAATTGTAAGAAATTTTGTGATGGCGTTCTTCAAAGCCATGGATTCCATGATTTTCCATGTTTGCTTTATTATCATGACTTTCCCTTTCCCCTCTGCCCCATAGGACTAAAGTGGTATCATTGCTTCAAAGGATGTTGTTGGTATGGTGACATGTCCCCTATGTGCACGTGTATATGTGAGTGAGAAAGAGTTTGCCACTAGACCCACTGCAGGACAGAAGGGTGAAGTTTCTGATGCCAGTGGAATTCCCCGTACAGAATACTGCAGATCAGTGGCTCTCAACCTTTCCTGACTACTGTACCCCTTGCAGGAGTCTGATTTGTCTTGCGTACCCCCAAGTTTCACCTCACTTAAAAACTACTTGCTTACAAAATCAGATATAAAAATACAAGTGTATAGGCAACCTATTACTGAAAAATTGCTTATTTTCTCATTTTATAATATCATTATAAAATAATGTAATTGGAATATAAATATTGTACTTACATTTCAGTATATAGAGCAGTATAAACAAGTCATTGTCTATATGGAATTTTAGTTTGTACTGACTTCGCTGGTGCTTTTTATGTGACCTGTTGTAAAACTAGGCAAATATTTAGATGACTTAATGTACCGCCTGGAAAACCTCTGTGTACCCCTGGTTGAAAACCACTGCCTGTAGATTATAGCCCAGTATGCCAATGTAAATGGGTGCCTGCCCTGTAGTGCCCACTGCTGGCCAAGTGTGGCTTTGCTGAGGGCTGCCTCAGTTTCCTCTTCACTCAGGCCCCTCAAAAAGTCCTCACAGTACAGATATTCATTCCCCTCCCCGGGGCCAATTTATTAAGTCCTGCACAAAGTTTTTCAAAATAGAACTTAAACCTACAAAGTCTTCATCCCAGGTTCAGATGGTCACAGCTCCTCCTCCCTGAGGGTCTGGCTTCCCTTCAGACTTCAAACACTCTTCTGCTCCAGTTCCAAGATGGGCACAGCCTTCCTCTCTGAGGGTCTGTTTTCCTCCCCTCCTAGCACCTGTTGTTTGGAGTATGGCCTTCTCCACAGGCTTTCCTGCTGGTGTCTTCCTGCAGGACTCAGGGCCCTGCAGCAGCCTTATGCCATGCTGTGTCTACAGCATCTGCCAACCTGTACCTGCAGCCGTCTCCCTCTTTATAAGGCCCAGGTGCCTTCCCTTAAGCCCAACTGGACAGCAGGTAATCATTCCATGTGCCCTGAACCCTGCTTCCTCTTAAAGGGATCTTTCGCCCTGTGACAGCCAACCTTATAATGAGGATGATCAAAGCACTATGGAGTAATTTCTGCTGTAAATCATGACCAGAAGGTATTTACTGTGTACATGTATTAGTGATATTATTAGTGTATTATTACCTGTGACACTGGCAATGCAAGAGTTCAGTACTGGAGACTAACCAAGTTTCCAACCTGCTTTAGTACTGGGTATAGAAGTCGCATCGGGGAAACTGAAGGGAAAAATGTGATGAATGATTGGAGGCCGATTTTCAGAGTGGCCGTTCTTTCTGAAAGTCGGGGTGTTCAGGTTGTGAACCAAAATACTGAGGCAGCCACAGTCACTAGTCACTTTGGAAAATCTTGGCCATAATGTTTAATCTTTAAAAAATGTGAATGTACTTTTTGGAATGTAAAATGAATGGTAAAGCAGGTTAATTACCGTTCTGCAGTTACTTCCTTTGGGCTGCTACACTGCCAAGGTCACAACTGATATCACTTCTTAGCAAGATAACCACCTCCAGCAGAAGACATGCAGAAATGCCAATTGTGATTAAAAATGGAGGGCCAAATAGTGCTACTCCAGTGAAACCATTGGAGCTGCTGCGGATTTATACTGGTATAACAGAGCAGAATCTGGACCTTAAATAATACATTTCATAGTATATGGCCACAGGGCCAAACCCTGAAAGTGAAAGTGTTGCCTGGCTGAGAGCTTCAGAGTTGACCTGACTAGAGTTCTACTTACTCTAGCACTCTCATATTACTAAACTGAGCAAAATGGGTGCAGTTTTCCTTGAGAATTCCATTTAATTAAAGTCCTGATGCTGCTTTATTTAGTGGGGCTGGTATTTTTTAGAAGAGATGCAGATTTAACCAGAATTTTAGATCCTACTTCTTATTAACAGACTTGCATACATTGAGAAGAAACCCATAGTTGTTTGTCTATTCTGTCACTAATCAGATAGGATAAAGGAGCAATGCAGGAAATGTAAGACTTACAACTGGATTTTAATGAAAAAAAATTCATAGTACCCTGGGCATTTTTATTCAGAGGTCTGAAATTCTGATTAATTGGAACTCTGATGCTTTGGCGGCCCAGCACAAACACAGCAGCAGTGATGTCAGTTTTGTGGATAACAATCTCTTGAGACATGAAACCTCATTAACTGAATATAATATTAATATCCCAAAGTGACACAGCTACTCAAATTAGTTGCTTGAAAAACAGGATTCGGGACATGATTTAATCTGAAGAAAATGAGGACTAAGGGCAATGCACACATTTTCTAAAAGAAGACTCGTTAGACCAGCCTTAAATCTGAATGACAAATAGTTCAATAAGACTGCCATAACCTTTGAAAAAAGGCTTGAATATTGATGTCTGATCCAATTGGTAAAGTCCCTAGAAATTTTGTTGAATGAGGAATTTGTTTAGGAATGTTTCTGGATTTGCAAAGTAAGTCAGTAGCATCTTAAAAAGATCTTGTGTCAAACAAGATTTCATTAGATGAGACATAAAATCAGCATTGAGTATGCTGCTAAAAGATTTGGATTTCTGTATTTGGTAGATTTCTTTTGTGAGATATAGCTCCAAAAAGAGCTGGGAATGTGTCAATTTGTATTGATAGAACCAGAAATCATAGAAGAGGCAGCACGATGGTGAGCTCAATGGACCCTTGTAAATGGTCTCTGATCAGTTTGGACAAATGTATCTGAGTAAGAAGAAACAGTGTATTTGACTGTGGTTTCGAGACAGAGCACAGCTCTTCCATGATTCTACATCTGGAATATATCTGGAGGCAAACACATTTGGGTTTGTGTTGCCTTTTGCAAACAAATCCAAGTGGAGATGGCCTCACAAATTGGTTAACCTGTTTAATCATATATCAGAAATAGCCACCTCCCCTAGCATCGGGTCTGGCTGGACGATCTGCCCTGGAATTGTTGATGTTTTGTTTTTTTGTGTGTGTGGTTTTGGGGGTGGAGGGGAAGTGTGCGTGGGAGGTTGGCCATCAGCAAACTTGATCTGAAAATGCAGGGCCAGTTTAAACACATTCAGAATCCACAGTACATGGTTGGGGGCCCTGTCCTATGTAATAAATCATTCCCACCCTAGGCTTACTATTAAAATGTATGTTGTATGAACACAACAAACAAACAACTCCCATGCAATTTCCTATACTCCTAGAGAGACCTACGTAAGTTGGAGAGGAGAAGGAGTGCAGGCACAGGTGGGGTTGAGGAAAGGTTGGGGGTCCAGGGACAATCAGGTTAAGGGGACAGGCTGAGAGGGGGAAAGATGAAGGAAGAGGAGGCTGGTGTAGGGGAAGAGAATAGGGGCTCAGAGACAGACAGGCTGATGGGGAGATGAAGAGTAGACCGGGGCCAAACATCATGGCCTCTACTCTATCATATTCTTGTTGACCTCTTATTACTGTTAACCAGATTCTTCTTGAAATCCTGTCCTCTGTTAGCTTTCAAAATATTGTCCTTACCCTGCTTCTGCTCCTGCTTCTCTGACTGCTTCTGCGGTGTCTTATTTGGTGGGTCCTCCTCTTCCTTCCCTCTCCTTCTTTTGGTGGGGTCCCACAGAGTTCCATTTTCGCCCCCTCCCCTTCTTGCTCTGTACCCTGTCTCTGATGATCTTCTCTGCAACCATGGCTTTAGCTATTACCTTTCTATAGATTCCTCAGAGATCTACTTCTGTTTGCAACCTGTCTCCCTCCATCCTAACCACATCTTGGCCTATCTTTCTGACGTCTCCTTGTGGGGTCTGGCCATCAGCTGAAACTTAACATGGCTAAAATTGAGCTTCTGATCTATCACCCACTTTCTCCCTTCTCCCTTCTTTATCTATCACAGTGAACAGCACCATCTTCCTCCTTGTCACACAGGGTATGTCTACACCAGAAATGCTCCAGTGGCACAACTGCACCTGCACTGCTGTAGTGTAGACATTTACTACAGAGACAGAAGGGGTTCTTCCATTGCTATATGTCTCTTTACTCAGTAATGACTGGTCCAGATATAGGAAAACAGTCTGCTATTGCTACCAGTTACTCCATTAGCTCAAGTGAACAGAGGTCTGTGCTGTGGATCTAAAGGTTTCGGTCCTATTTGTGACCAATGTGGGGGGTCAGTATGATTCCACATGGGTTGTGTGGTGTTTTTTGTTTTATTTTTGTGTTTTTTATTTTCAGTGTGCTGTTTAAAAATAGGAATTTATATACAAGAAAACTACATTAAAAACAATAAAGTTGCAAAGTCAAGCACTCAAAAGTCAGGAAATTCCAGAATTGTGTGTGTGCATTATGATACAGTCTTCAATTACATAATCACATACTATTTTTCTTGACAGGATCCCTGCTTCATTCAGTTTTGATTATGGCAGTGGGAGTTGAAGTGTGCACTGTATAACCGATAAAGGCAAATGTTTTTCCTTTCTCTCCTTTAAGGGGCAGATGTCCACGCGACTGACCCAAGCCGTGGAATGACTCCACGGGAATGGGCTTGTTACACAGGAAGATCAGAAGCAGCCTTCCTCATGCAGAGGCTGATGGACAGGCCATGCCCTGAGCAGTTTTGTGACCAGTATAAGTCAGAATGGCCAAAGATGAAGGAACTTCTTGCCAAGGCCGCAGAACCAAAAAACTGTTTGCAGAGGATTTCGGAGGGTGTGAGGTCAGCAATGTCATTCAGGGCTTCCTGTGGCCCTGAAGAAGATGGCGTCCTTGACCACATGGTTAGGATGACTACAAGTTTAAACAGCCCCTTTATTGCCATATCTTGCAGGACTGTGTGCCCAGGGAGCCCACCCTGCGTGGGGAAACGCACACTGGCTGTGCAGGAAATCCTTAGGAAGCAAAGAGCCCAGGATATCCGATCTCAGGACAAAGACCACGTTAGCAGCTATGAGAAATTATTTCAGAACTCCAGAGTCATGTTGATCCCCAAAAAGAAGGACCGGCGGGCTAGTCTGCAGCCCCTCAGCCTCACAGTAGCTCACATGAACACTGTGGTCACAAGGAAAGCAAGCCTCCTGCCCCTGCACCTACTGAGAAGGAGCAGTGTGAGACCAGGATTTGTCATCCCCAAAGTGCGTGTCAACAAGGCTCCTCCACCCACCTACCAACCAGAGAAAGTGAGGAGGAAGAGCAGTGCCAAAGATGGCACTTATCTACAGATTCCCAAATGGAGATACAAAGAGCTGAAGGAGGAGCGGAAGAAAGCAGAGGAACAAGAGAAGAGGAAAGCAGCAGAGGCTCAGAAAGTGAGGCAGGGGTCTCCGCAGAAGAACAGGACATGACTCAGTGGTGAGGATGATGTCAGACATTCCATTGTTAACAGACTGGGCACATCAAAGTAGGGGCAACTAAACTGAATAATGGCCCTATGGCACTGGAATAGCACATGGGCTATCACTGACTGTATCTGGTGGAGTGTGAGGAACTCTTGGGGCTGAAGTGTAAAAAATGGTTTGTTTGCCCACTGGCAGAAAATTGAGGCGGTGATTTTTTCCCAAAATTAACAGCTGAGAAACAGCCTTCGTGGCGCATATTCATGACAGAGCCATGTTTTGTGTTCATTTTCTACTGGATAAAATTGAGGGCTTCAGCTTTTGATATTAGTCATTCTCCCTTCCCCTTCGGTAGGACTGTATGAATTGCAGTGCTTTGTAATAATAATGAAAACCACAATGAGTTTAAGGTTTGCCACAATCTTGATCCAGTAGGTGGAGGGTAATGAATCCAGGGCTATATGTAATGTATATCTTTTTGAATATGGTAAAGCACTTTATGATTAACATTTTAATTCTGAAAACCAGAGTTTAAGACATCAAAGGTATCAAATGCTACACATGTACTGTCTGAATGAATGTAATTCTTAACGCTATTTTGAAGATAAAAATGGCTGCATATCTAATATATACAGTGTCTCAACAACTGAGATTATCAGATCCCCACTTGATGTAAATCAACCTGGCTCCGTAAACATCAATGGAGCGACACCCATTTACACCAGCTGCGGATTTGGCCCACTTTTTTAATGTCATGATCAACTTTAAGATTTCCCTCCTCCCTCACGGTTTTTCCTTTACTTGCTATCGACCTTCTTCTCTTTTGTCTCAGGGAATGTGCTACTCCACTCTCGGATCATTGCATTTACCTACAAAATCATCAGATGGTTGAAGGTTCTTTTACTAAATCTAAGTTTGCCCCTTGGGAATGGTCCAGCGTACAACCAGAAAGGACCAGATGATCACTCAAATAATTAAATTGTCTTCTCCTACCTTCAAGAAGTAGATCAAGGATAGTGAGTGCAGCAGTACGCTATGAAAATAATCAAAAAGGTCATATGAGGCAGTCCATTCACCAGCATTTGGAAATCCAGGATAGTCATCCTGGCGAGGGTCTGACATAGTACATCGTGGGTGCTAAATGGAGAGTGCTGTATCTACCATCTCCATCCCAGTCCTTGGGAAACCATTTCTTAATATCAAATTCACAGCAGGAATCACCCAAGCTGTTCTTAAACTGGCAAATGAGGAGCAACGTGCCAGGCATATTGTTCCATACCCTTCCTGGATCCCATAAAACTAATAAAGTATGCTGCATATGGTAGCTTTGCCAGCATCAAAGCCCTATGACTTTCAGAGCAATTCCCTAAGTCCCACACATAATCCTAGCTGTAACATTAGAACGTGAGTGGCATTTATGGCCACAGAAATGGACCGTTCCTGTATGCACATAGCCCTTTTGAAACTCAGAGTTTATTTCAGTCCCTATTAAGGCTATTTTGGTTCTATCAAGAAGAAAGTGTACAGGGCATAGGAAACCACTTGTAAATTTAGGAATTTTCTATAGATTTTTTTTTTATAGCAAGTTAGCTGACAAACTTTGGTAAGGGCTCTGTGCTTGCTACTTGCAGTAGAAAGATAATGTTAATAGTATTCAAAAGAAAACAGCAAGGCATACAGTAAATAATCCATCTATGTTTTTATATTTCCTTCCATTTCAAAAGCACTGTATTGCTCTGTGTTCATTTCACTGCATTACTCTGCATTCAAGACTAGATAGATCTTAAATGAGAATATTACTTAAAATGTTAATGAGTAAGTAACCCCCCTTCACTACACTCTACATCAGGGGCAGGCAAACTTTTTGGCCTGAGGGCCGCATTGGGTTTTCAAAATTCTATGGAGGGCCAGTTAGGGGAGGCTGTGCCTCCCCAAACAGCCAGGCGTGGCATGCCCCCCGCCCCCTATCCGACCCCCCTAACTTCTCGCCCCCCTGACGGCCCCCCTGGGACTCCTGCCCCATCCAACCCCCCCATTCCCTGACGGACCCCCCCAGGAACCCTGCCCCGTTAACACCCCCCTGCTCTCTGTCCCCTGACTGCCCCCAGATCCCCTGCCCTTAACTGCCTCCCACCACCCCATCCAACCCCCCTCTCCTTCCTGAATGCCCCCCCCGGACCCCTGCCCTATCCAACCACCCCTTCTCCCTGACCGCCCCCGGATCCTCTGCCCCTAACTGCCCCCTGCCCCTAACTGCCCCCGCCACCTCACTGAAACCCCCCTCTCCTTCCTGACTGGCCCCCCCAGGACCCCTGCCCCCATTCAATCCCCCTGTTCCCCGCCCTCTGACTGCCCCTGCCCTCTATCCAACCCCCGCTCCCTGCCCCCTTACTGCGCTCCCTGGAGCATGGGTGGCTGGCAGCACGGCTGCACCAGGATAGGCAGCTGCGCCACCCAGCTGGAGCCAGCCATGCACTGCACAGCACAGAGCACCGGTTCAGGCTGTGGCTTTGCAGCTGTGCTGCCCCAGAGAGCTCGCCGCCCAAAGCGGTGCAGTGAGCTGAGGCTGCGGGGGAGGGGAGACAGCAGGGGAGGGGCCAGGAGCTCAGGGGCCGGGCAGGAGGGTCCTGCAGGCTGGATGTGGCTCGCAGGCCATAGTTTGCCCACCTCTGCTCTACAGTACTCTCAATTACAGCCTTCCCAAATAAGGCTCAGTTCCCAAAGACTCTAAGAATGTGACTCCCTCTAGATCTTGCTTCACATCTTCTCAACAGTAATATATTGAAGTAAGACAGGAAACAAGCTATTGCTGCTCTCAAGTTTTCACATTTAAGCAGCTTTAAGAGCTAGCAGTATTTAATAGGCCTCAGTAACTTCAGAGTCAATCAGGACATTGCAGCACTACTGGTGGGACTCACTCCCCTATTCTCCTGCATCACACTCTGTCCATTTCTTTTGCATCCACTTGAGAGAACGCTTTCTAGGGAAGCTTTTTGCACTTAGGGTCAGTCAGCCGTTTCTAGTTAACATAGCCCCAAGAAGGTGGTAAGGGTTCTGCCTCAGGGAGGTCCAGCAATCCCATCTGCAGCTCCTGGGGAACCAAGTTGCTGTGTTGCTCCTTAGGAAGGTGCAGCATGCATGATGCTTCACAGCAACTGGTCTCACTGGCTGGTGCAGAGAGGTAGAGTCATGGCCACAGCATAGTGGGACCCACTGCCGCTGCTGTGGTGGACAGCATGCTTGGTGGTGCTCGCAGGGAGCAGTCCCTAAATGCCGTTGTGGCTGACTCCTTCATAACATGCAAAAAGGGGAAAGTTCTCCTGTGTCCTCTTCCCTCATAGCACATAGAATGGCCACAATCTGATCAGACTCTTAGTGAAACACTAATGGCCATGGACCAAAATCCAGCTTCTAGAAAACTAGGGCTCACATCATAACAGCATCACAACTGCTGCTAATTAACCTCCTCTCAACAGAACCTGGGTGGACCTGTCAAGCAATGTTTTTCTCTCTAGCTAGGCTTTTTATAAGGTCACCCCTCACAGTGGTGTCTCATCCAGCAACTGAACTACATTAGAACTGGTCCTTCCAGTTCAGAGTGGAGGGAGTTTGCATTAATCATGTCTAAACTACCTTGGCTCTACACAGGATCTCAGCCTGCAAGCCTGGCAGTCATGCACATTTCATTTCAAGCACAGACTTCACTTTTAAAAGGGAAGCAAAAATAAAAAGACAGGATTTTATGTGAGCATAATGTAAGATTAAAAAGAAGATATTGAAATTCCTTTATTTGGGGGGATTAGGTGACAACCTTTTAACTGTCCAGAGCAAGAATTCCAGGATGGATTTCTCCCTGAGACACAGTATAGGACTGATGAACTATTGTACAGTGGATTTTTGCTCACAATGAGCAGAGCGAGTTTAAGTATCAAAAGACAGATTTGGTATCCCAAAAGCAATCAATATTGCAAAATGAACACATGAATTTGCACTCTCACTCATGATAGAGATACAGCTGACATACTTTCTCTCAGGGATTAATGCACAATAGGTTACAATTAGGGGCTGAAAATGCAGCCCATTTTCTAACCCTTTGTACTTTGCTGTGCATGTATGTAGATGGATGCTTAATTAAAAGAATTAAAAACTGCTAAAAATCATGTACTTGTTTTTCAGAGATGAAGGTTTTTGCTTTTTGTTTTTAGATCACTAATATGAGTTTAAACCAGGTCAGTGGGAGTGATTAGTACTTACCATTTTGCCTGGATGAAAGGTGTTAACCTGGGTGGTCTCAATCCAACTCCTAGTGGATAAGTGTTCCAATGAGAAAAAAGTTAATTGTATTTGTTGCTAATTTGCGCTCTTGCTGGCTGTCTCTTCAGAGGTGAGTGGTTGAATGGGCATTGAAAATTCACTCCTGCCCAGAGATGGTCCCACTAACTCGTGGTTGAGGCTGATGGGCTGAGTCATTTGGAAAAACTGGCAATGTTGCAGGGCCGGCTCTGGCTTTTTTGCCACCCCTGGCAAAAATGCCTACCGCTGCCACACACACCCCCACCCCCCGGAGCGCGTCAGGGGAGGGCGCCGAGCCCGGCCGCAGGCCGCTCTCCCCAGCAGCCAGAGCGCCGGGGGGAGGGCCGAGAGTCCAGCCGGGGCTCTGCTCTCCCTGGCGGACAGAGCGCTGGGGGAGGGCAGTGAGCCGGCCGGGGCTCCGTTCTCTCCGGCGGCCAGAGCCCCGGGAGGAGGGCAGAGAGCCCGGCCGGGGCTCCGCTCTCCCCGGCGGCCAGAGCGTCGGGAGGAGGGCGGAGAGCCCGGCCGGGGCTCCGCTCTCCCCGGCGACCAGAGCCCCGGGAGGAGGGCAGAGCGCCCGGCCGGGGCTCCGCTCTCCCCGGCGGCCAGAGCGCTGGGAGGAGGGCGGAGAGCCCGGCCGTGGCTCCGCTCTCCCCGGCGGCTGGATCCGGAGCACTGCCCCGCGCCGCCCCGCTCCAGGTGCCGCCCCAAGCACAAGCTTGGTGGGCTGGTGCCTGAAGCCGGCCCTGCAATGTTGGCACCTTTGCTGCTTATCATGTGACTGTTTTCTATATGTATAAACTCCAAATGGTTTCCACAAAACATCAGTCACCTCAGGAGTACAGTGGCCAAAAATTAATAAGCCCCACAAAGATATGGTCTTAGTTTTTTCCTTGCAACTGTACCCTGATCCTTGAGATTTCCAAATGGATCCTTCAGTTAGCCTCTATCTTTGGTAGATGAAAAGACAGAATTTAGGTGCCTGTCTCTTTGGTCAGTGTAATACTGGTGTTTACTACAGTGACTGCAGTGGAGTTACTCCCAATTTATACCAAGGTGAGTGGAGAATGAGGCCCATGATTTAGGAAGTTTTTGTGATTGCCCTTGTAAAACTGCATTCCCAGCTGCATTTCAGCAGAAATAGCTAAATTTTCATTGTCTAATGATTAAGGGCTTCATTTTATGTCACTCTGAGTGGTCCTTTACCCATTGTTTTTAATAATTCAGTTGATCCTTTCGGCAGCTTTCACTGGCAAGACTTCTATGGTGCCCTGATAGAAACTAAAGGTGCCCTTGCCAAAGGGAACCACAAGGAAAAGAAGGCAACTGCCTGGAGTGAATCCTTCCTAGGATGCAGCAAAATTTATACCTCCCAATGCCAGTCTGGGAGACTTTGATGTGTTAATGGAAGTTATGCACACTTCTGAACCCAATGGCTAATAATGAATTATGGACCTCCGTTTTCATAGCCTTTCCATGCATCAATTAATTATCATCTTTGAAAATCACTGGAAGGAGCCCTTCCATCCTAGTGGTCATTCACAGGGAAGTATTGTTCCTGATGTGGGGATTTATTGCAGCAGTGAGCACTAGGAATACAAATAATTATAACAGAAAGAGAAATAACTTTGTCAGGCATAACCAAAATGCTCTCTGCTAAGCTCTAAAATAAAGCTTGTGACCACTCATCTTGAATGAAGAGGTGTGGTCTGCACCAATCATAAACACCAACTGGAGGCCGTTCAGATAGATATGGAGCATTGATTACATGCTTCAGTCTCTTTGGGCCACAATGCACTAGTCAGTTTCATGTCATGCAAATAAAGTTTGGCCCTTGAGAGTCTGGGAAATTGTTGCGGTCACCTGTGGTTCAACGCCTTTGGCTATGCATGTCCTTAACAGCCCTGAAGTGGTAGTTCTGTCCCATGAAAGGAGCCCCAACCTCACACTTGCTAAGAGAAGATACTCTGCATAGAAAAGTGCTGGTACGTGACATAGATGTGATACTGTCTTTTGGGTTTTTATATATTAATAGGAAACTTCCGAGGGGCATGAATGCAACTTCGAGTCAGTATTCTGTAGAGGTGCTCACAGAAGATCATTCAGTGAAAAAAAATTGAACTTACCAATATTTCTTTCACAAAATACCAATCTTACCTGAAATAGTGGAGGCAGTATGCTACTCCACATAAAATCAATACTTGGGCTCTCTTTATGAAAAATCTAATATTAACTATATGAAGGCAAATAAAAATTTACTACTTGTTTTAAACAAAGGATAAATTTACTCCTGCATTTGGGTACTATCAAGAGAGTTTGACCTTAGACTGCTATCTGCAGGGCCGGCTCCAGATTTTTTGGTGCCTAGAGCCAGCCCTGGCTATTTGCAATAGAGCTTTATCAAAACAATTTGTGCTATACTGATCTTGGCATAAGTCAGTATATAAGCACTTCTTTCTACCTCTAGTTATATTTATATAGACATAGTCGTTTTTCTAGACTTAATTTTTGTCTGAAAATGGAATTAAATAAAAATCAGTCGATTCATTCTTGTTTCTTTTGCTGTGGCTCCCATTGGAGACAGACACATAATAAGTGTTGCTGGTTTCATATCAAACTAGTTCATTTTCAAGTTGCATGGTAATTTGTTTCACTGCCTAAAAGAGAATTCTCAGCATTATTCCTGACCCATTTGAGTGCTGACATGGTCCTCAGAAGGCACTTTTCTTAGATTTGAAAAATATTTTTTCAAATTTCTACCATTCTTTGATTCCCAATGATTATTTCTGTATGAACTACATCTTAGCTATTATGGTCAGACTTTGATACCCTTGCTCATTATGAATAGTATTTTATTCCACAAGTGGATCCATTAAAATCAGTGAGATCTCTCATGGGGTAAGGTGCTACTCAGTGTGAGTAGGAGTGTCAGAATCTGATCATTAAGTTGTACCTTTGTGAAAGAAAATGTACACAGATTAGGTCAAAATAAGACAAACATTGTTAGGTTTTACATCAGTAGTATGGAATCATTTTTGAATTATAGATTCTAGGACTCTATGCAGGCAAAACTCCAATTGAAGTATATGAAGAGCTTTGCTTAAGAGTAAACACTGTAGGATTTGGCCAAAGGATTCTGAAAATAGATGTCTATAAAGTCAAAACAAACAAACAAAAAACAAATGCACTATTCTAGCTGTCCAACAAAGCATGAAACATGAATAAATAACCTATTGAAAAATGACTGGTTTCTTAAAGTACATTGCTTTTCTTAAAAAAAATATTAATCCCATATTTCTTTTCAGTTAAGATTAAATGGGTGGGCCTCTTAACTGATATTACTCTTGGGTAGACTGACAGTATTGCAGGCACACTTTACAGTAAATTTTGCAATAGAATCTTTAAATTCCAAATGATTGAAAATACTTCAGCTGAATTAATATTACTATTTTTCACTTCATGCATCTGAAGAAGTGGGCTGTAGCCCATGAAAGCTCATGCCCAAATAAATTTGTTAGTCTCTAAGGTGCCACAAGGACTCCTCGTTGTTATTACTGGAAAGTATTCCTCAGGAAAAAAATGTTACCTAATCCCGATGGGCTTCTTAACTCAGACTTCTTCAACTATTTACTAGGCAGGAATAAAAAAAAAAAATTGTTGTCCTGCCACTAAAATCATCTTCTCTAAACAGAAGAGACCAGTTCAGTGATTCTCAAACATTTGAATTCTGAGCCTTCTTCAGGAAAATTAAACCAATCTCAGGCCTTGTCTATACTATTGGGGTAAGTTGACTTACTGCAGTGTCTATACCACGCTGTGTCAGTGGGAGACGCTCTCCCATCGACTTACCTTACTCTTCTCGTTCTGGTGGAGTACCGGAGTTAACCGGAGAGCACTTTGTGGTCGATTTAGCAGGTCTTCACTAGACCCACTAAATGGACCCCTGCTGCATCAATCGCAGCAGTGTGGATCCCTGGTAAGAGTAGACATGGCCTCAGTCTCCTGCACCATGTACTCTTAAAGGCCTGTGTGTCTTAACATCTGCTGCACATACGCACAACTATTCATTTGGTTCCACCTGCCACCTTTCCCCTTTTTCAGTGTAGATCAGGGGTCGGCAACGTTCGGCACGCGGCTCGCCAGGGTAAGCACCCTAGCGGGCCGGGCCAGTTTATTTACCTGCTGATGCAGCAGGTTTGGCCGATTGCGGGGATCGTGGGAACCCACTCACCGCGGTTCGCCGTCCCGGGCCAATGGGGGTGGTGGGAAGCGGTGCAGGCCGAGGGATGTGCTGGCCGCGGCTTCCCGCCACCCCCATTGGCCCGGGACGGCGAACTGCGGCCAGTGGGGGCCACGATCGGCCGAACCTGCTGCGTCAGCAGGTAAATAAACTGGCCCGGCCCGCTAGGGTGCTTACCCTGGTGAGCCGCGTGCCGAACGTTGCCGACCCCTGGTTTAGATCTTCATAATGATACTTTTTCTCTTTTCTTACAAGCTTTGGTGAATAATGAAAGAGTTAACAATGTGACATTTAAAGTAGCATCCTTGGCATCTTAGTAGCACCCACTGAATTGAATGGGGCAGATCACAACTTAGAGCTTTTGATTCTGGCTTTCCTCAAACGACAGCAGATGTCTCTGCATCAGTTATGTTCAGGTCTCTGATTTTCTTCACAACTATAGCAGCTAGAAATGCACTTTTTAAAATAAAAAGCTGAGACTCTGGAGAACAACTGAGAGTTCCATCTCTGCCACCATCCCTCCCTTCCCTCACACTTTCCATTATCAGGCCTGGCATTTTTCTTTAAATGCTGAATTAGCATCAGAATTGGGAAATGGAATCAGAAATGAGACGATAATGTTGATTTTTTATTTTCTTCTAGTTCTGTGTAGGTACACAGGAAATGAAGGCAATGGAGAAGATGAATAATGGGGAAAAGGAAGAAAAGGGAGTCATCATTGGAGTGCAGCAAAGTATTGTAGGCAATGGATTAGACAGATGTGCACAGAGGCTGTATCACCCTGGACATTTACAGCTACCAGTCCTGAAGCAGGATCTTCGTGATGCTCAGGATAAATTATGTATTTTGAGGTAACTGTTAAGGTGGGTGGGCACATTACATCCTGGCTTTCCGTCACATGCTTCCCCTGTGCGTTAGCCTCCAGGGCAAGTTTTTCGGGGTGGATCCAAAGCCAAACAATGTATGCTTTCCATGCATATTTTATGTAGGACTGATTACTCCCGAGTTCCAGTAGAAAGCTGTAGCTAGGAAGGGTGTCTTGTTGCTCTGACTCATTAGGGCAGGAAGAAGAAGTGATAGGAGCTGGGACAGCCTCAATAGCTTAACAGTCAGAATCTTTGTGACAAAATACAAGGGTAGAGTTTGAAAATTCTTCAGTCTAAATTTGTAATAGTCCAATTCTGTCCCATGTCTGCACTATCAGACACCACATACTTCCCCCCACTGCCTCCCCCTGCTCACATCTCCTCTTCCAAGCAGCAGCAGATTTTCCTCCTTCCTGGAACAACCCCTAATGTCCTCACTAAAGGCCTAGAAATAAGCCAATTCCTAGACGACATCCATCTGAAAAATGACCAGTTTTCTGACAATGTAAAAAGTAGCAACGCTTATTTTTGTTGACTGAAAAACTTGATGTAACCTCTGTTTTGGCTACAGGTTTAGTATGATCTGAAAACCAGGTATGTCTGTTTTCTGAACTTGTCTCATTGTTCCTGTTGGTTACAAAAATGCCCATTTTTAGTCATTGTTTTTGTACACCCAATTTTTTAAATTGCAAGATTAGTTGGATTGTACTACACTTGTGAGCATTCATATTTACTCCCTTCCTTAGAGGTTGTGATGTGGATGTTAAAAAGTTCTAAGCTTTCTTCGGAAAGCACCAAAAGGAATTCAAAAATAGAGGGTCTTTATTTAGCATCAGCAAAGAACTACTCTAAGCCTTTGGAGGTTACAGCTACCCTGTCTAACTCAACACGACAGCCCACAGGAGCAAGGAAGTGCAGAAACAAGAACAAAAATATAACCTAACCAGCACTGAGAAAAGGTTTTCAAGTAGATGAACTAACCTACTACAGCTTCATGTTAAGTAGGCTACATCCTCCTCTTTTAGTATGTGTGTTACACTGTACAAAATAAACTTACCTTATCCTGGTGAGATCCAACCATTTTGTTGAACTTTATTATTCTGGAAGGGATTCATCCGTTTGTCTACTAACTGTGTGACTTAGCTGAGGGCTGAGTCACTGAAGACCTGTGTAGCAAGGTCGCCAGCCTTCAGAGGGTGCCAGGAGAAAAAGAAGATTGCAGCACCACACCCAGCTGACAGGAGGTACTCACGAGAGGTGAGTGCACCCCATCACAAGAAGTAAGGAAGTACACTGCTTTTTTGCTGAGTAGAGTTGTTAAGTTCACAAGTAACATAATTTAGTAGGTCGTTTTATATGCCTCCATGTTAGCCCTGTCATTTTGTGTTGTCAGGCAGCCTACCCTCTGAAGAACTAATACTGACCAAAGAGTCCCATATGACCAACAAGCTCAGTAGCTACAGATTGTTTATGTGGGATACACAGATTTTCATTGTTCATTCTGAGAGAGATCCCAATCACAATGGGACAGGCTAAGCAATCAGTGTGGCTCTTTATCCATCTGTTCAGTACAAAGGCACACCTGCCATCTCCTCCAGTTTTTCTACTTCACAGGACTTTACAATGTTTTTAGTACATACAGAGAACTGTTTTTCTCAGAACTGAAAAAGCCAAAAGCACTCTTGAGGCTCCCTCTGAAAGCTTAAAGGTAGTTCTGGTGAAGGCACAGGGCTCCTTAGAATTGCTTCCTTTCAGTGGGATTCAGATACACCCAGAGACAGAGGCAGACTGGCCTCATAAAGCAATTGAATGCTGTGCTGGAGAATTAGATTCTGTTCCAGTGGTCTCCAACCTTTTTACACACAAGATCATTTTTTGAATTTAAAATCAACCCAGGATCTACCCCACCCCGTTCACTCCATTCCCCCCTCCCTCCATCTCTTGCACTCCCGCACCCTCACTCACTTTCACTAGGCTGGGACAGAGGTTTGGGGTGCAGGAGGGGTTGCAGGTTCTGGGCTAGGGCCAAGGGGTTTAGAGTGTGTGTGTGGCGGGAGGAGGGGCTCCAGGCTGACCCTGGGGCAGGGAGTTGGGGTGCAAGCTCTGGGAGGGAGTTTGGGTGCAGGAGGGATCTCCAGGCTGGGGCAGAGTGTTGGGGTGTGGGCTCTGGGAGGGAGTTTGGTGCAGGAGGGAGCTCCAGGCTGGTGCAGGGGACTGGGGTGCAGGAGGGGGTTTGTGGGCTCTGGGAGGGAGTTTGGGTGCAGGCTGTGAGCTGGGGCAGAATGTTGGGGTGTGGGAGGTGGTGAGGGGTGCCGACTCTGGGAGGGAGTTTGGGTGCAGGAGGGAGCTCTGGGCTGGGGCAGGGGATTGAGGTGCAGGAAGGGGTGCAAGGTGTAGGCTCCAGCTGGGAGGCGCTTACTCAGGGCCACCCAGAGGATTCAGGAGCCCTGGGGCAAAGCAATTTTGGGGGCCCCTTCCATAAAAAAAAGTTGCAATATTATAGTGACATATATTTGGAAATGTAAAAAATAACTAGTGAAATACATTCAAAAATTAATTTGTAATAATTTGAAAATACACTAAATACATTATTTAAAAACATTAAATGCTTTAATGGTATGTATACATTTGCCATTACATAATGGGCTGTTGCTGGGTGATGGTGATGGTGATGGTTGATGCCAATGGGCTGTCGCTGCCTAGGGGTGGTGCTGCTGTTGCCCAGGGCTGGGTGGGGAGCTGGGCTCTGGGTTGGGGGGTGCTCACAGGGGCTGGACTCAGGGCTGTGGGGAGATGGGGCCAGAGAGGTCTTCGGCTCAGAGGGGCTGGGCTCGGAGCTGGGGGGCTGGGCTGTGGGGGGGCTGGAGTCGGGGGGGTGCCCAGCTCAGAGGGGCTGGGGGTCAGGGCTGTGAGGGATGGGGTTGGGGGGGTGCCCGGCCCTGGCCCCTTACCATACCGCTTACCCCCTCTCCCAGAGCCTCAGTTCGCCGTGTCCAGCACTGCAGCGGCATGGTGTTTCCAGCGGGGCCTGAGCTCCCACCGCTCGGCTGCAGCTCGCAGCCCTGCTCCTTACCAGCTGAAATGCCGGGGGATGGGGGAAGACAGAGGTGGGGGGAGCCTCCGACATACTCATGGGGGCCCCTGCGGGACCCCGGGCCTGGGGTAAATTGCCCCACTTGCCCCCCCCTGCCCCCGGGTGGCCCTGCGCTTACTACAGGTGGTTCCCGGTCAGCAGCACAGCGGAGCTTATCCAGGCTGCCAGCCTGCCCTAGCCCCATGCTGCTCCCGGAAGCAGCTGGCTGCTGGCAAGTCTGTGCGGCCCCTGAGGGGAAGGGGCAGTGGGTCTCCGTGTGCTGCCCGTGCCCACAAGTGCCAGTTCCTAGCCAATGGGAGCTGTGGGGATGGTGCTGGGGGGGCGGGGGCAGCGTGCAAAGCCGCCTCACTCTCTCCTCCCCCGAAGGGCCGCAGAAACATGCCAGCAGCCAGCCGCTTCTGGGAGCGGCATGGAGCGAGGGCAGGCAGGCAGTCTGAGCGCCGCTGAACCGCTGGACTTTTAGCGGCCAGAGATCGTGATTGACTGACAGAGGCTCCAGGATTGACCAGTCGATCGCAATCGACCAGTTGGTGACAACTGTTCTATTCCTACTTCTGCCACAAAGTTCCTATGTGAACCTATTGGGTCCCCCCTCAGCCTAAGGGGAGGATCCACAGGGCCTGAAACCCAAATGAATACAGGGGACAACGAATGTAAAAAACAGGGACAGGCGTGCAGTTAAAGGGTCAAAAGAAGGGAACTTGATGGGGACACCGAGCTGAGAACCCCAGACAGCGCCCACTGCTCCTCAAAGGTGTCAAGGGAGCCAGTGGACGCCGCCCAGAGGAACTCTGCCCGGATACGTGAACGGATAGAAGATCGGAAACAGGCCCCACAGTCACAGGAACCTCCATCGGCCAACCTCCTCTCCCTGGTTTTATAAATGGCCTGTTTAGCCAGTGCCAAGAGAAAGTTGACCAGGAGGTCCCGTGACTTTGTGGGGCCACGGATAGGGAGTTCGTAAATAAGAAGGTGAGGGGAAAAGTGCAACCAAAAATGCAACATAATATTGGTGAGGAGCCAGTGCAGGGGCTGCAACCTGGTGCACTCCAAGTAAACGTGAGCCAGGGTCTCCCTCACACTGCAGAAAGGACAGGTGTCTGGGACAGGGGTAAACCATGCCATGTACACGCCTGTGCTCACGGCCCCATGAAGGAGCCGCCAGCTGATATCCCCGGTGGGCCTTGGGACCAGGGTGGAATATAGGCTGGCCCACCGGGGCTTCTCACCCTCAATAGGTGGTAGGAGGTCCCACCACTTTGTATCAGGGCGGGACACGAGGGTGAGGAAGTGAAGGGTGTGGAGCACGAGTGTGTATAGATGTTTCCTTGGCGCGGTTTGGAAACAAACCAGTTGCAAGTTGTGCAGCTGGCTTACGGAGAAGGGGCGGGGGGGGCGGTTGGGTCCACGGGGCAGGGGCCCGATGAAAAGATCCGGAGGGCCAGGGGTGGAGGGTGGGCAGGGCATGCAGGACCCGGTCGAGGTAGACCCGAGCAGTGGGCGGCAAAGCGGCCCTCACCTCCTGAAATACGCACCGGGGAGTACAAGGCCTGGAGAGCCCCATGTGCCGAGCAAGCGTCAGGGGATCCAGCCAGTCTCCCCGATCGTAGTCCAGGAGGTCTCCGACTCTGGTGACTTCTGCCAGGACCAACCTCTGGTGCACCGTAGGGGGGGGGGGGAGGGGGAGAGGGAGAATCTATGTGAAGTTGTGCAAGTCACTTAAACCAGACTTTTCCGGGGTGATCACTAATTGCATATTCCTCACTTTTCGATGCCAAGCTTCAGACCCTGAGGTCTGATTTTCAGAAGTGCTGAGCATTCGCAACTGCAACTAAAGCCAGTGGGAGCTGTGCTTGGAATATATTAAGTGCTCTGTACTGCTAAGTACGCTGAACACTCAGGTCCTAGACATCTCAAATTGGGTATCCAAAGTTAGTGACCACTTTACACTAACCTCTGTGCCACAACTCCATTTGTAAAATGGGGATAATACGCCCTTACCTCACAGGGTGATGTGAATATAAAATCATATTTAAAGGAGTCAGATATTGCAGTGATGAGACCCACAGGAAAACAATCAAGAGAAAATTAATAATTCTGTCTCTGGAGGAGGGTTTGAATAGTGTGCAGTAAATAAGGCCTAGGGCCATGCATTGAACAATGAAGAAAAAAACAAAATATTGAATAGCTGCTTATTAATTATTGTCCAGACTGTACACTGAATGAGGCAGGGGTCCTGCGGAAAAATAGTATGTGAGCACATAATTAATTAAAGGCTGTATTATAGTGCACAAGAGGGGTGAATTAAGGTTATACAGGCAACTTAAAATCTGGCATTTCTTAATTCGTGAATGCTTGACTTGCAGCTTATATCAAATTATTTAAACATAAATATAACACCACCACCACCACCCATGTATATTTAGTCATCCCAGAGCTCGGGCTCCTGACTCAGCTCGCCCTAAAGCCCCAAATAAAAAGGATATTTTCCAAGGTCATCTTTTGCTAATACTTTTTTGCTACTTTGTAGCAAAAAAACAATCAAAACAAAACCCACAAACCAAAGAATGTATATCTATCAACTCTCTGCTAGACCAGTACAGTGGTTTCTAGCAGCCCAAAGCAGGGCAAAATTATGGTTGAGCTGGAAACTGTTGCACAAAGGGAAAGACCCCAAAATAAGGAGGCCTAACAGAGAAGCCTCTGAGCATGTTAACATATGTAAGGGAATTCATTGCATTGTTCACACTATGTAATAAGTGTGTGACATACAGGGTGCTGGTAAGAGACTGATCTCTTTTCTTGGCCTCAATCACTCTGTGTGGTTCAGGGTTACAAAAAGTTATATCACTTTCACTTGCAGGGCCGGCTCTGGCTTTTTTGCCGCCCCAGGCAAAAAAGCCTCCCGCCGCCCCCTGCTCCCCGCCCCCCGCCCCCGGCAGGGGAGGGCGCCGAGCCCGGCCGCAGGCCCGCTCTCCCTGACCAGCCAGAGCACCGGGGGGAGGGCGGCTCCGCTCTCCCCGGTAGCCGGAGTGTCGGGAGGAGGGCGGAGAGCCCGGCTGTGTCTCCACTCTCCCCGGCGGCCAAAGCGTCGGGGGGAGGGCGGCGAGCCCAGTCGTGGCCCCGCTCTCGGGCCAGAGCGCCGCGCCGCCCCCTCCAGGTGCCGCCTCAAGCACATGCTTGGTGGGCTGGTGCCTGGAGCCAGCCCTGTTCACTTGGTAGGAAACAGTACGAGTTACTCCACTGACTGTTGTATTTCCTTCTACATAACCCTCTGTTGGGATGGCAGGTTGCCTCCTTCCAACACACGTGGCACTTCCATTGAATGGAGACTCCAGGCCAGCCAGAAACAGGAAGCAGCATGCTGGGAGAAGAAACGTCCCAACCTGCCTGAAGAATAGCAGCATCAGGCTGGAGTCCCTCTGTTCTCATACCTGCCCATCAGTCAGCACTGGGTGAGGGAGGGAGTACCCAGCCTGTCTGAAAAAGGACACACTCCCCCCACCCCCAGCAGGTTGTTATTTGAGTACCCTCAGCCACCAATAACTGATGGGGGTGGGATAGTGTCAGATGTGGGTGGAGTCCTAGGGGTCTTATGGAGCTGTCACTCAGGTCCGGGGAGGACAAATATGGCTTTTTTATATTGATTATTTTTTATCCTCATGGTGCTAGTTCTTTGCTTCCTTTCTATTTTATAGACGTAAGTTGCTAAAGTGTATACGCTATACTTGCTTCTAATTGTTAGTAGAGAAAATCTCTATGTAAAATCTGAATTCTTCTAAGGTAAGTGTCACACTTAAAATTCTCAGCTAGGCTGAAAAAGCCAAGGCCAGAGGCTGATTTACATCCTTACTCAAACCCAAATACAAAATTGAGAAGAAAACAGTTCATTCTACATTTGTAGCCAACACCATCTTCCAGTAGTCTGAATCCCAACAACTCCAGAAAGCAGAAATGTTTTGAGCAGGTTGTTCTCCTCCATCAGGGTTTGCAGTTTGAACTGAATGGGTCTTGTGCTCCTAAATCAGATAGCTGCTTTTGAAAATCCCACCCTCAAATGCCTAAATACGGGCTTAGGAATTTAACTCCAGGCTCCTATTTTTGAAGATTTTGGACTGTATGATTTTGATTCATGATTTTTTTAAAGTCATTTAAACTGTTATTAAAATTGCTTTAATTTAAAATTGCCACACCCTGTTAAAGACCCAGCTTGCATACGTCTAGACCAAATCTGCACTCCTATTTAGGGCAACTTGGCTGTCAGTGGAGTGATTGTACTTGAAAAGTTGGGGGGGAATAGGTCCCTTTCTCCACAGTACCATAGGTCCTAAGTCCATAAGAGTCCCAGTTCCCTCCTACCCTATCATCCCCATAGACACTGTTCCCCAAACCCCCCTGTGCTCCAAACACCCCACATTCTACTCTTCCCTCCTTCTCCTCATTGCCCTTTCTTCCCTCAAAGGCAACATTCTCCCTCCCTTTCTTCCCAAACAAATTTTCTTCTCCTGCTCCCCAAATACTTCTCTCCCCACAAAACCCCTCATTACCCTTTCCCTACCCAATTGCCTCATGTCCCCCCCCCCTTATATCTTCCTCTTCTCCACGTTGCAACTGCCACACCTGAGGTCTACCTATTCTAGTTTCCTGGCTTCAACAGTGGGCAACAGCAACTGCTTCAGAGGAAGGTAAAAGAACGCCAAGGTAAGATGATGTGGTATAATCTATCCCCCACAGTAGGTTTCATCCTGATCTCTAACATTTAGAGATTGGCTTAAACCCTAAAGCATGAGGTTTAATATCCCTTCCACATAAAAAGTGATAATTCATTGTGAAAACTCTGGATAGTCTTGATATCCATATCAATGTCCACTCCCTTGTTAAATTCATGACTTCTTCTGGCAATGACTCCCACAGCTTATTACATTATGTGACAATAAATGTCCTTTTATTGATTTTGAATTTCTACATTCTCATTTCATTTAATGTCCCTTATTCTTGTGTTCTGAGACAGGGAGAACAGAAGTTTCCAATCTCCCTTCGCTAGATCATTCATTATTTTATTTACTTTTATCATGACCCTTCTTATTTGCCTCCTTTTCTAAGGCTTGGTCTACACTAGAAAAGTTAAAGTGGTATAACTGTCTGCTAGATGTATTTTTTTTTAACCGAGAGAAGTATATCAGCATAAACCAGGGGCGGGCAAACTTTTTGGCCTGAGGGCCGCAATGGGTTTCAGAAATTGTACGGAGGGCCGGTTAGGGGAGGTGCGAGGGGGTGTTGTGTGAAGCGATCATCCCAGAGAGCCTGCAGGCCCTCCTTTTATATGGCAAACCCACCAGGCATTGCTTGCTATGGGAAAGGGGGCCCAGCAGTTTGAAAGCATTGAAATGAATGTAGAAGAAGCAGAACCCCGCATACCCCTAGGCTGCCTGCAAGCTGAATTCTGTTGCCTGGCCGTGTGTGATGGCTTACTCACACCAAAGTGGCAGGCACTTCAGTGTAAGAGGCAAAATGCTAACTTGTACAGAAAGAACACGTGCTGTGTACTATGAATTGCCTGTTTCACTGAGAAGGAGTATCCCCTTTGTTCTCTGAAATGTATCTTTTAAAATACTGCCCTCCCTTTTTCTCCTCCTGCAGATGCAAATATTTCAACGCAGCCCCTATCTACTCCGTCCCAGAGGCTGGTCCAGATTATAAGGGGGAAAAAACGAACTCGGGACGACATGTTCACCGAGCTCATGCAGTCCTCCCGCACTGATAGAGCCCAGCTGAATGCGTGGAGGCAAACAATTGCAGAGTTCTGTAAAGCATTACAGGAACACAAAGAGAGGAGGGACGCACGCGATGAGAGCAGGCAGGACGCTATGGTCAAGCTCATGGGGGAGCAAACTGACATGCTCTGCTGTACGGTGGATCTAATGCGGAAAAGGCAGCAAGACCACAGACTGCCGCTGCAGCCCCCGTATAACCGCCCTCCCTCCTCCCCAAGTTCCATAGCCTCCTCACCCAGATGCCCAAGAACACGAGGGAGGAGGCTACGGGGACCCACACACTCAACCTCAGAGGATTGCCCAAGCAGCAGAAAGCTGGCATATGCAAACTTTTGATTTGGTTTCTGGACTTGTCCTTCCCTCCTCCTCCACCCCCCTAACCCAATAACCACACCCATCCACCCCTGATCTACCTTCTGATTTTTCTCAATGTGTTGTGCAACAAATAATAAAGAACAGTTTTTAAACAATTTTGACTTTATTTCATATATATATATGGGGTGGGTAACTTCAAGAGAAACAAACACTACTGTCACACCGTACCCTGGCCAGTCATGAAACTGGCTTTCAAAGCTTCTCTGATGCACAGTGCACCCTACTGTGCACTTCTAATCGCCCCCTTGTCTGCCTGTGTGAAATTGGCCACCCAGCGAGTTGCCTCAACCTCCTACCTTACTCTCCCCCATAAACATCTCCCCCTTATTCTCACAGATATTGTGGTGCCACACAACAAGCAGCAATTACAATTGGAATATTGGTTGTGCTGAGATCTAACCGAGTCAGTAAACTGCGCCAGCGCGCTTTCAAACATCCAAAAGCACATTCTACCACCATTCTGCACTTGCTCAGCCTATAGTTGAACTGCTCCTTACTACTGTCCAGGGTACCTGTGTACGGCTTCATGAGCCAGGGCATTAAGGGGTAGGCTGGGTCTCCGAGGATAACTACAGGCATTTCAACATCCCCACAAGTAATTTTCTGGTCTGGGAAGTAAGTCCCTTCCTGCAGCTGTTCAAACAGACCAGAGTTCCTGAAGATGCGAGCGTCATGCACCTTTCCTGGCCATCCCACGTTAATGTCAGTGAAACATCCCTTGTGAGCCACCAGTGCTTGCAGCACCATGGAAAAGTACCCTTTGCGGTTTATGTACTGGCCTCCCTGGTGTGCCGGGGCCAAGATAGGGATATGCGTTCCGTCTATCGCCCTGCCACAGTTAGGGAACTCTAGCGCATTAAAGCCATCCACAATGGTCTGCACATTTCCCAAAGTCACTACCCTTGATAGCAGCTGGCCAATGATTGCATTGGCTACTTGCAGCATGGCAACCCCTACAGTAGATTTGCCCACTCCAAACTGATTCCTGACTGTCTGGCATTGCAAGCTTCCACAGTGCTATGGCCACTCGCTTCTCAACTGTGAGGGCTGCTCTCATTTTGGTGTCTTTGTGCTTCAGGGCAGGGGAAAGCAAGTCATAAAGTTCCATGAAAGTGGCCGTACACATACGAAAGTTTCGCAGCCACTGGGAATCATCCCAGACCTGCAACACTATGCGGTCCCACCAGTCTGTGCTTGTTTCCTGGGCCCAGAATCGGCGTTCCACAGCATGAACCTGGCCCAATGCCACCATGATCTCCCAATCGCCACATGCCGTGCTTCTAGGAACGTTTATGTCCATATCCTCATCAGTATAGTAATTGCACTGTCATCGCTTCCTCGTCCAGTTTTGCAGGTACTGAACATACTGCTGGATAATGTGCGAGGTATTTACAATGGTCAAAACTGCAGCGGAGATCTGAGCGGGCTCCACGCTTGCCGCGCTATGGCGCCTGCACAGGTAATCCTGGAAAAAGGGCGCAAAACGTAGGAGAGCTGTTCGGTTCAAGATGGCTGATAAAAGGCGGTAAATGGTTGTCTTCTGTAGCTTTCATGGAGTCAGGAAGCTTGCTAGAGCTGCAAGAGTGGGAGAGCAGAGTTTGCGGCAGAAGCATGAGCAGAGTTTGCGGTGGAAGCTATGCGGCTCAGTTCACAATGGCCAAAAAACAGCAGGGAATTATTGCCGTCTGTAGCTTCCATGGGAGCCCAGGACCAACAACATGGAAAAATTAGCTAACAATGCAAGAGCAGGAGAGCAGAGTTTGCAGCAGAAGCTGTGCTGCTCGGTTCACGGTAGCTGAAAAAAGGCGGGAAATGGTTAGATAAAAGGGTAGATAGAAAGATGAGAGGACATGCGAGATGGATTCATAGTACCAGAAGACAGGCTGTGCACCGTACTGCACCGTCTGCTGGCAGTATGGCGTCTGCCGTAGCTTTCACAGAGGGAGGAGCGAGTGACGGCACACACCCAGAAACACCCGCAGGAATGTTTTTGTCCCATCATGCACTGGGAACTTAACCCACAATTCCAATGGGTAGTGGGGACTGCGGGAACTGTGGGATAGCTTCCCACAGTGCACCGCTCTGACATTCGATGTTAGCCTCAGTTTTGTGGACGCACTCTGTCGAAATCACGCGCTTTAGTGGGGGGACACAACACCGAATTTATAAAATCACTTCCGAAAATTCGAATAGTTCGAATTAATTTCATACTGTAGACGTACCCTAAGTCTCTGGCTTTGTTACTACTTGCCAAAATCTTCCTCGTACAAGTGCCCAACATACCCCAGCTCTCCTTCCCCAAACTTCCCTGCCCTAAGATGTCTGCCCCGCATATCTGTCTTCAAAGTCTTACCTCCAGTTACCACCTCTCCAGTCACCAAGGTCCCCCCATACTTTCCACAACAGGTTCCCTCCTCCCTAAGATGCCCCCATATCTGCTGCTTTCACACCAGTATCCTCACATCCCCTTTCCTCATGCCCTTTCCCAGTCCTCTGCTCCCCAGTTCTCACTGGTACCTGCCCAAAGTGCCCACTCCTCAGTACCTGCAAGGTCCCCCCCCTCATCCTGGTTTCTCCTGTCTCTCCTTGTCTCCCTCCTCTCTGCAACTTTTCCTCTCTCCAGTGTCTCCCCTTCCATTCCTCCCCAGCATCCCCCTCTGTCCCAGTCCACTCTCTCCAAGCACCCCCTGTCCTGCATCTCTGTCCTCTCCTACCTAATGTCCCCCTGTATCTCTCCTCCAAGTTGTCTCATGTATCTGGTTCCTTCTCATGGTCCCTCGGGCCCACACCCCCAGGTTCCTGCTATACCTGTGTCGGAGAATAACTCTACTTCCACACCTGCCTCCAAAGTGGAGGAGACAAAGGATGCTGCTGTGGGAGAGTGGGGGCTGAGACTCTTTCCCTCCCGCTGAGCCCAGCCAGGCTGCAACCTGTCCTCTGTTCTCAGGCTTTCTGTTCTGAGCCTGAGAGAGAGGGGGCCAGGTGGAACAGGAAGGGAACTGAGCTGCCAAGAGAGGAGTCCCAGCTGCAGCCTTCTAAGAGAGGGGGGACTAAGAGGACATGCTGGCAGGAGGCAATAGCTAATACTCCTGCTAATTGGGCTCAGCAGCTCAACAGCTGTTAGGAAGCTGCAAAAGGAAAGTGGGGAGGAGATGGCTGAACCCACTGCTGCATAATATAACAGCCTGACTGCTCTGTAACCTGTTCACCAATACATCCGTTAGGTGTAGAATACAAACCTGCTCCGCCGTGTACAATACATGAATATTGTGTTCTATCCAGTATGTGGGCAGTTAGGGTAACACGTATGTTTGCTCACTTATGTCAAGAGATATATATATCCCACAATACTCTGCAAAGCTAAATGCAGCTTTTGGCATTAGCAAATATCAAACTTATCAAAAGCAAGATACATAAATGTTTTTGCCCTGGTACAAGCTTAGGAGGTGTCTTCACACCTACTGATACCTGGAATGTGGTAAACAAGAGAAGGAAAGGTAAAGAACAAGAGGTTTAGAAATTGGTAAAAACTGGTGGGTTGGCTCTTAGGTGACGTATAACGTGCTTTTCAACATGTAAACAGCCATGATGTAAAGAGAGGTAGTTATGGGGGTGTATCTCTGAAGCATACCTACCATGTAAGGTGAACATGCTGAGAGATAAGACTTGCTTCCAGAAAGGAAAGGTATTTATGTCTCCTTTTTGTATTGTACTGGTTTGTCTTTAGGTAACAAATTGGCTAAGCTTTGTTACTTGGGTCTCATAAAAAATATCAAACTGCAAGTGAGGGTAATCAATTGGCTATACATTTTATTCACTAACCCTCTGCTGCCTTCCCCTGGGTGATGGGGGAGTGGGTGGGGCAGACTAGAACTGTTTGAGAGTTGTGGGTCTGGAATGGAGTAATAGGGATGCAGAATGAGTCAATAAGGATCTAGATGTTAGGATGGGGGTTGGGCAGATGGGAAGCCATTCACACTGGAGCCTGTGGGCTCTGATGGGAACCTGGGATTTTGGTTCAAATCCAACCATCAACACATGGTGCTTCCCCAGAGCTGGTGCTGCAGTGAGTCCAGCATCACAACCAGAGAAGATCTTTGATGCCTAAACCCAAGGAGATTAAGTTACTCCGGTGCTGGTGCTTGGCTCCCCAGGGTACCAGAACACTAACACCATAGGGAGCCTCTGAAGCACTACTGCTACTACATTTGGGCTCAGACCTTCTCCAACCCCAACTGAGGAAGGGTCAGGGTTTTAATCGCCGCTCTGACATAGACTCTCACTGTGACCTAGGGAATGCTCTTACCATTTCTGCGCCTCACTTTCCCCAAGTGAATTATAGCTCTTCATTTCCTGCCTCAAAGATGTGGTGTCAGCAGTATTTAGTTAGTATTTGCACAGCACTTTGAAGATAAAGGTGGTAGGCTTAAATATATCAATGTCACTCTGTTGGCAAGCATATCTTTGGGGTTTTTTTTGTTTGTTTTCATAACTATCACAAGCACAGAACACTTCTTCTCTGCTTCTTCAGCTGAATTACAGAAAGACTTGCAAAGACATGTTTTCTGTGTTCAATTTCTGAAAAATGTTGACCTATTCAGAACACTGGACACTGTAACAGACCAACAGCTTTTGCAAAGTTTATTTATTTGATCTTATGATTTAAAGGGAAAGAGCTTTTGCCATTGTTTTTTCATCAAGTCACTTTTGAAGCAAAAAACCAGAAGAGCCAAAAGCAAATAGTGGCTTTTTAAAAAATTCAGAATCATATTCTACCTAACAATGGTGCTAAAGTCTTCGCATTGTTATCTCCAACTGGAAGTGGGAGTTAAGATTTCCTGCCTCTCATTGCTGTTGCACTAAGGCTGGCAGCTTGAACGAGCAGGGGGGAGGGATAGCTCAGTGGTTTGAGCATTGGCCTGCTAAACCCAGGGCTGTGAGTTCAATCCTTGAGGGGGCCATTTAGGGATCTGGGGCAAAAATCTGTCTGGGGTTTGGTCCTGCTTTGAGCAGGGGGCTAAACTAGATGACCTTCTGAGGTCCCTTCTAACCTTGATAGTCTATGATTCTAAGCTGAGAGAGTGTTGGGATATTCTGAATGACACCACTAGTGTTAACATGGCACAAATCAATATGTGAGTCAGTTCAGTAACTGCCATTCTAGAAATGCTATAAATAAGGTGCTACTTGAATTGGGGGATGGTTGTCAAAAAATGCAGCAGAGTTGCAGACAAGCCATGGAAAATTGAAGAACACTAAGTAATAATGGATCTTGTTATTTGTGACAATAAAGTCCGTTATTAGTCTTCCGTGATTTTCTGCTGTTGGCTGGTAGCCGCCCGTGGCTGAGAGCGGAGGCTCCCGCTGTCAAAATTGCGGTGGAAGCCTAATATTGCCGAATCCGCATTTCCACAATATCGCAAGTTAAGTAGGGTCTTAAGTATAAAGAAACAAGCTGAACTGGATTTTCAACAGACTATACCCACTTAATTGTACTGGGAACTGATGCGTTTGTCCCAGGAAAGAATATAGTGAAAGGTTTATATTGCGCAACTTCTGCAAGAGTGTCCACTGAAGGGATATCTAGGCTACCTGATGAGTGATCACTTTGATCAACTTACTTTCTTTTTCAAATATTCTGACCTAAAGTTCCTCCAACGTATTACTATGTGTGAAATAAAACCCCGCTGTTCTATTGAACAGGCCAGCTGAACAACCTAGTCATAGAAATAAATAAACAGTGAATTTTGCCTCTCTCCCATCTCCACTTTGGGACTCATTTCACAAACTCTGATTTTCTGAATGTGCTCATTATTTGAAGCTATTCAATGAATGCTTTAAGTGACCAAATGTCAGCCTATGGCTTGCTCACAAATTGTGTTCCATGGTGTGTACTAATCATGTGATTTGTCACAGTAATCTTTTCACATTCCCACAACGATTGTGGCAGTGTATGTATGTGGTTCTAGCTCCAGTATAGGTAGGTAAATCCTTCCTTATTTAAATGGCCCTGCGTCAAGGCTCCAAAAACAGGTTTTAAATGGTCCTAGTTGCAAAGGATCTGGTCATGCATCCTTGGGACATTGCAACTGCAGCATACTTGCACCTGTAGGATTCTGCAGTCAAATCACATCCCTCTAATAGTTCTGGCCATAAGCACAAATTTTGGCTTTATCCAAACTTCATTTTTCCACGGTCCTAAACACAAAATTTTGCTCAAACTATTATTAATGGAAAGTAAATACAAACACGATAAGAATATAGTAAATCCCAATATGCTTTCTAATTTACCAACCTGTTCACAATTAAGTTTTGCCCTTGTTCACCAGCTGTTGTGTACTGTCAGGTGACCAGAGTTCAAAAATATAGGACAAAGTACCTGGAAAAAATCCAAGATTAGGAAGGAACAATCAGTTGCACACGTACAAAATGGGAAATGACTGCCTAGGTATGAGTACTGTGGAGAGGGATCTAGGGGTCATAGTGGATCACAAGCTAAATATTAGTCAACAGTGTAACACTGGGGAAAAAAGCGAACATCATTCTGGGATGTATTAGCAGGAGCATTGTAAGCAAGACATGAGAAGTAATTCTTCCGCTCTACTCCATGCTGATTAGGCTTCAGCGAGAGTACTATGTCCAGTTCTGGGCATCACATTTCAGGAAAGATGTGGACAAATTGGAGAAAGTCCAGAGAAGAGCAACAAAACCGATTAACGGTCTAGAAAACATGACCTGTGAGGGAAGATTGAAAAAATTGGTTTGTTTAGTCTGAGCAGAGAAGATTGAGAGGGAACATGATAACAGTTTTCAAGTACATAAAAGTTTGTTACAAGGAGGAGGGAGAAAAATTGTTCTTCTTAACAGCTGAGGATAGGACAAGAAGCAAAGGGTTTAAACTGGAGCAAGGGTGGTTTAGATTGGACATTAGGAAAAACTTCCTGTCAGGGTGGTTAAGCACTGGAATAAACTGCCCAGGGAGGTTGAGGAATCTCTATCATTGGAGATTTTTAAAAGCAGGTTAGACAAACACCTCTCAGGGATGGTCTAGATAACACTTAGGGCATGGCTACACATGTGAGTTAGAGCGCATTAAAGCAGCCCAGTGCGCTCTAACTCACGACCCGTCCAAACTGGCAAGGCATGTAGAGCGCTCTGACTCCGCGGCTAGAGCGCTCCTGGTACTCCACCTCAGCGAGTGGAATAATGTTTGATGCATCCCCTCTGGAGCACCGCGGCGCCAGTGTGGATGCCCTGGTCTGTTAATGTGCTCTGCTCAGCCTCCAGAAGTGTCCCACAATGCCTGTTCTAGCCACTCTGGTCATCACTTTGAACTCTACTGCCCTGCCCTCAGGTGACCAACCGTCAGACCCGCCCTTTAAATTCTCTGGGAATTTTGAAAATTCCCTTCCTGTTTTCTCAGCCAGGCGTGGAGTGCTCTCAGCGAATCTTTCCAGGTGACCATGCCTCCATGCACCAGGCAATCCCCAGTATGGAGCAATGGCGAGGTGCTGGACCTCATCAGTGTTTGGGGGGAGGAAACTGTCCAGTCCCAGCTGCACTCCAGCCGTAGGAATTACAATACCTTCAGGCAAATATCAAGGGATATGATGGAAAGGGGCCATGACTGGGACGCATTGCTGTGCAGGGTTAAAGTGAAGGGTTAGGGTTAGGGAGGGAGAGGAATTATTTAAGCTCAGTACCAATGTGGACACAAGAACAAATGGATATAAACTGGCCATCAGGAAGTTTAGACTTCAGAGGAGTGAAGTTCTGGAATAGCCTTCCAAGGGGAGCAGTGGAGGAAAAAGACATATCTGGCTTCAAGACTAAGCTTGATAAGTTTATGGAGGCGATGGTATGATGGGCTAGCCTAATTTTGGCAATTAATTGATCTTTGACTATTAGCAGTAAATATGCCCAATGGCCTGTGATGGGACACTAGATAGGGTGGGATCTGAGTTACTACAGAGAATTCTTTCCTGGGTTTCTAGCTGGTGAGCCTTGCCCATGTGCTCAGGGTTTAGCTGATCACCATATTTGGGGTTGGGAAGGAATTTTCCTCCAGGGCAGATTGGCAGAGACCCTGGGGGTTTTTCACCTTCCTCTGTAGCGTGGGGCAAGGGTCACTTGCTGGAGGATTCTCTGCACCTTGAAGTCTTTAAACCACAAGTTGAGGATTTCAATAACTCAGACATAGGTCAGGGGTTTGTTACAGGAGTGGGTGGGTGAGATTCTGTGGCCTGTGTTGTGCAGGAGGTCAGACTAGAAGATCATAATGGTACCTTCTGACCTTAAAGTTTATGAGTCCATGAAGGAGCTGCAGAATGCCTACCGCAAAGCCTGCGAGGCAAACCGCTGCTCAGATGGTGCCCCCGTGACCTGCTGTTTCTACGAAGAGTTGGACGCGATACTTGGGGGCAACCCCACCTCCACTCCAAGGAGACCACTATGGACACTTCAGAGCCCAGTTCAACAAGGCAGGAGGAGGAGGAGGAGGAGCAAAGTGGGAGTGAGGGTGCTGAGGTGGAGAAAGACACCCCGGAATCCCTAGATGCATGCAGCCAGGAGCTGTTCTCAAGCCAGGAGGAAGGTAGCCAGTCGCAGTGGCCGGTGCTTGAGGAAGGACAAACACCAGAGGACATGCATGGTAAGTGGCTTTTATTTTGGGCTCTTGGGGCGAGGAGGGTTGGGGCTGTATGCATGCCTATGTGACAGTTGGCAGTGACCCCCCTTAACAGCTAGCAGCCTTTATGGCAGCCAGCGGCCATTAGGGAAAACAGACACCTCACGTACACAGTAGCCTGAACTTTTGAACTGTCCTCCCTTCTCTGCCTTGAGGTAGTTGGAACTGGTCCCAAACCGGTTTTCACTGACCAGATAGCAGAAGTGCAGGGTTTGGCAACCACCAATCAAATGTTAACATGACCGGAGTCTGTGTCTGAGTGTGTATAAAAGATCTTTGATTTTTGTATGAGCTAGAGTTTTTGTACTAAGGTGCAAAGCTCTCCTTTCTTCTGCAGAATAAAGCAATCTCTTCCTTATCCCTGTCTGGCTGTTATTGGCTCTCAGCTAGGCGGACCCGACATTTCGGTAACAGTTTCTAGCGACCCAGATGGGACACTCCTAGCTTGGACATTGGACTCCAGATGGCTGCGGCGAACTAGGAATGGCACCAACGGGGTGCTTAGCCCCTCTTCCACACGTCACCGCGGCCCCTGCAGTTCATGCTCCAATAAGGTGAGTCCTAATAGGATAAGGAAACACTACCTGGCTCTGGTTCTGTTTTGGTTAACTGGTTAATATATTTCTGTCTCATACACTTGGGTGTTAGGTGTGTGGACGGGACTGAGCTTCTCGTTCGTAACTCCTTAGAGTGGAAGCCATAGCGTGCGAGGAAGCCCTAAGGTCGAATTGAGACCCTTCTGTCCTGTCCCCTGTAGCAGTCGGTGTGAGCAGAAATCCCTGACTTGGAATTTCTGGATTAGACCATTATTCCCTCCGTCTTTCTGTTTAATTCTCTGTTTGAGTGTCAGAAGGAGGATGGGTGGGTCTCAGGGGAAACCCTCTAAGGATAGCCCTTTGGATTGGATTGTTAAGTAAGTGGCCTTTACGTTCAAAAAGGAATGTCGAAGAAACACTTGTTGCAGCTTTGCACTCAGGATTGGCCAGCCCTGGGCACGGATTGGCCCGAGTACGGATCTTTCGACATTCCGACTTACTTAACTCCCTTGCGCCTGGTACTGGAAAAGCAGGCACCTGGACAAATAGATTATTGGTTTTTGTGGGACGATGAAGCTCATCATCTCTTAAAGAAGATACAGATTCAGGCCCCTCTATACCCAAAATCTTCTGCCCCTAGAGAGGCCGATTATTGGGACGATATTCCCCCCCATGTATTGTCCTCGATCTCGGCCACCACCCGCAGCAGCAGCACTACCAAGTGGGGCAGGCTCAGTACCTCTTTCTGCAGCCCTGGGATCTGAGACAGCAGTCATACCAAAGCAACCCCAGCCAACAAAAATTGAGGGCACCACAGCTCGAGTAGACGAATCGGCTACTGGCGAAATGACGAACAATGGGTTCATTACCTCCTTGTCCATTCCTTTTAGTAGTCCATCCCATACTAGGCAGGGGGCAATTTATGGAGAACAATCTACAAGTAATATCCAAGCACCCCTCCAGACCATCCCTGTTCCCACGACAGAAGGGAATGGTTATGTTCATGTTCCGTTCACCACAGCGGACCTTATGAATTGGCAAACCACTACGCCTCGCCTTAGAGACGACCCAGATGTGTGGACACACAGGCGGTTTCGCACCATTTTCCAGTCTCATAATCCTGATTGGCAAGATGTGGGCCAACTTTTGGATTGTCTATTGCGCACAGAGGAAAAAGAATGGGTACTTTGAGGGACCCGTGATGCTGCAGAAGCCAGCGGCCATCCTCGTGACCGTGTAACCCTTGTTAACCCACCCCAATGGAACCCGAATGATTCGACCCACCAGGCAAACCTAAAGGTATTCCGGGACTGTATTTTGATAGGTATAAAACAGGCAGGAGAGAGAACTCTAGACTGGTCAAAGGTTCATAATACTGTGCAAGGGAAAGAGGAACACCATTCCGACTTTTATGAGAGACTTTGTAAAGCACTTTGTACCTATACTAACCTAGACCCCAGGACCGCGGACACACAGTCCGGCTTATTTTTATTTCTCAGTCAGCCCCGGACATCAAGAAGCGATTGCAGCGACTCGGGGGAGCTGAAGGAAAATCCCTGGAGGAACTGGTAAGCGTGGCCACTCGTGTCTATAATACAAGGGAAAAGGTCCAAGAGACAAAGCAGGTGAGAATGCTGGCAGCTCTTGTAAACGCTGGGAATGAAAAACAAGGAGGGTGGAAGGGACCCCCCAAGTGGCAATCAAAAGCAGACCAAGGAGGGGCCCCAAGCCACGCCAACGATATGTGTAATTATTGTAAACAGCTTGGTCACTGGAAAAGGGAATGCCCAAACTGACCTACTAGGCGACAGCCCCGCCACCCAGACCGACCACAACATCAGATGGCTGTGGAGAGAACGGACGTTCACGACAGTGAGGAATGAAGGCGACCGGGGGGTCCTTCTGTCACCTGTTCAAATGGTTTTACCACTTATGTTTGTTCCTCCACTGACCCCCAGGTCTGCCTAACTATGGGAGGAACTGTTTATTCTTGTCTTCTGGACTCTGGAGCTGCCCTTTCTACTGTCACCTCCAAGCCGAAGGAGGGAAGCCTCACGGATAAAAGTATTCTGGTAATGGATATAGGCGGAAAGCCGTTTGACTGTTCTGTGTTGCAGGAGGTTACAGTAGAGATCTCTGGTGTCTCCGCCTCCCATGCCTTTTTGTTAGCTCCTGACTCCCCAGTTAATCTCTTGGGCGGAGACCTGTTGTGTAAATTGCGTGCTCAGATTTTCTTTTCAGACAACAGGCTCATCCTCCGGTTACCTCAAAACCAACTTCCCCAGCTGTGTGCTGCATTAACCCAGGCTTCAGAGAACCCGATCCTGCCTGCGGGCCTGATCCTACCCAAGCGACTCAGACAGGAGGTACAAGCATCCCTATGGGGCCCTTCAAAAGTGGACTTGGGCACTCTCTGGACAGAACCAGTATGCATAACCCTGAAGCCAGGCATTGAAATTCCTCGGATTCGTCAGTATCCCATCCCCCGAAAAGCTCTACTCGGCCTCTGGAACCTTATCACCACATTCCTGCGGTTGGGAGTCCTAGTTCACACCAAGTTTCCCTTCAATACCCCCATTCTGCCAGTCAGAAAACCTGACACGGATCCAGATGGAAAACCGGTATACCCATTTGTCCAAGACCTGCGTGCACAGAAACCCAGAGGACAGTACAGCCATGAAACAATCATTCCCCTGGGACCCTGTGCTTACTCACCATTTTGGTGCTCCCGTGGGTTATGTGCACTCACTTTGGGATGGGAAAATTATGCTATTTTGTAGACTGTGCTTGCCCTCTTTAAGTATGGGGGAATCATTGCTCTGTCTGGTGTGAACAATGCTGCCTCTGTTAAGTGTTGCGTTTTGCTTTTACAGATGCAACCTTG
The DNA here is from genome assembly GCF_027887155.1 of Malaclemys terrapin pileata. Classification (NCBI taxonomy): domain Eukaryota; kingdom Metazoa; phylum Chordata; order Testudines; family Emydidae; genus Malaclemys; species Malaclemys terrapin. The sequence goes on along the minus strand of NC_071506.1, from coordinate 157,864,905 downwards.
AGATCTCAGCCATCCATGTTATCACCAGCTGAGAGGCTGCAAAGAATTAAGAAGAGGCCACGTAGAAGCAAAGAAGACATGCTGCATGAAGTAAGGCAACAGTCCCTTAACGAGAATCTAAAAGCGCTGGAGTGGAGGGAGAGTGAAAGTAGGATCCGCCAGCAGAATGCGGATCACCGGCACAAAAGCACGGAGCTCCGGCAATAAAGCACGGAGCAGCTGATAAGCATCATGGAGCGCCAAGCAGACTCGATCCAGGCGCTCGTAGCCATGCGGGCGGAGCACTACCGTGCCCCCCCCCCGCAGCCCTTGTCCCAAAACTCTTTCCCTTGTGCCCCCATGTCACCTCCAACCCACTTTCCCCAACATCTGGATTCTTATCACCACCAGCTGCCTCCAACACCTATAGCTTCATCACCCAGCCCTGAAAACTACGACCCTTACCCACTGCACTCAACCCCCATCACCATGCAGTATAACCATCCTGAAGTGCAGCACTCATTGCACAGCACTCCAGACAGGAAGGCTGAGTATGATAACAGGACATGTGCAAATCTGTGATTGAACCGTTCCCCACCCCACCCCCTTGCCCTTTCTGTTTCCAAAGCAGTTGTGTTTCTTTTCAATAAATTAATTTTCTTTTCAATAAATGGATTTTTGGCTTTGAAAACATTCTTTTTTATTGCATAAAGTAAAATATACCTTAGCCCAGGAAAGCAACAGGCACTGCAAGTCAGGATAGCAAACAGAGATTCCTACTAACATTGGAACCACTGCACTTCACTCCTGTGCAGAGCACCAGACATTACTGGTGGCTTTCAGCATCAAATTGCTCCCTCAAGGCATCCCTAATCCTTGCAGCCCTGAGCTGGGCCCCTCTAATAGCCCTGCTCTCTGGCTGTTCAAATTCAGCCTCCAAGTGTTGAATCTCCGAGGTCCATGCCTGAGTGAAGCTTTCACCCTTCCCTTCACAAATGTTATGGAGGGTACAGCATGTGGATATAACCGTGGGGATATTGTCATCGGCCAGGTCCAGCTTCCCATACAGAGAGTGCCAGCGACCCTTTAAATGGCCAAAAGCACACTCCACAGTCATTTTGCACTGGTTCAGCCTGTTGTTGAACCGCTCCTTGCTGCTGCCAAGGTTCCCTGTGTAGGGTTTCATGAGCCACGGCATTAAAGGGTAAGTGAGGTCTCCAAGGATCACAATGGACATTTCGACTTCCCTTATGGTGATCTTCTGGTCTGGGAAAAAAGTCCCGGCTTGCAGCTTCCTGAACAGGCCAGTGTTCTGAAAGATGCGAGTGTCATGCTGCTTTCCGGGCCAGCCTGCATTAATGTCAATGAAACGCCCACGGTGATCCACTAGTGCCTGGAGAACCATAGAGAAATACCCCTTCCGATTAATGTATTCGGGGGCTAGGTGGGCTGGTGCCAGAATTGGAATATGCATCCCATCTATCGCCCCAGTTAGGGAAACCCATTTGTGCAAAGCCAGCCACAATGTCATGCATGTTACCCAGAGTCACGGTTCTTCTGAACAGGATGCAATTAATGGCCCTGCAAACTTGCATCAACATGATTCCAACGGTCGACTTTCCCACTCCAAACTGGTTAGCGACCAATTGGAAGTTGCCAGCTTCCAGCTTGAAATAGCCACCCACTTCTCCACTGTCAGGGCAGCTCTCAATCTCGTGTCCTTGTGCCGCAGGGTGGGGACGAGCTCATCACACAGTCCCATGAAAGTGGCTTTTCTCATCCGAAAGGTTTGCAGCTACTGCTCATCATCCCAGACTTGCAGAACAATGTGATCCCATCACTCAGTGCTTGTTTCCCAAAAGTGTCGTTTCATGGTGGTGAGCCTGTCCATGAATGCCACAAGCAATCTCATGTCATATGCATTACTCGAGTCGATATCATTGTTGGAGTCCTCACCATCAGTTTGGATCTGAAGGAATAACTCAATTTCCAAATGTGATGTGCTGGCGAGACTTGTCAGCATATTCCTCAGCAGTTCGGGCTCCATTCCCGCATACCGGAAGGGAAGACAGAGCGCGCAGCACAAAAAATGTTGAAAGATGGCGCCAAATGTGCATGGAAGCAGAGGAATTGCTGGGATGCGAACCGATGCATCACGGGGCATTGGGACAGGACCCAGAATGCCCCACACCTCCCGCCCCCTTCCCACAAGCCACAGCGCCAGAATGGGACGAGGTGATCTGTGGGATAGCTGCCCATAATGCACTACTCCCAATGCCGCTGCAAGTGCTGCAAATGTGGCCACGCCAGTGCGCTTGCAGCTGTCAGTGTGGACAGACTGCAGCACTTTCCCTACTGCGCTCTACGAAGGCTGGTTTAACTCAAAGCGCTCTACATCTACAAGTGTAGCCATGCCCTAAGTCTTGCCATGAGGGCAGGGGACTGGACTAGATGACTTCTCAAGGTTCCTTCCAGTCCTATACTTCTATGATTCTATTAGGTGAGGAGCCTAAACAGCGTGCCAAGGTCTGTTCAAATATCTCAGTAAAGCCTTGTCTACACAAGAAAGTTGCATTGGTTAAATTAAAGTTGTTATTTTAAACCAATGTAGTTAAACAGGCGCAAAAACCTATTTGGACACTCTTATTTTGGTTTAAACAAGGCTTATTTTGATTTCGTTTACATCAGTTAGGAGTCAGTTTAAGTTCAACCAAAGTAAGATATTCAAATTGGAATAAGAGCCTCTACCCACAGGTCTAAATTGGTTTTTATTAAATCAGTTTTAAAACTGAGTCTTCAAGACTTAAGGTTCTAGTTTTAGTTCTATGATGATCTCATTTTTCCTATATTGTTTTCAGGTTTCATTTCCCAACAGTATAGTAACTTGTTTGGATTTTTTTTATTGTAAGCCACATTATTTTCAGATCTATATAGTGAGTGTCTCCTGCTCTTCCCTTCCCCCCACCCCCCAAGTCAGCTGGTACCTTAGGGCCCAGTTTTGGCCCCCTTACTCAACTTGACTACTAGCATACTCTGAGTATACCCACACAGTCTAATTCTGATTGTCCTGCCTTGGCACTGCTGAGGGCTCCAACTCCTTTAACAATCTGCTAATATGTTACAATTTTGTATTAGCATTTGGGTTTTGGGAAGTTCAAACTTCTGCTTGCAATGATGAGTTAATTCAGAAGAACACAAGATATTTTCTAGAGACTGCTCTCTTTCTGTCTTGTGAAGACACTGCCATAATCTTTACTTTAGGGCTGTCTTTTGAAGATCATAGCCCCAGCTCAGGAACAAAGTGAGGCTGACAACAGTATTGTCAGAGGCAGATGATGAAATATTAATCTATGCTTTGTGACATCCAAGCTGGATTATAGTAATTCCCTCTTTGCAGGTCTCTCTCAGGCCTCTCATTACAAAATGCAGCGTGTACAGAATTCAGCTGGCAGGATTTTAACATGTACTGGAGACAATCAGCAAGCTTCCCAGGCACTAAGCTTGCAGCCTGGTCAGAAAGACCTATATTAGGACTGTATGTACATGTACCCTTTGTGTTGTCACGTGCAATACATGGCCATAATGATAGCTGCTAAAAATGGCTACAAAAATACCTTAATTGATGGATGCCTCTTACTGCCTTTCCCTACATAAGAAACAAAAAAAGTCCCCTTCTTCTGATAAGCTATTCCTATCCCTAAACAGAACAACACTGCACACCTATCCCCAACGCCTGTGCACCACCATGTCTCCTAAAACCACCACCTCCTCATCCTCCTATAGTACTACTGAACCCTGATATCGCCTCTTATTGAGAATGGGCCGAAGTCCATTAAAGTAGGTGGGAGTCTTTCCGTTAATTTCAATGTACTTTGGATTCAGTTCATAAACAGTCAAACAATAGTGTATTTTGGGTAACATTTTGACCTTATGGTTTGGCTTAATTTTCTTTATCCTTTCTCTTGCCCTTCTCATTCTCTCCCCTTCCGCCAAACATCATTGCCCTCCTATTCTGCTATATATGTGATGAATCTTCCCCATTCCATTGTCTCCCAGTGGGTTTCCCCACACTGAAGCTCAATTTTTTTCAGTGGAAAAAACTTGTGTGTGTGTGTGTGTGAAATCCTTACATTAAAAACCCTTTTTAAAAAATCAAAATATTTTTTCATAAATGAAAAATTGTGAATGAAAATTCATTTGCTTCCAAAATGTTTTCCAACAAGAAAATAAAGTTAACCAATAATTTTGATCAGCTCTTGTGCTGATCACTTAAAAAGTGGCCTTTAGGGTTAATTTTCAGAGAGGCTGAGCACCCACAGCTCACATTGACTTCAGTGGAGGTTGTGGCTGCAAAGCCCGTGGTGGTAAACAAACCTTGCATAACACGAATTGGATACGGAAACTTCAAATTCTGTGCCTTTGCTTCTCCTATTACAGACTTGTATTACAGTAACACCTCAACTAAGGTAAGGGACCCCACTGTTTTTGGAGAGAGTCTTTTGTCTGAAGAGCTTACCATCTAAATAGATGAAAGTGGGGGAATGATCCCATTATTGTGCGGAACTTTCTTGGCTTATACACTACCTAGTGGAATGGGCTAGCAAAAGAATCTGACCAGATGTCCTGATTTTATAGGGACACTCCCGATATTTGGAGCTTTTTCTTATATAGGCTCCTATTACCCCCCACTCCCTGTCCCGATTTTTTACACGTGCTGTTTGGTCAGCCTACTCAGAGGCCTGCCTGACCTTGAGGGCTCCACTTCAACTCTCCTGTGTGGCAGAGTCCTTGTAACCCCAACAAGGCTGGGCCCAGGATTCCTGGAGGGGGCTCAACCCACAACCTTGTCGTGGTCACTTAGGCAGGCGCTAGGGGTCTCCACTCCAGGGTACTCTCTCGGCTCTGGATGCTTCCCTGACCCACTAATCATTACATATAGTTCAAGCAAATAAAATTTATTAAACAGCAACCAATTTTAAAAATAAGGAAAAAATGGGAGAGGTTAAAGGAAAACACATAACCCTGCTCTGTGGCACGGGGACATCACAACCAGTGTCTCTAGAATGTAAAGGCAGTTCAGTCTGTTCCTCACATATGCCAGGCCTCTTTCTCAGGCCCCGGCTGTGCTGCAGGGATGCTGTGGATTGGACACTTGCTCTGGCGGTGGCCACATGCCTTCAGGCTCTAGGTAGCAGGACCCTTCTTCCCAGCATCTGTCCCCCCATTGGGGTTATGATCCCCCTCCAAGTCTGGCATGCAAGGCTTCTTGGCTGACAGAGGCGGATTAGAGGTTTATGGGGCCATGGGCCAGCACAAGTGGGGTCCCCTCAGGAGATTTCCCCACTCCCCGGCAGGAGTGCCAGGTGGGCAGAGCAGATCAGGGTATGGGGGGGTGCCCATTTGTCTGCCCCCCCCCCCAATTGGCACGGCCTTTATTGGCCCAGTGGCTAATCCGCCACTGTTGATTGGTGGTGTTTCCTGCTGGGGCTCTCTGCTCAGGGTCCACCTCACTCTTTCTAGCTGCTCACCACACCCAGCTCCGGACTGCTCCACCCTCAGCTCCACACTGCCTCAGCTCCACTCCGCCTCAGCGCTGCTGCTGCTGCTCTGCCTCCAGCGCAGCCCCCTGGGCTGTTCCTCTGGCCGGCGCAGCCCTGCTCCCCAGCTCAGCTCAGGCTCCTGCTTGCTCCTTAGCTCGGCCCCTCTCTGGCTCAGGCAGCTCCAGCTCACATGGAGGCCGGGACCCCAGCCTCCTGACTCCCTCACTGGCCTGCCTACCGTGTCAATCAGGCTGACCTGGAGCATTGGCCTCTCCCCATTGTTCTTGGGGACTGTCCGTCTCAGGGTCCTGGTTGCCCATCGACCCTTCCCCTTTCTTTTGGTACTGAGAGATCAACCAAAAAAAACCCACTAAGTTTTAGTAAGGGGACAACACAGACATGAGAGGCAAAGTGGTGGAAGGTCTGTAACATACCAGCAGAGTGAGCAATGGGCTGGTTCACATGTGCCCATTAGTTCTACTTGCGGGTTTTTGTGAGTGGTGTTTAGGGCAATATTAGACAAAAGAAAGGAGTGGGGAGATGGAAGGGAGAGGAGGAAAGAGAAGCAGGAGAGGCAGCTGGAGTGAGGTTGAAGTGAAGAGACAGAGTGAGAAGTGGGAACAAACAGTCAATCAGCACAGGGGAGAGAATGTCAAGAATGAACACTGGGAAAAGAGACATTGGTGACATCATCAGTAAACAAGTGGTTCAAAGGTGCCTGCAGCTGAAACTCCTTTGTTTGCTCCCACTGCCTTGCCTCAGTGGATGAGCCTATGTGGCTAAGTGCATAAGGTCTGGTTTTCCTTGAGGGGAGATCTACCCTGCACACTTCTAGGTCTAAGAGATGTTGGAGCAGGATATCCCAGCTGGACTTCTCTACTCCAAGATGCTGCTCCTGCCAACTTCAGTCACTGGAGATTTTTTTTCTCCAGCCCACATGGCTGAAGGGAGTGGTGGGTTCACAGGGGTTCTGGTACCCTTTGTACCTCCCTTTCCCCACCTGTGTAGAATGGGATAGTTGTACCATACAGCACAAATTTGCTAACTTAAGGCTTAAGTGATTTCTCAAGTGCATTGAGATAAAAATATTATCATTTTTTAGTGCTACATGTTTGTAATTGAGGAATCTTTTAGCAAAGTTAACCTAGTTGTAAACGTATTCAATTTCTGGGATTTTATTGCATTTTCCACAAGGTACATAACCTGTGACACACACCCCATATGTGAAAGAGGGATAACATTATTCTCTTACCCACCTAAGAGGAAAGTGCAATGTTTGCACAATTCTTTTGCTCTGCACAGCGTGGGTTAGCTCAGGCTGTTTGTACACTAACCATAGTAAAGGGCGGTGCTCCTAGGAGAGAGAGAGTATCTCAGAGCTCAAGGGGTGTGAAGCTGGGTGGCTCTCCTATACTTCATGGCTGTATAAAGGACAGCAATTGCTGTCTGTTTCCCCATCTATAAAATGGAAATATTTTCCTATCTCAAAGGGGTACTATAAAGATTAGTTAAGATCTGTAAAACTGTTGGAGATGAAAACTGTTTATTAATACTCATTTACTTTATTTGAGGGTGGTTGTAATAACATACTGTAGCGTCTGGACTGGTTGATTTTGTTTTATTGCCTACAGTCCAAGTTGTGTGAGATGTCATCCTTAAAACCACAGATGCCTTAAAACAGCATTTCTTTTGCACAATGCACACCAAATACTTTTGCATAAATACAGGGCTAAAAATTGTAAGTCTGTGTTTTACATAATACCTGGTACCTTCCTGAAAAGGCAAAAATATAGAACATTCCATTATGCTTCTTAGGAGACTGGATGAATAGTCTTGGAGGGTGAAGTCCTGAAGACAGAATGACAACTAACTAACTGGAAGGGGCAGGCAGGTGGGGGGATGAGGCAGCCAGCCACCAACAGCAGCAGGGAGATTGGGCTAGCAAAGCAGGATTCTAACTTTAGGATAATCTCCTAGGAGAGTTTTTGGCAAATCATATTAATTACATGACCATAAACTATGAATCGTCTTACATAATTAAGGATCTGATTTAGCCCAAAATATCATCTGTGGCTGTTGGCTCATGAAAGAGCTGTAATACTCTAAACTCTCTATTTTCGCGTATAGCAGCCTCATATTGCCACTGCATTCACCAGCCCTCCACCCTACCCGTTCAAGGGATAGAGTCCCACATACCAATGCTAGTCAGGCTCTTAGATAAACAGGTTATGGTACGGTGCACTGAATATGCATTGACCCATGTCTTAAAATGAGCAGAGCTTTCACTGCTTCTCAGTTAGGCAAGATTTGTATAGCCATTGCTCAATTTCTTTCGGTTTGTTCATTATTACTGGGTACATCGATGTGGATATGGCAGACTTTTGGTGGCATTGTGAAAACCTTTTAAGAAGAACTGAGAATCCCCAGGGTGCATGTGCCCGGCGAGAGCAGCAACCTGTAACCAAGGCCCCATGGACACCACCACAAGGTGAACCTAAATTCTCCAGCAACACCCTTGAATTCCAGGGCACGCAGGTGGAAGTGCTGCAGCAATTTCACATCTTTTTTTTAATTGAGGTTTTTATTGAATTAAATATAAAAATAAATGATACAATCAGCACAGTCGCCCCAGGCTATTTTAATATGAATTTTAATTTGCTTGACATTGTTCCCAGTTTCTATTTTCATGGTGGTTGTCATCTTAGGTTTCAAAGTTAACCACCCACTGAAATGCATGCAACAGTACTCATCTCTCAGAGAGATTTTAGGCTTTCTGCAGAGACATATATCAATGTATTGGTTACACTCTTTTCAAGATAGCTGAGATTCTGTAGCACAATTCTGCAGCAAACGGTGAATTTTGCAGCTAAATCCATAACCATGGAACCTCCTGTAACTTTACTAGGATTTCTAAAAAGAACCGTACATTCTTGTTTAAATTAATTGTACTTGTTCTTTCCCATGACAAAATATTTATTGGAGCAGATACTGAATACTGAGATTCTGGTAATGCATCCACCTTGTAAAAGCTTCTTCACAGTGTGGTGAATTGGTGAATCTGTCTGTACAATCTATGGCTCTGCATGAGATTCTAAAGTCACGGTATGAATCTTTACCAAACTGCAAACTCCATTTTGAAGGTGCAGGCTTTTGCGTTCCCTCTGGTCTGTTTGCCACCAGCCTTTCAAATTTCAGCTCAACACAGAGGTAAAGGAATAACAAAGAAGAGTCAGTGATGTTACATGCTCTCCCATTGAAACAGAATAACCATAAATAACTGGCTTCTGATCAGAAGACCTGGTTTGTCAGAGAAGAGGTTGCATGGGCAAGGACATCACCTGGTAGGGGTCTGTGATCACATGGGGAAGCTGAACATGGAGTCACCTGACAGAGGAGACTGGAAGGTTATAAAAGGGGAGGAGCTGATGTGTTTGGGGTTATTGGCTAATTGTCTCCAACTCAAGGTGAGGGAGAGGTCACACACCATATAGGAGAAGCCTGTATGAGGAAAGGGACCCTGTCCACCTACTTGAACATAGATGGTCCCTCAAGCATTGATAAGAGAAGGGTGAGCTAGTGAGGAGCATTGTGTTGAGGATGTTTGTTGTGCTCTATAGGATCTGCACTCACTTGTGCTTTATCTGTTAAGTATAAAAGAGCAATGGTGTCACTTTCTGGGCAGTGTGTCTCTGTCTTTGTGTGGTATCTGCTTCACAACTGACATGCCTCCTGAGAGAGTTGAACAGTAATCAGAAGGCTTTCAGCTTTGGGGTGGAGTTTTGGGGGAGGTTGTTTTTTGAGCATAGGGAGTCTGAAAGGTCAGCCCTCTGCTAGAAGGGCTAGGCAGCTGGACAGCAGGTTCCAGCTCTTAGGAAGGGGTGTCACACAAAGGGTCTGTGCCCTGAGTGTGTGCCTAAGGACCAAAAGATTGGAGTAGTGGCTGGACTCCATTCAGGCTCCAGGAAGCTTAAAACACCTGTGGAGCCAGAGGGTGGACTACCCTCCCAGCCATCTGGTGGGTAGCTGGCAGGGGACCCCAACTAGATCTGTGGCACACCATTTGCACAAGCAAAATTTATCAAATAGTTTACAATAATCACATTCACTTTGGTGGAAGGAAACAATAGCTCAAGAGCTCAAGAGGGGAGGACTCCTACCTCATACTGAGATCAGCGAGTTATCTTAAGTGCCTATACACAAATGCAAGAAGCCTGAGAAACAAGCAGGGAGAACTGGAAGTCCTGGCACAGTCAAGGAATTATGATGTGATTGGAATAACAGAGACTTGGTGGGATAACTCACATGACTGGAGTACTGTCATGGATGGATATAAACTGTTCAGGAAGCACAGGCAGGGCAGAAAAGGTGGGGGAGTTGCATTGTACGTAAGAGAGCAGTATGACTGCTTAGAGCTCCAGTATGAAACTGCAGAAAAACCTGAGAGTCTCTGGATTAAGTTTAGAAGTGTGAGCAACAAAGGTGATGTTGTGGTGGGAATCTGCTATAGACCAGTGGGATGAGGTGGACGAGGCTTTCTTCTGGCAACTAACAGAAGTTACTAGATCACAGGTCCGTGTTCTCATGGGGGACTTCAATCACCCCGATATCTGCTGGAAGAGCAATACAGCAGTGCACAGAATCCAGGAAGCTTTTGGAAAGTGTAGGGGACAATTTCCTAGTGAAAGTGTTGGAGGAACCAACTAGGGGCAGAGCTCTTCTCGACGTGCTGCTCACAAACAGGGAAGAATTAGTGGGGGAAGCAAAAGTGAATGGGAACCTGGGAGGCAGTGACCATGAGATGGTTGAGTTCAGGAACCTGACACAAGAAAGAAAAGAGAGCAGCAGAATAAGGACCCTGGACTTCAGAAAAGCAGACTTTGACTCCCTCAGGGAACTGAAGGGCAGGATCCCCTAGGAGAATAACATGAGGGGGAAAGGAGTCCAGGAGAGCTAGCTGTATTTTAAAGAATCCTTATTGAGATTGCAGGAACAAACCATCCTGATGTGTAGAAAGAACAGTAAATATGTCAGGCAACCAGCTTGACTTAACAGTGAAATTCTTGCTGATCTTACACTCAAAAAAGAAGCTTACAAGAAGTAGAAGATTGGACAAATGACCAGGGAGGAGCATAAAAATATTGCTCAGGCATGCAGGGGTGAAATCAGGAAAGCCAAATTGCAGCTAGCAAGGGATGTTAAGAGTAACAAGAAGGGTTTCTACAGGTATGTTAGCAACAAGAAGAAGGTCAAGGAAAGTGTGGGCCCCTTACTGAATGGGGGAGGTAACCTAGTGACAGAGGATGTGGAAAAAGCAAATATACTCAATGCTTTTTTCGCCTCTGTCTTCATGAACAAGGTCAGCTCCCAGACTACTGCCCTGGGCAGCACAGTACGGGGAGGAGGTGACCAGCCCTCTGTGGAGAAAGAAGTGGTTCAGGACTATTTAGAAAAGCTGGACAAGCACAAGTCCATGGGGCCGGATGCGCTGCATCCGAGGATGCTAAAGGTGTTGGCAGATGTGATTGCACAGCTATTTGCCATTATCTTTGAAAACTCATGGTGATCGGGGGAGGTCCCGGATGACTGGAAAAATACTAATATAGTGCCCATCTTTAAAAAGGGGAAGAAGAAGGATCCAGGGAACTACAGGCCAGTCAGCCTCACCTCAGTCCCTGGAAAAATCATGGAGCAGGTCCCCAAGGAATCAATTTTGGAGCTTTTTGAGGAGAAGAAAGTGATCAGGAACAGTCAGCATGGATTCACCTAGGACAAGTCATGTCTGACTAAAGTAATTGCTTTTCTATGATGAGATAACTTGCTCTGTGTATGAGCGGAAAGCAGTGGATGTGTTATTCCTTGACTTTAGCAAAGCTTTTGATATGGTCTCCCACAGTATTCTTGCCAGCAAGTTAAAGAAGTATGGGGTGGATGAATGGACTATAAGGTGGATAGAAAGCTGGCTAGATTGTCGGGCTCAATGGGTAGTGATCAACAGCTCCATGTCTAGTTGGCAGCCGGTATCAAGCGGAGTGCCTCAAGGGTCGATCCTGGGGCCAGTTTTGTTCAGTATCTTCATTAATGATCTGGAGGATTGCATGGACTGCACCCTCAGCAAGTTTGCAGATGACACTAAACTGGGAGGAGTGGTAAATAAGCTGGAGGGTAGGGATAGGATACAGAGGGACCTAGACAAATTAGAGGATTGGGCCAAAATAAATCTGATGAGTTTCAACAAGGACAAGTGCAGAATCCTGCACTTAGGAAGGAAGAATCCCATGCACTGCTACAGACTAGGGACCAAGTGGCTAGGCAGCAGTTCTGCAGAAAAGGACCTAAGGGTTACAGTGGACGAGAAGCTGGATATGAGTCAATAGTATGCCCTTGTAGCCAAGAAGGCTAATGGCATTTTTGTCTGTATAAGTAGGAGCATTGCCAGCAGATTGAGGGACATGATCATTCCCCTCTATTCGGCATTGGTGAGGCCTCATTTGGAGTACTGTGTCCAGTTTTGGGCCCCACGCTACAAGGAGGATGTGGAAAAATTGGAAAGAGTCCAGCGGAGGGCAGCAAAAATGATTAGGGGGCTGGATCACATGACTTATTAGGAGTGGCTGAAGGAACTGGGATTGTTTAGTCTGCAGAAGAGAAGAATGAGGGGGGATTTGATAGCTGCTTTCAACTACTTGAAAGGGGGTTCCAAAGAGGATGGATCTAGACTGTTCTCAGTGGTACCAGATGATAGAACAAGGTGTAATGGTCTCAAGTTGCAGTGGGAGAGGTTTAGGTTGGATATTAGGAAAAACTTCTTCACTAGGAGGTTTCAGAGTAGCAGCCGTGTTAGTCTGTATCCGCAAAAAGAAGAACAGGAGTACTTGTGGCACCTTAGGCCTTGTCTACACTACGAGAGTAGTTCGAATTTACTTGCATCGAATTTTTGGAATCGATATTGCAAAGTCGAACGTCTGTGTCCACACTAAGGACAGTAATTCGACTTTGTGAGTCCACACTAACGGTGAAAGCGTCGACATTCGAAGCGGTGCACTGTGGTCAGCTATCCCACAGTTCCCGCAGTCCCCTCTGCCCATTGGAATTCTGGGTGTAGCCGGCAATGCCTTCTGGGTAAGAAAATGTGTCGAGGGTGCTTTTGGGTAACTGTCGTCATCCGTCCATCACTCCCGCCCTCCCTCCCTGAAAGCGCCGGCGGGAAATCAGTTTGCGCACTTTTCCAGTCATTGACAGCGCGGATGCCACAGCACTGCGAGCATGGAGCACGCTGCGACCATCGCTGCAGTTGTGGCCGCTCTCAACGCCTCGCAGCTTATCATACAGGTTTCCCTGAGGCAGATGCAGAAAAGTCAGGCGAGGAGGCTACGTTACCGCGGTGATGTCCTGAAGTCTGAGAGTAGCACAGACCTCTCAGAAAGCAGGGGACCCAGCGCCGAGGACATCACGATGGCAATGGGTCATGTTGATGCCGTGGAACGGCGATTCTGGGCACGGGAAACAAGCACTGAGTGGTGGGACCGCATAGTGCTGCAGGTCTGGGATGAATCCCAGTGGCTGCGAAACTTTCGCATGCGGAAGGGAACTTTCCTGGAACTTTGTGAGTTGCTGTCCCCTGCCCTGAAGCGCAATGACACCCGGTTGCGAGCTGCACTGAGTGTACAGAAGCGAGTGGCCATAGCCCTCTGGAAGCTTGCAACGCCAGACAGCTACCGGTCAGTCGCGAACCAGTTTGGGGTGGGCAAATCTACCGTGGGGGTTGTTGTGATGCAAGTAGCCAAGGCAATCGTTGATGTACTGCTGCCAAAGGTAGTGACCCTGGGAAACGTGGAGGCGATCATAGATGGCTTCGCAGCGATGGGATTCCCAAACTGCGGTGGGGCCATAGATGGAACTCACATCCCTATCCTGGCACCGGACCACCAGGCCACCCAGTACATTAACCGAAAGGGCTATTTTTCCATGGTGCTGCAAGCACTGGTGGACCATAGGGGATGTTTTACCAACATCTACGTGGGATGGCCGGGCAAGGTTCATGACGCTCGTGTTTTTAGGAACTCTGGTCTGTTTAGACGGCTGCAACAAGGTATTTACTTCCCGGACCACAAAATAACTGTTGGGGATGTGGAGATGCCTATAGTCATCCTCGGGGACCCAGCCTACCCGCTAATGCCCTGGCTCATGAAGCCCTATACTGGCGCCCTGGACACTGAAAAAGAACTCTTCAACTACCGGCTGAGCAAGTGCAGAATGGTGGTGGAGTGTGCTTTTGGCCGTCTCAAGGGGAGATGGAGAAGCTTACTGACTCGCTGTGATCTCAGCGAAATCAATATCCCCATTGTTATAGCAGCTTGCTGTGTGCTCCACAATCTCTGTGAGAGCAAGGGGGAGACCTTTATGGCGGGGTGGGAGGTTGAGGAAAATAGCCTGGCTGCTGATTACGCACAGCCAGACAGCCGGGCGATTAGAAGAGAACAGCGGGAAGCGCTGTGCATCCGGGAGGCTTTGAAAGCTAGGTTCCAGAGTGAGCAGGGTAACCTGTGACTTTTAAGTTTGTGTACAGAGAAGCTGAACCTGCCCCCGTTTCTTTACCCAGTTAATGTTGACTATCCTCTCCAGTTACATACCCCCTTCACCCCCTTCCAACACACGTTTCGAAATAAAAATAGTTCTACTTTGTTAATGCACACCGTTTTCTTTAATACTGTTTTCGCGGGAATTTTTTAAAACTGGGACGCAGACTGTGGTGCGGAGCGGGTGTAGTGTAGTGACGCGAATGAAGCTTCTAAACTCAAGGATTGACAGGCTCCGCTGCGGTGGGATGGTTGTTTCAACGGAGCCTGTCACCCCTCCTGATCGGGACTGTGTGTATGGGGGGGCTATGTGACTTTGTGGCAGGGGGAGGACGGTTACAGATCCCCTGCTGCGTGGCTCTGTGATCCTGCATAAGGACCGCCGCTTAAGATCTGTAACTGCCCTCCCCCGCCACAAAGTCACAGAGCAACACACCCCCCACCACATAACATGAAAACAACCTCCCAGACTAACCAGGGTAACTAGTCACTGCATCACTGCACTGTGTATGTGCCCTGCTGCTGTGCCTGCCCCCGCCTATGTACCCTGCCAAAGGTGACTGTCCTGTCCAATTACCAACCCCCTTTCCCCTCCTCCTCCAAAAGAACATGATTGAAACAGTAGTTAACAGAAACGTATTTTTTATTATCAACTACACATGGAAGTGGGAGGTGAAACTTGGACGGGGGCTTGTGTCAGGCGGGAAGGAAAGAACTTTTCAAGTTTTGGGGAATGAGAGCCTTCTGCTACTAGAGCTCTCTGCAGGGGTGGAGTGAGAGTTAGCAGGGACTCTGCCGCCTCTCCTTCTTTGCACTTTGGGTGAGATGGGTATGGGACTTGGTGGCGGGGGAGGGCGGTTAGAGATGGACTGCAGCGGGGCTCTGTCCTCCTGCCTCCGTTCCTGCAGAACATCCACAAGGCGCCGGAGCGTGTCTGTTTGCTCCCTCAGTAGTCCAAGCAGCGTTTGAGTCGCCTGCTGGTCTTCCTGCCGCCACCTCTCCTCCCGATCCATGTTTGCTTGCTGCATTTGGGTCAATTTCTCCCGCCACTGGGTCTGCTGTGCTGCCTGGGCTTGGGAACAGGCCATAAGTTCAGAGAACATGTCCTCCCGTGTCCTCTTCTTCCTATGCCTAATCTTCGCTAGCCTCTGGGAGTGTGATGCCAGGCTACGTTGTGAGACAGTCGCAGATGTGGCTGTGGGAATGGGAAAAAGGGAGTGAATTCCTCAGAAAGATAAATGTAGTTGTGAACAAAGAACATAGTCTTTCTCTGTGAACAAGACCATGCACAGCACCTATCACATGCGCACTCAGCACAAGGTCGAATTCTCGGCCTTCGCATTCAGTGCCTGGGGTCTTCCACAGCACATTTGAGAAGCGGGGCAGCACAACGGAATTTCTGTTGCAGGTAGACATGGTAAGCCGTAGACTTGTGGCAGTTTAAAACTTTTATATTACCACTGGCCTCATTTCACATTTAAACCAATGTCAGTCCCTGCTGCCAGCAATCCGGCAAGCGGGAACTCTGCCCCTGTCCCACCCCCTCGCGGCTGTCCCCAGGAACGATCCCTTTCGGCAGCCCCTCTCCCGCCTCCACCGCGTGGCTGCAAACCAGCGGTTACAGTTCTGTAAAGGAACGAGCAAGCAGTCCCAACACTAACATTCCCCTACCTAATTCAAAGCAGGTCACCATGGGCGACATCACCCTGATGAGGATCTCTGACAGCGAGAGAGAGAGAATGCTCCGGGAAAGCCTCCAAAGACCAGGGCCGTATGCCGCCCTGCTGTGCAGAGCAATGATTCCCGAGTACTTGATAGTCTCGTGGCGCGGCAACGTGTCGTACTTCGGAGGACCCAATAAGGCCGCTCTCCCCAGGAACCTCATGCAACGGCTTTCCAATTACCTCCAGGAGAGCTTCATCGAGATGTCCCGGGAGGATTACTGCTCTATCCCTGCACATATAGACCGCATTTTACTCTAGCTGCAGTAGCAGGGACTAAACAGTAGAGCGGCTTGGGCAGGACAATCACGGAAAACCGGACATTGCTAGATTTTTTTTCAAAACTTGCACTGCCCATGACTGAACCGTTAAGTGCCTAGGGCAAAGTAATCATGAACAACCCATTCTTTTAATTGTTAATATTCCTGTTCTGTTAAAAATAAATGTTTAGATATTTACAACACTTACTGGCTGATCCTTCCCCAGATTCTGTGTCCGGGGTAACGGCTGGGGACGCTTCGTAGGGGATCTCTGTAAGGGTGATGAAGAGATCCTGGCTGTCGGGGAAATCAGCGTTGTGAGCGCTGCCGACTGCCTCGCCCTCCTCATCTCCTTCCTCATCTTCCCCGTCCGCTAACATGTCCGAGGAACCGGCCGTGGACAATATCCCATCCTCAGAGTCCACGGTCAGTGGTGGGGTAGTGGTGGCGGCCGCACCGAGGATGGAATGCAGTGCCTCGTAGAAACGGGATGTCTGGGGATGGGATCCGGAGCGTCCGTTTGCCTCTTTGGTCTTCTGGTAGCCTTGTCTCAGCTCCTTGATTTTCACGCGGCACTGCGTTGCATCCCGGCTGTATCCTCTCTCTGACATGTCTTTTGAGATCTTCTCATAGATCTTTGCATTCCGTTTCTTGGAGCGCAGCTCAGAAAGCACGGACTCATCGCCCCACACAGCGATGAGATCCAAGACTTCCCGATCAGTCCATGCTGGGGCCCTCTTTCTATTCACAGACTGCACGGCCATCACTGCTGGAGAGCTCTGCATCGTTGCCAGTGCTGCTGTGATCGCCACGGTGTCCAGACAGGAAATGAGATTCAAACTGGCCAGACAGGAAAAGGAATTCAAATTCAAATTTTCCCGGGGCTTTTCCTGTGTGGCTGGTCAGAGCATCCGAGCTCGTACTGCTGTCCAGAGCGTCAACAGAGTGGTGCACTGTGGGATAGCTCCCGGAGCTATTAGCGTCGATTTCCATCCACACCTAGCCTAATTCGACATGGCCATGTCGAATTTAGCGCTACTCCCCTCGTCGGGGAGGAGTACAGAAGTCGAATTAAAGAGACCTCTATGTCGAACTAAATAGCATCACAGTGTGGACGGGTGCAGGGTTAATTCGATGTAATGGCGCTAACTTCGACATAAACGCCTAGTGTAGACCAGGCCTTAGAGACTAACAAATTTATTAGAGCATAAGCTTTCGTGGACTACAGCCCACTTCTTCGGATGCATATAGAATGGAACATATATTGAGGAGATATATATACACACATACAGAGAGCAGAAACAGGTGGGAGTTGTCTTACCAATCAGAGTAGCAGCCGTGTTAGTCTGTATTGGTAAGACAACTCCCACCTGTTTCTTCTCTCTGTATGTGTGTATATATATCTCCTCAATATATGTTCCATTCTATATGCATCCGAAGAAGTGGGCTGTAGTCCACGAAAGCTTATGCTCTAATAAATTTGTTAGTCTCTAAGGTGCCACAAGTACTCCTGTTCTTCTTTTTTCACTAGGAGGGTGGTGAAGCACTGGAATGGGTTACCTATGGAGGTGGTGGAATCTTCTTCCTTAGAGGTTTTTAAGGTCAGGCTTGACAAAGCCCTGGCTGGGATGATTTAGTTGGGGATTAGGTCCTGCTGTGAGCAGGCGGTTGGACTAGATGACCTCCTGAGGTCCCTGCCAACCCTATGATTCTATGATTTTCTTCATTAAAGCCATTAGGCAACCCGTTGCTAAATGGACTGACAACCCAGGTCTCCTAACTCTTGTGTCTGTGCTCTACTCACTAGGTCAGGATGGCCACTGGAAACATTACCTCTTGGATGGACATAGCAATCCTCGCTTCCTGGGTTAGTGAGATCCTTGGAGAAAGCAGTAGCCATGTTGGCACATCTCTTCAGGAAAGGTGAGGTAGGAGGAGAAGGTCCCCCCAGCTGAACTTACACTCAAAGGTTTAAAGTTCAGGTCTCCTGGATTGACAAATAACGGCTCAGGTTGATGCTGGGTTTAATACAACCAGTTTACCCATTGCACTGCTTTTTAATACTATCTCAAATGCTCCTGTGCTACTGCTACACCTGAGGGATGTATTAGTTGCTTGTTCGTTTAAAAAAGAAATATGTAAGGACTGAGGAGAAGGGAAGTCATTGGGCTAGGAAGAAGAAAGCAGAGATGGTTGGTTGACCAGCAAAAAGAAAGAAACAGTGTAATAAAAAGTTCACGACTGCTTGCCAAGTTTAGTACTGGCTAGTTCCTTCAAATGCAACTATTTATCGAATGACAATTTGGGGCTCCATATTTATTGGCTCCCATACACTCTGTGGCCTATAAAAGGTGCAAGGCAATGGCTCAACGAACAAGAAGGTACCATCTTTATAAAATCACTTTTCTGGGTAGAACTGCATTTTATTAGTATTTATTTGTATTACAGTAGCACCTAGGAGCCCTCGTCATGGACCAGGCTCCCATTGTGATAGGCAATGTACAAACACAGAACAAAAAGGCAGTCCCTGACCCCAGGAGCTTAAAATCTAAGTATGAAACAAGAGAGAACAGATGGATCCAGACAGGGGCATACAAGGAAACAATGTGACAGTATTGGTCAGCATGAAAGGCAGTGGACTTGGCACACTAGCAGCCTAGCCACTATCAAGTTTTACGTAGGCATTAAAGCAGAGTTTTGAGGAGGGAAAATAACTCCTGGGGGGAGTTGGTCTCTATTGCTTGCTTGTAAAGGACTGTGTCTGAATCTTTTCATTCTTTCAAACAGTTAGTCAAAGGGCATTTGGATTTTCAGTGCTGTAAAGAATGCTACATTAAGAATGATGTCTTTTTTTAAAAAGCAGTTGAATAGTATCTCTGTGCAAAGCAGACAAGTGCTTTGCAGTCTTTTGGTAACAGGAGCAGTAGCATATAGACTTAGATTACTTTTAGTAACCATTGCAGAATAGTAACAGCGTCATTACTTCTGTAAATTAATGCAGGATTGATAGAAGTGTGTGTGTCATCATGGTGGAAATGTTCTAGCTGTTGAATACTGTATACAGATGCTCCCCGACTTACGCAAGGCGTTCCATTCCGGTACGCCTTGCGTAACTCAAATTTTGCAAAAATCGGAAACGTATCTCCGACCATTACACAAAAACAAACAAACAAAAAAATACACCCCCCCCCACAAAAAAACGAAAAACTCTATTTCTAGCTTACAGAACTTTTTCCATAAACTTGGATTTGCGTACGTCGGATTTGCGTACGTCGGATTTGCGTAACTCGGGGAGCGTCTGTATGCCTTTTGATTAATCTTTGCAAAATCAGAGCATTTTCTCCATTTAGCAGCATTTATTATTGGTAGTGAATACCGAGTCATTTAGTGTGTGTATGTGTAACGCCAACAGACCCCAGTTATCGGCGCGTGGGATCGAACCTGGGACCTCTGGAGCTTCATGCATGAGCCTCTACTGCATGTGCTAAAAGCCACGTGGCTCTTAGCTAAGTCTGTAGAACAGACTCATTTAATTCTCTCTAAGTGGTCTCAGTGCCACTAGATGGGGCAGAACACCACACGCAGGAGGTGTGTGGGTTACATACTTCCCCTTGCTGAGGAAGCGTGTCTTGAGCTTCAGAGACTTCCCAATTGAAATCCCGGACAAGCCCCTTCTTGTAACGCCGACAGACCCTGGTTGTCTGTGGGCAAATTGAACCTGGGACCTATGGAGCTAAATGCATGAGCCTCTACTGCATGTGGCCATGTGGCCCTTAGCTAAGGCTTTAGAGCAGACTCATTAATCTCAAAGTGGTCTTGGTGCCACTAGCTGGGACAGAGCACCACACCCAGGTGGTGCGTGAGTTGCATATGCATGGATTTGTCCACTTCATAGTAGTGACCACTCCTGCTTGCCAACAAACCACCTTACACAATAGCATTTGGTGGATCTTTACAATAAAAAGTAAAAACAAGTTAGGTAGTTATTGCCACCATTTTAAGTCCCCAGTCTAGCAAGGAGAGGTTCATAGGTGAATCCCCTGTGCCTCTGTTGAGCCCCCATGAATTCCAGCTCCCTTCCCTTTCAGTCAGTGGGGCACTGCAGGTGTCTGCCTGCACGTCTCCTTGTAGGATCAGGTCCAAAGTGTATACATTTTCCAGGGCTAAAGGCCTGATCCCTCCTTTAATGCACAACTCAAAGGCAGACAAGTTTGACTCAATTCCTTCCTGTCCCAGTTTGTTTATTACTACATGTACGGAGATTAATGTGAGAGATGGGAAATAAACCAATACACTGAAGTAGAAAAGCAAAACTTAACTTGGCTGGAAACAAGAAGAGAAATTACTGAGAAACAACCCTTAAGTACATACAGGATTAGCACACTAAACTGATATTGCATTCTAAATGAGACCTGACACCCAGTCACTGTCTTGAGAAATGGAGAAGCTACCCACTAACCTCGGTGTGCAGAACAATTGAGCCTTCCAGGCCTGATGTATTGTTGACCTACTCCTGTGTAGTTGTTTACTCCAGAGCAAGGGGAATGTAACAATGGTATCAAATCAAAATACAGTAGTTGCTCATTAGTAGCAACATAGCCCTTTTGCTACATTGCTCCTAAGCAGCTATTACTGTTATGGGGAGTGTTGACAATTCACAGTAGAGAAAGTGGTCCCAGGGGAAATGCTGCTCATAAGCGGCGGTTGCTCTTACAAGGTGTTGATGCAAACAAGTGTCTATTGTAATAGCATTTTTGATGCTGCACGTAATGCTAGGGATTAGCACTCAGATGCAGTCCAGGATCTGGCTCTTAAGTCTCCTGTTTTACTATTTTTCCAGTTGATATCTTACAGTTGCTGAGGATGCATGTTTCTGGAGATTACCACTTTAACTCAGATAACTGATCCAGCCATCCTGCAACCAAAGTCTGCAATTACCTTTATGCTACTCATGAGGAGTGCCACTGAATTCAACAGCACTCCATGGATGTGCAGACTCTGTTGGTAGAATCTGGGCCATCTATGGTAGAGATGCTGTAAAATTTCCTTACACTAAAAGATTTGCAGGCTGACTTCTGGCACAGAATCCAGGAAGACTCTGCTTAAGTTCTATTGATATAGAATTCCTGCACAAAAAGACTGATGGAATGTTCTGCACTTTGTCGCCTGCCTCCACTGGATAAAATCACACCAGTTATAAAAAGATTGACCATCAAAATCAACAGAGAGTCCTGTGGCACCTTTACGACTAACAGATGTATTGGAGCATAAGCTTTCGTGGGTGAATGCCCACTTCGTCAGATGCATGCGTCAGACGAAGTGGGTCTTCACCCACGAAAGCTTATGCTCCAATACATCTGTTAGTCTTAAAGGTGCCACAGGACTCTTTGTTGATTTTTACAGATCCAGACTAACATGGCTACCCCTCTGATACTTGACATTAAAATCAGTCATTCATACTGCATACCATAATATCCAGAAAAGTGTATATTAATACACTAACGTCTATTAAAGTAAATATATGAACTCAGGAGAGAGGATTATTCTAAACCATGATAAATAGTCAGATCACGCTCTATACTTCCCATCAATATTTAACTTAGAAACAATTGGCTAATGGTGAACCAGCAATTAGCATGCAAAATAGAGCCCTTGTGCTATAAAGTATAGGTTTCCAATGTGTATCTGCTAAGAGCTGCTTGGCACAGCAAAAGAAGAGGCTGTGTGTTTAACAAATGTCCTCATAATGAGCTCAATTGAAAAGCTTATTTAAGGTTTCTGTATTCATTCCAGACCCCTCCAGCTGTCACATTTGTCACATCAGCAGTAGGCTAATGTTTATCCTGTTCTGGTTGATAAATCAGACTATACGGGAAAAAAACTCTCACTTGTGCTATTTGTTACAGATTTTCATAAGAGTAGGAATCGAGCATAGAGTCAGCTTCTAATTAAACTATTTTTTAAAATAAACCGCTCAGATTTAAATATTTAACACTGAGAAACTATAATGTAAAGGACATTAAAGGTGTTCATCTAGTAAATGTATTTGCTGAAGTCTGAGCCCACATTGCTCCATCTCCATGAGATGAATAAAATATCAGATCTCAGATTCTAAAACTGACTACTCGTTTTCTCAGTAGGTGGCTGGATTAGAATGTCAGATATAATCTTAGGGCTCAGTTTTAGTTGAATTATGTCTTGATTCCACAGCCTATAAAAATAGATGTCTGGTTCTGCCTATTGTAGCACACATGACCAACATATGTTTTCCTGGGCTGAGCCCTGTAGATAACCGGAAGCTTGTAAACTGTTAAACCTTTCATGTAAACATTTCTCCCCTCTCCTTGCCCTGGAAAAGATTCACAGTCATGCACACTTACAAATCACTGAATTATGCATGGAGCCCAAATCCTGCCGGGCACCTCCCATTCAAGTCAATGGGAGTTGAGGGCTCTGGGAAGGGCTCAGCACTTTATAGGACTGTAACTGGCCATTTTGTCTGCAATATAATTTTCTAACGAAAATCACTTTTCCTGAGCAGCACCAAGTTCGACTGGTGCAGATTCACTTACCTTTTTTTTTTATTATTATTTTAAATTAAAACTGGCCCAAACTAAGCTGTTACCCCATCTCACTGCAGAGGGGAATAAATACTTTGCTTAAAAAAGGGCTGATTATGCTGTATTCCAGTAGCATGTGGCCCACGCTACTGGCCACTGCCTTCATGGGCCTTCCAGAGGTAGAGTTCCCAAGTCCCTCACAGGCCTCCACTACCCCAGCACCAGGCAGAAGCAGTGGCGATCATAAGGGACTAGGGCCTACTCTCATTCCCTTCCTTCCACTAGCTCTAGGGCAGTTGCACCCAATGCAACCTCCATCTCCAGGGGCCTATTGGGGGCAGAGGTTGAAAGCCTACCACGTCCACTGGCTCTAGACTCTCCTAGCACTTTGCCGTTGTGATGTCACTTGCATTCTGCTGAGTTCAGCACCAAAACTACCTCAGCAATAACTTGCTTTCCCTGGCCTGACGCTTTGTGTCCGCAATGGAAATAGATAAGGGTTAAAAGTTATTTTTTTAAAAGGCTTGAGATTTAATTGTACAAAACGGAGGAAAGCACTAAGCATTATTAGAGAGCAAGAGTTATAAGTAATTTTTAAATTACAGAAAAAACTGAGGTTAAATAAGGGCTTGTCTACACTGGCACGTTACAGCACTGCAACGTTCTTGCTCAGAGGTGTGAAAAAACACCCCCCTGAGCGCTGCAAGTTGCAGTACTGTAACGTGCCAGTGTAGACAGTGCCCCAGCGCTGGGAGCTGTGCCCCTCGTGGAGGTGGGTTTTTTAGAGTGCTGGGAGAGGCCATGGCAGCACTTTAACATTGCCAGTGTAGACAAGCCCTAAATGTCCTTTAAGAGTAAAGACTAAAATCTTTTTCTTTAAAATAATTAAGCAGGGTTTAACCATAAATTAAATAAAGACGGAGCTAACACATCTGTCTTTGGGCCTGATCCTGCAAAAGCCTGCTCATCAGACTAACTTTACTCAGGTGAGTACATTGAGCATGCCAGTGGATCCTAAGGCTGTATACCCACACCATGTAGATCACCTCCTTAAAAGATTCTGTTTCCATGTACCTCAACCCATCTTAGCATTGGAGGGTTTGGTTTTGCCATCCATGTAGCAACAGCCTCTTCACAATATAGCATTTTTAATCTAATCCATATCATCTCCTGTCATGCTACAGTAGGCTACTTATTTCAATTCCATTACAGTAATAATACCTAGCTTTTATATAGCCCTTTTCATCACTAAACCTCAAAGTATTTCATAATTTTTTAATGTATTTAGCCTCATTACACCCCTGTGGGGTAGGGAAGTGCTATTATCCCCATTTTACAGATGGGGAGCTGAGGCAAGGAAAGGCTGAACATTTATTTCATGAACCTGAGGCATTATCTTTCTAGCTCTAATTTCTATTAGCCTTGTAATGGGCAAACCCCAGAAGGTATGGTTTGGTTAGCCAAGTACGGTCTACCCTCAGTGGAGGAGGAACCTGGCTAGGATTCTCAAAAGAACAGATTGCCTTGTAAGATTTCAAACATGGCCTGGGGTTCCTGTCACATTCGAAATACCACGAGCCACAAGTTATTCCAGCTTCTGGCAGCTGCCACTAAGTGCAGAAAACACTTGCATTTAACTTGAATTGAATCAATGGTTTTGAACTTTTATAACAAATGTTTCTGGAAGATTGACTCCCATTGACACCATACGTAGTTTAAGTTTACTGAGAATGCCTTGGGATGAAGTTACTTTGCCTGCTTTTGTAAACGGTCACCTGATTATCAGCCAGAAGCAAGGGTAAAAATATTTTGCTACAGAATTTTTGCTCACATATACACACGCAATAACGAGAGAACTATAAGGTAACACAGGTGTCCTCACTATCGTCAGTAGGCACTGTGGTATTATATTCATCATTCACTAACCGCAAAGCAACTTTTAGAATCCTGAAAATCAGAGATTACAAAAGCATTTTTTTTAATGCTGTGAGTGTAGAATAATACGGACTTCAGTTTGCTAAAAATACCTCACACACAAGCTGGGCAGCAGCGATTGTATTACAGGGCTACTTAACAGATCACTTGCAAGCGTGTATTTTGTAATAGGCTTGGTGTCTGCATTTCAAACCTGGCCTTTAGCAGGTGTTGAGAGATCAGTACAGGTTGCATAAATGATCATATCTTAAGACCTCTGCCACCTCCAAGCAGTAATAAATACTCTGCTTAGAATGTTGTACCCGTTCCTGCCTCAGCTTAGTACTTTGCAGGAAAGGGAAACAAACAAGTCTTAAATAGCAATCCTCAATTTTTTTCATTTTGTGGACCACTTTGTACAAAACATCCTTTTCCATCTCTTCTCCCAGCCTTCCAGTCCCAAAGCTTTTTCCAGGATATTATAGAAAGGTAGAGGAAAATACCATTTTCCAGATACTGTCAATTGATGTGGGCTGAGGCGAACCAGGAGATACAAATTCCTGAGGGGTTTTCAAGGATACAGAAAAAAGAAGCAACATCCCCACTTCATGCTTTGTCCGTTCCAAACCCATGGAGGCCTCTGCACCTTAAAGCATTACAGCTAGGGCTCAGGATCCTTCTGCCCTCTGGAGATGGCAGATATCCAAAGGTAATGTTGTTCTAAATAGCAATAACATGGGCCCCAGTGCCACCCCCATCCCGCTTCCCTAGAGAAGCTGTCATTTATGCAGATGTTGGAATGAATGGCCAGTGGGTATATAGTCTCACATTACCAGGGAGCAGGGGGCCTAGAAAAAGAACTCAGAGCAGCTAAAATTCTGTGGAGTCCTCAGTCCATCCACAGAACTACAGCCCCCTTCCCGCCCATATCTTCAGAGTAGGTAGCCTGCCTCCCGCCTCCATTATCCACAACTACAACCCGAGGGCAGGAATAGTTAAAAAGTCACACAGCGACCATGTGGAGTTACCAAGTTTTTCTGAGGGTACTTACTATATGACCCCATCTGAGTACCAATGGTTTGAGGAAATATTTTTTCATTAACGTAGATTCCTTGCACCCTCTCAATTACAGTAAAACCTGTACAAGACACCACCTGTAAATGACAAAGGCAACCTCCTGTGCTAAGAGACCATCCCAAAGTATTCACAAATAGTGAAAATTTTACTCCATTAATATCCCACCACTTAAGGTTTGTGAATTCTAGAATGGGGAAACTGTCTGTTATGCATGCGATTTGTCCCAATGAAGTTCGTAGAACAAGTCATGTCCATAAAGTTAAACACGTGTACATGTTTGCAGGATCAGAGCTTTACACTGTAAACTCCTCAGAGCAGGGAATCCATCTTTATGCGTACTGTGAAGCACCACGCACATTTATAGTGCTATGTAAGTAGTAATAATAAATTACTACTACCAGTAAGTCTCCAAAAATATCGTGAGCTTAGTTTTTTTAAACTAGCTTGTTACAAAGAGTGCTACAAATCTATACATCATGTTAAAGGACTTTGAGAAGCTTACAACTATGCTGATTATAAAACCTTTTGCATTGAGAGAGAACAGAACCGAAACAAGTACTACATTAAAATGTTAAGTACCATTTCCTTTACCCCATCAATTTAAAACAAATTGCTGTACTTAGTTTCCCCAGCTTCTACATCTGTGTCCCCCACGAAGAACTTCTGGTAATCCCCCAATTGTCAGTTTCCTAACTTGCATTAGTAGACAACAGCGAGTTTTATTTTAAATGACCAGGGAATACTTCACAGGATGAGAATCTATTTAAAACTTCCCGTATCTTGTGCCAAGCAACCTCAATAAATGTCACTAGTTCAAGTGTTGATTCATTGCTTAACATTTTGAGTAAGAATCAAATAACGGTTCAGATGTATTGAACCCGTGGAGAGGTACACCAAATATATTCCACAGGAGTCATTTTTATTGTTACATTACCATGCTGACAATTCTATTCCAGGAAACGTCTAACATTCATTTCATGTTAACAGCTGAACATCTGGATACTTTATTTTGCACTTAAAGGCTGTTAAAATGCATTTATTTAATTAAAATAGATCCTGCAGCAGCACACAATCCATCCCCTGGCTAAGATTTTTTTATTTTGGACAAGGTGGTGCTATGTGTGCAAACATGGATATCCAACAGTTTCTATGTCTATACAGAGCGAGTCCCTCTAAGCTTATATTAATTCTCACCATCTTGAAAATCACTAAAACGATCTGAGTAATTTTCTGCTGTTCACACCTACATCTGTCTAGAATATCTAATGGATGCTGCAAAGGTTGTCTATATATACTGACAACCAGCATTAGGAGTGTGCCTAGCTTTTAACATTAATGTGCCTAGTTTTTAACATTAAGTTTGATGGTCACTGTAATAAGAAGTAATATATCACTGGAAGCATGTAGTGTCATCTCCTATTGCTAGACCCAGTGAATTCCAAAGCCAGTACCCACATACTACCAAATAATTGAGGAAGATGTATTGGTGCAGGACAGTGCCAACTGTTGACTGGACCATTAGCATATCTGCAATGTTTTAGGGCTGAATCCTGCCAGCATGCAAGTATTATTAGTATTAGCCATGTTTTATAATAGTCCCTAAAGGCAAATGAAGAATGAGGCCCCATTGCGCTAGGCACTGTACAGTCACTGCCCCAAAATGCAAGTCAACTTACTCAGGTAAGTAATTCCATTGGCTTTAACAGAACCACAGTGTTGTTCGGATATACACCTCTACCCCGATATAACGCTGTCCTCGGGAGCCAAAAAATCTTACCGTGTTATAGGAGAAACTGCGTTGTGTCGAACTTGCTTTGATCCGCTGGAGTGTGCAGCCCCACCCCCTAAGAGCACTGCTTTACCGCGTTATATCCAAATTCGTGTTATATCGGGTCACGTTATATCGGCGTAGAGATGTATATATTTAGGCCTGTCTGTAAAGGCCTATACTTTAAGAATTTAGGTATATGTTTATCATTTAGCTAGCTATAGAGGTATAAAAGAAAGAATCTGTGTAAGGGCCTTCTCTCACTGTGACAGTCTGAGGCCCTGTTCTTAAGCTAAGGCCTTTGGCTAAGCAGTGGGAGCAGCCACAAACTGGGAAGTGTATGGTCACGTCATCATATTCCAGACTAGTCACATGGAAATAAGGCAATCTGGGGCTGTTAAGGAGGTGATCCGATCTATCACCTCCAGAGAAAGGGAAGAGCCTAGAAGATGTAAAAGGAAATTTAGTTCGATAGTTTTCTGTCTGGTAAGAACTCACTTATCAATAGACACAGCTGGGAAATTCTTATGTCTTTATAGATGTAGTTGTGAAATTCTCACTTCTCTATTGTTTTATTATATTTCCCACTTTGCTATTGTTTGTTTGCATGGTCTCTGTCTGGTTCTGTGATTGTTTCTGTCTGCTCAATAATTAATTTTGCTGGGTGTAAACTAATTAAGGTGGTGGGATATAATTGGTTAGCTAATCATGTTAAAATATGTTAGGATTGGTTAGGTAAATTTCAGTAAAATGATTGGTTAAGGTACAGCTGAGAATATTACTGTATAAATTAGGGGCAAACAGGAAGTAAGTTGAGATTCGAAAATAAGGAAAGGGAACTCGGATTTAAGCTTGCTGGAAGTTCACCCCAATAAACATCGAATTGTTTGCACCTTCGGATTTTGGGTATTGTTACTCTCTGTTTACACGAGAAGGACCAGGGAAGTGGGAGGGTGAAGGAATAAGTCTTCTAACAAGAGTAAGGGATTACAAGACTGTGTCCTTAGAGAAGAGGCCTATGTTGTGTGTTTCAGGTGTTTTTTTAAAATGCTGAATATGCAAATTTTAATTTGAGAGGATGCTCCATCCTTAAGGCAAATACAGTTCACAAGTCTCTTAAGCTGACAGTACGGCGAAGACAGCTGACAAGAAAATATCCCAGCATAAATTTTTATTAAATTTGAATATTTTCCCAGAAGCCCAAGAAATTCACAATCTTATTTCATTTACAGAAGGATCGCATAGCCAGACTATACTTTTTTGGTCTGCAGATGTACATGAACGCATACAGGGTGAAGTTCATTTCTATGTATAGAGGATCCTCACCAAGTGATGCACAGCCCTTGTGCAGGGCGTCTGCACAGGGGTAAATCTTACTCACAATGAACTGAATTACCCCATTTAGAAAATGCCACTGTTTTTTCTATTTCAATTTACAATAATCAGCCACTCAGAAGATCATGACTTTATTTAGCATGGTTTTAAATAGTATTTTTAAAGCTCTCCTCTCACTACTTTTTCATGCTATTTGATTTTTAACTCTAAATACACTACCAAGCCCTGAGCAGCCCAGAACTACCAGGGTTTGCCAGATGAGTGACTTCAGTGTTGGTCCAAGTGGCCACGTTTCCTGATGTGACGTTCTATAATCATGCAGGGTACTAAAGCCTGTAGTGTATTTATATTCCTTTAAAAATTCAACTACATATTAAAAAATATAGGCTACATTTAAAAAAAACGTCATGGGTGTATAGAGATTAGATGTGGGAGGCAATAGACAGGGGTACTGATTTTGATAGAGCTAGTGATTTTAAACTGTGCAAGCATAAAAAGATTTATACACATGGCCAGACCTAACCTTGACTACGTTAGTTAAAATGGTACATCTTATCTGTATCATCTGCTTGCCTATGGTACAAGTCTAGAAAAAACAGCAGACATGGTATGTAATAGACCGTGCACCATGATGTCAGACACATTTACAGTTACAGATAGTCCATATTTTAGAACAATAACCATACACCGTATTTAAGTTAAATGGATTTACCCTTCTGTCTATTTTGGGGCCAATTCTGTGAGATGTTGAGTTCCCTCAACTCTCTCAGTGGGAAGTAAGGGAGCTCACTTCTTCACAGCATTGGACTGCTTGCACCTCAATGATTTACTACACACCACTATGCCTTATTGCTCACTTTATTTAGAAAGGCTTCACAGGGTCCTGAAGTCTCACAAATACCCATCACGAGACCCAACAGGTGAGCTGAGGAATGACACTGCATAGAATAGGCTTCCCCCTATTTTGACATCTTCCTCCCACTTAAAGCAACAGCGCTCCAAATGTACAAAGTCTACATGGAAGAGGTGCTGTAAATGGAACATGGTGTCACAAAGGATCAACTAGATTCCTCCCCACACCCCATTTGATCATGGTTTCTGATCATTTCTTCTCTGCCACAGCTAAATTCAAAGGAGAGAATCTAAAGCATAAAAACTTTAGCAACATTCTTTCTTATATTCTAGATAGATTACAAATATAGTCCAGACTACAAGAGTCTATAAAAATCAGACTCCCACATATTACAAACCTCCCAAACAAATACAAAAAACATCCTCCCCACGTCAAATAAACCAAACACAAAATCTTATATGATCCCCAATAGGTTTAACAGTAAAGTTACCTCTGTTATTGGCTATGGCAATCCCGCATCTAAATCCCTTCATCAGATTAATTATTTATATTCACGTTTGGTCTCGGCAATAACAGATTTATTACATTGCTAAGCAAAACTGAACTGGATAAACTGAGTAATACTCTCGATCAGCAAACACACAGTGGCAAAGCGGCATGTTTTCCATCTGGAATAACAGAACCTAATGAAATCTCCATTTTTATTAAACCATGGAGAATTAAGGCAAAAGCAACATATATCATTTTTAAAGGCCAGTTTTATTGATTTGGTAGCGTGAATCCTAAAAACTCGAATCTCTTCTTTCTACAATGTATTCACTGATGCAGTCTGACTGGCTTTTTGACAGAGGGCTCACTTGCGAGGCTGGTTGATGTGCTGATTGACATGTTGTGCATGAGGAAGCTTTTCCACAGAGGGATGAGGTTTTTGGTGAGCCACCTGAGCTGCAGCTGGAGGGAAGTCTTTATCACCCTGTTAAAGAACACACCCGGAAAAATACAAACATTTAAAAAACATGCCAACCAGTTCAAACTGATAGTATTTTGTTTTTATTTAAAGCATAAAGAACATATGAAAAACACTGTGGGTCCCTCTATTTCCTTTCTTCCTTTGCAGACACACTGCATGCATTCTATCTTGGCATTTTTAACAGGGATTTTGTAAACTTAAAAAAAAAAAAAAAAAAAGTCACACTTCTGTCTGAAAATTTTCACCTACTGTTGTTCCAAGTAGCACCTAAAATGACTGTATCTTACAGATTGGAGAGAGAAGATTTTTCTGTTTTTGATTTCTGCAGTGTCAGCGCTTTGTGTAAAGTCAGGCTATGTCTACACTACAATCTATGTTGGGAAAACGTATGTTGCTCAGTGGTGTGAATAAACCGCCCCTTGAGCGACATAAGTTATACTGACATAAGTGCTCATGTGCACAACGCTGTTGGCGGGAGAGCTTCTTCCGCTGACATAGCTACTGCCACGCGTTGAGATGGTTTTATGTCGATGGCAGAGCTCTCTCACATCGGCACAGAGCGTCTTCACCAGACGCGCTGCAGTAGCGCAGCTGTATGTTTAGACATGGCCTCAGTTACTCTGATTATTATGCTCAGTTTCCTTATTTGTGACAATTTTTTTTAAACAGCAGCAAGGGAGGGGAAAACATTTTAAAAACAGGAGAAAGTAGTTTGTTACACCATACAAATAAACAGAATTCTGCCAGAGGAGCTACATACTCAAACTGCTTTTAACTCTATAGTATAAACGTAGCTTAGATTTCAAGTTTAAAATGTCCCTTTTAAAGAAGCATTGGTCCCACCTGTGCCATCATCACCTAATACCTACTCTGCAAAACCAGCCCAATTGCAGTAGTACGTATTTGCTGTACAATCAGCAAGGAATCAGGCAGCTGCTTATTTCTGTTTGTGAAGTCATCCCTGTCAACCCTTTGAAAAGCAATGGAGGACAATCATTAGCATCCAAAGGGGCAGGGACTAGGGAGGGAACATCACCATATCTCTGTCTAAACGCTGGGGAAGAATCTAATTTTCTTATGTTTAGGCCAGAAACACTTTAACTTCTGTTCACTGGCAGATGACAATGTTGTACAAAGTGATTTTATACAAAACAGAAATCCTATGTCCACTTTATTTTCCCTCCATTTTACCCTAATGTCCCCTCTCTATCTTGTCAAGTTTGCCTTTGCTCTTTCAGGGCCATATTGTTCATTAGAGCGATGAGGTGGGAGAGGTGATATACTTTATTGGACCATTTCTATTGCTGAAAGACAAACTTTTGAGCTACGGAGAGCTTCTCTTCAGGTCTGAGAGAGGTACTCAGTGTCACAACTAAATACACGGTGAAACAGATTAACATAAGTAAACACATTCTAAGAAGGAGAGCTCTGTGTGGCTTGAAAGCTAGTCTCTTTCACCAACAGAAATTGGTCCAATAAAAGATATTACCTTACCCACCTAGTCTAGTCTATGAGACCATTAAAGGTGAAGTGTCTATTAACACCTCTTCAGTCATAGGACAAAAACGGGGAACATAATGAGTTACATACTGTTGTAATAAGCTATGAATCCAGTGTTTTTAGTTAGACTGTGATATTTAGTGTCTAGCAAAGTTATGAATTTGTTTGTCTTTCGAAAGTGTTGTGCAGATTTCCCTTAGGACAAAAACTGAGAGGTCAGATATGAAATGACGTTTAGTGAAAGTGTTGGCCCATCAGTGATATGGTATTTGTCTTTTATCTCTTTTCTATGTGACTTCATTTGAAAGCATAATAATTGTCTGGTTTCACCCATACAGTTGTTGTTTAGATATTTAGTGCACTGGATGAGGTACACCACAAGGTGCGATAGGCATAATGGATCTTAAAAGGTCTGTTGTGGGAGGTACTGGTCATCGTAGCAGTGGAAATAGGTAGGCAGGTTTTGCATCTGTTGATCTGACAGGGTCCAGTGCTCTTTTGAGTTGGTGTGTCCTGGTCTGTGGGGCGCTTGCTTCTGATGAGCTTACTGAGATCAGGGGGTTGTTTGAAGGCCAGAAGAGGGGGGCTGGGAAAGATTTCTTTCAGGTCCCCATTAAGTATGGGCTGTAATTGTTTAAAGATGCCTTGTATGGGTTACAGTGTTGGGCAGCAGGTGACAACTACCGGTGTGAGGTCGGAGGGTTTTTCCCCCCTGTATTGAAGTGGGTTCTCTCGGGGAATTTGGATGGCCTGTTCCATGATGCAATTTACTTCTCTGGTGGAGTGTCCTTGTTTGACAAAGGCAGTTTTTAGAGTGTTAAGGTGTGTATCTTGCACTTTCTCCTCTGAGCATATTCTGCGGTATCCGAGGGCCTGGCTGTAGATAACAGATTGCTTGGTGTATTTGGGGAGGATCTGTGAAGGTGGGTGTGGTGATCCGTGGGTTTCTTGTACATAGTTGTCTGAAGGGTTCCATTGTTGAAGCTGATCCTCGTGTCTTGGAAGTTGAGGCTGGTGTGGGAGTGTTCTAGAGAGTTTAATGGACAGGTGGTGGTTGTTGAAGTTGTGGTGAAGATCTAGGAGGGAGATTAGGTCGTCTGTCCAGAGGATGAAAATATCATCAATGTATCTCAGGTATATCATTGGTTTTGTGGTGCATTTGTCCAGAAATTCTTCCTCATGGGGGCCCATGAACAAGTTGGCATATTGGGGAGCCATTCTAGTACCCACAGCTGTTCCCATGACTTGGACAAAGTGTTTGCTGTTGCCTGTAAAATTGTTATGGGTGACAATGAAATGGATGAGTTTGGTAATGTGTTTTGGATGGATATCTGAGTGTTGTCCTTTGTCTTGTAGATATTTAAGGCAGGCAGTGATGCCATCATTGTGAGGGATGTTGGTGTATAGGTGTCAAGGACAGTTGTCAAGGAAGGTTGTAATGTTGCAGAGTTTGGGGAGGAAGTCGGTTGTGTCATGGAGGAAGCTGTCCCTTTGTGCGGTGATTATTTGAGGATGGTTTCTATGAGTCCTGATATTCCTTCAATAAAAGTGCCATGCCCAGATATGATGGGTCTGCCTGGGTTCCCCTGTTTATGTATCTTGGGAAGCATGTACAAGGTCTCTGGGGGCAGCTCATGGGGGATGAGGTTGTAGAGTTTTTCTTGGAGTTGCTTGGGGAAGCATGTGATGATATACTTAAATTCCTGGGTGAACTGTGGTGTGTGTGTGGGTCTCTGGGTTCTTTATAGTAGGTGATGTCAGAGAGTTGGCGGTTGGGCTCGCTGATGTAGTCATCACAGCTGAAGACTAGAATGGTGCACCTTTTGTCTGCTGGTTTGATCACTATCTGATGGCTGGATTTCAGGGACAGTGTTGCTGTCCTCTCAGCAGTGGAGAGACTGTGGTGGATGTGATGTTTAAGGATTTCAGTCAATTTTTTTCCTGAAGCTATCAATGTAATGATCGAGTGTGTTGTTTTTGTCTACTGTGGGGTGTCCAGTCAGATGATTCTATGTGGGTGAAACCAGACAATCACTGCGCTCTTGCATGAACTCTCACAGAAAAATGATAAAAGACAAAAACCTTGTATCACTTGTGGGTGAACACTTTTCACAAAACAATCACATGATATCTGACCTCTCAGATCTCATCCTCAAAGGAAACCTGCACAACACCAGCACAAGATGAGTCTGGGAATTTAAATTCATAACTCTGCTAAACACTAAAACTCATGGTCTTAATAAAGACACTGGATTTTATGGCTTATTACAACAATCTGTAACTCACTAACCCCCTTTTCTGGCCAAAGACTAGGGAGATGCTCTCAGGCCACTTCACCTTGAATGGTCTCTTAGAACATGTGTTAACTACTTATGCTAAACAACTGTTCCAACTTGTATTTAGTTGTGATACTCTGAGTACCTTTCCTAGACCTGAAGAGCTCTGTGTAGTTCGAAATCTTGTCTTTTTCACCAACAGAAGTTGGTCCAATGAAAAATATTATCTCACCCACCTTGTCTCTCTAATATCCTGGGATAAACACAGCTACAACAACACTGCAAACATTAGTCTAACTATAATTTTCACCATTAAATTGCTTCATTTAATCCCTCTCTGCACTAAATTTTTCTCTTTTTTGAAGATATTTTCTTCTCTGAACTGATATTTTCCCCTTTTTTCCCCCTCTGCTATCATTGATTTTTTTTTTTTTTTTTGTATCCTCTCCTACTTCCCTCTCACATATACTTGAGATGGCGGCCTGAATGCAGGTCTTGTTAACACACTAAATATGACTGATGAGTGTTTTAGAGGACAAGCGGTCGCCAAAGTGGGTCCATCACTGTCCTCCAGAAATGTTTCTCTGCCATGCAGAGAACTACTTTGTATCCGGCTGAAGGATGCGGTTGCCAAAGTGGCTTCCAGTTCAAACACTGGGCTTTTTTTGGTGGTGGCGAACTGACAAAGTCTGAGGATCAAGGCAGCCACAGTAGAGCCTGGAGGTGCAGTACTGCCTGCCTGAGCTATAGAGTGCAAATCACTGGCTGCAAGCATGCTGCAGGTCACCATAGTAACCTACCAAGGAGTCAAGTGTTTCCTAAAGAGCAAGATACAAGCTAGAGGAAGGAAAAGTGGCAAGGTAACTAAGGAAAGGACTTCCCTTCTATTTTCACTAGGCCTGGACCTTGTAGACTTACAAAGTCCAGGTCCCCTTTTTTTTATTATGCTCAGCAACAAAAAAGGATGTTTGTATGTCATCAAGGCAAAATGTCACAATTTTAGAGATGACAAAGTGAGACTAAAGCTTCTAAATTGTAATGCAAATGTTTTTGGCTGTAAACAAACAAACAACCCCCCAAAACATCTCAGGATGAAATCCTAAAAGGCACAGTAATGTTGAGCTTTATGCAGGGGAAGGCCAGCACAACTATATCACTGAAATACACACCCAGTCTCATTCTGAGGCCAGCACTTCTCTGCTACTCTAGCTCAAGGGCTTCAGCAAATGGCAGCAGCCCATTCTTGGCACTTCAGATCTTGTGGCTATACCACTTCCCCAGTATGGATCTATCCCAATTACCACCATCAGGCTGGGTTGGCATGGAAACCTTTCACAGTTCACACGGAGCATGTGCTTGGCCTCTCCACTGGCACCCACTACAGTTCCATTGCAGGACTTAAGTCTTGCAGAGGACATTGCGGTGGCCAGGCACATACAAGAGTGCAAATTCTTCCTAACTGATTCTGACAAGACTATTCACAGCAGCTTGACCACTGATTAAATGGTCCTTTGGCTCCAGACCCAGAAAATAAATGAAACTGACCAACTGAGCACTGCAGTCTAGTAAGGCCGTGGGGTCTGGGTTAAACAAAACATAACTGTAACAAATTTATTTACACTCATTTAACCCACGCTTAGCTTAGTTTCACCTCACCAATTGGTGGTAATATGGTTGATACAAGCTTGGGTAATTCATTCTGAGTATATAGGGAGATTATGTTACATTCCATACACTGACAATTACAGTGAGTTTGGGCATAAATTATTATTAAATTCTTGGCAAATTAATGTTAATCACATCATGTTGATATTCATGCCTTAGCTCTATTATAATTATAGGAAGCAACTAAAACACATATTTATCATTTTTGAGCACTGACAGTTGTTAGAAAAAAGTTAATCCAGAAGAAACTAGACTGTGAAACATTTACATCAGTATACTCACAAGTAATCCCATTGACTTTAATGGACTATTTACATGAAAGGTGCTCACATTTGTAAGTAAGGGTTGCACATGTAGTCCTATGTATGTGCACAGTGATGGAGCTAATAATATTAATGTAGGCAATTGCACTTGTTTCAGGATTCTCATTACTTGATTACATCTATGCATCTCCCCACAATATAATTTTAACGAGAAGTTTATGTCTGAGATGCAATAAGGATGCAAGTGCTTCTATACATCACATGCACAGAGTTAGATCGTGCAGTTGGATCTGTGTGGATGGACTCTTATGCTTGTGTGGTGCCCATTTGACTTCAGCAGGTGTCTATCCACATGGATCAAGCTACTGGAGATGGTCCGTATGTAACAAGTTTTGAAAAAAGTGATGCAGTAGCATCAACGATACAGGACAAAGTCCAATAGCTTCACATTTTTAAACTCACAAACTAAAACAGTAGAAACAATTTCAATATATCTATTCATCCATAACCTAATCAAATAAAAAATACTTAAGCAGGCTTAAATAAAGTATAAATATAAACCCCAATCAAGTCAAATATGAGAGGAAAGGGAAAAGATCACAATTAAAAATCTTTCTCTAATCAGTGATGAAATGAAAAGGCTCTTAATCAAAGGACTGAAAAGAAATTAACATGTACACTCACTCTTGCAATGACACCGGAGATGAACACCGTTGGTTTAGGTGGGCTGGAAAATAAGAAAGATTATAGTTATTTAATTGATTTGTTCAACTTTACGTACCCTCAGGGGAAAAAGAACACAGGTACAGCAGCACAATTATTTTCTGCCATGACATTTTTAAAGAGGCTACATAATGGCAAATCTGAATCTGATGGATTTTTTTCTTATATTCTCACCATGACCTTTCAGTATTCACTGTGCTCTGATGATGCATGAAATTCAAAAGCAGGTTTGTATGTCCTGCAAAAAGCTTGTGTGTACTGGACCTGCTATGCTTCGTCAACCTGCCACCACACACCATCATGTGAACCACGCTTCCTGCTGCTTTAAAAAAAAAGAAGGCGGGTGTGGCTAGGAGCAATATGTGAGTTTAAAAAAAGGGAATTTTTGACATCACAATTGTTTTAAAACACCTCTTCCAATTGCAAGCTCTCCAATGCCTTTTGGGAATTCTGGTCTTCTGTGTCATATTATTCAAAGAACTTGTTCCTACAAGGTACCCAGCCCCTTGAACTCCCAATGAAGGTAACAAACTGAGAACTCATGCTAGGTTTGTGCTTTTTTTTTATTTGGCCGTACTCTGTCTTGCTCTTGCCAAAGAAATTACACTGAAGATTCTGTAAGTCTTTAAAATCGCCTTCCTAATCAATTTAGTTCAAGAGCTGTTTGAGGATAGCATGTCAGATGGTACAGCAGAACTAACTAATGAGACAGTTGAGACAAAAATTAGGAATACTCGTTTCCCGATATTCCTCAGATTTAATTCACCCTTCTTAAATTCCAGCCCTGGCTTCTACCAGCACTGCCCAGTACTAGGGCGTAATTGCCTACCATAAACTTCAGCTAAATCACAGAAATCTTTAATGCTAACTGTAGTATAGACAGCTACATTAACAAATCCTATAGAACCACTGCAGCAAAAGAAAAACAACCCAAATGGTAACAAGCAATCATTTTAATTTTTTTCCCACAGTAAAGATCCATACTGAACTGATTTTAACTTATATACCAGTGTCATTTTCCTCTGACAGCAGCTTCTTGACTTCTCTCTTCTTGTCTAAAGTGGCCCAAATGCTCTAGTCTAATCCACCCATGCTATGTTAAAGAGTCAAAGATGGCTTTATACCACTTTGTTTCCCTGCCTGTGGGGCCAACCTGATGCCAGTCCAACCCCCCAGTGAAAGGGACAGTAACCTGTCAGTAAGTGCACAGTCATATCCTATTTCTTCTTTAGCAGAAAAAAAGGAAACTTAGTCATAGCTATAAACTCTTGGGTTACAGTATGTTTGTGTGCTACATTAAATCCACTGGCTCTCCTGTCCATTTCTGCTAGACCTCTTTGTCCCCTAAAGATCTTTGAAAATCAAGATCCTCAGCTTTTGTCTTTGAAGATCTGAATAACTATGACATGTGCCAATGCTGATTTAAAAGGATAACAAAAGGACATGGTACACTGAATCAGTAGTTCTCTCACTCTAATTCACAGGACCACTTTATGAGAGATCTTCTTACAGATGCACCTCCCATCCCGACCCCCTACGGCTTGGTTCTCAGAACTTTTAATTCTGTGAACCATTAGACAAGCCCCAAAGCCTACAGTTTTAGAACCACTGCACTGAGACATTTACTGTGTTTGCAGTAGTCCAACATACACTACTGTTGCTCAGAAACACCTGCGAAAAATAGGGGTTGGGGGAGGTGAGCATGTCAGCAGACCCCAAGAAAGGAGCAGGCTATCATTGCTACATTTGTAACACACTTTCAAGTGCTTTAAATTCTATTGGTGTTTTATGCTAAGTATAACCTACATTTCTAGTATTTTATAACCTGTGATGGTTGCTTTGAGGATATATTTAATCTGATGAAAATCGGTTTGACAGATGTTGTTTTGAAGATGCAACATTACTTTTTCTAGGCTTTAATAAACAAAAAAGTGAAAAAAATTACTGTTACTAAAATAGAATTCTTATACATGCTTTTACTATTTTATATTTGGTACACACATTTATTTAAGTTTAAATAAAAGGTAAAGTAGTTCTTATTTAAGGAATACAAGGCTAAATTTGCCAGGATTGTTTAAAGTTCATGAAAATACTTTCATAAGGAATTCTAGTTTTATTATAACAGGTGGAGAAAAAGCCCACATTTAAGATTGCAATGTACA
This sequence comes from Malaclemys terrapin pileata, assembly GCF_027887155.1. Taxonomy (NCBI): domain Eukaryota; kingdom Metazoa; phylum Chordata; order Testudines; family Emydidae; genus Malaclemys; species Malaclemys terrapin. The sequence continues at coordinate 157,825,763 of NC_071506.1, read as the reverse complement.
AAGCACTTATTCCAATTTTATATGTGCAATAATGTCAAAAATTTTAAACCTCACAAATTTTACTGGGTTCATTTGCACTGAAAGTATCCAAGTAAGATAGAGAGTTCTATTACTTCATAGTACAGAAGCTTAAACAAGGTGTTTACTAACATTACAAGAAAATCATAGAGAAGATAGAATACTTGAAAAGACCACTAAATTAGGCCTGGTCTACACTAGGAGGTTATGTCGAATTTAGCAGCGTTAAATCGAATTAACCCTGCACCCGTCCACACAACGAAGCTATTTAGTTCGACAGAGAGGTCTCTTAAATTCAATTTCTGTACTCCTCACCAACGAGGGGAGTAGCGCTAAATTCGACATAGCCATGTCGAATTAGGGTAGGTGTGGATGGAAATTGACGCTAATAGCTCCGGGAGCTATCCCAGAGTGCACCACTCTGTTGACGCTCTGGACAGTAGTCCGAGCTCGGATGCTCTGACCAGCCACCCAGGAAAAGCCCTGGGAAAATTTTAATTCCTTTTCCTGTCTGGGCAGTTTGAATCTCATTTCCTGTTTGGACATCGTGGCGAGCTCAGCAGCACTGGCAACGATGCAGAGTTCTCCAGCAGAGGTGACCATGCAATCTCAGAATAGAAAGAGGGCCCCAGCATGGACTGATCGGGAAGTCTTGGATCTGATCGCTGTGTGGGGCGATGAGTCCGTGCTTTTGGAGCCGCGATCGAAAAGACGGAATGCAAAGATCTACGAGAAGATCTCAAAAGCCATGACAGAGAGAGGGTACAGCCGGGATGCAACGCAGTGCCGCGTGAAAATCAAGGAGCTGAGACAAGCGTACCAGAAGACCAAAGAGTCAAACGGACGCTCTGGATCCCAGCCCCAGACATGCCATTTCTACGAGGCACTGAATTCCATTCTAGGTGCGGCCGCCACACTACCCCACCACTGACCGTGGACTCTGAGGATGGGATATTGTCGATGGCCGCTTCCTCGGAGATGTTAGCGGACGGGGAAGATGAGGAAGGTGAGGAGGAGGACAACGCAGTCGACAGCGCTTACAACGCTGATTTCCCAGACAGCCAGGATCTCTTCATCACCCTCACAGAGATCCCCTACCAACCGCCCCCAGGCGTTAACCCAGACCCTGAATCAGGGGAAGGATCAGTCGGTAAGTGTTTTAAACATGTAAACATTTATTTTGAACAGAACAGGAATATTAACAATGGGTTTTTCATGATTTGTTTGCCCTAGGTGCTTAACGTTTTAGTCGTTGGCAGTGCAACTACTGCCAAAGAAGGTCTATATGTCCGGGGATAGAGCTGAAATCCTCATGGGACATCTCCATGAAGCTCTCCTGGAGGTAATTGGAAAGCCTTTGCATGAGGTTCCTGGGGAGAGCGGCCTTATTGTGTCCTCCGTGGTAGGAAACTTTTCCTCGCCAGGCTATCATCAAGTACTCTGGGATCATTGCCTTGCAGAGCATGGCGGCATACGGCCCTGGTTTTTGCTGGCTTTCACGCAGCATGCGTTCTTTCTCGGTCTCAGAAATTCTCAGCAGAGTGATGTCGCTCATGGTGACCTGCTTAGAATTAGGGGAATGTTACTATTGGGACTGCTTGCCTGTTCCTTTACAGAACTGTCACCGGCGGTTTACAGCCACGCGGTGGAGGCGGGAGAGGGGCAGCATACAGGGATCTTTCCCGGGGACAGCCGCGAGGGCGTGGGACAGGGGCAGAGTTCATGCTTGCCGGATTGCCGGCAGCAGGAACTGGCCAACGATAGGAGCATTGCTTTGAACGTGAAAGGAGGGCACTGCTATAATTTAAGTTTTAAGCAGCCAAAAGTCTACGGCTTACCATGTCAGCCTGCTACCCGAATTCCGCTGTCCTGCCCCGCTTGTCTGATCTCCACTGCAAGACCCCAGGCACTGAATGCGAAGGCCGAAAATTCGACCTTGTCCTGAGTGCGCATGTGATAGGTGCTGTGCATGGTCTTGTTCACAGAGAAAGACTATGTTCATTGTTCACAAAAAATTATCTTTGTGAGGAATTCACTCCCTTTTTCCCATCCCACAGCTGCGAATGTCTCCCGACCTACCCTGGCATCCCCCTCGCAGAGGCTGGCGCAGATTAGGCGGAGAAAGAAAAGGACACGGTACGACATGTTCTCAGAACTTATGGGCTGCTCCCGAGCAGATGTGGCCCAGCAGACCCAGTGGAGGGAGAACATGTCGCAATACCAGCGAGCACACAGCGAACGGGAGGAGAGGTGGCGGCAGGAAAACCAGCAGGCAACTCAAACGCTGCTTGGACTAATGAGGGAGCAAACGGACACGCTCCGGCGCCTTGTGGATGTTCTGCAGGACCGGAGGCAGGAGGACAGAGCCCCGCTGCAGTCTATCTCTAACCGCCCTCCCCCGCCACAAACTCCCATACCCCCCTCACCCAAAGTCCCAAGAAGGAGGGGCGGCAGGGGCCGTGAAAACTGTCACTGCACCCCTGCAGACTGCTCAAGTACCAGAAGGCTCTAATTCCCAAAAATTTGATAAGTCCTTTCCTTCCCGCCTCACCCAAGCCCCCGTCCCAGTTTCATCCCCTAACTGTGTAGTTGCTAATAAAAGATACGTTTCTGTTAATTACTGTTTCCATCATGTTCTTTTAGGGGAGAGTGTGTTTTAAGGGGGGAAAGGAGGTTGGAAATTGGAGAGGACAGTCACCTTTACCAGGGTACTGACACGGGGGCAGGTTCAGCAGAAGGTCACACACAGATTGCAGTCACTAGGCACCCTGGTCAGTCTGGGAGGTGGTTTTCATGTTCTGTGTGTGGGGGGCCATGTGACTTTGTGGCAGGGGAGGGCGGATAGAGATCTTAAGCAGCGGTCCTTATCCTGGATCACAGAGCCACGCAGCAGGGGATCTGTAACCGTCCTCCCCCGCCACAAAGGCACATCGCCCCCACACACAGAGTCCCGAAAAGGAGGGGTGGCAGGCTCCGTTGAAACAGCCAGTCCACCACTGCGGACCACTCTAGGAGCAGGAGCCTGTTATTCCTCGAGTTTAGAAGTGTTCTTTCCATTACTATGCCCACTCCCCACCACAGTCTGCGTCCCAGTTTCAACACTTTACCGCGACATCCCTAATAAAGAAAATGGTGTTCATTAACAAAGTTTCATTTATTTTATTTTTAAATGTGTGTTGGAAGCGGGGGGACGCGGTGAACGGGGTATGTAGCTGGAGAGGATAGTCAACAGTAAGTGGGTAAAGAAACGGAGGCAGGTTCAGCTTCTCTTTAAACAAACTTAATAGTCACAGGTTACCCTGCTCATTGAGGAACCTAGCTTTCAAAGCCTCCCGGATGCACAGCGCATCCCGCTGGGCTCTTCTAATTGCACGGCTGTCTGGCTGGGCGTAATCAGCAGCCAGGCTATTTGCCTCAACCTCCCAACCCGCCATAAAGGTCTCCCCCTTGCTCTCACAGAGATTGTGGAGCACACAGCAAGCTGCAATAACAATGGGGATATTGGTTTCGCTGAGATCAGAGCGAGTCAGTAAGCTTCTCCATCTCCCCTTGAGACGGCCAAAAGTACACTCCACCACCATTCTGCACCATTCAGATGGCAGTCGAGGAGTTCCTTTTCAGTGTCCAGGGCGCCTGTATAGGGCTTCATGAGCCAGGGCATTCGCGGGTAGGCTGGGTCCCCGAGGATCACTATAGGCATCTCCACATCCCCAACAGTTATTTTCTGGTCCGGGAAGTAAATACCTTCCTGCAGCCGTCTAAACAGACCAGAGTTCCTGAAAACACGAGTGTCATGAACCTTGCCCGGCCATCCTAGGTTGATGTTTGTAAAACGTCTCCTATGGTCCACCAGTGCTTGCAGCACCATTAAAAAGTAGCCCTTTCGGTTAATGTACTGGCTGGCCTGGTGGTCCAGTCTATAGCCCCACCGCAATTTGGAAATCCCATCGCTGCGAAGCCATCTATGATCACCTGCACGTTTCCCAGGGTCACTACCTTTGAGAGCAGTAGCTCAACGATTGCATTGGCTACTTGCATCACAGCAACCCCCACGGTAGATTTGCCAACGCCAAAGTGATTCGCGACTGACCGGTAGATGTCTGGCGTTGCAAGCTTCCAGAGGGCTATGGCCACTCGCTTCTGGACAGTCAGGGCTGCTCGCATCCGGGTGTCCTTGCGCTTCAGGGCAGGGGACAGCAACTCACAAAGTTCCAGGAAAGTTCCCTTCCGCATACGAAAGTTTTGCAGCCACTGTGATTCATCCCAGACCTGCAGCACTATGCGGTCCCACCAGTCCGTGCTTGTTTCCCGGGCCTAGAATCGCCGTTCCACAGCATCAACATGACCCATTGCCACCATGATGTTCACGGCGCGGGGTCCCGTGCTTTGTGAGAGGTCTGTGCCACTCTCAGACTTCATGTCCTCACCGCGCTGCCGTAGCCTCCTCGCCCGATTTCTCAGCATCTGCCTCTGGAAAAGGTGGATGATAAGGTGCGAGGTGTTGACAACGGCCATAACCGCAGCGATGGTCGCAGCGGGCTCCATGCTCGCAGTGCTGTGGCGTCACTCACCAGAAAAGTGCGCGAACTGATTGCCTGCCGACGCTTTCAGGGAGGGAAGGCGGTAGTGACGGTTGGATGACGACAGTTACCCAAAACCACCCTCTACACAATTTTTTCCCCAGCAGGCATTGGGGGCTCGACCCAGAATTCCAATGGGCAGCGGGGACTGCGGGAACAGTGGGATAGCTGCCCACAGTGCACCGCTTCCAATGTTGACGCTTGCCCCGTTAGTGTGGACTCACAAAGTCGAATTACTGTCCTTAGTGTGGATACACACGTTTGACTTTGTAATATCGATTCCACATATTCGATTTAAGTACAATCGAACTACTCTCGTAGTGTAGACATACCCTTAGATGAAATAAGATATTAAGAATACTAAAATCTTATGTCTTCATTCTGCAGGGGTTTTAAATCTGTGAGTTCAAGTCTCACAGATATACTGTAAAGAATGACCATATGCTGGGGTTAAAAATTAATAATATGAAAGTCCCTAGAGAACGCATAATATTACATTATTTTAAGGGAGAGACTGCATAATTCAGTATTTGAACCCTGTTGTACACATTGATGATGCTCATTATCCTTATAGAGTTAATTAGTTGGGAGATAGGAGCATGACGAAAAAGTGCAAGAAACAGAAAACAAAGAAAGAAATAAATTGCTAACTTCCAACATGGGAGAACTTCAACTTTCCATACTAGGACCAGTGTTGTTTCATATCTTTATCAGTGTTGTGGAAAAGGGGATAAACAGTGAGATGGTAAAATTCGGCAGCTAACACAATTATTTTAGGAATTCAAGATATAGAAAAAAATTGTGAGAAATTCTCCACTGCCCTCACAGATCTAGATGATGGAGAAGCACAGCGACAGATGAAATTCAGTACAGACTAATGCAAAGCCCTGAACACCAGAAGGAATAATTTGAGCTACTGATATATTGTGCACTGGTGGTTAGAAAACCAAACAAAAATGTTAGGATGAATAAAGAAGGGAATAGAAACAATACTGAAAATGTTAATTATAACCCTTGTTTAGAATACCGCATTCAATCCTGGCCACTCCACAGCGAGAGAGACAGATGAAATCGAAAGGGTACAGAGATGGGAAAGGATCAGAAGCATGGAGGGCTTTCCATATTAGAGATTGAGGCAGCACATTTAAAACTGATAAAAGAAAATACTTTTTAAAGAGCGCATAATTAATCTACAAATATCATTGCAAGAAGGTATTATTGAGGCAAGGAGTTTAGTATGATTCAAAAACAGAATTAGACATTTATATGACTTGAACACATCCATAATCACATCAGTTAGGATACAAAAATGTAAAATGTCTATGAACCCTCATCTCTAGGGCATAAGTTACCTCTATGTGATGGAGGCTAAGAAGAAACTTCCTCTATGATCAGGTAGGTTACACTTTCACATGTCATTGTCCTTCCTGGGTTCAACTGATAGTATACCTGAACCATCTAAAACCATGCAGTACCATGTGTCTGAGCAGAAGCAGAGTTCTCAAAAGATTTCCAGTCTGCCAACATTGAATCAAGTTGTCAAACCTCAAGGAGGACACTTGGAGAGAAATATAAGCACACACTTTTCTACTGGGCTAGGAGAGTTTGAGACAAATGGGAAAATGATAAATATTTTGCTAAACAAGAGGGTGCTCTCTCCTAAACAGGGATGATTGGCACACAGGTGTTCTCCCCTAAGAGAAGGGAAGTAGAGCCAAACCTACAAAGGTCTTGAAATCCAATTTCTAGGCTCCTTGGTGATCTACAAAGCCCCTGCTCAGCTGCCACCTAACCTGGTGGGTGCCAAAACTTGGTACCTAAGTTTCTGATGTGAACATTCCCTAGACCCCTAAGTTTCTGAGTCTGGGCATGCGCACTGCTGCCTCCCTCTAGGTGTCCTAAGGCCTAAGCCCCAGCACAATCCACAAACTGGGAGAAGACAGGCAGAGGAGCACTGTTGCCAGCAGGGCTGTGAGCACTCCTAACTCCACACAAAAGAGCAGGGGACAGATGACCTCTCTCATAATCTTTCTTCCAGGGGTTTGGGTGCTCAGCTGGGACATGGTAGACCCAGGTTTTAGTGTTGCTTCTGCCTGATAAGGTGGGACTTGAACAGGGAAAAATCAACTACATTTCTTAGGTGAATGCCCTAACTCACTGGTCTATGACATATTCTGATGTGGGTCTTTCTCAAACCCTCCTGTTGAAGCTGGTCCACTTTAAATAACTGTATAATTAAACAGTAATTGTACAAGACTTGCTATATAACCTCCAGTTTAGTGGTCAGAACACATACCTGAGAGATGGCAGATTCCCTGCTCAAATCCCTTCTCTTCATCTAAAGGGACTTGAACTAAACTCTCACTCATACTCTAGATGAGTTTCCTAACCAATGTTCTACAGGTTATGAGAGAGGGCATTCGGCCATCTTGTGTGGAGTTAGGCACCTGCATAACTCATTCTCGCAAGAAACAGCTTAGTCACCTAAGTCACCTGACTCCAGGACAGGGGTTCCTGGCTTGGACTGCAAGCAGAGCTAGGCACCTCCCTGCATCCCAGATTTAAGGGCTGAACTACCTGAGAGGGGCAGGGCATCACCCACAGGTAGGGCCCTACCAAATTCGCAGTCCATTTTGGTCAATTTCAGTCATAGGATTTTTTTAAATAGTAAATTTCATGATTTCAGATATTTAATTCTGAAATTTCAGGTTGTAATTGTAGAGGTCCTACAATTGTGGTGGGGTCACAAAGTTATGGGGGAGGAGGGTTTGCAGTACTGCTACTCTTACTTCTGCGCTGCTGCTGGCAGCGGTGCTGCCTTCAGAGCTGGGCAGCTGGACACCAGTGGCTGCGGGCTAGGATCCCAGCTCTGAAGGCAGAGCCACTGCCAGCAGCGGCGCAGAAGGATGACATGGTATGGTATTGCTACCCTTACTTCTATGCTGCTGCCTGCAGGGCTGGGTCCTCAGTCAGCAGCTGCCACTCTCCGGCCACCCAGATCTGAAGGCAGCAGCGCAGAAGTAAGGGTTGCATGTTATGGTATTGCCACCCTTCTTTTTGAGCTGCTGGTGGTGAGGCGTTGCCTTCAGAACTGGGCGCCTGGCCAACAGCTGCTGCTCTCTGGCCACCCAGGTCTGAAGGCAGCACAGAAGTAAGGGTGGCAATACTGCAACCTCCCTGCAACTCCCTTTTGGGTCAGGATCCCCAATTTGAGACCAATTTCATTGGTCTCCCCAGTGAAATCGGTAAAGGGTAAAAGCACACAAAAGACCAGATTTCATGGTCCGTGACACGTTTTTCATGGCCTAGCTTACATGGTTCCAGGATTTGGGAGATCTCAGGCCCCTCTCTCCCCAAGCACTGTACAGGGAGCCTAGGCACCTAACTCAGGCTTTGTAGATGCCAGTGTTGTTCCTGTGATTTCCTATGTGCCCAAGTCCCTTTGTGGATCTGGGCCATAGTTCTTTAATTGCCCTGACCCTGGTAAGCACCATCCACATTAACCTACAGCAGGGCTATTTAAGGAGCCAGTTTCACTTACAGTAGAGTTTGAGAAAAATGTTTAATAGTTGCAGGAGCTGCTAAGGGGCCAGGAACTACAGAAATACACAAGATCCTGCTTTTTAGTTCCAAAAAGTGATAGAGATATTTGGAGCTGTCCATCTCTTCTTGAATCTCCCAGCATTATGTCTTGTGACTCTTAACTGGGCTCTCCAATTACACAATCAGAAGGACAAATACTGGTCCCAGGTAAAGGCTAGATTCTGTCTTGGACTGTGTGGCTGAAGAGGGGCACAAGGCGTAGTAAGAACTCAATTTATATCTCTGAGGAATACCTGGACCTTGGGCCTGGGTACACAGCAGTAGACAGGCATTGTGCACCTGTTACAACCACCACTCTCCCCCCTCCCCTCCCCCTCACAGGTGGGTAGGGAGTAGCTGGAAAAGGGACAGGACTTTTTATGACTTGTTATCCAATTTTCATGCTTGATTTCCAATGAAAGATCATGCACTCTCTCCTGGACAATGGGTGAGGGCAAGCAAATTGGAAAGGATCAATTGTATCGTGATGTGAATTATCCATTGATCCCCAATTGCCCATCTACAAGCACGTATTAAAGTTCCTATTTTGATGGCTATTCTGTATTTGTGTTACAGTATGCAGTTAGTATGTAACTGATCTCACTCATGGGAAAGCGAGCAAGAAGACAGGTTTCAGAGTAGCAGCCGTGTTAGTCTGTATCCGCAAAAAGAAGAACAGGAGTACTTGTGGCACCTTAGAGACTAACAAATTTATTAGAGCATAAGCTTTCGTGGACTACAGCCCACGGTATATGCATCCGAAGAAATGTGGCCACGAAAGCTTATGCTCTAATAAATTTGTTAGTCTCTAAGGTGCCACAAGTACTCCTGTTGTTCTTTTTGCGAGCAAGAAGGTTCACAAGCATTTCTCAAATGCGGCCACCAGGGGCTTTTCTTGTGGCCACAGCCTCCTGTGCAGTGATGGGGAGCAAAGGGGGGCAAAGCAGCAGCCCCTCCCCATAGGCCTCCAGCAGTGGTTGGGCCCCCTCTGGAGACAAAAAAGCTGGAGGAGCAGGCAGCCAGTGAGTTCCCCACCTTCACTGGGAGTGGTGAGGAAGAGTTTCAGCCCTGGGGTGGTGGATGGCAGGCCCCAGCCACTGGCTTTGGGATCCGTTCCCCTGCCTCACAGTGGCGGGCTCTGGCCCTGAACTCACCTCCCCCCCATCACACTCCTGACCCCCATTACCTCCCCCAGTGCCCCCATTGACCCTGGCCCCCACTGCCTCCATACCCACTTCCTCATTCAGGACTTAATTTGTCCCCAGGCTGACCAAGGCTGAGTAAGTCTGCTGTGAAAAGTAGTATTTGTTGTATGTTAATATCACTTTTTGATAGCAGACTTAGTAGCTATCAAGTCTTAAAAAAGGCAACCAAAAATGCAAAAGAAACAAGAAACAAGACAACATGCAAAGTACCTGATGTGTGTTTCTATTCTGTTTAGGTCCAGTAAAGAATAGAGACAACTGTACATTATTTTTATTATTGAGTCTGCAAATAAACCCCTACATAATTGAATTACAATGATTTGGACATGTATATGGGCATATTTATATGTTTTCCCCAAGGTTAATTAAGTATTTTAGGAAAAATTGTCAGAGTGGCCACCAGCAAGAGTTGGTGGCCGCACCCTGAGGTCACCAACATTTGTTGTAAGAACCCCTAAGGTTCTCTAAACCTTCCAGCCTGGAGTTCACCTGTGCTCACTGATTTCAGTGGACAAAACTTCAGACCTCCATCCTGCCCTTACCCTTCTGGAATTAAAAAAAATAAAAATAAAACAACAACTAGTGAGACATTCAACCCATCCAGCTTAGCCTTCAAAGTTATTTGGGAATGTGTATGTCATTGTTACAAAACAAGAGTTAACTATTTTCAATTTTAGTTTAGTGCCATTTTGAAGGTCTCCTATATACAACTTCACAGAGGTGTTTGAGTGTACCTGGTTACCTTTGATTCTGACATTGTCTACGAAAACAAATTGAGATGATTAAACACACACAGAGATGATTAAAAACACATTTCCCAGCAAAACAAAGTAAGAATAACAACAAGCACACTGCTCATCAGTTGGCCTGAAATACTTTCTGATTTGCTTATAATATATTTGGGTTATTAATTTTCAGGACACAAAAGTAATAATTAGCCTGGCTGGCTACCAGAGGGAAATATTCTGCTTGATTGCACACAGACATTCCGTATCTGAGATTCTACAACATGCTATGCTGTCGAGGTTGTTTGTATGCCAACCAAAACCACGTTTTGAAACCTGCAAGATGATCCACAAGATGGCACTGTTGAACCTCCTAGCCTTGTGTACTATAACAAGACAACCTGAGACAAATTCAGGAACTTTGGCAAATATTAAAAACTAAGCTAAAAAAAGTTGCAGATAATGTTTCCGCTAACGAAAATTAGGCAACGCAGTGTACATATTTATGTATGTACACACATACACACATTATACTATACTTGGGAAACAATTTCATTGTTCCATGTACTGGTCTGAATTTGAATAAATCCCATGTGAAAGCTCCAACCCTTCCAAATTGTCTCCCTTTTCGGTACAGCAAATGAATGCAATTTCACAAATCTTAAGTAGGAGTCAAATATCCTATATATATATATTAACAATAACTACTTTCGTTATTCATATACAAATAAATGGTATGTTCTAATTTAATTCATTAAATTAAATGTAATAGCAACTGACTGATATTTGTCTGGCTGATATTCACTATCAGCCTACTGGGGTGCATAGCCTGGATAAAAATTTTTAAAGACATTCTCTCACCAGCCTCTCTTTCATCTACCTTTCTTAATGCTCTATTATCCATAGGAGAAAACCATTTTAGGGAACATCTCCCCTCGCCCCACAATCTTACCTCACATTGTTTGGCAAGCACTAACATTGGAGTATATGGAACTATAAACAGAGTTTGTTAAGCTTTTGTTTTGTGAACAGAAGGAATTAAGTATTTCACCTTTTCTATAGATCCACGGTATTTGTATACAGTCCAGCTGCTGCTTCATTAATTAGGGCTCAGCCTGGTCATTCTAACATACAAGTGACTCCCAGGGAATTCAATGATGAAGTCTGCACAAGCAACAGCTGTATATGTGTTTGTTATATACATTTAATGTCTGTAGCCATTTATGTGGAAAAAATGGCAAATGTTTTAAACATGCTAAAAGTAAATTTTATTTAAATGGTGACAACATTCAAAGGAAAATCTAATTTATGGAAGTAAAATGCCTATCAGCCAGAGAACTAGCCACAGACATTAAAACAGATAGGGCAGCTGGTTAGCAGTGAGATTCTCGGTCAATACCAACTGCGCCACTAATCTACTCAGATTCCTACTTGAACCTCACCATCTGACCAGTAGGCATTTGATGAGTTTACATCTTACACCCTCCTACTCCTTTGAGCAATGGAATGTGAAGTTCTTCCTTTTCACTCTGTATCCTTGCCTCAAACACAAGAGATTCCTGACTGTTATGAAGAGAAGTCTCTGGTAGTTTAACTTTCCAAGATACTCCATGTTTTGTATAGTTGCCTGTCTGAGCATAGCGCCAATGTGTACCTCTGCTGTTGCTCAAAGCTTTCTACAGCAACTGTGGAGTGAAACCAACACAAATGTAAAATAACTATGTTCTTGTAAATTCCACTGTACTACTGTTAGCTCTGGGAAGCAGTAAAGGCACTAGAGCTGTCTGCAGACTCAGGAAGACAGACTTGCATTAGTTCACATTCAACAGGTATCTCTGAAACCCATACATGCCCAGAATTTAATTTTTGTGGCTTACACTGCCCCCTACTCTCCAGAGAAGGTTTCCGACTTGTCAATGGACTTTCTGGAGGGATAAAGGTTTGATGACTTTTTCTTCCTTTCTTCTTGAATATATTAAAGATTGTCTTACAGTTTTCCCCCCACAAAGCATGGATGTTCATGCTTGTTTTCCACATATGAAACAACAGGTCCTGGCTTCCCTCTCTTTCCTTACAGTCTTTGGCAAGATCTTAGCAGGATTTGCATAGTGCATCCAGCTGCACTCTGAGCTGCAATGCCTGTTTCCATTAACAGAGGCATCAAGGGCTGATAAGCTTTAGTACCTGAAATTCCTGGTATGCCAAATGCAGAAAACACACAGAACATTCATCTTACACGCAAGTCTGTATTTATAGATCATTAAGGAACCAGGAAGCCAAATTCAAAAATATTCTTTTACTTTATCATTCACCTTTAACAGAGTTGTTCAGCCAAAAATATTTTAATGTAACAGAGGACATGGCACAGAGTCTTTAAAAAACACATTCTGACAACATCAGGACTTTGTGTAAGTGCCTGTTTCTTAACACAGACTAGATTTCAATTTCAACTTGGAGAAGAAGAGTTCAGATCGACGACGGAAAGCAGAAACCTTCCGTCACCCCTAAGGCTAGCCACTGGGCTGCAGCTGCAAGAGGTAGAATCTTAATTCCTTTCCCAACCAGAAATATCTAATATTCCTAATAGCATCACACTGGGTCGCTTTTTTCTTTTCTACTATTCCCCTGGGTTTAACATATCGGGGCAAAATATGGTATTAAAATCAACTGCAAAACTTCCACTGATTTCAGTGGGACCAGGATTTGGCATTTGGAAAGTATGACATTAAAAATATAAATGGAAATACCAGAAGAATACAAATCTGCAGTAATGGGATTTAAAACATGAACATTCAGAGGATTTTAACAAAAATCTTCAGAGTATAAGCTTCCAATTGGGGTGAAAAAAGTCTCTAGCCCCTTAAATGTTTATGAAAGCTGTGACAATGGATAAGGTATAGCTCTCCTGTCGAGTCTGAGGATAGTGAGGCAACACCACTTATTTACTTTAATAGGTATCAAAATCAAAGTCAATTATGATCACTTCAATATCAATAACGTTAGTCATTTTACTGCTAATTGGTGCAACAAAAACTTGCTAAATTTTCTAGTTAAGTTTAGCTGCATTACATGTCATATTCCAGCATTATGTTTATTTGAATGGATGTTGCTTGTTCCAGAAGCTACTAAGGCCGATAGTTCACTTCAATATGTATAATGGAACTTTGTACCCTTAGGGCATTTGGTCTTCTTGTGCTCACTCTTACCCATCTCTCTTAGGCCCCTCGCTGACCTTGCTAGAAGATTACAGTTTTCTCCATTTACAGGCTCTTATGTTCACCCTTCTCTGCCTACTTGGAGCAAGCAGATGAGTTTCTTTCAGGAGTGCAAGTCAGTAATGTTTCCCAGCCCAAGCAGTCAAAACCTAATTTAACCTCAGATAAACAACAGGAGTATTTATTAGTAGTTTACAGAAGGGAGGGAACAGAAATAAAAAGGATTATGTATATTAAATGCCTGAAAGGGAGAAGTAATGGAACAGTCCTCAGAGGATAGTTATATTTAAATTCCAGATAAAATTATAGATTTTACCTCATTGCTCACATGGTAGTACGGTCTTTCTTGACTATAGACCAATTTGAAGCGGTGTTTCTGAGGCGTCAGCTGTGATATGTCCCCAGCAAGAATATGTAGTCTGCCTAAACACTGGCCTAGTTGTAGTACATCTAGCCTTTGATGGGGAAATATAACAAATACATAGTAGCATTTGCTTGAAGATGACCTTCATATCCTAAGCTGTGAAATCAGGAACAATCTACACAATGCAATGTTCTCCTTTTTTGTTTTCCAGCATCTAGTGAGTTTAGATTAGCAATAGTTCCTTTAAGAAGCTATCCCGGTTTCCTTGTTTAGCTCAAAAGGGCTTCCCTTTCGTCTGATGTGCAATTAGACATATAAACTCTGTTCCATACATTTTAATAGTTCTATTTGCTAATGGTCTAAGCCATCACTTTTCTAGAATGTCATTAATATGCAAATGCAGAGATCCCTCCTGGTACAGTACATCATTTGTACTCAGCACAGTTTATCTGTGTAATGGAGTCCCAGTACATCAAAGAGTAATTGAGCTATAGAACATTAAGAATCATAAATATAGATATTAAAGCGATTAAAAAATGGAAATACTACTTGTCACAATAAGTTATTATATAGCAATAAGGCACACCAGGCTGTGTGCATTCATAAAGATGCTGGTGTTTGGCTACAATAATCTGTGAGCACGTCTGGCATTATTTATTGATGGCAGAATAGGGCTTACTAATTTTAAATTTCACTTTTTGAAAAAACATTTATAAACATAATGAATCCTTCCACTATGATAATTCTTAAAATGTTAAATATGCTTTCCCTATTTTTTAGTATGTTTGATTAAACTAGGTGTCTTTCCCTATTGGGGTAACAAGAACTATCAGGAACCCCAAGCTCAGTGGTCCCCAAACTGTGGGGCATGCCCCCCTAGGGGGGCACAGAAAAAAGTTCAGGGGGCATGCAGTAGGACCCAGGCTAGCCCCCACAGAGGGTAGGGAGAGAGCACCACACTTCCAGCCCTACTCCTCCCTCAACCCCATGCAGCCTCCAGTCCTGCTCTGCCTCTAGGATAACTCCAACTCTCACTCCCAATCCCACTCCGCCCCCATCCCCACCTCCATTCCGTCCCTTGCCCAGCTATGCCCTCATTCCCTCTCCACCCCAAGACCAGCTCCACCTCTAGCTCCAGATATTTCCCCCATCCCCAGTTCTGCCTCCAGCTCTGCCTTCAGCCCAAGCTTGGCTGCTGAGGAAGTCTTGTCTGTGCAGTAATGGGGGGGGGGGGGGAAAGGGTACGGATTGATTCTATTAATGGTAAGAGGAAAGGAGTGCAACTGGAAAAGTTTGCACACCACTGCCCTAGCTCAAAAGCCTCTTTGGAGTTTTTTTTTATAGTAAGAACTCAGTACTGAACAGTTCCAGCTTAGTTTTAGCTTTTGCAAAATCAAGCGGCTGGAGGTTCCATACGACTTCTGAAAGAGGAGCTCAACATTTTGAGGGGGGTGACAGAAGAAACTGAAAAAAATACATTTTTAAAAACTGATCCTCCTCTCTTCCTTTCTCCGCTCCCCACTAGCTGCTTCTAATATCTTTCTCCTTTAACTGCCTTCCTACGCACACTCCTACCCACTCTATTTAACATGATAGGCACAAGGTGTTTTGTTCTTCCAGTGACACTACCCCAGCCATGCCCACTTGAAGTTGGTGTATTATCATTAAAAGGTCCATTTGGCCAATGAGAATGAGGCTTTAGACAATCAGTGTCCCTAGTCAGACTACTCAGTATTACTGAATAACCATCCTTGTGACTTACAGAATCATCACCTGGTACACCTCTACCCCGATATAACGCTGTCCTCAGGAGCCAAAAAATCTTACCGCGTTATAGGTGAAACCGCGTTATATTGAACTTCCTTTGATCCACCGAAGTGTACAGCCCCGCCCGCCCAGAGCACTGCTTTCCCGCGGTATATCCAAATTTGTGTTATATCAGGTCGCGTTATATCGGGGTAGACGTGTATTAAAATTCCAGATTATGAGTTTGGTATCAGGAGCAACCTAAGTTTCATTGCAGGTTAGAAAATGCACAACTGAATGTGAGATGGCAGGCACTTGCTGGTATAGCTGAGGATTTTGCCTAATGAAATCACATGGTCTTAGAAAACAACCACCAAAATCCTTTGCAAAAATCCTGTCTATGTGGGACACGCCTTTCTTACTCCATTTTTTTTTTTTTTTTTTTTTTTGAGGGCGGACAAAATCTGAGTTGGGAGACTGGACAAATCTGTATAGACACTGCCAATATTCCCTGCATATTGGTATTGGCTTTGGATAAAAGCAATCCCAGTATTATGGAATATTGAGAGAAGAGGCAAATGGCTAACACAAATGGATAAGGAAGAGAGTATCCTGAGAGAATGTGAAGAATTCTAGGGTCACAGATGAGAGAAATTGCACCTGTGGAAGGAAAAGGAAACCATCATCTCTGAGAAAAGGCTTGTGCCCCCTAAATGACCTATTTTACAATATATTAAATAAATCTTAAAAAGGAACGGATGAAATAAATTGCTTGTTCATTTAACCAAATCAGACATTATTACATGGATTAAGATGAAACAAATTTTAAAACAATCAATAGCAAAGCTCAACATAAAACCACCATAACATTTACACAACGGTGAGAAAATCTAGCCCCCTTTTAAGACTGAACAAATCTTATGTTAGGGCACTACAGGCACATATATATCATTTTTGTAGTGTCCTAAGAGCTGTTACATTTTTTCCATTTGGATTCACCAGTAATTATAATCCTTCTTCCATATTCTTTTTGAGATGGCATTTTTTGATCTGGTATTTAGGAATCATTCTACCAGCAGGCAAGTTGGCGCATCCTCCCCAAATCAAATATACAGCTAATGAATGGATAGATAAGTTATCTTCACCAGTAAAGGGGAAAAAAGACCAGGTGTAAAGAGGACACTCCTAATTTAATAAAAGACTGAAACCATTTTCTGATTTTCACCCTCTATTTTCATGGCACAATTTTATATTAACCAATATGGCATTCCTATTATTCACAGTACATTCAAAGGAGAAGGCAGACCTCTTGTGTATTCTTGCTCTGAATACTCGCTGTTATGACATTAGAATTGACAGAAGGGTATTGGCTTCCTGTCATATTTATTTAAAATCTTTATAGAAAAGAAGCCCATGGAGATGTACTCTAGGCACCCAGATGACAGCAACACTATCGCTGCAACACAACAGCCATCTGCAAACTAAGGTTTAATTTCATTTTTATCTATCAGGGGGGCACTCCTCAAACCACACACAAATGCAGGGAATGAGAGGAATTTACACAAATTTCACAGGCAAATATTTAGTTCTATTTCCTTTGACTACTGTAACATTTCAAGTAAGTATGGCATTTTTAGGATGCCCTTGCATTACCTGGAAAAAGTAAAAAGTCATATTTTAAACTATGAGTCACCAGGGATGTAAACTTTTTCTAAAGCACAGCTGGAAAGTGCAAGGGGCTTTGGTGATACAACTGTACACAGAGGAAAACTAAGGGTTTAGAAAATCCACAGGGCAAACTATAGTTTAATAGCTGGTTCAGTCTTGAAACTTTATCTCTGAGTGGAAATGGGAAGAGTTAGCTATGTCTCTTGTACCATCACTCCTCTTTTCCCAGGGCCACAACGGGCTCTCTGTGGGCTCAGTTTCTTTACTGTTTCCCTGGTAAAGGTAATACAGCCCCAGGTTGTACTGCTTTTCACACACACTTCCACTAGGTCTGAAAAGTGGGAGAAAACTACTAGGGAACAATGCAAGTGCTTCCTCCCTCCTGGGGCTGACGGTGGTTTTACACCACGCTGTCAACTTCTTCTGTGCTGGGGAGTGAAAGGTCAACTCTCATTTCACTCTGCTGCTGCTGGCACCACTGGGATGTACTATGTGCAGATGTACCATTCAAAACTTCTGCTATAGGATTCTCCCACATAGCTTCATTTGAAAATGTGAGGCAGCATTGAAAGACACAGGATTCCTCTGATCCCTAGCCAGATTTAACTCTTCAGCAGATACCAAGAGTGCCTACATCAGCTATATAGCACAGTACTACACATTAAATATCCAACACCACAAACATATATGCTTGCAGCCAGAACAGCAGCAACATATATTCAACATTAGTTTTGCCATACACTTGCAAATGGGTATTTCAGTGTGCCTTGGACCTCTAGAATGTTGTCTAGCCAGCTCATATGTGAAGAAACATTCAATTACTTTATTTAAAACTTTGAGATACTAAACATGTTGGCTCTTCATTTGCATTCATAATACACTGGGCTTTAAGAGTGTGTCTGAACCTGTAGAAGAATCATCTACCAGGTCTTAGATTACACGAAGATAGCTGTATCCAAAACGTGTATTTTCAGCTTCTGCAGAGTCCACTATCAACATTTTTTTATGGCTTCAGGTAGTGACTGACAAGAGCAATAAACTGCAGAGAATTGTATGATGAGCTGAATGACACCTTTGCTTGTGATCCTGCTGCTAAAACATTATGGAATTCGTTCAGTTTCACCTACAAATCCTGTGTAAACACAGCAAATTATGAGTACTGTATTACTTAACCACATCTGTACTTTGTGTCAAAGACATCACAAAGCATGGAAATGGTTTTACATGTAAAATACAATGTATTGGTTCACCCACAAACATATTGCAGGGTGGTTAGAGCAGGATACCAGGAATGGGTTACTCCTGGGTTCTATTCACAGCTGGGTCACTGACTCACTGTGCGATCCTAGACATTTAATGTGTCTGTTTACTCATCGTAAAATGGGTGAGCTAGTACTTGACATCTTACAGTATCCCTACAAGGTACAAATTCATGCTTGTAAAGAGCTTTGGGTTCCACAGATGAAAATTACTATAGACATGCAAAGTCTTGTTAGTGCAATCTTGAGGTCCTCAGTTTGTTCTCTCTCCTTACAGGAATTTTCCTGATCAAATAAGCGAATAAGATCAAAGGCCCAATCATGACCTTGAAAGCTGTGCAAAGGAAGAACTCTCCATGCATGTATCTCATTATTCTGACCCAGAAAGGGAGGTCAGCTATATACACAGCAGCGTTCTCCTCCCTCCTCAGGCCCCATGAGGAGTTTTGAGATCTATGCTGGGGTAGAAGGCTAAGAAGGAGCAGGCAAGGTGAGATGCACCCTCTCCATGTTAGGGAATTCCCCTTTAAGGGTGATATTGCTGGGGAAGTCCTAGCACTGCAGCTCCACTAGAGGGCACCAAAGCTCCAGCCAACAGAGGGCTTCCGCATGGATGACCCTGTGCACCCCACAGAAACCCAAGAGAGACACAGATTGCTGGTGATCTACGAGGTTTATAGGCCAGACTCCCACTTTCTCACCTCTCACAACAGAAGAAAGCACTTCAGGAGGAAACTCTGCATGGAGTTTCCTGCCACCCCTACACGGTATTAACACATAGGGACAGAATACAGCCCTGAGTAAAGGCCTCAGGATTTGACACTATGTGATTGTGCAGATGTCCAACTGAACTGTACAGCAGTTGCCTCCTAAATTAGCTTCCTGGACTCCACAGAGAGTTCAGGAATTGGCAGGACATTTATTCTTTCCTTCTCATTAGCCAATCAAGGTCCAGAATCCTCCACTCTGATTATGTTGAATACCATCTCACTGCAATTCTCGGGACATGAGGCAGCTTCACTGGCAGGTATTCCCTTATATTTAGGTATGATGCCCTTGGCTCCAGGATGGAGTGATTTGGATCACTTGATTTAAAAGATATAGGTCAAGACTTTGTAAAACTGATTTTTAAATTTGTGCTACTGCAACATTAGTTTTAAATTACGAAGAAAATTACAAATGCTATTTTTAAATGCCACTATTGGTAAAGTATATCAATTGAGATTTTACAAAATTACTATAGGCAAAAAAAACAATATTGAAAATGAAGGCCCTGACCTTGCAACTACTTAAGCAGAAATACAACTTTACTTACATGAGTAATCCCATTGATTTTAACAGGATTTCTCATGTTCTTAAAGTTAAGCATGTGCATAAATGTTTGCAGCATCAGGGGGTTAAAATTGTATTGTTTATTAAAAACACCTAGCATTACAACTGTTACTTCAAAAACATAACTGTTGCTTCAGAGTTAAAGAGTTATTTAAACTTTCAATACAATAAGAAATTTATTGTGAAACTTTTTTTATATACAGACCACAGTTTTCAAAAATAGGAGTGTATACCAACTATAGCTGGGTCAAAAACAGTTCCGGTTCAATCAATTTTTGTGGAATTGCAGACCAGGTTCCCACAGAACCCTTCTTCCCAGGCAGGCTTCCATCAGAGCTCTGCCTTCTCCCTCAGCTTTCCCAGCAGGCTGCTGTGGAGCCTGGGCTTCCAGCTCCCGGGCAGATCCACAATGCTATACAGTAACTCATCGCTTAACGCTGTAGTTATGTTCCTGAAAAATGCTACTTTAAGCGAAACGATGTTAAGCGAATCCAATTTCCCCATAAGAATTAATGTAAATGGGGGGGGGGGGGGGGGTTAGGTCACAGGGAATTTTTTTTCGCCAGACAAAAGACTCTCTCTCTCTCTCTCTCTATATATATATATATACACACACACACACACACACACACACACAGAGTATAAGTTTTAAACAAACTATTTAATACTGTACACAGCAATGATGATTGTGAAGCTTGGTTGAGGTGGTGGAATCAGAGGGTGGAATATTTCCCAGGGAATGCCTTACTGCTAAATGATGAACTAGCACTCAGCTGAATCCTCAAGGGTTAAAACATTGCTGTTAATGTAGCCTCACACTCTACAATGCAGCACGAATGGAAGGAGGAGACACAGCATGGCAGAGAAAAACAGACAGTGTGTGTGTGAGAGAGAGAAAGAGATGCGCATTGCCCCTTTAAGTACGCTGACCCAACTCTAAGTACACTGCCTTTTTAAATAGATAAGCAAGTTGAGACAACAGCTGCTGCCAGCAAGCTCCCTCCTCCTGAGCCCTGTCTTGTCCTCCCCCGCCCCGCTCTGTGGAGATGGGGTAAAGGAATGGGGGGAGGGAGACACCCTGACATTAGCACCCCTCTTCCCTGCCTCCTTCTGCACAGCAAGTAGGAGGCTCCCGGGAGCAGCCTCAAGGCAGAGGGCAGAAGCAGCACAGGGCAGTGGGGGGAGGGACAGCTGAACTGCCCAGCAATTGATAGCCTGCTGGGCGGCTGCAGCACAGGAACTTAGGGAGGCTGCCGGTCCACCCTGGTTCCAAGCCCCCACAAGCTAGCTCCAAGGGGCTGCTCTTTCTGCAAGCAGTGGACAAAGCAAGTGGCTGCCAAACAACATTATAAGGGAACATTGCGCAACTTTAAACAAGCATGTTCTCTAATTGATCAGCAATGTAACAACTAAACAATGTTAACCCCGAGAACCTTAAGTGAGGAGTTGCTGTATGGTGTTGGGTGGTGTAAAACTGACAAGAATCATGTCAATTTCACTTACCAGCTGCCTGCATCCCAGGGAGCATATGTTGTTTCCGAAACATCATGTTTCAGGTTCCAAAACAAAAACTTTCTGAATCTTCAGGTCACAGGATATTTTGAAAAATTTGGTTTTGGTTCAAATAAGAACAAAACCAAATTTTGAAATGTAAATATTTCCTATGAACTAGAAATTCCAATTTTTGCCTACGTCTACTTGCAAGTCCCTCCTGAGGCATCTAAAGCTGGGAGTTTCAAAAGCATCGACATCAGTGGTTCTCAAACTAGGGCCACCGCTTGTTCAGGGAAAGCCCCTGGCGGGCTGGGCCGGTTTGTTTACCTGCCACATCCGCAGGTTCGGCCGATCGTGGCTCCCACTAGCTGCGGTTCACCACTCCAGGCCAATGGAGGCTGTGGGAAGCGGCGAACTGTGGCCAGTGGGAGCCACGACTGGCCGAACCTGCAGACACGGCAGGTAAACAAACCAGCCCAGCCTGCCAGGGGCTTTCCCTGAACAAGCGGCAGCCCTAGTTTGAGAACCACTGATTTACATGATTTCAGAGTACAAGTCCAATTGATTTCAAACTGCAAACACTTTTGGAGGAGTGAAGTTTGATTGAAACATACCTGCTTACTTGTGATAGGTTAGTTTATTGGAAAGTAGTGTTGGTTGCAAATACTACATGGGAGTATTTAACAATTTTACATTTCAGTTTCTATTATTTGCACACTATAGAGTTACTGAGAAAGTGGGCTTGTCTTTTTCAGCATAACTGAAAATGCTAAGTACGAAACTTGTTAGAAAAAAATGCTATGCAACACCTGAAATTCTACAAAAAATTTGGAAACTAAAAAGAAATGTACAGAACATCCACTTCAGCAATAAGACCATAAAATGGGAAGAAAGTAAAGAACGAGCAACATGTAAATAAAAACTCCAATTTAAATAAAAAAAACCATGAAAAGCAATTTTAAGGGTTTTTTTTATATCATTATGTTTATCCAACTTCCTTATCTTAAAACTTGTTTATTTTAAGAATAGCAAAACTGCTATCAAAATTAAGAGAAATATTCATAAAAAAAGACACATATATACACAGAAAGGAATTGCAATGCTAGATCAGACTCATGGTTCATCTAGTTTAGTGTCCTGTCATTGAGCTTGATCCTGTTAGATGCTGAGTGAGCACCCTCGCTCTGATCCAGTGAAGCATGTAGGTGCTTAATTTTAAACCAGTGAGTAGTCTCACTGAAGTCTAAGTGACTACTCATGTGCTGAAAGATAATCATGTGCTTAACTGTTTCACTGGATCAAGGCCAGAATGTCCCTTGCAGGACTGAGCTTTTTAGAAAGTAGTCAGTTCACATGGTTCAGAGAAAGATGCAAGAACCTCTATAGAGGGCAGTTATGGAATAGCCAACACAGAGAAAAAGTTTCTTCCAAATCATGTCAAGTAGTAGTTGGCTTATACCATGAAGCATGAGGATTTACACCTTTTCTAATAAAATATTATTCTAATATAACTGGATTTTCTCATAGAGATGTCTAGTCCTCTTATGAACTTGGGAACTATGCTCCTCTCCTCAATAGTATCTTGTGGCAGTGACTTCCACTACCTAACTGTGTATGTAAGACATCACTCCTTTTTATTAGTATCAAGTCTGTTGCCTTTCAATTTAATTGACTATCCTCTTGTTCTTGTATTAGGAGGAGGGTAAATAGCAGTATTCAATCCATTTTCTCTGCACCAATTATTGTTTAGTATAGCTTTATGATGACCCACTGGGTTACCTTCTCTCTCACCTGTTACAGTGAAAAGACTGGGATTCCCATTTCAGACATCTCTCCATGCCGCTATTCATCTGCTTGCCCATCTCTAAACCGCTGCTAGTTCTTTTTTATTTTAAAATGCAATCTATAACACCTTTTCATTCATGATACAGGTGCTCAGCTTCCCTTTGTGTTTCTCTCACCTCCATATCCTATAATCAATTAAAGGATTCTTCTGTACCCCAGAAGTACTCTTGACTGTATTTATTCATTTCTATAATAGACACTTGAGAGTGAAGTACAAAGTGTGAATGAGAGGTCATCCGTGTATAAACTGGCTATTTTTTGACAAGATGGGTGTGCTTACTCCCCACATTTACTCCTCACTGACTTTGTTGAGCAATGAAAAAAATCTCTGAAAATTGAAATGTTGCTTAATAAAAATGAACAGGGAAAAGTTGGACCCAAACTGGCATCTCAATTTTAAAAGGGAAGAGGAAATAACAGTCCAAATTGCTGCAGCAGAATATTTTGATATTTCAGAAGCAGAAATTCTCAGATATAGGGGAATCAGGTTTTCCAGCGAGTTTTGGAATATAGTGCCAACCATCAAACAGACAATGTACTGTGTCTTAAAAAAAAGTGATGTCAAAGTATCAAAACGATCATTTCCCAATCTGAGAGCTACAAGAGCTGTGATCCCAAAGCTGCTTCTGATGGGAAAAAATGGCAGTGTTTGCTGTCATTTAGTGATTCCAATTTTCACAGAGTAAAAGGGTCTCTCTCACACACGTGGTCCCTCAGTGGGAAAAACAAGAACAGATTAAAATGAAAACTGAACACAGCTACAAGAAAATCAGTGGCATTACATCTACTGAAACTGGGGGTTAACCGTACAGTTTTGTCATTCATCAGTATTCACTTAAGAGCTACCATCTTGATTAGGAGAATGTTTTTCTTGGCAAAATAAAAGTTATGCTCCATCTCAGAAAAAATAAAAGGCAAAAAAATTCTTTATCTATCTGCATTCACTTGGACACATACTAATTGGGGTCAAGTGTTTGTGATAAAAAAAAATTAAGGGCACATAATGAGACTGCCCCAGCGAATTAATTCCAATGCTTGGGAGCTGTCTAGATTCAAAACAGGATCACAGAATTTGCTTTAAATCACAACAAGATTTTTCTGTTAAAAAGCATGCCCTCTACTCTATAAAGATGATCAAAAAGGAACAGAAGCAAGGGCTGGTTGTTTCTAGTCTACTGATAACAACAGTGATTGGGTAAATTGGACTATCTGATCACTGGATGTTTTTGAAGTGAATGTAATATTGGTGTAAGTTGCAGGCATGACAACCCAGGAACGAAAGTCTTCTATTTATCCATGGAATAGGCATTGAAAGTGTAGGCCAACTTGAACAGCACTGCTGTTGCTTATCAACCCTGACTTGGACTCAAGAACCTTCTCTGGAGTGACAGGGCAATTCCTTTGACTCCTGGGCTAAGACTTCAATTACGTTTGGACAAACAGTCATTAGACCACAGGTAACATCACAGTCATTATGTCTCTGGGTGGATTTGAACTGGATATCTTGAGTCAAATAGTTCTTTATCCCTCCTACAAAGCTATTCAGACCTAATGGCTGGAAATTTGGGGTTTTAGCCTTGTAACTGTGCACATCAACCACTATTTACACAGTTCATAATCAAATCAGTCCTCAAGGAATCTACAATTTATTTTGCAGGGTGGGAAGAAAAAAAGCTGTCAAAGTCACAAACTTTCAAAGAAAAAACAAATCAACAATTTACAAGAGACTTTTCTGAAGCATTTGGCAGACTACTGAGGAAACAGCTCATTAGGAATGGACTAGATTATTATAAAGCCTAAAGTTACAAGATACTTATTTTAAATGGACTGGATTTACATAGCAAATCCTCATGGCACTCAAATTTGAGATGTTTTCTTCTCTCCTTTTTGTTTTGAAACAAAGAAAATTCTTACTCCATATGGGCTTTGTATCATGAGCATCAAGAAATCAAAATGCTGCTATAAATGTGGTACTGAATTATCAAAACTATGTGTGGTTTGTTTCTTCCTTCAAAAGATATTGTCTTTTTCATTTAAAATTTGACAAATTGGTTTACTACTTTTTTACTTTAGTAGAACTGCACCTTTACAGTGCAGAATACAGGACTAAAGAAGTCAAGAGAAGTATAAATTATTTTATGCTGTAGTCACGCTGCAGTAATAAAAATGGATAATTACAGCACTATGAACCCTTGAAGTGATGACAGCACCAACATCCATCTGTGTTTTTGTGCTTTATAATACACAAATACGTATTAGCATTTATTTTTCTTCTTTGACAACAAAATGAAACAGCAATTCTCTATAGCAGCAGTTCTCAAAACTGTGGGTCGGGACCCCAAAGTGGGTCACAACCCTGTTTTAATAGGGTCACCAGGGCTGGCTTAGACTTGCTGAAGACCCGGGCCAAAGCGAAAGGCCAAGTCCGAGGGCTTCAGCCCTGGGCGGCAGGGCTCAGGTTACAGGGCCCCTGCCTGGCACGGAAGCCCTTAGGCTTTGGCTTCGGGCCTGTGGAGGTGGGTCTTTGGCTTCCCGCCCCACCACCCCAGAGTGGTGGGGCTTGGGCGGGCCCCGGCTTCGGTCCCCCCTCCTGGGGTCGTGTAGTAATTTTTGTTGTCAGAAGGGGGTCACGGTGCAATGAAGTTTGAGAACCCCTGCTCTATAGTACATAAGAACACAAGAGCTGCTACACAAGATCAGACCCTTAGTCTCTTTTCTAAGCCGAAAAGCCCTAATCTTTTTAGTCTCTCCTTGTATGGAAGCCGTTCCATATCCTTGATCAACATTGTTACCCTTCTCCCAACCTTGTCCCAGTTCCACTATATCCTTTTAGAGATGGCACGACCAGAAGTGGATATACTATTCAAGGTGTGGGTGAACTTTGGATTTTTACAGTGGCATTATGGTATTTTCTGTTTTATTTTCTATACCATTCCTAACATGATGTTAGCCTTTTTGACCCCGTCTGCACATTGAGAACTACCCACTATGATTCCAAGATCTCTTTTTTGGGAAGTAACAACTAATTTAAAGGTCAGCAATGTACATGTATAATCAGAATTATTTTTCTCTAATGTGCATCACTTTGCACTTAATCAGTGTTGAATTTCATCTGCCATTCTGTTACCCAGTTACCCAGTTTTGTGAGATCCCTCTAACTCCTCGCAGTCTACTTTGGATTTAACTATCTTGCATAACTTTGTATTGTCTGCAAACTTTGCCACTTAATTGAACAGTACATGTCCCAGCACAGAGCCTTGTGGGACCCCTCCTCGCTCTAGTGTGAAAACTATTTCCTATCTTCCAACCAGTTACCAGTCACTGAGTAATACATACTTCCTTTCTTCCGCCACTGAAAGGGGAACGGCTTCAGTGTCAGCCCAAGAGCCTACACTGCAATTTTTAGCCCTGAAACCCAAGCCCAGTGAGCCCAAGTCAACTGACCTGGGCTCTGAGACTTGGTGCAGGGCTGTTTTTTTTTAAATGCAGTGTAGATGTACCCTCAGACCCAACTCCTCTAGGGGACCCATCACAGGATTGTGTGTGTGGCAGAAGGTTACAGCAAAGTTAGCACACCCAACCAAGCAGATATCCAGCAACCAGGTTGTAAGTACTTAGGGTCCCTTGCTGCCATTCCAGCTTCTCTCAGGCTGGGAAAAGGTAACCCTGCTGCTTGCAAGAGGTTAGAGTGTATGGTCTGCAGGATAGAGTAGTAATGGGAATAGAAAGTTGTGTGCCTATTTTGTGCAGGATAGTCAGAGTGATCTGTGACAATGACGAATCACTGAGTGCCAACTAGTGAATGTGGGACTTTTTTAGCACCCATTCCCGGGATTACAATGGCACCTGAATGAGCCACCTCCATTACCCCCAGCTGCTATCTATCGTAAGAATTGGTCTGACTGGTTCAGTAAAGTGGGGATTAGGGGAATCCCTTGGAAACTCTGGTTCTTTGAATTTATCAGTTGAGGGATTGGAGAATAAAGAATAGGACATTGATTTCTGCCAGTGGATATGATCGGGTGAGTTGAGGAGGGGTAACAGGAATGGGTTTTATATGAACACTGGTTCACTGAAGCATCTCTGTGCATACAGAGAGGAGTGTGGGTGAACAGGACTGATTTAAAGGCTGCAGGAGAATTGCTGGGCAGGGGGATGGGCACATGGGGGGGGGTGAGGAAAGCCCCCACTTTAAGAACTGGCACTAGCCGCTGCAATGCCTCCAAAGGGAAAGGAAAAACTAGCCCTAGGAAAAAGTTAGACAAATTACTGAGCCAAACTGTTAGTCTGAAATTTGAAATAAAATGCTGACATTTCCCTCAGAAAAATTTACAGCACAGAGGTCTGGCTGAACTGCAAGCAACTTTGGAGGAAGATCAAAATGGAGGAAATTTCTGGAAGCAGGGCATGACAGGTCTGGTTCTTTTGCAAGCTCCAAGCAAGCTGAGGTACCTATTGTAATGGATCTAGGGTGACCAGACGTCCCGATGAAATTGGGACCGTCCCGATTTTTAGGTGTTTGTCCTGCGTCCCGACCGATATCTGGTCAGGACGCAATTTGTCCCGATATTTGGCTCCGCTGGCAGTTATTTTGCTCTGCTGGCAGACACCCCCCCCCCATGTCCCGATATTTTCTTCCTCTCGTCTGGTCACCCTAAATGGATCTGGGGATCTTAGGCATGAGGAAGAAATAATTCTTTATAACGATTTTTGTAAGAATGTAATAAAAGCTAAGAAAATGCTTCAAAGAGGATATTTTGTTTAAACAAATCTAAGCTCAAGACATTTAAAATGTGCAAGTTTTGTTTCACTTGTTAAAAACATATGAAGTTATCCTTCTGGTATCTTTGAAACTTTTTGGCCATGTCACAAGCCAAAACACAGAAAAGGAACCATGGTGGTTACGTGATCGTATGTTCATTTCTTTAGAAAAGCTTAACCATAGGCAGAACAAAACACAAAGATAACCAACATAGCCAGCACTTAATCCAGGGTGATGTCTGAAGTCTTAACTTCATTTGAAACGTTGACATTCAAAGCCCACATCACTCTGCTGTTCTGGCAGTCTTCATTTTATCTTGCTCTGAACGCAGAGCATTCTGTTACTGCTGAAATAGTAACATCTAAGATCACTAGTTTGAAGTGATATCAATAAAATTTAGATGATTCACAGAACTAGTCCTCTTATCTGTGTCAGCTTCCAATCAGTTCCCTTCAGCCTTTGCTTTGATCAAAAGAGGTCACCCTACTGTCCCTTTAATACCTACTGCAAAATAAGTTTGCAATTAATACTTTAAAGTTCAAGTGATTCTGATACAATCTCATTTGACAAAACATGTAAATTAATACTTCAGTTCTAAATCTTGATGAGTTAGACAGTTAGTACAGTTCTCTGTTACAGATACATCACAGAAGCTAGAGTGCTTAACAAGGATGGAAGAATATATAAGCATGAACAGAATTTTAGTGGTATGTATTCTATCACATCAGAATTTATGTGACAATATTTGTATATTTGCAGAATTAGCAAGGATTACAGAGTGTAAATGTAGGCACTTGACTTCAGCCCTTTTTTAAAAATGCATTTGACAAAAAAAAGCATAAAAAGCTCATCGTTTCTACTTAAAAATAATTCAGGGCGGGTGGTTCTTAAAAAAAAAAAAAAAAAAAAAAGACCATTAGCATACACATCTCAGCATCCTCCACCATTAAATCAAACAACAGTAAGATATTTAGAGCAAGAATGACTTCTTCACTTATGTATTTATCAACTTCCCTGCTCCCAGCCTGTCAGATGTAACAATTAGTTTGATGATTTCAAATTAGACCTGACAGGCAGTCCCTTGATAAAACAACACGTACTAGTTTTACAGATTCCTTTTTCTTCAAAAAAACCCTCTCATCAAGTACACACACGTTTCTAGCCTCCTACCCCTGCCAGCTGTTCATCTCTTCCTGTCTGTATAAGAATCTTTACTATGAACACAACCAATATGGATGATGATGATGAGACATATATGAGAAGAAAAGATCACCCCCCTCCCTCCCCAAAGTAGCTGTTAATCCTGTACTGCAATACAGAACGGAAGAAGAGAAGGAGCTGACAATTGCCCTCATGAAGATGAGAATGACAATGTCCTTTGAGGAACTCCTGGCATCTAATAAATGTGATATTTGCTACCTCCACCATCATCCGGAGACACAGATTCCACACCTGCTCCATGCAGAATTATCAATATTTACAACCCCTTTAGGTCTGCAGATTGCAGAGTGCCCATAGTACCAAATATCAATCACAGACCCTGTCAGCTAGGGCAGCCAATGTTCAATGTACCAAAAAATTCTCTTGCACGTCTTCATGCTTCTAACCATTGCTGCAGGAAATTTCTTGCCAAGGGAAGGATAGCTGACTTTCAGCAACTCGTGTCCCTAAATGAAATGTCATTGCCAAGGAAATGCAGACAGATGTGGCTTGCGCATAGAATATCAGGGTTGGAAGGGACCTCAGGAGGTCATCTAGTCCAACCCCCTGCTCAAAGCAGGACCAATCCCCAACTAAATCATCCCAGCCAGGGCTTCGTCAAGCCTGACCTTAAAAACCTCTAAGGAAGGAGATTCCACCACCTCCCTAAGTAACCCATTCCAGTGCTTCACCACGTTCCTAGTGAAAACGTTTTTCCTAATATCCAACCTAAACCTCCCCCACTGCAACTTGAGACCATTACTCCTTGTTCTGTCATCTGGTGCCACTGAGAGCAGCCTAGCTCCATCCTCTTTGGAACCCCCTTTCAGGTAGTTAAAAGCAACTATCAAATCCCCCCTCATTCTTCTCTTCTGCAGACTAAACAATCCCAGTTCCCTCAGCCTCTCCTCATAAGTCATGTGCTCCAGCCCCCTAATCATTTTTGTTGCCCTCCGCTGGACTCTTCCCAATTTTTCCACATCTTTCTTGTAGTGTGAGGCCCAAAACTGGACACATTACTCCAGATGAGGCCTCACCAATGCCGACTAGAGGGGAATGATCACGTCCCTCGATCTGCTGGAAACGCTCCTACTTATACAGTCCCAAATGCCATTAGTCTTCTTGGCAACAAGGGCACACTGTTGACTCATATCCAGCTTTTTGTCCACTGTAACCCCTAGGTCTTTTCTGCAGAACTGCTGCCTAGCCACTCGGTCCTTGGTCTGTAGCAGTGCATGAGATTCTTCCATCTTAAGTGCAGGACTCTTCAGTTGTCCTTGTTGAACCTCATCAGATTTCTTTTGGCCCACTCTTCTAATTTGTCTAGGTCCCTCTGTATCCTATTCCTACCCTCCAGCGTATCTACCACTCCTCCCAGTTTAGTGCCATCTGCAAACTTGCTGAGGGTGCAGTCCACGGCATCCTCCAGATCATTAATGAAGATATTGAACAAAACCAGCCCCAGGACCGACCCCTTGGGGCACTCCGCTTGATACCGGCTGCCAACTAGACATGGAGCCACATCTAACTCCTCACTTTCATAGGAATTGCCATACTACATCAGGCCAGTGGTCCATCTTGTCCCATGTCTCCGATAGTGGCCAGTACAAGATGCCTCAGAAAAAGATACCGGAAGCTCAGTAGTAATCAGTTGTAGAATAATCTGACAACAGTGGACATTTTTCCTGATCTGTCCATTGGTGATTGGCTCATACCCTGAAGAGGAAGAGTGGGAAAAAAGTGAAATTATGGATATTAATATAATCTTTTAATCATTCTAAGCTCTTGGACTCAACGATATCATGCCGTGATTAGTTCTCAGGTCACCTATGCTTTAAGCATTTTGTTTTTCTTTGATTTGTTGAAAATGCAATTATCCAGTGGTTTGGATGCCTATCCGGTACATTTAAAAAACAACAATATAAACAAAGGGCTGCCCATAAACTCACTCTCTCTCTTCTGCTGCTTTAGAGAAGAAAGGGAAATGATGGGTCTTCCTGCATCTTTCAAAGATTAACAAATCTGGGTTCTGGCTGATCAAGGAGAGGGAGCAAATTCCAAAACCAAAGCCACTCAGAGTGCCCTTCTGGCAGCTCCCTCATTTATATTGAGGGATCTCCAGCTCAAATGCCTCTGCTGCTGTCAAGTGTGGCAGTATGTCAGATAATCAAATGTCCAAAACCAGTTAGGGCTTTACAGGCTATAAACAAAACATGGAATTCCAAGTGGAAGCTTATTAGAAGCTAGCGCAGATCACAGAGCACTGGGTAATCAGGCTCCCAATATGCAACTCCACTTAGTAAGAAGGCTGCCGCACCCTGCATTAGGTTCAGCCTCCGAATGGTCTCAAGTTGTAACCCTACGTGGAGCACATTACTGCAATCTAATCTTGTGATGACAAAGGCATGGATATTTGTGGCAATGTCCCTTCATTGGGAAGAAAAGGGAACACTTGTCTTGCCAGGTGCAGAGGGAATGAAACACTTTTGGCTACAGCAGCAACCAGGGCATCCAGGAGAAGCTCAGAATCTAATACCACCAATAGACACACCTGTTTTATAAATGGTCACACTCCTTGAATGAGGCACGCAGGTACAAGTCCTGCCAACTCTTCTGGCTGCTTCCCTCAGCCCACCCACATTCTCATCTGGATTGAATCACAGCCAGCTAACTGTCATTCAAGACCTAGTCTAGTCACTAAGTTATTTGTTCCACTGGTCTGGCGGGTCAGACCTGGAGACTGACAAACTGGGAAAATATTACTTTTCATGGATGTTTGTGTGACTCAGTTTCCCTGTTCAAATTTGTATTGCGCGCCTGAATGCATTGGGGTAAATAAAAGGAGGATGTAAAAGGGGTTGTTAAAAAACCCAGGAGAGGTAAAACAATGACACAGATAAGACACCCTCTCAGGTTCACAACTTCAAAGGAGTTACGATAACAATGGCTGGGCCATCAATTGTGGGGGAAGGTTACCTACCTGGCTCCATCCACGCTAGGCTGTTTTACTCTTCCCAAACCTAAGTCTGGAATCAAAGGACACCTAATATCTCAAAGACCCTAGAAAAGAGAGGGGGTTGTTGGGGTAAGCTGAGAACTAGTGAGTGTGCTCGGAGAAACCAGGAAGACCCAAAAGTGCTTTTCACCTGGTGATTATGACACTACTACAAAACAAAAAAAACTTCAACAGAAAAGCTCAACTCAGTAAACTTAGGAAGAAGTAAGGATTCACCAGGCTGTCAACCACTCAGAACAGCTCCACTGTGTGAGACTGCAGACACCATGGTGGAAGTGAAGAAAGCTTTGCTTCCAACACAGCCATGACATATAGTCTTAAAAATGCTGGACACAGTCAGACTTGATATGAGATTTCTGCAACCAATTCTGTAGACATCTTTGCTTCCTTCAGCCGTCATGGGTCACATGGTGTTTCCTTTTTATCATTTTTAAGTGGGTAGTCTTTCAATTTAATTGTCTCATTTCTGTATTGGGAGAAAGGATAAATGGGACCAACCCACTTACCTTCACTATACCATTTGTTAGTCTGTATACTTCCACAATATCTCCTCTTATTCACCTTGCACTCAATGATTAAGTTTCTTTAATAGCTTCTTCTGAGGGACTGTTTCAAAGCCCTTTGAAAAGTCCAATCAGCACACAGCTGTGGCCCATGTGACATCGTTGGGCCACATAGATAGTATTGGATGCGGCCCACATAACACACTGTGGGCCATGTATGCGACCCGCAATGGAGAACCACTGGTATAAAGAAATGATACCAACAGTTTCCTCTTCCTCTCTTTTGCTGACAAGTTTGAAGAATTCTAATAGATCACAAAGGCATGATTTTCATTTACAGAAACTGTGCTTTGTCCTTATTCATTTAGGTGGGGTTTTTTGTAACTTGTTATCACTTGGTTTTCATGGTATGGAAGTAAGGCTTATTGGTGTGATTTCCAAGATCACCTCAACCACTTAAAAAAATAGGTAACGTTTGCTACCTTCCAATACAGTAGTTGATTTTAATGTGAGGTTGCACATTTTTCATAGCAGTTTCAGCCATTTTTAATTTTTAAGTTCTTCCAGAACTCTTGGATAAATACCATCTGGTCTTTACTTCTCAACTTATTATTTTTCTCCAACTTCTACTTCTGACACCTCAATCATTGATAAGAGTCTTAGTTTTGTCACTGGGGGGAAAAATAGGGCTGGGATTGGTGTCTCCCCTGTGATAAAGACTGATGCAAAGAAATCATTTGGTCTTTCTACAGTGCTTGTATCATCCTTATTGCTCCCTATACTCCCTGGTAGTCCAACAACCTATTGATTCTCTTGCAGACTTCCTATTTCTGATAATACTCTGGTTCTTCAAAAACTATGTTTCTGTTTAGGAGATTAACTGAAGTGTATAACTTTTTTCAAAAACATTATTTGATGTTTTGGAAACCAAGAAATTCCCATTAGAAAACCAGAAAAAAAAATAAGCTGCATTTATATTATATACCTATTCTAGTGGGTTTACCCTTGTATTGCTTTAGTAACAAACAAACAAACAAAAGAGAGAGAGAGAGAGAGAGAGAGAGAGAATTAATCCTAAAGAAGAGATGGAGGTGGTAAAAGAGTCTTTAGAAGAAATACAATGAAAAATCAAACTGAGCATTTTTACAATAGATCAAGACTCTGTCCAAAACGTTGTCTGAATTGTGACAATGTTCTGTTTAAAACTCCCACGAGATCATCTCTGGGCAAACTTTAAGATAGTGAAGCATAAAAACGAACAAGACTATAACAATACTTAAATATAGTTGCTTACATTCTACCTTTATGAAAAAAAGCATTCAGAAGCAGGGGAGTGTGACAGGGGCTTGAACTGGACAGAGAGACCTTTTCTAGGTCACCAGTTCAATTTAAGCGCAAGTAGGGTTCCCATAGGTAGGGCCCTATCAAATTCACGGCCACGAAAAACACATCATGGACCGTGAAATCTGGTCTGCCCCCATGAAATCTGGTCTTTTGTGTGCTTTTACCCTACACTATACAGATTTCACAGGGGAGACCAGTGTTTCTCAAATTGAGGGTACTGGCTCCTTAGGGGGGATTACCAGGTTATTTTTTGGGGGGAAGGAGGGGGTTGTCATGGTATTGTCACCCTTACTTCTGCACTGCCTTCAGAGCTGGGCAGCCGGACAGCAGTGGCTGTTGGCCGGGTGCCCAGCTCTGAAGGCAGCACCCCGCCCGCAGCAGTGCAGAAGTAAGGGTAGCAATACTACACCATGCCACCCTTACTTCTGCACTGCTGCTGGAGGTAGCTCTATCTTCAGAAATGGGCTCCTGGACAGCAGCTGCCGCTCTCCAGCTGCATAGCTCTGAAGGCAGTGCTGCCATCAACAGCAGCACAGAAGTAAGGGAAACAGTACTGCAATCCCCCCTTACAATAACCTTTCGACTCCCCTCACAACTCCTTTTTGGGTCAGGACCCCTACAACTACAACACCGTGAAATTTCAGATTTAAATGGCTGAAACCATGAAATTTATGATTTTCAAAATCCTATGACCATGACATTGACTAAAATTGACCATAAATTTGGTAGGACCCTAACCACAGAAAAGCAGTTTGGTGGGCTTTATGAACTTGGCGGTCTGAGCCCTGTTCTCAGTGTGCACAGCAGTCCACATTTCAGACATAACTGTCACACTTTCATTATTTATCACCCTTGCAGATAGTCTCAGCAGAAACCAATGGCTGAATGGGCAGGGAGAATTCGCTATCTTACCATTACAGCTGGTTTCTCTAGGTCACCACTGAGGCACAGAGAGTATGGTGAGTGCCAAAGCAATTTTCTTCATTCTGTGGTGAAATAGTGGGCTTCAGTCTCCAGAGCTGTGGCTCTGACACCTTTCAGGGTTACTAAACCCATACAAAATCCAAACACTAAATTCAACACAATTCAATTTAAAAAAAAACCTCAAATATAATTATGCTCTGTTGCCATGAATATGCTATAGCATTAAAGTTCTCTTTAATGTTAACGCCGTTTTAACAAAATGGTTTAGATTACTCCCACAGATGGTGATGAGAGAAGAGACTTTGACAGAACATATCTGTGATGACAGATACAGATTATTCAAGGTCTTAAGTAAGTGCAATAACATTTAACTATCCATTTAAGCAGAGAATACTAAAATGAGACTAAAATCAATGTTTTGCACAATACAAAATAAACTGTTCTGGGCATCTACAAATTTAGGCAAAATATGATAAAGTTTTGGGGCTTTTTAAAATTTTTTTTTAAAATGTGAGGTACTGACCATATTAAGCAAACCGGGTGACTTGATATTAATTTATATTTATAAACTGGCTTTCATCCAGAAGGAATGCTATTTAACTGTGCCATTTTGCCAGTCACTGAAGTGCACCTACCCTGACTCAAGACTTAAATGTAGTAACTTTTTAAAATCATGTATAGGACACAAAGACATAGGATCAGACATGAATTCCTTAATAGAACTGAAACTACTTAAAAATTTTAGACGGATACAATGTGCCAGACTGTGCAGGCTTTTAAACCATGTTAGTGAGCATTTAATTCATATGAGTAGTCCCACGGAAATCTATTCCAAATTTACTAAAGTGAACTTAGAATCATAGAATATCAGGGTTGGAAGGGAACCTCAGGAGGTCATCTAGTTCAACCCCCTGCTCAAAGCAGGACCAATTCCCAACTAAATCATCCCAGCCAGGGCTTTGTCAAGCCTGACCTTAAAAACCTCTAAGGAAGGAGATTCCACCATCTCCCTAGGTAACCCATTCCAGTGCTTCACCACCCTCCTAGTGAAAAAGTTTTCCTAATATCCAACCTAAACCTCCCCCACTGCAACTTGAGACCATTGCTCCTTGTTTTGTCATCTGGTACCACTGAGAACAGTCTGGATCCATCCTCTTTGGAACCCCCTTTCAGGTAATTGAAAGCAGCTATCAAATCCCCCCTCATTCTTCTCTTCTGCAGACTAAACAATCCCAGTTCCCTCAGCCTCTCCTCATAAGTCATGTGCTCCAGCCCTCTAATCATTTTTGTTGCCCTCCGCTGGACTCTTCCCAATTTTTCCACATCCTTCTTGTAGTGTGAAGCCCAAAACTAGACACAGTTCTCCAGATGAGGTTTCACCAATGTCGAATAGAGGGGAATGATCATGTCCCTCGATCTGCTGGCAATGCCCCTACTTATACAGCCCAAAATGCCATTAGCCTTCTTGGCCACAAGGGCACACTGTTGACTCATATCCAGCTTCTCATCCACTGTAACCTCTAGGTCCTTTTCTTCAGCACAACACCATTTGAAAAATTTCTGTGTGATCGAACAGCAAGGAGAATTCGCATTTACAGCCCACCGGAAAGATATTGCCTTCAGCAGTACAGTGCCTCCTATCACCCTAGAAAGGAAAATTTGTGACCCAAGGACCTCTTGATGCCAACTGGCAAAGGACATAGGGTGCCTAAGAGTTACAGGAAGCCTTTGGGTTTTGTATTTACATTCTAGTTAATCACAGAATGTCATGGAAGGTTTCTACTGCAATGTGAATAGCCATGTGCATACTGGTCATCTCTCTTTCTCACACACACTTCTTGAAACCTTGCAGATAAAAGGCGGGTCACCCAGCTGTAACATGCCTTAAGACAAGTCCCACCGGACAAGAGGCTCTTATCTCCCTGGCTGACCACTGTGTATCTTACAATAGAAATCTATTTGGATAGCGAGTCAAATGCTAATAAAGAGATTGTTAATTTCTTCAGGAAAAGAAAGTAAAACAAAGAGGTGAATGTCAATGGAGGGAACTCTGGTAACAGGAGAAGAACAAAGGCCTCGTATAATATAGCTAGGGGTGCAGAGAGATGTGCTGGCATCCTGCAGCTGGGGAGACAAGCTACCACCAGGCTGGAGCTTCTCAGCCATGCTGGTTGAAAATGCTGAGAAGGATTTTGGATAAGCGGCATTTTAGAGAGATAAGGTAGGTGAGGTAATGTGTTTTACTGGACCAACTTCTGTTCGCGAGAGACAACCTTTTAAGCTACACGGGGCTCTTCTTCAGGGCTCGGAAAGAATTGCTAGTCATCACATTCACTGCAAGATGTATGAACAGGTAATATGTAAGACGACCGGTATAAGAGGTCTGTGTGGCTCGAAAGCTTGTCTCTCTCACCAACAGAAGTTGGTCCAATAAAAGGTATTACCCTTGCCGTCTCGTCTCTCAAATATCCTGGGCCCAACATGGCTGTCACTACTCTGCATACAAAAGAGCATCTTGTTAGTTAAGTTTAGGCTTTAGAATGAACGTCATGATTTTATTTTGCTACATTAATCGTACAGTAACTCCTCGCTTAATGTTGTAGTTACGTTCCTGAAAAATGCTACTTTAAGCAAAACCATGTTAAGTGAATCCAATTTCCCCATAAGAATTAATGTAAATGGGGGTGGGGAGCTAGGTTCCAGGGAAATGTTTTTCACCAGACAAAAGACTATATTTTATATATAAGTTTTAAACAAACAATTTAATACTGTACACAGCAATGATGATTGTGAAGCTTGGTTGAGATGGTGAAGTCAGAGGGTGGAAAAGTGTGGGATATTTCCCAGGGAATGCCTTGCTGCTAAATGATGAACTAGCACTCGGCTGAGCCCTCAAGGGTTAACATGTCGTTAATGTAGCCTTATACTCTACAAGACAGCACAAATGAAGGGAGGGGAGACAGCATGGCAGAGAGAGAGAGACACACACACACGCATTGCCCCTTTAAGTATGCTGACCCCACTCAGTATACTGCCTTGTTAAGTAGATCAGCAAGTTGAGACAGCAGCTGCTGCCAGCAAGCTCCCTACGTCCTGAGCCTGTCATGTCCCACCGGCTCTGTGGAGATGAGGTACAGGAGCAGGGGACCCCCTGACATTAGCACCCCTCTTCTCCCTCCCCACCCCCACACAGCAATCAGGAGGCTCACGGGAGCACCCCCAAGGCAGAGGGCAGGAGCAGCAAACAGCAGTGGGGGAGGGGGCCAGCTGAACTGCCCGGTAATTGATAGCCTGCTGGGCGCCTGCTGCACAGGGAACTTAGGGGAGCAGGGAGCTGATAGGGGGCTGCTGGTCCACCCTGGTCCCCATCAGCTAACTCCAATGGGCTGCTCTTTCTGCAAGCAGTGGACAAAGCAGGCGGCTGCCAAATGTTATAAGGGAACACTGCACAACTTTAAATGAGCATGTTTTCTAATTGATCAGCAACCTAACACTGAAACAATGTTAACTGGGACAACGTTAAGTGAGGAGTTACTGTATTTGCTTCTTCTCGGATATCTATTTTTTGTTAAATAAATGTATTCTCTTTTCACTATAAATGTATCTAGGTGCTTGTGTTAAGCAGAGCAGTGGAAACGATAAGCTGGTCTGTACTATTTCTTTGGGAGTAGCAGATCTGTCAATTCTGTAAGTGTCCAATGGATCAGGGGCTGGGCATTCTAGAAGGACGTTTAGAGGATTCAGAGGCTAGAGTGTGCCCACCACTAACCCAAAAGAGGGACAGCGGAGCTTGCATATGCTGAGAGGCGGATACTTGTGCTGCCTGTAGCTGATCTCTTACAGCCACAGACAAGGCTACCTCATGCTAAGGGAAAGGGTAGTGAGATACTTAACGGGTATCCAGGATTGTGAAAAAAAATCAAGAGGGTGGAGTGCCAAATAGTGAACTACCAAAACCACACCCTGCACTGGGTTTTCTCTGGGTGGCTTCCATCCAGGGAAACATCACATCTTCCTTTGATTTATGGGGACATAAAATGAAAAAATATTTTCAGGATGTCAAGAACCAAGATTAAACTTTTAAATGAACAACAAACACTTGCTTCTTGTCCTCTATCCAAATACTGACTAGCCTCAAAGTAGAACTAGAGGCTATGCTAATAATCCAACATGTGGTATTTCAATTTTTAATTTATTCTCATTTTCTGAATCCTGCACTGAAAGAAAAAGGCACAAACACAAAATGCTTCTTTCTTATACTTCAACTATAGCAGAATCCATTTTTCAGCACACTCTGCATTTCCTTCCTTTTCTGGATTTGAAAAGTTACAATGTATTTTTTCCTCTCAGATACATAATGAATTTGGCAAGTGATGAATCATCAATTACACTGGTCTACAATTTTTGAGA
The DNA here is from genome assembly GCF_027887155.1 of Malaclemys terrapin pileata. NCBI lineage: Eukaryota > Metazoa > Chordata > Testudines > Emydidae > Malaclemys > Malaclemys terrapin. Next base: position 157,786,571 of record NC_071506.1, on the reverse strand, counting down.
AGTCGTCTGCTTCAGAGATAAAATGTGCTATTTATTATGTATTTTGATGTGCTGAATTCAAATATGACAATTAAAACTACTGTTTCTAAGATATTTAAGTTTCTACATTTTATGTCTATGTATATTGTGTAGATGATAGAGTTTTAATCATAAATTGTAAACCTAGGTCTTTTCAGGTGTTTATGGTTGCTTTACATGATAATATTTCACCTGTCCTGTTTATGTAACACGTTAAAAATCAGCAAAAGGGTTATATAAATAAAATGTATTCTGAAACAAAAGGCAAAAAGCTATTATGTATATAGTTTAGTCCTATTCAGTGTCTACTCAGCGCTTCTTGGCTTGTCTCTTGTATTCATTAAATGGAGCATCTCTTGTCACTGTCCAGCAATAGTCTACAAGTATTGATGGGCTCCATTTGCCCTGATAGCGTTCCTCCATTGTTGCAATGTCCTGGTGAAATCGCTCGCTGCTCACTGCTCCGCAGTTCAGTGGAAAAAAAGCTAGATGAAAGTGCAAAAAATGTATCTTTAGTGACATGTTGCAAACAAGGCTTTTGTATGCCTTGAGGAGGTTTTCCACCAACAACCTGTAGTTGTCTGCCTTGTTGTTTCCGAGAAAATTTATTGCCACTCACTGGAAGGCTTTCCATGCCGTCTTTTCCTTGCCACGCAGTGCATGGTCAAATGCATCATCTTGAAGAAGTTCACCAATCTGAGGACCAACAAAGACACCTTCCTTTATCTTAGCTTCACTTAACCTTGGAAATTTTCCATGGAGGTACTTGAAAGCTGCTTGTGTTTTGTCAACGGCCTTGACAAAGTTCTTCATCAGACCCAGCTTGATGTGGAAGGGTGGTAACAAAATCTTCCTTGATTCAACAAGTGGTGGATGCTGAACACTTTTCCTCCCAGGCTCCAATGACTGTTGCAGTAGCCAATCTTTCTTGATGTAGTGGGAATCTCTTGCACGACTACCCCATTCGCAGAGAAAACAGCAGTACTTTCTTTATCCAGTCTGCAGACCAAGCAAGGGATCAACAACCTTTAAATTGCCAAAAGCTGCCACTGATGTTGGTCATAGTTTATGCACCTCAAAAGTGGTTTCATGTTGTCATAGGTTTCCTTCGTATGGACTGCATGACCAACTGGAATTGATGGCAAAACATTGCCATTATGCAGTAAAATAGCTTTAAGACTCGTCTTCGATGAATCAATGAACAGTCTCCACTCATCTGGATCGTGAACGATGTTGAGGGCTGCCATCACACCACTGATGTTGTTGCAGGCTACAAGATCACCTTCCATGAAGAAGAATGGGGCAAGATCCTTTTGACGGTCATGGAACATGGAAACCCTAACATCACCTGCCAGGAGATTCCACTGCTGTAGTCTGGAGCCCAACAGCTCTGCCTTACTCTTGGGTAGTTCCAAATCCCTGACAAGTCATTCAGTTCACCTTGTGTTATGAGGTGTGGTTCAGAGGAGGAGAATGGGAGAAAACGTGGGTCCTGTGACATTGATAGTTCAGGACCAGAAGTTTCATCCTCTTCCTTGTCTGACTCAAGTGAGAATGATTCTGGTGCATCAGGAACCAGCAGTTCTTCTCCGTGGGGTACTGGGCGTATAGCTGATGGAATGTTTGAATAATGCACAGTCCACTTTTTCTTCTTTGACACACCTTTCCCAACTAGAGGCACCATGCAGAAGTAACAATTGCTGGTATGATCTGTTGTCTCTCTCCAAATCATTGGCACTGCAGAAGGCATAGATTTCCTTTTCCTGTTCAACCACTGGCGAAGATTTGTTGCACAAGTGTTGCAGCATATGTGTGGGGCCCACCTCTTGTCCTGATCTCCAATTTTGCAGCCAAAAAAAAGGTGATAGGCTTTCTTAACCATTGTGGTTATACTGCGCTTTTGTGATGCAGAAGTCACTTCACCACAAACATAGCAGAAGTTATCTGCACTGTTCACGCAAGTACGAGGCATCTCTGCTCTCTTTGGCTAAACAGAAATGTGTCCCTTTGCAAAATCAAACACTGACCAATAAGAGAGCACGACACTGTATGATTTCTAGAGCTGATATAGGGCAATTTGTCTAGCAGAGTGATGTAAGCTTCGTTATGATTGCATCATCCATGACTTCTAGGAATAACATGATGCAATTCATATCATGTATGACGCAATACCAGCTTCAGATTGCATCATTCATTGTTTTGCCTAAAAAGCAAGTACTGTCCAAACCCAGTCATAGATTTATTCATAGATCCAGTCAAAGATGTATTTTAGTCATTTCTGGTTTAAATTGAGATCCCTTCCCTTTATAACTCACTTATCCTCCGCCATTCCCAAGTCAAGGCTCGTATATACTGACCCAATAGCATATCTTGAAAACTAGAGCCAATCAACAATTTTACGCATCATTTTCGTTCTCAGTGACCCAGAATTAGTAAAGTTTGACTACATTTATTTCAGAAGCATTTTGGCTGTAGAGCAGTGTTAACAATGCAACTCCCCATTTCCTTTTATCTTAACTTTTTCAGTTTGATTTCCTTTTCTTCAAACCATCTTTAGAGACTTTATTAATCTAGGCCACTCAGATCAATTTCATTCTCTTCCCCTTGCTTTAGACACATTTTTTATTCTTTTTCTCTCAACATTTTACTTGGAGTCTTGTTTTACAAGCTCAATCCAAATATGTACTTGTGCCCGAAAAATATATAGAAGCCATAAAAGATTTAATCATATCCAAGTTATGCTACACATTGAGATAATGGACACATATTTAATCAACATAAGAACGGCCATACTGGGTCAGACCAAAGGTCCATCCAGCCCAGTATCCTGTCTACCGACAGTGACCAATGCCAGGTGCCCCAGAGGGAGTGAACGTAACAGGTAATGATCAAGTGATCTCTCTCCTGCCATCCATCTCCACCCTCTGACACACAGAGGCTAGGGACCCTATTCCTTACCCATCCTGGCTAATGGCCATGAAAGGACTTAACCTCCATGAATTTATCTAGGTCTCTTTTAAATCCTGTTGTAGTATCAAGTGCCAACAGTTAAAATGTTTACACATGTATTGCTGTTAATGCCACACTGATTTCTTAAACACTCACACATTACAAAAAAAATCAGGATCAAGTGGAACTTTACAGTTCCAATTACCATTGACTGTCAATTTTAAGGTACATGAGACATGACTTTTCTCCAACCTGAAATAGTACTAAACCTGTAGAAACAAAATATGTTAAGACTCGTTTGTTTCCTATGACAGATATTGATGGTGGTGGGTAATTTTCTAATTCAAGAGTATGTCTTGAATTTCTTTTTAGGCCTACCTTTCAGAAACCAAGCCTAGAGAGACCTTCATTTAGGCAGCTATAAGCACAGTGTGTCAGGGGTGTGTCAGAATGATTAGACTTAACCTTTTGTTCAGGGAAGTCTGGGAGATTAAAGCTATTAATAACATGTACAACAATTTGTAAATCTAGGGAATGGAAAACACTAATGTCTATTACTGAATTTTCCCTTCAATTTGTCACAGAATCTCCTAATGTCCCAGATAGGCTGAACAGGCCTAACAACAGAGGGCCAGATCTCCATTTAGTAGACAATTGATACCAGCAGAGCTGTGCTCACTCACACCAGCTGAGGATTTGGCCTGGAAAACCCACTTACAGCAGATCCAGAAGACAAATTGTTTAGCGTACCACTAACTGCTCTTGGATATGTTTCCAGTTCTATCAACTCCTTTAATTGACTAAAAATGTTTTTCAGCCCATCTTAGAAGGATCTGAAGCTACTGCAGACTCATCCTGGCTCATTTCCATAACCAACTGAAAGGTCAGTCAGAACAAGAACTTCTGAAGAGCATCTCCTGTTCATCATCCATATCTATAGAATCTTCTATGGGATCTCCATTTCCTCTGAACAGCGTCAATTATGTCAGCAGGCAAACAAGTTTAAGATAAATCAAAGTCTGCTGAAGGCTTTCCCTTTTACTAGGTTTGACTCTGAGGCCCAGAGAAGATTCAGTATTTTGAGCATAAGATAGAATTTTGACTCCCAGATGATAATTGTGCTGAGACAAAATGCACAAGCAGCCAACTGTGTGCCACAGGGAAGATAAAGGAAGAAACTTGAAACAAGAGGTCATGAGGCTGAGCATTTAAAGGAATGGTCTTGCTAAAGGTTACTTCATATGCTGTATACTTCTACATAAAAACTTTTATATGCTGTTTGTGTATTCCTGAGACTAAAGAAAAGTCTCACTGGGTATAAACTCTGCTCCCAGGTGGTAGTGTGAAGTGCTTACAAGGGGGTTATGAATTCTCGATGAGTATAATTAAAGAGTACTTTCTGAACTTGAGCATACAAAACTCTACTGCAGGGATCGGCAACCTTTGGCACGCAGACCACCAGGGTAAGCACCCTGGCAGGCCGGGCCAGTTTGTTGACCTGCCGCGTCCACAGGTTCGGCCAATCGCGGCTCTCACTGGCCGTGGTTCGCCGCTCCAGGCCAATGGGGGCGGAGGGAAGCGGCGCGGGCTGAGGGATGTGCGGACTGCCGCTTCCCTACGCCCCCATTGGCCTGGAGCGGCGAACCACGGCCAGTGAGAGCCGTGATCGGCCGAACCTGCGGACGCGGCAGGTAAACAAACCGGCCTGGCCCGCCAGGGTCCTTACCCTGGTGGGCCGCGTGCCAAATGTTGCCAATCCCTGGTCTACTCTAACCAAAATAATCAGGGTGCTGCACCTAATCCATCTCCCATCTACACACAAAAACTTGTAACCTGAGTTTAATGGTGCTTTCAATCCAGGCTAGCTAGCATGGATTAGGGTATGTTTTGTACAGCATTGAGCACAGTATCAGCACTTAAAGTATGTCAGAAGGCACACGCACTCAGCAATGGGTTTCTTTAAAATATTTGAAATATAGCATAAAACTGCTCCAGCCAACCATAGCTCTTGAGACATATGCCATGAATCTGAGCTATGCAGTCTGAAAAAGTAAGCCCTCCATTGCAAGAACTGGAACATTTTATTTCTATTCAGAAAGAAAGCCTTAGTCTGGGGTTCAGAAGGAGAGACAAACGTTCAAATTTATAGAATATAGGAAAAACACTCTGATCTAAGTATAGTTGTATTTATTTTTAGTGTTCCTGTGTGAGTAGCATTTAAAATTCGAGACCCATGCCTTCATAAACATCCTCAAAGATGTCTGGTTTAAGGCCTAAACCTATGCTCCTCACCCAGGCAGAACTCCCACTGAAGATAACAGAAATTTTGCCTGAGTGAGGAGTGCAGGATTAGGCCTTATGTAAGAGTACTCCCCTCACCCCGGCCCCATATAACAAAAATAAAACTGAAGGAATCACTGTATGTGGTAATACTTACATTCAAAGTACATTGGAACACAGATGGCCTGATTCTGATCTCACATTAGTTATACACCAAGACATCATGACTAACTTTAATGGAGCTAATCCTTATTTACACCAGTGTAAATGTAATCACATTCAGATTCGTAGTACTTAAAACTTAAATAACTACCTAATGAAAAGGAAAATCACAATACTAAATGCCAGTTTTTCATTTTTAACATATGTTCAGTATTATACACAAAATACTTTTTTTTTTTTTTTTTCAAATCCTTAAGTAACTCCAATATTATTTTCGTTTCGTTTCTAGTACCTGTGGCCTGAAGCAGCCACAGAAAGTTCTCTCCTGTCTGGTCAGCAGCAATCAATCAATACAGAAGCAAACAAGGTTTTTAATCTGCATTTCCACTCTGTTGTCCTATACTTCAAAGTCCAAATTCAGTGTTTACGACTCGGGGCTTGTTTGCCCTTAAAATGCTGCGGTGGTACAGCTGCTTTGGTTGCTATTGCGCTTCAGTGAAGATGCTGCTTATGCCAAGGGGAGGGCTTCTTCCATTGGAGTATGTAATTCACCTCCCCAAGAGGCAGTAGCTATGTCGACAACAGAAGGCCCTTCTGTCGACATAGCACTGTCTACACCAGGAGTGAGGTCAGTGTAAATGGATCACTCAGGGGTGTGGATTTTCCACCCTTCTGAGCACAGTTATACTGATATAAATTGCTACTACAGGTCAAGTCTCAGTCAAATTAGGACAGAGTAAATCTAACAAGAAGGAAGCAAAAAAGGCTACACAAATTAACAGATCCCTTTAAAAGTCCAAAGTATTCGTTGCAAGTCCCTCCTACTCCCTCTTAGTTCATGGTAATGTGATTTCTCTTGCTTTTTAAAAATAAAATAGCAGCATCTGGTTCCTTGGCATCCATTTCAAATACATATTCATACACACAGCTTTGGAAGAGCCTCCAGAGTTGTAAAATGTTTAGGTAATGAAGTTTTTATTAAACAGTGGAGTCGCATCTTACGCAGGGGTTAGGTTCTAAAGTCAGCGCATAAGGCGAAAATCGCGTACAGTCAAAATTACCCTTGAAAATCCCTTAAATCGCCCATAAAGTACAGTATACATGGTTTTGTGTATAGTATATAACCCTGTACAGTAATATGTCTAACTGTATAATGTATACAGTAATGTACAGTATATAATAAAGAGTACATATGCAAAATATAATTTTACAGTACTGTATTTTTAATTACATAAGAGAGAGAGAGAGAGAGAGACGGAAGAATGAAAGAATAAAAAAGGAAAACAGTAAACCTAACCACTCACCATTCATCCTAGATATTCATGGTAGTCTACGACGACAATGACACTATTGGGGGGGGGGGGCGGGGTCATCAGGGCTTGATGTTGATCCAGGAGATGATGGGCTAGGCTCATCTGCTGCCAGTTGTTTTTTCTTGAAAAAATATGATTGGCAACTGTTGCTGTTGTCTCTTGAGGTGCTCAAACATTTCTTGATATGGTCTCAAATCATCCGTAATACGACATGTGATTTTGAGGCTTTGGTCCATAGAGGGATCGTATTCAGAAATTAAATCATTCAAGTGTTTCGCTGCTTGGAACACTTCAGCAAATTTATGAAGATTCCAACTTGCTCGCTCTTCCTGTTCATCGTCGTCATCTTCATCTTCTTTAGATGATTTTATCAGTTCCTCTAACTCTTCATTAGTCAATGTTTCTCTATGGCTCTCAATTCTTCAATTTCTTCCTCAAGGATTTCAACGAAGCCATCACCACCCACTTGCCTGGCCACCTGAACAATGCATTTCACTTCTTTGTCAATGGTCGGGAAACCCTTAAAATCCTTCACACATTCTTTCCATAGGATTTGCCAACATGCATTAACTGTTTCAGGCTCGATTGCATCCATTGCCTGTTTAATATAAGTGATGCAATCGGCAATGTTGAAGGACTTCCAACACTCCATCACATTAAGATTGGGATCAGCATCCATAGTTCTAGGTGTCCGTGAGAACATAAGCCTCGTGTACGTGGCCTTGAAACAGCGAATCACGCCTTGGTCGAGAGGTTGGAGGTGGTTGGGGGAGAAAGACGACTTCAACATTGTTATGCGCAAACCGGAGTGCCTCAGGGTAGCCAGGAGCATTGTCTACGATCAGCAACACTTTAAAGTCAAGTCCTTTCTCTTTGAGGTACCGCCTGACCTCTGGAATGAAACACTTTTGGAACCAATCCAGGAATAATACTGCTGTCACCCAAGCCTTTTTATCTGATTGCCAGAACACAGGTAAGAGATTTTGTTCTTGCCTTTTAGGGCATGGGGATTTGCAGCCCTGTAGAGCAAGCCCAGCTTTATTAAATGCCCAGTTGCATTACCACAAAACAGTCACACGGTCTTTAGCTTTGAAGCCAGGGGCTTGTCTTTCTTATTTCGAAATATAAGTGCAGTTGGGCATTTTTTTCCAGAAGAGCCCAGTCTTGTCAGCATTAAAAACTTGTTCCAGAAAATAGCCCTTTTCTTCTATGATTTTCTTTAATTGTTCGGGGTAGGCTTTTGCTGCCTCTTCATCGGCAGATGCAGCTTCAACAGTAGTTTGCACGTTTTTGAGGTTGAAGCAGTTCCTAAAACTGTTTAGCCAACCTTGGCTGGCTTTGAATTCCTTCTCATCTTCGGCGGGAGGTTTGAACAGCGCATAGAGGCTAAGAGCCTTTTCTCGCAACGTGTTATCATCAATAGGTACACATTTACGGTTCATGTCTTCCAGCCATAAGTTTCATGCCTTTTCAGTCTTCACTAAAGTCTTATCACGCACCTGGCTGGTCACCTTAGCAGTTATTGGAGCACTTGATCCCACGGCTTGATGAATTTCTCTCTCTCGAATCTTGATGGCACAGATTCGTTGCGGCCATATTTACGCGCCATGTTGGAGACCGACATACCGTATCTCTAAGTCCAACACCACCAGTTTTTCCTCCAGCGCTGGAACAGATCACTATTTCTTTGGCTGAGCACAAGATGAAGTAGTTGGCTTGCGTTTAGGGGCCATGTTGTATGAAAAATATGTTTCTTTAAACACTAGAATCACACTCAGCATGGTGAGATGCTCACACTATGAGAGGCACACAGGAACGGAGACTGACTGAGAGAACAGCATCAGGGCATACACTCATTGCACGTGTATAGTTGAATTTGCGTAAGTTAAATGTGTGTATGATGCGACTCCACTGTACTTTTGGATTTGGAGAATTTTGCGCATTACAGTAAGTCCGTAAATCTCAGAGAAGCATCTGTTTATGGTATTTTCTTCTGTCCCTAAACTAGCACAGAGACCCTGATCATATGTACTCTAAAATAGAGTCGTGATAAACAGAAGTACATTGCAATAGATTTGAATATCAAGCCATAAAACTGGGCATTTTATTATTTGTATGAACAAAGGCATGCAATTTCTCAGTAAACAAGATCTGTCACTGCCTCCTTGTGTCCCCTTCTTTTACTTGTCTTTTCTTCTTTCCTCTTGCTCTTCTCCACACTCAAAACAAATACTTGATTTTAAGCTTTATTTTTCTTTTAATCATTCTTATTCAAACTTGACATCAGCCTTTCAGCTAATTTCACATAGTATATATTGCTTAAGGGCATAATTCAGTTCCTACTGAAAGCCAAATTCAGTATCTACCTTGATGGAGGTCTTTATTGTCTTGTCCATTTGATTGGTTGTAATTATTCAGAAAGACTATATCACACTTTCAGTATTTCCATATGAGCTCAGTCTTCTTATATTACAGTTTCCCATTTTTAATGGTCAGCGCTTCCTCTAGCAAATGTCATTGCTCTTGATCTAACCATAAATAAAGGAAAGTAAAGACTGAAATACTGACTTAAATACAGAACTTCTGTAAACTGAGAGCAAAGAAGTTATGAACAGGTGAGTTTAAAAAAAGAGAATGTTCAGGAATGGATGTGAGGCAGAGAAGACATTGAATTGTAAGTCATAGTAATTACTTAAGGTTACTCTCTATGTAGAGCTATACTTGATGGGGAAGTCAGGGTATTGTCCTGATAAGGTTGCACTCTTAACATTCCTATTACATTTTTTCTGATTGGGGGGGGATACTATTAATTTACAGACCCCCTTATCTAAAAATGTGAGCCTAATAGGCATTACCCAAAGATAAAAATTAACTGTGTTATAATTATATGTTTACTAATATAATAGCTATATATGAATGATTCCAAAGTGGTGATGAAGAGTGAGATGGGAAAACCTTTGAGGGGGTAATATTTTATGTTGTTCTATGGTTAGGGAGGACTATGAAAAATGCTTGACGGGAAATTGTGCAGATTAACATCAGTGCACACAAATGCAAAGTAATGCAACAGATAGAAACAGTTACATCTAACTGTACACATAGAACCTCTTAGGAAAAGAGAGAGGTGTTTTTAGAAAGTGGAAAAAAGGTATTTGCTCAGCATGCAGTTGTGGTAAAAAACAACAGAAGACATTTTGCTGTAAATACAGAATGCAGAATAACATGAGACAAAATCCTGCAGTCCTTAGGCTAGCAGAACTGTCTTTGAAATCAACGGGAATTGTGCTTAAGTAAGAAGTGCATGATTTGGTATAGGGGAGAAGCTATGCCATTACAGACCTTCACAATCCAAATTATTCAGAGGTCTCAGAGAATTCCAGAAATTTTGGGTAACTGGGGGAGCCAGCCCAGTAGTCTTTAAAGTCGGCAGGGAAACCCAAGCTTGGACTTCAAAGCCTTCTAGGCTACCTCCCCACAATTAGAGAGAATTCCATCTTCCCCAAGGCCAGTTGGCTCCCGAGGACTTTGGGCTCTGCAGGACCAGAGAGCTAGAGTCAACCCTCTGGGGATATATTCATCATACCCGTTCAGTTAACAGAGTTTCAGTTTTAATACAGCAGCATATAATGGCAATGTGTCCCCACTGTGAACTCTGCACTCACTTTGGGTTGTTAACTCAGCTCAAAAGAGACACAGCAGAAATTGAAACGGTCCCAAGAGGAGGAACAAAAGTGATGGGCAACAGGGGTCATTTATGGCTTCTACAGGAGGAAGTATTTACATGCTTAGTATTTACATATCCAGTTTACACTTTCAAATCACTATACAAATATTCACTATGATCAAAGGCAATTTGGTTTAGAAAAGAAGTTACATGAGAAAGAGTAAATATAAAGAATGCTGATCAAGTTCTCCTTCTTAATCTACTCTTCTTAGCCTTAGATCGAGGTAGTGTATTTTTTGTCAAGGTCCAAATTTCTTGGTCAAGGTATAGACTCCAGAGAAACATTTTTCCACACCACAATAACAATAATGATAAGTAAATAAAATGTTTTGCAGTCCATTAAAAAGTGTCTGGTGGTCGGTCTATTGACTACTCCTGTCTCAGGACATCTGTCTGGGGTCAGCTCTGAGTCTCTCTCCTCCATTCCATTCTGTCTTAAAGCAGTTCCTTGTAAACTCCTGAAATCCTTTTGTAGAACATCCATCCATCCAGTTTTGGGTCTTCCAACTTTCTCTTACTCTCCCCTTCTGGCTATTTAAACCCAGGGTTGGAAGACCCTATTTAATCTACGTGTCCCCATAATGAGGTACATTAGGAAAAATGATACTATATAAAAAGAGTAGCACCTGCTGTTCTATAGCTAGGGGGAAGCTATTTAAAGGCCATTCATTAAGGCTTATGTTTCATGGTATAACCAGATCACAAGTTGGGAATCAAAAGAAATACTCTATGGGACTATATACATTTCGTAATATTGGGTAAGTGTTCGTGGTGCTTTATATGCAAAAAAGCAAGACACGGTCCTCACCCAAAGAAACTTAAATCAAATTATATAAAAAGAAGGGCACATCTAAATACAGAATGTGATTGTTTCCAGCTTTTAAGAATATGACATTAGTTACTGTTGGAAACAAGACATTTGACTGGATGAACAACAGATCAATGTTCCTAGTATGGCAATCCTTATGCTCTTGATTAGCAATTCTTTTCTAAAGAATAACTAATAAGAGACTGATCCAAAATATTCCAAGTGTAAAAATACATCTAGGGAGAAAGCAGAGCTCAGATATACAAAGATATATTGAAATCGTATGAACAATTAAATGACCATTTTTGCAAGTTAAACTAGACAATTACAGCTAACTACATAAATCCACAAATGGGACAGCTGGATTCTGAATTGGGGGAGATGGGAGCCAAGTTAGAGCTAGCTGTGTTTTATTTAGCTCAGTGGTTTGAGCAGTGGCCTGTTAAACCAAGGGTTGAGAGTTCAATCCTTGAGGGGGCCAATTAGGGATATGAGGCAAAAATCTGTTGGATGATTTAATTGGGGATTGGTCCTGCTTTGAGCAGGGGGTTGGACTAGATGATCTCTTGAGGTCCCTTTCAACCCTGATATTCTATGATCTATTCTATGATCTATTTAACTTGAACATTTAAGGGTCTAATTCAAAGACCAATAACTAACTTTTCCAACACTGCTCTTTTTATAGTTATATCTATACAGAAGCCTGGGTGAGCTAAGAGGGAGATGGAGAGGGGAAAGAGACAGTAGTGTCAGCAGAGGGGGGTACAGAGGGAGAGTGCCAATGCCCACATATTTGTATGTGAATTTTGCCTTGGGAAAACTCACACTTTGGGGTGGGTAGCTTTTCTCCAAAGGAGGGGGGGGGAGGGAAAGGAAAACTAAACAAAACAAATATGTATTTATAATTCTTTTAAACACCTCTTGATTAAGGCTGATAGTTTGTCATGGAGGTCACGGATTCCATGACTTTCTGGGACCTTCATGATGTCTGCGGCTGGCTGCTGTTGGGGCAGTCTCGGGTCACCCAGCAGCAGCAGGAGTTTGGGTGTGGGAGGTGTGATGGGTTCCCCCCCTGCCAAGGTGCCACCTGGAACTGGGGTTGCCACTGAGCCTGCCAACCCACCAGCCTGGGTTCCCACTCACCCAGTAATGCTGTGACAAGCTGCAGACATGCTCCTGGTCTCTCACTTTCACCAGCACACAGGTAGGGACACACCCAGCTGTAACATGCAGACAGGATTTCTGACCAACCCCTGCATGGGAAGGCTATATAGCTAGGGCACTAATTAGCTTCACAGGCGCACACCCCCTCTGGAGGGTACAAACTAAATTATACCATCTTGAACTGCACAGAGAACTGTACAGCATAAGCTCATGAAATTCACCCCCTCCCTCAAAGTGGAAGAAGATATGCAACAGCTTTCTGCCCCCAGTTATGATTTCCACCCACTGGCTTTAGACAAAACAAAACCAAAGCTTATTAATTACAAAAGATAGATTTTAAGTGGTTATAAGGGACAGCAAACAGATCAAAGCAGATTACCTAGCAAATAAAACAAAAATGCAATCTAAGCTTAACATACTAACAAAATTGGATATGAGTAGCAAATTCTCACCATAACTGTTGTTTTAGGCAGTTTGCAGAGATTCTTGAGGGCAAACTGCAATTGCTTGCAGCTCAAAACTCCAGGTATTCCTTTCATAGGCTAGAAATCCCTCTAGCCTGGGTTCAGCCCTTCTCCCCTAGTCCAGGCTTTGTTTCTAAGCATCTCCTTTGGGCAGGGATTCAGTGAAGAACCATGATGGTGCCACTCCCCTGCCTTAAATAGCTTTTGCATATGGTGGGAACCCTTTGTCTCCAACTTTAGTTCTCATGCCTTTCAGTGGAAAAACACTGGTATTCTATGATGGAGTCCAGTACCAGGTGACTTGCTCACATGCCCCAGTAGGGACTCAGCAGCCATGACTCAGAGGCTGTTTGTAGCATGCTCAGGAAGGCTCCCCAGTGGGAGATTAGCATCTTCTAAAACCTATTGTTCGCCCTAATGGCCCTCCCAAGACAGCCATCTAGACTGATTGCATTCTACCTAGTGGGCGTTTCCCAGGTGTAAACACATTTGTAATAGATGCTGTAGTGAGTCGGTGTGGCTCCCCTCCTGTCCAGAAGAGGGAGCCCACGTGCCGGCACCAGAGTGGGTGGGACCACCACCGCCTGTCCCCGCCCCCCGGAAGTCAAGGGGCGGGACAGGAAGTATAAAGGCCGGCCGCCAGAGCTCAGTTGGAGCCCAGCCACCGCAGGGAGCAGACGTGCGGCCGGGAGCTCCTGCCCAGGAGACCGTTGAAGACCGGGGCTTGGACCCTGGCTGGCCTGAGCTACCCCGGGCCCGCTACGAAGAGGAGCCGCCGGAGCCCGCTCACGCCCGCCACTGGGAGAACCCCTGGGAACCGGACCCCACTAACCCTGAGGGTGAGACTGGACCCGAACCCCTCAGCCCCTGCTGCTATCCAGAGGAGCCGCCTGGGGACCGTTGGCCTGACTTCCCGGCAGAGCTACCGGACCTGCCACCGAGCCCCGGCCCAGAGGAGCCCATGCAGGTGGACTGGCCTGAGCCCGGCGCGACGAGCGAGGTAGGATCTGAGGGGGATCACGGAAGTGGCCCGGGGATAGCCGACCCCGGTCCGGCTGCAACTGAATGTGAGCCTATGTCAGTGTGTTGCGGTCTGGATACCCCACTGACCAGCAGCGGCAGCAACCGCTGTTAGGGCCCCGGGCTGGAACGCAGTGGAGTGGGTGGGCCTGCGTTCCCCCCTGCCACCCCCACTCACGGGTGGCAGGCATCCCCCTCACCCGACACCCGGCTACAGCAAGCCTAGGCGTGCCTTGCATGGGCTTTGAACTATTTGCTCGCTCAGCCCCTGCAAACAAGGGCCTGAGCTTACCTGTGTTGGCCCGCCCTGACCCAGGGCCTGGTCTTTGAACTATTTGCTCGCTCAGCCCCTGCAAACAAGGGCCTGAGCTTACCTGTGTTGGCCCTGCCCTGATCCAGGGCCTGGCCTCTGAACTATTTGCTCGCTCAGCCCCTGCAAACAAGGGCCTGAGCTTACCTGTGTTGGCCCGCCCTGATCCAGGGCCTGGGCTTGAACTATTCACTTGCTCAGCTCCCTGCAACCAAGGGCCTGAGCTAACTGTGTTTGCCCCGCCCTGATCCAGGGCCTGGGCTCTGAACTGTCTGCTCGCTCAGCCCCTGCAACCAAGGGTCTAAGCTAACTGTGTTTGCCCCGCCCTGATCCAGGGCCTGGGCTCTGAACTGTCTGCTCGCTCAGCCCCTGCAACCAAGGGCCTGAGCTAACTGTGTTGCCCCGCCCTGATCCAGGGCCCGGGCTCTGACTGTCTGCTCGCTCAGCCCCTGCAACCAAGGGCCTGAGCTAACTGTGTTTGCCCCGCCCTGATCCAGGGCCTGGGCTCTGATCTATTTGCTCACTCAGCCCCTGCAGTCAAGGGTCTGAGCTTTAACTGTGGTTGCTCCGACTCTGCACTGAAGAGCCGGAGTTCCGGGACTAACTGACTACTTGTTCCCACAGCAGTGAGTCGGTGTGGCTCCCCTCCTGTCCAGAAGGGTCGAGCCCCGGCTAGGACCTACTACAGATGCATAAACAATATTCCTAACTTCAGATACCAAAATGATACATGCATATAAACAGGATAATCATATTCAGTAAATTATAACCTTTTCAATATCTCACATGCCTCATCTTGCACAAAATACACTACAGTTATGCCATAATCGTATCATAAAAATATTACTATGAAGAATATGTGGTGTAATGCCACAGGAGGGGGCTCAGGGCTGGGAGCAGGAGCCAGCGCTCAGGGCAGAGGCAGTGCGCGGAGCTGCCTGACCAGACCTCCACCTAGCAGTTGAGGGAGGGGGATGTCGCCGCTTCTGGGGAGGTGCGGAGCCAGATAGGGAGCCTGCCAGCCCCACCAACTGCCCCGCCCCCACAGCACCCCTACCCCCAAGTTTTAGTCAGGGGTATATAGTACAAGTCATGGACAGGTCACGGGCCAGAATTTTTGTTTACTGCCCATGACCTGTCTATGACTTTTACTAAAAATACCTGTGTCTAAAACATAGCCTTACTCATGATTAGACAGTTTCACGACTTTCAACATCTGGGGTGGCAATACTGAAAATGTTTATCCACATGCATACTGTTTCAAATGATTTAACCATTGAATTTATACTATATACATTTGATACAACTATTTCAGAAGTAAACCGATATGCATACATTTATTCTAATACCCCATTAGCATAACCGCTTGAGCAGAGAGAAAAAACGAGAAAGTACTTTAGAATGCAGCAACTAAATACATTGCAATGGTATCTGGCAATCACGAGTAGCAAAAGAAAAGATGCTGGCTTTATTTCCATTTACTCCCTACCAGTTCTGATGAACTGAAGTGGGGGGGCGGGGGGGAAAGGAAAAGAAATTGACTTCTGAACGAGCGTAAATCGTGGGAGTCTGCATTTTGAGGGGGGAGGGGGAAGGAAATCACACCTGCTTTCCGCACTGCTTCTGAACCGAGATAGCAGATGTACTATAATTACAGTATTGAGATTTAGCAAGTTTTGTTGACAGACAACTGAAGGATGCCAGGGTGCCTTAAGCAATTCATCTCGCCCCAGAATTGAACAAGCACAGAGCTAGGCACTTCTGACATATGGACAGCCATATGCTTCATCCTGTGCCTATGCTTTTAATTCACTACCTGACAGATTTTAAACCAAGTAGTTTCATTTTGCAAGATCAACAGAATCATGTCCAATTCCCAGATCTTAAACTGAATTAAAAATCAATGCTTCACAATTCATACTTTCTAGTGCACAAGGAGAAATTAGAGAGGACACTAGATTCACAATTCCAAGGCAGGTTTGCTCTTAAGTCAATGGAGATAGAGTATTTTTGAGGATACACAATGTAAAATGGACTAATCTGACATACTACTGGGGGAAACTTTTCCATCAAATCTGTTTGTGTACACACACACACACACACACACACACACCCCTACCACCAAAAACTACCCATATTAATGCTTGGTAATTAAAATCACTGCAATAGCCCCCTTCTTACTGCAGATATAGCCAAAGAGAAAGAAACAAATCAGAGTATTTAGTCCCAGAAGTCTTCACTGTTTACTCGGTTTGGTTCAAGGACAAAATGCAGCAGTTACTGCTAAGAACTCTGAATACTAAAATCTAATTGTCACTTCCACTTATTAGTGTCCTACAACAATAGCTAATGAAACTCTTAAGCAAAACTGAACAAGCTGCTATCATTTCAAATTGTCTGTCCTTCAGAAGCATTTACTGCATTAAAATTTAAGATGTTGGCAGGTGAGTTAGCGCAAAATCCCATGCCTCAGTCAAGCATGCACTTTTATGAGGTTCAGTGCTATGGTTATGAACCTTTTCATCCAAGTAGTTTAAAATGTACCACCCATACATGTAGTTGCTGAGGTAACAAAAACAGTTTTCAATCTACCATCTTGCACTCACTGGAATTCCTAATCCAAGTTATAATTAAAGCTTTTAGTCTTCCTAAATATGCCACAAAAAACAGGCAGCAGAAATGGATATGACTGCCAATCAAAACCTCAACCATACAGCAAGATGAAACAAATGAACTCTATAGAATTATAGAAAGCATTACTTATCAAAATATTGCAATTATTTTCATGTACAAACAAAGACAACTAATACAGGATCCAAATAATTAGAGATGGAAAAGACCAATTTGGGAGAGCCCAACTCCCTACAACTGCAAACTACAGGATGTACCAGCTATTACAATAATATGCTGCACTTGATGTTAGATATACTACATCTTATGCGTGAAGCAAGTGTTGGTACTGCAGATCTGATTAAGTAAGAACAGATAACTATTTCTCAAAGGGTTAAAATATTTTCATTGATTTGTGCCTTACTAGGAACTTCTGTACACAGAGGTTATTCAGAGTAACAGACGTGTTAGTCTGTATCCGCAAAAAGAAGAACAGGAGTACTTGGTGCCACAAGTACTCCTGTTCTTCTTTTAGAGGTTATTCAGGGTCTGGTTTTGTGTGTCATACATACACCTTTGTGCATTCAAATTTGTGTGGTTCAGTTAATTCTTCTCTTTCCTTCCTTCCTCTTAGATTGATCTCATTCCCCTCAATAACCCATTCCAACCACTGAATTCTAAATCTTATTGTCTAATGTTATGTCCCTACCATTCCTAGACCCAGGACTGAGTGGTTTGAAGGAAAAACACAAATTCTAAACTGAACAGAAATTACTTTTACTGCACATCCGCCAAAGGGAGGGGACCCTCTGTCACTTGATATTTTGTATTTTAGAAGCAATGCTGCACAATGAACTTTCCAGAGAAAACAAGAAGACTGTATCACAAGTTACTGAACAGCTACCTGGAGGGAAAGGGAAAGAAAAAGACAGTTACCTTTTCCGTAACTGGTGTTCTTCGAGATGTGTTGCTCATGTCTATTCCACAGTAGGTGTGCCTGCTCGCCAAGCAGTTTTTCCCCTAGCAGTACCCGTAGGGGGGAACGCCCTCCACAACCTCTAGAGTGGCGCCTGCCTGGCGTGATATAAGGGGAGCTGCGCGCTCCCCCCACCCTCAGTTCTTCTTGCCAGACAACTCTGACAGAGGGGAAGGAGGGTGGGAGGTGGAATGGACATGCGCAACACATCTCGAAGAACACCAGTTATGGAAAAAGTAACTGTCTTTTCTTCTTCGAGTGATTGCTCATGTGTATTCCACAATAGGTAATTCCAAGCTATATCTGTTGGAGGTGGGTAGGAGTTTACAAGTTCCCAGGATGGAGGACAGCCCTGCCGAACCCGGCATCATCCCTGGTCTGGGGGACGACCATAGTGCGAGGTGAACGTGTGAACCGAAGACCACTTGGCCGCCCTACAAATGTTCTGGATGGGGACATGGGCCATGAAGGCAGCCAACGAGGCTTGTGCCCAAGTCGAGTGTGCCCTCACAATGGGTGCCAGGAAACACCCGCCAGTTCATAACAGGAACGAATACACGAAGTGATCCAATTGGACAGCCTTTGAGTGAAATCGTCTGGCCCCTCGCACGCTCAGCCGAGGCAATGAACAGTTGCGGAGGACTTTCTGAACGGCTTAGTCTGCTCGAGATAGAAAGCCAAAGCCTGCTGCACATCAAGCACGTAGAGATGGTGCTGTTCACTGGACGCGTGAGGCTTGGAGCAGAGGACCGGTAGAAAAATGTCCTGATCTATGTGGTAGGCGGAGACCACCTTCGGGACGAACGTGGGGTGTGGGCGGAGCTGGACCTTGTCCTTATGAAAGACCGTGTATGGCGGTTCAGAGGTCAGGGCCCTGAGCTCCGAGATTCACCTGGCTGATGTGGTTGCAATCAGAAAGACCACGAGAGGTGAGACCAGGAGCACATGGCCAGTGGTTCAAACAGGGGCCCCCGTGAGATGAGCCAATACCTGGTTTAGGTCCCACTGTGGGACTGGAGGTCTAGAATACGGAAAAAGACAGTCCAAATCATTAAGGAACTGGCCAGTCATAGCATGGGAAAATACCGTGTGCCCTTGCACTGGCGGCTGGAAGGCCAATATGGCTGCCAGGTGCACCCTGACTGACAAGGGCGCCAGGCCCTGGGTCCTCAGGTGGAGGAAGTAATCAAGGATAAGCTGGATTGGGGCAGTCACCGGGGAGACGCCCTGGTCTGCCGCCCATCTAGAAAATCGGGACCACTTCGCCAAATAAGCGCGGCGAGTGGAGGGCCATCTACTTTCAAGGAGGGTGAAAGCTGAACCTGGTCTGAGAACGTCCGTTCCTTTCCACCTAACCACTGAGCAGCCACGCCATGAGCTGCTAGGTTGAGGTGGAGGAGGCGGCCTTGGGTCCTAAGAGAGCGCAGGTCCGGGCAGAGCGGCAATGGCCATGGTGGAGCTACTGCCAGGCCCGTGAAGGTCCCATATCAATGCTGCCTGGGCCACGCTGGGGCAATCAGGAGGACCCGAGCCTTGTCTGAATTTATCTTCTCCAGGACCCTGCTGATAAGGGAGAATGGGAGAAAGGCATCGGAGACAACACCCCTTCCCAGGTCCTCCCCAGAGCAGAACCGGGGGCATCGTCGGTTCTGCTGAGTCACGAATAGGTCCACCTGGGGAGTTTCCCACCTTCGGAAGAGCCGGTGGGCCACTTCTGGGTGGAGGGACCACTCGTGTTACGAGGAAAAGTCCCTGCTCAAGCGGTCTGCCCTCTCATTCCCGGCGCCTAGTAAGTGGAAGGCCTTCAGGTGGATGTCATGGGCTATACAGAAGTCCCACAGCCTGAGGACTTCGCAGCAGAGACAAAAGGATCAGGCTCCGCCTTGCCTGTTGATATAGAATATCGAGGCCGTGTTGTCCGTGGGGACCCTGACTACCTTGCTCTCTAGGTGCGAACATAAGGTCATACACGCCAGCCGAACCACCCTGAGCTCCTTGATGTTTATATGTAGGATCAGGTCTTGAGCCAACCACAGACCTTGGGTCTGAAAGTTTTCCATGTGGGCCCCCCAACCCAGGTCTGACGCATCGGATACCAGCTCTGATGATGGGGCCCTGTCCCTGAATGGGACCTCTGGGAGCATGTTGTTTGGGGCGGACCACCACCGTAGGGAGGCGATCACAGAGTCTGGCACGGTGAGGACCTTGTCCATCCTGTCTGTGGCCTGGGAGAACTTCGAGGCCAACCAGTGTTGGAGGGGCCTCGTCTGGAGTCTGGCATGAAGGACCACATATGTGCACGCCGACCTGTGACTCGAGAGTTCCAGGCAAACCCTGGCTGTTGTCAGCGAGAACCTTGTGACTGAGTCTATGAGGCCTTTCAGAGTCTCGAACCTGTCTATGCGTTCGACTGGGACTAATGTGGACTCGGTGTTGCTTACCAACAGGCCCAAGGCGGTGCAAGTGGACAGGAGGAGCACCATGTGATCCCTCACCCACGACCGGGAGGTGCCCTTGACAAGCCACTCATCCAGATAGGGGAATATCTGGACCCCCCGCCGTCTGAGGTAGGCCGCTACCACCAACATGCATTTTATAAACACCCTGGGGGCAGTGGACAGACCAAATGGAAGGACCGTGAATTGGTAATAATTCTGTCCCACCACGAAACAGAGGAAGTGTTTATGCCCCTTGAATATGTGGATGTGGAAGTACGCGTCCTGTAGATCGAGGACAGCATACCAGTCCCTGGGATCCAGGGAGGGGATGGAGGAGGCCAGGGAGACCATGCGGAACTTGAGCTTCACCAAGTACTGGTTCAGACCTCAGAGGTCCAGGATGGGCCTGAGCCCCCCTTTGACCTTCGGGATAAGGAAATAATGGGAGTAGTACCCCTGCCCATGAACTCCTTGGGCACCGCCTCTATTGCTCCTAGTCCTAGAAGCCATCCCCCCTCCTGCTCGAGCAAAGCTTCGTGTGAGGGGTTCCCCAAGAAGAATGAGGGCGGGGGGGTGGTTGGGCAGGGAGGAGGTAAACTGGAGGGTGTAACCCCGGGAAATGGTGTTGAGGACCCATCGGTCCGAGGTCAGCCGCGACCATTCGGGGAGGAAAGCACACAACCAGTTGGAGAAGGGAAGCTTTATTGGGGGTAGATCCTTGATAAGGACTGGTGGGGTGACCCTGAGCATCCCGTCAAAAATGCCTTTTCCCCGCCTGCTTCCCCTTGGAGGACCCAGGCTGGGGGGCAGGCTGAGACTGCCTGTGAGAGCGTCTCTTATAGTCCTGCTGCTTCTTATGGACGCCTCATACTTCGGGAGGGCGGCTTGAGGGGGAGCGGCGGGGGGTGGGGGGGAAGTCTGCTGCGGCTTGAATTTAGGTTTTGCCAGAACTGGGACATAGAGGCCCAGAGTCTGGAAGGTCGTGCGGGAGTCTTTCATGCCATGCAGCCTTGAATCTGTTTCCTCTGCAAACAGCTTTCCCATCAAACGGGAGACCCTGCATGTAAGACTGCGTCTCGCTGGACAGCCCAGAGAGCAGGAGCCACGACACCCGTCTCATGGACACCGTGGAGGCCATTGATCGTGCAGCCAAGTCCACTGCATCCGAAGCCGCCTGCAGGGATGCCCTAGCAGCCACTGTTCCTTCCTCCCTATCGCCTTACACTCCTTCCTATCGCGCTCCTGGAGGGAAGCCTCAAACTTAGGCAGGGAACCCCACAGATTGAATTCATACTGGCCCAGGAGAGCCTGATGGTTTGTCACTCGTACTGGAAGCTCGAAGATTAATACATTTTCCTCCTGAAAAAGTCCAGTCTCCGAGAGTCTTTGGTCTTTGGGGTCAGGACTGGCTGACCCCGCCGTTCCCTATGGTTGACCGACTACCATCAAGGAGTTGGGCGCCAGGTAGGTATAACAAGTACTCGTCCCCTTTAGTGGGTACAAAGTACTTACGTTCTGCCTTTTTAGAGATGGGGCCAATGAGGCCGGTGTTTGCCACAGGGCATTTGAAATCTTAGGACACCCCTTCATGGAGAGGCAAGGCCACCCTACCCGGTGCCCATGGGGACAACACGTTAATCAGGGAGTCCGAGGGCTCCTCCATCTCCTCTGCCTGGAGGTGTAGTGCCACCCTCTTTAAGAGTTCTTGGTGGGCCCTAGAGTCCTCCTGGGAGACATAGGGGGCGGGGCTGCAATCACCTCCTCTGGGTGGGGCAAAGAGGCCAGTGCGGTGCTCTGGGTGTCAGCCGGCACCAGAGGGTCCACCACCTGGTCGGACTCCGGGCACGGTGCCGAGGATGTATGTCCCACCAACTCCTTCCTCAGGGGGTCTGGAGAGGGAGGCTGACGGTGCTTCCGAAGCTCCAGCCACCGAGAGAGCCCCCACCGGGGGCTGCACTGGAGGCCACGGTGCCCACTGGTACCATTCGGCTGGCCACGATGCTCGGTGCCACTGCACCTGCTGTGGCACCGATGGGACCGACTGTCCGGGTTGACCGGCCTGGCCCATCAAGGAACGGCTACGGATGAGCGGCGGTGCCGGGATCTATGACGGCCACGAGACCGTGATATTGACGTGGAGGACTGGTACTGACAGTAATAGGTGCTCCACGAACGGCCTCGAAGTGCGGACCCACGACGGCAAGATGACAGCGATCAATGCCTGGAGCTGTGATATCTTGGCCGAGACTTGGAACGGGATGCCAAGCAGGAACTGTGTCAATGATCGCGTCGTGACTGACTGTGGTACACTCTCCGAGACGAGGACCGACAGCGATGCCCACCGCGGTCCCGTCGATATTCGCTCCTTGAGGATGAGTGGTGCTGCGAGTCCCGAATGGACGGAACCCAGCCAGACAGTCTGATTGGCGTTGAGGGCGATCCACTTGAACTCTGCCCCGAGCGGTCGCTGGGCAGTGATCGGCGTTGGGAACATTCCCAGTGTTGGGAACGAATGAGACTGGTGGCATGCCACAGTCCCCAGGATTTAAGAAATGCGAGGCTTGCGCCAAATGTATGCCTAAGAGTGATCCGCACTCGTCGTGTCTTAGGTGCTTGGGGGAGACTCATCAGAAAGATCACTGCAAGATCTGCTGCGAGTTCTGCCCGAGAACACTTAAAGAACGGGAACAGAGGCTGAAGGTGACCTTCATGGAGGCAGCCTTGCGCCCCCATTCCACGCCTGGACCTCGTGGGTAGAAAAATCTACTCCACTGGTGGTTTACAACTCTGTATTGCTAACCAGCAGGCCACTGTGAGCATGTACTCTTATAACACCTGTTCTTCCATGGCTAAGTTCATGGAGCTCGTCCTTTCAGACTCTCAGTCAGAGTTCACCGCCTTGGTGGAAGAAGGGAAATTAGTCTCCCGTGCTTCACTGCAGGCAGCCTTAGACGCTGCCACAAGAGTCATGGCGACAGAGGTGGCTATGTGGCAGGAGGCCTGGTTGCAAGTCTCAGGGTTACCCTACAAAGTCCAACAAACAATTCAGGTCCTCACGTTTGAGAGCAAGACTCTATTTTCAGAGAAGACGGACAAAAGATTCCCGAGCCACCCTCTGATCCTTGGGCTTGCAGTCCCCTGTCACACAGCAGAGACACTTCCGCCCACAACCTCCTCAAAGGTTCCAGCAGCAGAACCGCCAGGACAATTCTAGGAGGAGAACCGGAACAGTAGGAGAAGGCAACATCCCTCCGCTAATCAAGGCCAGTCCAAACCGCACTCTGGCCCTAAACCAGCCTTTTGAAGGTGCGGTCGAGGACGGCGCACCAGACCAGAGACTGGATTCACCCCGCCTTACTTTTTCCTCCCAACTATCCCCTTTCTACCATGCATGGTCCCGTATAACTTCGGACAGCTGGGTGCTTCGCACGGTAGAGAGGGGATACTCGATCCAATTCTGTGCCCTCCCGCCCTTCCACCCCCCTTCCCACGAGCAACTTCTCATTCAGGCGGCGCAGTCGCTCCTAGCACTAGGGGCAGTGGAGGAGATTCCACTGTAACACAGGGGCGAGGGTTTCTATTCCCGCTATTTCCTAAAAGCGAAGGCCAAAGGCGGCCTAAGGCCTATCTTGGACCTGCATGACCTCAACAAGTTTGTGAGGAAACTCAGGTTCTGCATGGTCTCCCTGACCTCCATTATCCCTTCACTGTATCCAGCAGACTGGTATGCCACCCTCGACTTGAAGGACACATTTTCACACAGCAATCGCGCACAACCACAGAAAGTTCCTCAGGTTTGTGGTAAATCGTTTCTATTACCAATTTACTGTCCTCCTTTTTGGCCTGTCAGCGGCACATCAAGTCTTCACCAAGTGCATGGCAGTCGCCACCACCTTTCTGCTGAAACATCAGATACAGGTGTTCCTATACCTCGACGACTGGCAGATCAAAGGCCGATACAGGGCTCAGATGGAAGCTTAGGTGGCATTCATCAGAGCCACCTTCGAGAATCTGGGCCTCCTACTGAACAAGACAAAATCGAATGTCCCCCATCCAGAGGATAGAGTTCATAGGGGCGGTTCTGGACTCAACCCAAGCCAGAGATTCCTCCCGCAGGCGAGATTCCAGGCCCTCAACGCCATGATCCAGGGACTCAGGCAGTTCCCGACCACCACCACGAGAAATTGTCTCAAACTTCTTGGCCACATGGCGGCCTGTATGTACGT
The DNA here is from genome assembly GCF_027887155.1 of Malaclemys terrapin pileata. Classification (NCBI taxonomy): domain Eukaryota; kingdom Metazoa; phylum Chordata; order Testudines; family Emydidae; genus Malaclemys; species Malaclemys terrapin. The sequence goes on along the minus strand of NC_071506.1, from coordinate 157,762,109 downwards.
GGTTCGGCACGCCAGACTCAGGCTTCGGCCACTTCATTCGTGACTTGTGTCAGTGTACAGACCTGCAAGAGATAACTTCGACAGGATCGTGACCCTGCCTCGCCCTATCCTCGACTTGCTCTTAGGGTGGACGGATGCTCAGCAGGTGTTCTCAGGAGTCCCCTTTGCTGCCCCACAACCATCCCTGACACTAGTGACAGACACGTCAGACTTGGGGTGGGGAGCTTATCTGGGGGACCACCGGACGCGGGGCCTCTGGTTACAGACAGATCTCCATCTTCATATCAATGTCAGGGAGCTCAGGGTGGTATGCCTAGCTTGTCAGTCTAGCCCGTAACTAGCAGGTCAATGTGTATCGGTCATGACGGACAATACGACCGCGATGTTCTATATCAACAAACGGGGTGCACGCTCCTTTCCCCTGTGCCAGGAAGCCCTCAGGTTATGGGACTTTTGTATACAGCACTCAGTCAATCTACAGGCATCATACCTTGCAGGGGTCCAGAACAAGCTGGCGGACCACCTCAACAGATCTTTTCACAGCCACGAGTGGTCCCTTCGCCCAGACGTTGCATCTTCGCTCTTCCAGAGGTGGGGCTGTCCCCTGATTGACCTCTTCACCACACGATGCAACAGGAAGTGTCAGCAGTTCTGTTCCTTCCAGAATCACAGTCTGGGCTCCACACCGGACGTGTTCCTCCTCCATTGGGGGGGGGGGGGACTGCTTCTATACACCTCATCCATACAGCTCGTCCACAAGGTCCTGCTCAAGAGCCGCAGAGACCGGGCTCGGGTCAGTCTCATAGCACCAGCCTGGCCCAGCCAGCACTGGTACACGTCTCTCCTAGACATGTCAGTCGGAGCCCTGATTACCTTGCCGCTCTTCCCGGACTTTCTTACGCAGGATCACGGGCGGCTCCAGCACCCAAACCTGCAGTCGCTGCATCTCACAGCCTGGAGGCTCCATGGCTGAATAAATTTGAGCTCTCCACTAGGACCACATAGCTGGCCAAGTGGAAGAGATTTTCAATCTGTTCAGCTCAGCGCGACTTTCCCCCGGCACTAGCCTCAGTGCCCCAGATTTTGGATTACCTTTTCCACCTAAACCAGAAAGGTCTTACCTTGTGTTCTATAAGAGTACACCTGGCTGCCATCTCGGCTTTCCACCTGGGGGTACAGGGCCGCTCAATTTTTGCTAACCCCCTGGTCAGTCGCTTTCTGAAGGGCCATGACAGGTTGTACCCGCACATCCGCCAACCAGTTCCTGCTTGGGACCTTAACTTGGTCCTCTCTAGGCTCATGGGGCATCCCTTGAGCCTCTACCAACATACTCCCTGCTCTACCTCTCCTACAAGGTTGCATTCCTGGTGGCAATAACTTCAGCTCAGAGAGTGTCTGAGCTCAGGGCTCTAACGTCCAAGCTGCCCTACACCATGTTTTTTTAAGGACAAGGTTCAGCTCAAGCCCCATCTGTCCTTCCTCCCAAAGGTGGTATCACAATTGCACATCAACTAGGACATTTTCCTCCCAGTTTTCTGCCCTAAGCCTCACGCCAATAGCAGGGAGCCGCACACTATGCAATTACTAGACAGGCCAGAGATGATGCGGCCTTGGTAGAGCAGTATTCCAGTCAGTGGACAGCTCCGACCCCACCTCCTAAATTTGCTTGGGAGTCACCTGATTGGAATCTACATGAACAAGCACTCAAAGAAGAAAAAACGGTTACTCACCTTCTCGTAACTGTTATTCTTCGAGATGTGTTGTTCATGTCCATTCCAAATACCCACCCTCTTACCCTTCTCTTGGAGTAGCTGGCAAGAAGGAACTGAAGGAGTGGCGGGTCGGCAGGGCTATATATTAGGCGCCATGAGGGCATGACTCCAGGGGGTGCCCAGGCCGACCCGATGGATGCTGCTAAGGGAAAAATCTTCCGGACATCGTGCACGTGCACACACCTGATTGGAATGGACATAAACAACACATCTCGAAGAGCAAGAGTTATGAGAAGGTGAGTAACCATTATTTTTTTGTCTCTGGCCCTCCACAGGTGCTGCTGGAACAGGTGCTGCAGCAACTTCAGATGCCTCAACTTCTTTGCAAGAGCTCTAGCAGAAAGCTTTCTTGATGAGCATTAAAAGCCAGCCATTCATCTTGCCTTACTGTCATTTTAAGGAGAGGTCTAAGAAATGGAACATGTTCTGGAATTTCTAATAGAATTATAGGAGTTTGACCACATCTGCCACAATCCTCGTAGGTGCCAAGCACTCTTGAAATCTCCCAGAAATCACTGCTGTGACGTTGCACCCCATAATGCTTTATAGAAATATGCGTACGAGTGTAAATATGACATAACTGTTTTATGCTAGATATGCCATGTAACAAATCTTTCCAAAGGTTATATTCTTCAGCATGTATTCATCCTGTTTATACAGATGTATCATTTTTATATCTGAAGTTATGAGCGCTGGCTCTATGCTTGTATTTAAAGTGTTTGCTGTAGAAAGCACCTAAGGCAGATTTGGTCAACATAGCATGAGGGAATTATTCAAGTAACTGGGAGTACTTGGCGAACAATGAACCTTGACAGACGCCAATCCACATCTGAGCTTTCCTGGGAATGTCCTATAGAAAACTGAGTCATACATGGACATGTGACTTGCCCATGTGACTCCAAACTTAATTTTGTAGCTGGATTCTACACAGGGGAAGAGAGGGGTTTCCACCCACAAGAGAAAGTCTATTTAAGCCCCTGGAAGCCCCTCCATTTTGTCTTCAGCTGGCACAAATGATAGCCTCTCTACCCCAAGGAAATGCCTGAAGGAAATTGGAACAAAGGACAGTAACTACAGGGGTGTGAGTGATTGCTGAACCCAGACTAGGAGGAAGTCTAGTCTGTAAAGAGGCTTATTCGAACATCTCTGAGGGTGAGATTTAACTGCATTTAGTTTTTACTGTATTAGGCTTAGACTTGCATGTTTTATTTTATTTTGTTTGGTAATTTACTTTGTTCTGTCTGTTATTACTTGGAACCACTTAAATCCTACCTCCTGTATTTAATAAAATCACTTTTTACTTATTAATTAACCCAGAGTATGTATTAATACGGGGGGGGGGGGGGGGAGCTGTGCATCTCTCTCTATCAGTGTTATAGAGGGCAAACAATTTATGAGTTTACCCTGTATAAGCTTTATACAGGGTAAAATGGATTTATTTGGGGTTTGGACCCCATTGGGATTGGGTACCTGAGTGCTGGAGACAGGAGCACTTCTTAAGCTGTTTTCAGTTAAGCCTGCAGCTTGTGGGGGACGTGGTTCAGACCTGAAATCTGTGTTTGCAACAGGCAAGCGTGTCTGGCTCAAACAAGGCAAGGTACTGGAGTCCCAAGCGGGCAGGGAAAACAGGCTCAGAGACAATCTCAGCACATCAGTTGGCAGACCCAAGGGGGTTTTTGTGATCCAACCTGTCACAACTGCTTCAAAGAGCTGTACCAGAAACTGTGGCATAAACATCTAAAATGGCGGTGCAACAGTAATGGTATAGTACAATGCAAGTGGTATAGACAAAGGCTAAAACTGCACCTGAAATACCATGTGGACACGCTGTACCCTTGCTATTTGCAGTAGTGCAATCCCACCAACTCAACTACCATCAGCCTGAGTAGGGGGCCCATAAAAGCGGCCGCCCAGCCAGGCAGCGGCACAGCTGCGAGCAGCGGCACCGGAGGCAGCAAACAGGGCGGCTAACAGGGGAGTTTGAGAGGGAGTTCTCATTGGAGGAGGTAAAGGGGGAGACAGGAGGGTGGGGTGTGGTGTGTGTTCTGTGTCCCCAGGTGCTGTGGGCAGAGACTGCAGCAGCCATGAGCCAAGCAGCAGCAGCAGACAGAATGCAGATGGCAACATGTGGGAGCTGTGGTATGTATATAGTCCTAGTAGGAGACCTGGAACAAAGGTATGTGTGTATGAAGTGCCGCCTTATAGTGTTACTGGAGGAAAAGATTAAGGGGCTGGAGATGCAGGTAGAGACCCTGGTGGAGTTTAGGCGGGGGTTTGAGCAGCTGATGGAGGATAGGCAAGGCGGGTCTGAAGGGGAATGCTCTAGGGTGCAGAAGGAGGCAGTAGTAGATGACAGCGAAAGGGGAATGGAAGGGGGAGAACAAGGTAAGTGGAAGCATGTGACTGTGAGAAGCAGGCCAAGGAAAAGGAGGGCCAGTGAGGGGGGAATAGAACTCAGGAATAGGTTTGAGTGTTTGGATAATGAGGTAGAGGGGCAGCAGGTGGTGACTGAAGGTGGGAGGGTGAGGAAGAAGAGAAGAGCAGCTAGTCCGAGAGAGAGGGGGGAGGAGTTGATGGAGACAGCACCAATTATGGGCCACCAGAGGATACAGGAAGGCATAAGGGGGAGCATAAGGGAAGATAGGAGCAGACACAGGTCAGGACTAGAGGGATCGGAGACTAGATTACTAGATCGCACTGTTGCCAGGCGACGACAGGTGTATGTAATTGGAGACTCTTTACTGAGGAGATTGGACAGGCCTGTGACCAGGGCGGACCCGGAGAACAGAAGGGTGTGCTGTCTACCGGGCGCAAAGATACGCGATGTGGACCTGCGGTTGAAAAGGATCCTAAAAGGAGCAGGTAAGGACCCCTTGATAATCCTTCATGTAGGAACGAATGACACGGCTAGGTTCTCGTTAGAGAGAATCAAGGGAGATTATGCCAGGCTGGGGAAGACGCTCAAGGAGATAGAGGCTCAGATCATCTTTAGTGGGATTCTGCCTGTTCCGAGGGAAGGGCAGCAAAGGGCTGACAGGATTGTGAGGATAAATAGTTGGCTAAGGGAGTGGTGCTATAAGGAGGGCTTTGGGATGTATGGCCACTGGGAGGCTTTCGGGGACAGACACCTGTTCTCGCGGGATGGGCTTCACCTGAGTAGGGAAGGAAATAGACTTCTGGGAGGGAGGCTGGCTCATCTTATCAAAAGAGCTTTAAACTAGGAAATTTGGGGAGAAGGTTGGGAGATGCACAGTTAATCTCCACGCCAGATTCCAGTATTAAAAAGCTGAGTGTAATAAGAGGAGACATAGCCGGGGAGATGAGATTGGACATAGGAAGGACAGGGGGGACGGACACAAAGAGACCCGCAACATACAGTGCTACTAATGGGAGACAGGCTAAACGACATACATTAGGGTGTTTGTACACCAATGCGAGAAGCCTAGGCAATAAAATGGAGGAATTGGAGCTCTTGGTCCGAGAATTCAAACCGGATATCGTAGGAATAACTGAAACGTGGTGGAATGGCAGTCACGACTGGAACGCAGGTATGGAGGGGTATGCGCTGTTTAGGAAAGATCGCGATAAAGGTAAAGGTGGAGGGGTGGCATTGTATGTCAATAGTGAAATAAGCTGTAGAGAAATAATAGTGGATGGAATAGATAACACGGAGTCCGTCTGGGCGATACTCACGCTGGGTAAAAGGACTACTAGAGCCTCTCCGGGGATAGTGCTTGGGGTGTGCTATAGACCGCCGGGATCGACTCAGGATATGGATAAGGAACTATTTAATGTATTAAGGGAAGTAAATACTAATAGAAACTGTGTAATTATGGGGGACTTTAACTTCCCGGATATAGATTGGGGAACAAATGCTAGTAGCAATAATAGGGCTCAGATGTTCCTAGATGTGCTTGCTGATCAATTCCTTTATCAAGTGGTAGCTGAGCCGACGAGGGGGGAGGCCATTTTAGATTTGATTCTGGTAAGTAGTGAGGACCTCGTTGAGGAAGTGGTAGTGGGGGACAACTTGGGCTCCAGTGATCATGAGCTAATTCGGTTTAAACTAAATGGAAGGAGTACCAGAATTAAGTCAAAGACTAGGGTTTATAATTTTAAAAAGGCCAATTTTAACAAATTAAGGGGACTGGTAAGGGAAGTGGATTGGGCAAACGTATTAAGGGATCTAAAGGCAGAAGAAGCCTGGGATTACTTTAAGTTAAAGATGCATGAGCTGTCAGAGGCCTGTATCCCCAAAAAGGGAAAAAGATTACTAAGCAAGAGATTTAGACCGAGCTGGATGAGCGACCGACTCAAAGGGGCGATTAGGAAAAAACAGAAAGCGTACAAAGAGTGGAAGAGGGGAGGGATCAGTAAGGAAACTTACCTTAGTGAAGTCAGAGAATGTAGAGATAGAGTGAGAAAGGCCAAAGGCCGTGTAGAGTTGGACCTAGCGAAGGGAATTAAAAGCAATAGTAAAAGGTTTTACAGCCATATAAATAGGAAGAAAGCAAAGAAAGAAGAAGTGGGACCGCTGAAGACTATAGCCGGAGAGGAGATTAAAGATAATCTAGGCATGGCGCAATATCTCAATGAATATTTTGCATCGGTGTTTAATGAGGCCAATGAAGGTATTAGGAATACTAGCACCGTTATAGAGGGGCATACAGGATGGGGGATTACCGCATCCAAGGTAGAAACAAAACTTGAACGCCTTAATGGAACTAAGTCGGGAGGACCGGACGATCTTCATCCGAGAATATTGAAGGAATTGGCGCAGGAAATAGCAGGCCCATTAGCGATTATATTTAATGAATCTGTAAACTCGGGGGTAGTCCCGTTAGACTGGAGAATAGCCAACGTGGTTCCTATTTTCAAGAAAGGGAAAAAAAGTGATCCGGGTAACTACAGGCCTGTTAGTTTAACATCTGTAGTGTGCAAGGTGCTGGAGAAGATTCTGAAAGAGAAACTAGTTGAGGACCTTGAGGTTAATGGCAATTGCGATAAATTACAGCATGGTTTTACGAAGGGCAGATCGTGCCAAACGAATCTGATCTCCTTCTTTGAGAAAGTAACGGACTTATTAGATAAGGGAAATGCGGTGGACCTAATATACCTGGATTTCAGTAAAGCGTTTGATACTGTACCCCATGAGGAATTATTGGTTAAACTGGAAAACATGGGGGTCGATATGAAAATCCAGAGGTGGATAAGGAATTGGTTAATGGGGAGAATGCAGCGGGTCGTATTAAAGGGTGAATTGTCGGGTTGGAGGGAGGTTACTAGTGGAGTGCCTCAAGGTTCGGTTTTGGGACCCATATTATTTAATCTATTTATAACTGACCTCGGAACCGATTGCAAGAGTGGGCTGATAAAGTTTGCGGATGATACGAAGGTGGGAGGAGTTGCAAATTCGGAGGAGGATAGGGATATTCTGCAGGGAGACTTAAATGAGCTTGTGAATTGGAGTATCAGAAATAGGATGAAATTTAATAGTGAAAAGTGTAAGGTGATGCACTTGGGGATGACTAATAACAATTTTAGTTACAAGATGGGGACGCTTTGGTTAGAAGTAACGGAAGAGGAGAAGGACCTAGGGGTCCTTGTGGACCGCAGGATGACTATGAGTCGACAATGTGACGTGGCGGTGAAAAAAGCCAATGCGGTCTTGGGATGTATTAGGCGAGGTATATCTAGTAGGGATAAGGAGGTCCTGCTTCCGTTGTATAAGGCGCTGGTGAGACCTCATTTGGAGTACTGTATGCAGTTCTGATCTCCCATGTTTAAAAAAGATGAACTCAAACTGGAACGGGTGCAGAGAAGGGCGACTAAGATGATCAGAGGAATGGAAAACCTGTCGTATGAAAAGACATTAGAGGAGCTTGGGTTGTTTAGTCTGACAAAGCGAAGGCTGAGGGGGGATATGATTGCTATCTTTAAATATATCAGAGGGGTAAATACAAGGGAGGGAGAGGAATTATTCCAGCTTAGTACTAATGTGGACACGAGAACGAATGGATATAAACTGGCCGTGGGGAAGTTCAGGCTTGAAATTAGACGAAGGTTTCTGACCGTCAGAGGGGTGAAATATTGGAACGGCCTTCCGAGGGAAACGGTGGGGGCGACGGACCTGTCTGGTTTTAAGATAAAGTTAGATAAGTTTATGGAGGGAATGGTTTAATGGTAAAACATAGTAGCCAAGGAAAACCAAGCAATGGTACGTAAATAGCATAATGGCCAACAAGGGTCAGGCTAGAGACTCTTGCCTACATGCTCGGGGTATTACTGATCGCCATATTTGGGGTCGGGAAGGAATTTTCCTCCAGGGTAGATTGGCTCAACCTCTGGAGGTTTTTCGCCTTCCTCCGCAGCATGGGGCAGGGATCACTAGCAGGAGGGTCTCAGCCGATTGAAGTCACTAAAACACAGGATTGGGGACTTCAACGGCAGAGTCCAGGGAAGGGTCTTGCGGCCTGCAGCATGCAGGGGGTCAGACCAGATGATCATAATGGTCCCTTCTGACCTTAAAGTCTATGAGTCTATGAGCCTACGCGAGATCTGAAAAAAGAAGGAAATACACACTGCATGTGGGTTTGTTCTGTGTCCATCACCAGCTCCAGCATTATCTCTCCCTATTCTTGTGTGAAACTGGACCTATAATGAAATGATAAACTCACCAGCACACCAGATCCTTCAGGCTGCCCTTTTAAATACACAGAAGTTAATCTTTTCTGTGTTATCATTTTTCCCTTACTTCATTATCAGCTGCCACTGTCAGCTGACAAAGTTCCCTGAAATGTTTAACTTTCAACGCAAAAAAGTAGAGATACCATATAAGGAATGTGAGGACTGTTTAGGGTGGCAATGTGGCCAAGACAAAAAACATAAGAGGCAAAAGTTTAATAAAATCTCCCTGCTTTGCAAAAAACCCCCTAAACATTACCTATACATTAAAATTACATTTTAAAAAATGCTTAATAACTCTTATTCTGTTCATGATCAGTTACAGATATTCAGGTCTATTCTGAAATGCAAATCTCTGATTATAAAATTAAAGTCTTCTCTATATACATAATTCATATGTTTGCACAAAATACACTAGTTTTCCATATTCTTCCTCATATTTGCTCATCAGTGCCTACCTGACTCTAGTGCTCATGGAAACATTATTAATCTCAGCATCATTAATAATATGGTTCTAGGACAGTGAACCGTGAATAAAAGTAAACCAAGTCACTCATCTAATGACTGAAAAATAATTTAAGTTGAATAGAAGAAAGTGATGGGGCTTACTGCGGGCAAAAACATCCCCCTCTGTTGCTAGATACGGAGAGCGAAAATGGCAACCAGCAGGGACTGGTAAGCACATTGATGATTGGGAAAGAGAGAAGAGCAGCTTGAGTGGCATCATTTCCTCTCCCCCATGAACACATGGAAGCCCCTCAACACGGACATCAGCAGCCCACAAATTTTAGCAGGAGAGCTTGGATTGGCTGGAATGGAGGGCCAAGTCACTCAAAGGAGCAGCATCCGCTAGCAAATT